>NC_140492.1:89811504-90477754 GCF_964271855.1 Acomys minous | reverse complement strand
CATAAAAGCAAAGCAAATATAGGCTCGGTGCCCAAGGACGAGGGTGGACTTTCAGAAGACATGAAAAGCTCAACTACACAGCAGAGAAGACACTGAGTAACAGGAATTCAATGAGGAAAGAAGGGAAAAGTCATCTCAAAGTTGGATGAGGAAGGCAGGGAGGGTTGAGACGGTAGTAAAGGATTTGAGGGAAGTGTGAATATGTTCAAAATACACTGGACGAAGTTCGCAAAGAATTAATAAAAATATATAGAAAGATAAAATAATCATGAGGCCATAACCAAGACATGGAAATGATGGTGAGTATCAGACAACAAGAAATAAGCCAAGGGCACACACAGAATGAGTCCAAGCGAGGTCTGCAGAGCTTTAAAGGAATCCGCCTCGCAGTGAGGGTAAGTTCAAAGTTCAACCTCAAGGACTGTAAGGAACTATCAAAGGAGGTGGCAGCAGAGACGCCTGGGAGGAGTTCTGATGCCACATCAGACACAGGCAGGTCTGTAGCTTTGCGAAGGGATAGCATGGATTCCACAAAGAGATTGTTAAGGACAGTTGTCATCCTCTCTTGATGTTAAGTCTCACAGTTTCCTTTAAAAACAAATCACATTAACAGTTTGAAAACTGGGAAATAACTAATAACCAATGACAGTACATCCTTTCTAGCCAAGACAACTGATGTATGTAAGTTGTAGCTACCTACAGATATATAAATGATGACTGGCAACTGCTAAGCGCTTTCATACACAAACTTAGATTTGACTCAACTTTATATTGTGTGTGTTTGTGTGTGTGTGTTGTATGCACAATGTGTGTGTACATTGATGTGGTGTATGTGTGTGTAATATATGCATATCGTGTGTGTCATACAATATAAGCACAGTATGTGTGTGTGTGTGCAAGTGTGCAAGTGTGTGTGTTGTGGTGTGCAGGTAAACATGCCTATATGGTCACACTGACAGGGACATGAGGAAGAGGATGCAGTCAGGTAACTCAGTCTAGGTTTGCTACTTGCTTTCTTATCCCTTTAATACAACATCTTTTACTAACGCTAGAGCTAGCTGGCAGCCAGCCCCGCCTCCATGTGCTTGGGTTACAGCTGAATGACTAGGATTGACATCAGGTCCTCATGCTAATATTACTACTAAATTATCTTTCCAGTCCTCCTCCTCCTCCTCCTCCACCTCCTCCTCTTCCTCCTCCTCCTCCTCCTCCTCCTCCTCCTCCTCCTCCTGTTCTTCTTCTTCTTCTTCTTCTTCTTCTTCTTCTTCTTCTTCTTCTTCTTCTTCTTCTTCTTCTTCTTCTTCTTCTTCTTTTGCCATATAAAGTCACACACATGGAAATACCCAATACAGTGTAAGCTAAGGGCGGGGGGCAGCTCTATGAATGTAAAGTACGCATTTACAAAGGGTTGCAGTTGTGCACGGTGGGAAGGTATTCTCGGTCTTGAAAGAACTTTGTCCCTCTATTCAGATATAGCCAATGGACAGCTCAGTCTCCAAGGTTGTCGGGGGAGCAGTGAGGACTGCCTCTGATGTGAACTCAGGAGCTCCTGATTTGATCACCTCCCTTTGATGAGGAGACCCTGGGGCACACAGATGATGGGGATGCAGGCTATCTAGGTGAGACATGATAGGCTGTGGTCAGATAGTGGGGGAGGACCTCCCTCATCAGAGGTCTAGGGGAGGACAATAGGGCAGAAGATGGAGGGAGGGTGGGAAAGGGAAGATACAAGCAAGAAGATAACAATCAGAATGTAATACGAATAAATTGTAATAAATTTTAAAAACGTGATGGGACTAGTCCAGGCACTTCTCTCTGACTGTCAAAAGTGTTCTGAATGTACTTTGAATTTTATTAACAGTTAATCCTAAAAGCTAACATGGAAAATGATTATGAACACAGATTTGGAAAGGAAGGATGTCAGATGCTACATTCTATGTATAGCTTGCTGGCACTGAATAAAAAACACAGGACTAATTATAGTAACCATGTATATAGTAGGCCATCCCAGAACTAACTTAACCTTTAAAGGCTGTACTGCACAACCAATGTCTCATCACCATACTCTTTTATCTATCACTGCACTGTTTGTTTCTGTGAGTTTAATATTTTAAATAACACATACACATGATATCATGCAGTTGGTATTTTTCCATGCTCAGCTCTCTTGTCTAATTTTCTGCCTCCTAGCTTGATCTCTGAAATGAATGGGTAAGGCCACGTAGCTGAATACCTTTTCACTGTGTACGCATACCATGTTTTCTTTTGGTATTCATCTGTTGATAGGCCTTTAGGTTGCTCCTGTGTCTTGGTGAGAGTAAGCAATGCTAAAGGCAATGTGGGGGTGAGAACTGACTCCATGTCTTTGATGTGTGTCTCACTAGTAGAGTTGCTGGGTCACACAATCACTTTGCTTTTCATAGTGGCCATTGCAATCTGCGTCCTTCCTACTATTGTGCTAATAAACTAACACTGGGCATGTTGATATGATAGAAGAGGGCATTGTTTTCTTAAAATTTGACAAAAGAGCAGATTTTAATTGTTTCATGCCTCCTGCTACATACATATGTGTACAAACACAAAACCCACGGGGACTGATGGACATGCTGATTAACTTCCCCCATGGTGCTCACATTAAAATATACACATATATTGAATTATCTCACTGTACATCTTAAACACATATTTTTATTTGTCAATTAAATATCTTAACAAAAATTTTAAAATAATTTAACCACTTTAAACAATTGATAAATTGGACTTCATCAAAATAAAATAAAATAAAATAAAACATACTAAGAAGGACATCACCAATAAGGCAAGACAACCCCGGGGTAAAATACTTACATGTAATCATTCTGTCAAAGGAATGCTATTTAGACTATAAAAGGACTCTCAAATGGTTATTATGAAGAGTCCGAAGCAAATGTTTAATTGCACAAAGAATGTGAGCAGATATTTCTCCAATGAGGACATAACAGTTAATTAGCACATGCAGAGATGCTCAACACCATCAGGTATTAGGAAATCACACGACAGCACTCACACCCAGTAACGTGTCTGCAAGAAGAGGCAGCCAAGAATATGTGTTGCTGGGGATGTTGAGAAAAAAAACTGACATCCATTGCTGGTGGAAAAGTTGAGCAGTGACTTAAAATGCTGTGTGGGGAGTGTCCCAGAAATTCCAGTCTGAAAACTCTAGCCAAGAGAATTGAAAACATGCTATTCCAGTTTTATTTTAAATTGCCTCCCACAGGATCATGTCATGAGCGCTGGTTCTTTGCTAGTGGCTGTGTTTGGGAGGCTGTGGGACCTTTAAGAGTTAGGTCACTCGAGATATCCTTCTGGAGGCTTTATCTGTCTTTTGCTCGTCTCCTTTCTGTGCTTCTGGTTGGGTAGAATATAAGTAAGCCACTGTGGTCATGAACTCTTCCATTCCTTTCCATCTGTAATGTGCTTTAACTCTGCCTCAGCAAGCCAGGGGAAGCCTTTCCTCCACTGAATGTTCTAGAATGTGTTTTTGATGTAACAATACAAAAAGTAGGCAGCACACTCACCCACACAACAACCTGTATTTAAATATTTATAGCAGCCATTACTTCTAATGGTTGAGAAGCGGAACCAACCCAAATGTCCATTTGGAAAGTGAATAAATAAAATATTATCTCTAGGTGATAAAATATGCTTAGTAATAAAAATGAAATGAAAGGCTGGGACTAGAGCTCAGTGGTAGAGTCTTTGACTAATAGAGGTCAAGGTTCCAGGTTCAAGATATCACCAAAATGCATAATTAAACAGATAAAACAAAGTATGGATATATGCTACAATATGTATAAACCTGGAAAATGCTCTACTTTATGTTAGAAATCAGTCACACATTGAACATGCACTGTACAATGTTCTTTCAGATATGCATAGCAAGAGCAAACTCCATAGAGGGTTTAGTGGGGGGAGGGGAGGAGAGTGCACCTGTGTGGGAGGCAGGCACTATCTTTTATAGATGCCACGATTTCCTTTCAGGTGACAAAACCATTATCAAGTCAGATTACAGTGGTTGCTTTCCAATATACTAGAAGACATTAATTGCATACTTTGGGAAAATAAATTGAAAGTGAACAGTGAAAAGTGAGACAGGGGTCCAAGGCCAGATGTCTTTAATAAGATTAATTTAGTTACTTTAACAATTAAGTCAATTTAGTAAATTAATTCTTTATTTGCAGATGGGGCAATATGCCTCCTAGAGCAAAAAACACACACACAAAAAACAAAAAAAACAAAAAAAACAAAAAAACAAAAAAAACATAATTCTGCTAAACTTGGATTTTATAGAGCTTAATTATAGTCTCTTATAACTTCTCACTGCCCAGTAGGATAGCTTTGGGAAACATGAGGTGAAATCATGGTGAGTTTGCCAGGTTCATAACTGGACCAATATGCTAAACTTGAGAGTATATACTGCTGGTGGAGGGATCCTTCAGTGTGGCATAGAACATTAGATATTAACTCTTACAGGAACCAGAATTTATGAGCGACTTGAAGTGTGATAGACCCTGCAAAATAATCACTTATAGAACACCAAAAACAAAAATGTTAAGTATTGCTGACGAAAGCGTACTTATTCGCCAATATTCCTCTGGGTGCACACAGCAAAAGAATCGAAATGAAATAAAAGCCACAACGTTTTTCTTGGGATTAAAAGTTTGCAGCGCATCAGGCGTTCTTATGTTTCAAATAACTTTAAAACCAGCTTAAAATTTAGAGTGAAATTGGGTCTCAGATATCTAGTTATGTTACTTCTCCTGAATTTTCCCCAAACTGTAGCTCAGCAGTCTATAACAGAGGCCACTGGAAGGCACAGACACACAGAGAAACTTGTTAGTCTTGGCCAGGCAGAGGCCCCTATGGCCGGAGCTGAGCCCTGTGTAGAGGTAAAAGAGACTTTGTTAACAGGCAGAATCTACTCTAAGCAAAAGAAGGCTGAGAACCTAGTGAAAAGTTCTCATGCTAAAAGAACCCGGCCAATCATCCTGCTCTCTCCTTCCAGCCCGATTAAAACAGGGCTGATGTTTCCACGTGTCTTATATCCCTGTGCTTTTTGTATGCCAGCTTCCCCGATGATGTCTATGGAGGTGGAAAATCCAAATAAGGCATGACTTTGCAACTCACAACCAGGAGCTCTAATTACACACTTACTTGTGGACGAGCCATTATTTGGACTCTGAATTTTAGAGGCTTCTTCACCAACGCTGCTATGTTCGTTCATTTAGTGTTTACTGGAAAAGATGTTGTCTCCTATTTTCAAACTCTCCCATTCCTTTATTTGTTGCTGCTGTGTTGTCAGGGTATATCAACCCCCCATGGGGGCTTTGAGTGAAGTTGGAAGCTACTGTCCTGCCAAGACACAGGCTGCAAAACACTTCGGAGTGACCTCAGATACTATACAAACATGAATCACTGAAGCCCGGGCTTTCAACGCTTTGGCAGAGGTCTTTCAGGCAGTGTTGGCCCACTCTCTCCTGAACTGAATACTCGGCACATTTCCTCAGGCTTTGCTCAGCAACCTACTTACACAAGCTATACAAAGCTGGAAAGTAGTGGCAGTTTAGCAGGAAGAACGCTGAAGATTATATTTCCCAGCTGAAGAAGATAAACTTTGTAGGGCCTTTAATCAATTAAGTATTTCAGAATATTGTGATTTCTACCTAGAAATTTTAAACAGCATTTCTGTCTTTAATCATAATAATGGAATGTAGTCCAAACCACATGATTGCCTCACTTTGGGCATTGGACTGCTTTGCCTTGATTCTAAAGATTCCAATGACTCTAGCAATAATAACATATAGCCTGTGCCGAGAGATGTGCCAAGCATTTGTGCCAAGCACACGACCACGCAGCATCCCCAAACCTTTTAACTGTCCTCTAGGATACAAACTACCAATAGTGAATACCAATACAGCCCCAGACTTGTCTGTCCCACGTTGCTCTCTTCTTTGCCTTGTTAAATGAACCCTATTGTTGTCCTTTAGGGGTTGCAAAGCTCTGTTGTCAATGGAAATATGTTGGTATGCTCAACTTACTATGTTGCTATCAACAAGAGCAGCAAAAGGAGGGTGAGGAAAAATATTTTACCAGGTGTCTGTATGACTTTCATGTCTTTATTTCATAAAAGCCATGGTTACCTCATCCATTTGCCATAGCAAAGATTACTTTCTTAGTTTGAAAGCTACAAGATGGTTCCATGTATATTTCCTAGGTTGACTCATTGAAATTTTCTCTGCTTGTCTATCATGAATAATATACTTCATTTTTTCTTCTCTTCTCCTTACATTATCTCTCTTTTCACATTATCTCCCACACTGGGTGATGTTGTTGACTGAACACATACTCATACTTTTAATCATGGAAGCATGAAGCCAGTACCAACTTAAAAGCCTAAAAATTCCCATGCATTTGCTTTGTAGTTTGTTTATTGAGTAGAAAAAAAACCCCACCAGGTGTTGTTATCTCTGTGTACTTTTGAGATGTGGCTTATTATGCAGCCTGGGTCACACTCAACTGATCCCCTCCTTGGACGCCCTACAAGGCTGGAACCATACAGATTGCCTGGGTCTTCTGATAGCTTTTAAAAAAAGACAAAACACACATATGAGCACAAAATCACATAAGAGAGGGTACAGAAATACAGAGAGAGAGAGAGAGAGAGAGAGAGGCAGGTGGAGGCTAGACAGAGACAAAGACAGAGACACAGAGAAAGACACACACACAGATTTGGAGTAAAAAGCTTATTTAGGAGACTATCATATATTTTAGGCGTGAGGCCATGAGATTGAACCAAATGGAAGGATAACAAGAGACATGTGACATGTTTACTCCTCCATCTTTTAGTTTATATAGTACAATTTGTGACCTCAGGCAATTAACAAAATGGGGTAAGTCCATTTTTAGTGAATGACTAAAATTGATGTAACATTTGAGGTGCTAATGGGTCACTTAAAGATCTAAAAATTATTCAAATTGTATTTTCACATGTTCTGTTTCTTAAGCTTGTATTAGCCATAATTTTATTGTTTTGCTGTATAAAGATGCACAAAAGCCAAGAATCTTTGTTCTCTTATCACGGTTGCTTCGCTTTCATCTTTTCCTTGTTTCATTTCAAGTCTGGCTGAATTAAAGAGCTAAGTTTGTGATTATGAGTAAAAACTGAATACAAGAAAGGAACCTAATGCTATCCACCTGGCTTCACGTTTTGAAGAGTGACTGACCAAAAATAAATAACTTAAAGATATTTTCTTGTTTATACGTGAAACCAAAGTTAAAGCATAATATTTATCTCATCTGTTTTCTTATATCTTTGAGGAGTTTATAGAGTTTACATATATTTATGTTTATTGCTTGCTGTAGCCAGTGTTCCAGGAGAGGGATACCAATATTATCCTTACTTACGATGAGGAACAAGAAGCCCAGAGAAACGAGGGAACATGTCTAGAAACACAAAACTATGAAGTGGCCAAGTCAGGATCTAATAACACTTTAAACTTTTCATGTCCCCACTTCATTAGCATGAAAAAATACAAGAGTAATTAAGTGCTGAATTTGGCAAAGCCCTATGGTGTTTTCCCCCCTTGAGGATTTACTCTAAATATATTTTAATCACTTGCAAGTACCCAATACTTGTATTTTGTTTTTAATTCAATAAACTGAAAATAAATAAGTAGTAATTAGGCGTTTGGGCATGTATTGTTAGTTCTACCACCTACATATTTATATAAGCAGCTGTAACTACATTCACTTTTATTTCTTTCCTATCTTACATTAAAACTATAGAATAATTGCATTATTATTTTCACTCGTTTCACTACTGCATTAGAATTGCATACCCACTGACTCACAGGAATCCATAGTACATTCCTGAGCAAGGGCTGATTGGCTGTTTGCGTAGTATAAGTGTCAAGACTCTTCACGCCCAGCCCTGATTTCCACCGCGCTGCACTCCCACCTGCTGTGAAAGGAAGCTTTAAGATGGTACAGGGCATCCCTGGGCTGGCCCTCATACTGTCAAAACCCCAACTCAAGTTAATTATCTCACCCGATTTGTAGACTGTATGGAGAAAGTGAGGATGCTAAATCACGAGGTTGGTTTTTTTCTTCTTTTGTTTGCTTGTTTGCTGCAGAGTTTTCTTAAATTTGTTCTTCTTACTCTCTCTTTTATTGTACTTTTCTTTTTTCTGAGGTAGGCTCTCTTTCTAGCTAGCCTAGGCTTTTCTAGCACCTGTGATCCCTCCTCCTGTTTCAGCTTCCAAGAGCTGAGATTACAGATGTTTGCCACCGGGCTTGTTATTCTTTTTTTTTTTTTTCTCTCCATTCCTTAATTTATTTATTCACTTTACATCCTGATCACAACACTCCTTTCTCTCCTCCAAGACTCTCCTACATACTCATCCCCCAATCTCCCTTCTCCATCTCCTCAGAGAATGGGGAAGTCCCCCATGGGTACCAACTCACCCTGGCACATCCTCTTCCACTGAGGCCAGATAAGGCAGACCAGTTAGCAGAACTGGATCCAAAGGCAGGAATCACAGTCAGAGAGGGCCCGTTCCAGTTGCTGGGGAACCTACATGAGGACCAAGATGCACATTTGCTACATGTATGAATCATCAAGAGCTTTTACCTGCTGAGCCATCTCACCATACAGTGTGACAGCTGCAATGAGGGCACTGAGGAGGGGGCAATCTTTAAGTCGCCTTCTCTGAAGAACTGACCCCAACAGTTAAAGACTTATCAGCCACTGGAATGTACCTCAGGTTTCTGAGACCAGGTGAAAACCTTCAGCCTCAACAGGTTAATGTAACTATCATGCCCAGAGAGTTCTTATGGGAAAGAACTTCCAATTACACACAATCCAGCAGCCAATTTAAAGAGAGCAGGTAGGTAATGTCAATTGTGTGTGCATATAAATGTTATAAGTGTGAATATGCAATAAAATGCATAACGATGGTGAAAATTATCTTGGGCAATTATGAGACTATACAATATCTGTGGTTTCCTATTGGTGCCATGCTCACATATACCAATGTTTTTGCATATGTTTGTAACTGATGTCAATGCTACGTTAGACTTTATAAAAACAAAGATAATGTTATTTAACAATTTCTCATAGACCACCTAAGTTAGAACCATAACTCTGCTCATAAATTAGGGCCTCCCCCTTATTATGGTATAACTTTGTCGTTTAAATGTCCTAAGTAAATATTTAAATTTTTTATTCTATAAAATAATGGCAGAAGTGGTTTTTTTTTATGATTCTGATATCATCAAATGAGATTAGGTAAGGCTTTTAGGGAGTATAAAATGTTAACTAATTTTATTATTTCTTCATAAGAGCATTGTTGAAGAAACAAAGCCAGATTGGAGTCATATTTGTTCACTGACAAATTCATCTGATTTTCAATTTCCTTGGTTTATTTTTTCCTTTGAGATTTGTAGAGAAAGTAGTGGAAGACAAGAGAGCGAAGAAACGAGGAAATGCCAGATAAAACAATGGGAAAGATAAGGAAAGGCAACCGGAAGCCAACTCCTTTGTTTTCCTCATTGTTTAGTTGAGGGAGAATATTAACATACGAGATGCTCACTCAGTCACATTAACATTATGCAGGCTGCTGGTGGTTTTCTCTTGTTTGTACAGAGCTGGGTACACACCACCTAGGCCGACTGCGGAGCCTAGAAGTTTCTATGATGTTCTAGCCCACTTGTGACTCCTACCTCTATCAGCAGCCACTTTTCTGACCTCAGTAACTTGCGCAATATTTGCCCAGTGTTGAACTTCATGAAATAAATCACAAAGTATATTTGTTGGCTTTTACTTCTGGCATTTTGTTAACTGGCAAATAAATACCTGTGATGTGTATGCATTTTGTTGACGTCTCTCAGCGGTCCCCCTGCTTCTGGCTGTGTATGGAGACCCTCAGTCACCTTTCTCGTTGGTTTCATGTCATTCAGAATCCTGTTACTCCAACTAATAATCTGTACTTCTAAAGATGATGCAAATGTTATGACGGTGGTTGCCCTTTGCTATAAAGAACAGTTTACACTTTTCAAAGTGTTAATAACAAATACTTTTATATTTCCAATTCAACAATAACATGTGTCCTTTCTTCCTCTAGATCTGAAACGCATGAAAATGAAAATGATACGTTGTGTGAAAGGAGAAAATCTGAGAAGGTTTTGGGTTTTTTTTTTTTTTTTTTCATTTCTGCCACCACCACTGAGCAGTCTCCCAAAAGGCCAAATCAGTAATGATCATTGTTAGGTAAGGAGAGAGCAATGCAGATCTGACATTGACGGTCAAACAGCAGACAGGCACTTGGGGATATCACACGTACTTCTTTGGGAACTCATGAGTGGAACCCTGGTTCCACTGTGTTATAGATTGTTCTGCTTGTAGAAGTGCCCGAGAGGCTCGGGTCTGTTTGCAATTACCAAATCAAAATGCAATTAACTAGTCACTGGGAACAAACAATGATGTCTTTAAATGCCCTTTGGAAATGTCAAGCTGGCAATAGGGATCCGGTTCCCATGACTCGGATGTTTTCACTTAGGAGCCTCCCTGTGAAATATTATTCTGAGGACCATGGGATGGTTTGTCTGAGTAGGGAAGAGGAAGAAAGGGAGATGTGGCATTGATCTGGTACTGAGGGGTGGGTTTTTTTTTATTCCCTTAGAACACTTCAAAGGAAACTTTCTCCGCTTTCTGCGTTCTTTTGTTCTGACCTCATATATAACATATAAATGCATTTCAAACTAGGTATTGAATTTTGCTTGCACATGATCTTTTTTCCTTACAGCATTCTTATAAGAAGTGTTTCTGATATGGCTGATGTGTATTCTGGTTTTTGTTAAAAAAAAAAAAAGAAGAGAAAAGAAAAAAAGAAAAGAAAAGAAAGAAAAAAACTTCTTTATGAAAATAAGTTTCTTTTTTAAAAAGTGCGTGCTTGACAAGCTAGAAATGCTATCTTTCCCCTTCCCTTTGACCAAAGATTTCTTTACCTTATGATTTTCTAAGTAGTAATTCAATGTATATTAAATAGTTGCTGCATCTCCTAAATCAAACTCTAATCAATTTTTTCCCAAAAGCTCTTAGTACATCTCAAAAGTAATGAGTATTTCTGTAATAGTGGAAATAATTTTTCTAAAATCCATTTTATTGTCCCAATACTTTCCCATTACAAGGGAGTTTCATGCATTAAAATTATTTTTGCATATTTTTATGTTTTTGTAAATTGTGTGTTTCTTCCTCTATTGCTCTGCTGGATGTGAAGGTAGTAACAGGATTACCAAAAAACAGGGCAGAAAAAAAAAAACACAATGGGAGTTGAGATAATCTATATGCCTTCTCAGACTGAGTTTCAATGTACTAACAGGAGTATATGCATGGGATCAGAGAGAGGTATGGACACTGTAAAGAACTCCTCTGAATTCGGTTGGCGTCTTAGGCCAGTGCTTACTTCAGAACACCCAGCTGTAATGCTTGGCATTAAACACTTTATGGAAACTGTAGTAAGAAAAAAACATTTCCCCAAAGAATACTTTCTCCAGCAAAATGAACGTGCTACAGGCTCTCTCCTTATGATCATAGACAAGGATCCAATTGAAAGCTGCAAGTGTGTACATATTATAAACGAAGAGATAATGGCACGAAATAAAATACTATAGCCTCCTACCGTTGTTCCCTGCTGCAGTGTGACCACCCTGGGCGAGCTGGTCCAGGCCTCCAGCCTGCAGTATTTCCCCTTCTACTCCCAGCTCCATGCCAAGTCCCAGGGACTCCTAGGACTTCCCATATGGATACCCTGATCCATTGGTCCACGCTGTATTTATAATCCTTGAAAACAGTGATCCTATGGAATAGGGGCGCAAACAATGACGCTCTAGAGGAACCTCAAACTAGACCTTCAGGGAGGTCAGCTCAAGTCAGACAAGAAGGCTCATGGATATCTGAGCAGCGGTTTTCGGGGCCTGTGTATCTACAACATGGTTAAAAAGTAGACAGCATTCTCCCTGATCTACAGCAGCATCACTGCAACGCGGGCCAGGCGTGCAGAAAAGTCCTTCGTGCTTAGGTTTAAGCTAATACAGAGTAGCCGCTTGTCATCATTCGGGAAAAACGCTAGACAGCTCTGAAAGTCTTCCGTTTAAGTGTACCAGATGCTGTACCGAACATCACCGATTCAGACATGAGTAGGCCACCTCCCTTGAGTCAATTCCACCCTCCTGAAATGGCAGCATTAGCCCAGACAGTGGAGAGTTCCTTCTTCTCCCAGGACTACTGGAGTGAGAACTTTATTTTCAGATGAGCTAATTGTTCCCATTTAAGGGCAGTCTGAAAGCCAGACCGTGGTCACCGCTGCCACTGATTCATGTTCTTTCAGGGATGGACCTGATCCTCTTAAACAGCTCTCCACACCTAGTTCCTACTTCAGCCTTGGCCCACTGCCTGCTCCCCACCCCTCTTCCCTCTGCAACCAGTTTCCCAATCACAAACTCCTGGGAGGGGGGAGGGGTCCACGCCCTCACCAGCCGTGGCCCAGTTTAACCTGTTCACAGTTGAGACAACTCCCTCCCGCCCCGCCCCCCCCCACTCCAACCCTCCCTCCCCCGCCGCCCCCCCCGCCCCCCCCCCGTCCCACCTGTTCCCCTGCCTCCCCCGCCCCCCCGCCCCGCCTCCAACACCCCCGCCCCCCCTCCCCCGCCTCACTTGCAAAAGTCACTCTGCTCAATGGTTGAAGGAGAGCTAGCTCCTAGCTTAGGCCAGGGTGGGTGGGAAAGGTCCTCTGTGGCTGGGGATTTCTATGCACATCGCCACTAGGCCACTAGATTTCCGGAATAACCAGTCACATTTGGGATCAGAACATGCTGAAGAAGTTCTACCCAGGGGCTTTCAGCAAATTTAGCTCGTAATTTTAAAGCTCTGGAACCCAGTAATCAAATGCGATTAGCTTTCTTTATTTAGATACGACGACTTTAGATCTAAGTATTTGAGGGTCAGCTTGGAACATTACTTAGTGGTCTCACTGTTAATGGAAATGAAAAATGATTGAAATGGAGAGACTGATATTGTTACTGAAACGCACGTTAGGCCCTCCAAAATACAGATACAGACCTGGAAAAACACGCTCAGTAGTTAGCTTATAATGGTGATCACTAGGTCATCACAATGTGAACTTTATTTATTATTGTTTCCATAGAAATTATCATTTAAAAAATAATTGGAAAGTATAATGTTATATTTTCATTTGTTTCCAAGGTTTCTTGTCCTCTATGGTTATATATCCAGTGCATTCAAGTCCCAGGTCTTCCCAGGCAGAATTATGCTATATTGTGCCTACACACACACACACACACACACACACACACACACACACATCCTGCTCTTTTGGATGCCTGAAAACTCAGATGTAAAGTTAGGCATATCATTTTATTAATGGATTTATTACCTAGTAGCTTGAAAAATCAACCTCTTTTTTTCCCTATAGACTTCATCACTATTGTGCAAAAATCTAATTTCAAAGCCTAAATTTTAATTACTTTTTTTTTTGGTCATAGGGTGATTTTTCATACCATTTAAAAGTAATTGAAAAATGATAACATATAAAAATATCAGCCTCCTTTACAGATTGTATTATGTCCTGTGCACAGAGTAGAACATAGTTGTTGGCTTTTAGGTGTTCACCAGGACTATGCTTCTCAGAATAGAGAGGCTCACGGGTTGAAATTCACTGTCCCTGGTACTTATTACACAGTTGAAGGACATGAGGACAGATGAAAGTGTGGGAGTCTTTGGTCTGGGGTTTGGGAATTGATAAAGTCGAATTCTCTGGTCTGGACTCTAAGAATCTATGAGGTGAGGTATAAACAGTTGGGGAGTGGGAAGCTAGTAATGTTTTATTTTTCTGTAAAAACAAATTTTGTTCTACAACCAACTACGCTAAAGTACCATATTTACCCACCAAATAGATACTGGAGTTACACGAATTATAGAACCAAAGAGAATACTATTATATTCTAGTGTAAGTGCGATTCAGTAAAGCGACTTCAGTGAACCGGTAGGTAGGCATACTGGGTCCTTATGCCTTGGAGAGTTTGATCAAAAGCATCTTTCCCTGTCTCACACCCTTCACTTTCTTATAGAGTGGCAGCATTCAGGAACACTTAGTTTTTGTTTGCTTGTTTTGTTTTATATGCTGTCAACATGCCTTATGCCTATCTGTTTTCCTAGCTCCCCAATGAATACATACGAAAGTGCTTGTGTTCTCATAAACATTTATTTCTTTTCTATTCTATTAACATATTCGCAACGATGGTGCATGCTACAGATATTGCAGTTTGTCCCAAGAGAGAACTGCTTTCTGCATGTGGTTGGCATTCTCAATTGACCCCGCCTTGGTAGTAACTCTGTACAGGCACCTTTGTTCTTACTAGTGGACTGCAAGCACTCACTGTGTCCTTCTCAACTCTAGGTTTATTATGACCCTTGGAGCTGTACCACGGCAATTCTGTTACACAAAACCTATGTCTTGTCCCATCATTCTAACCTTGAAGGCTTTTGGAAATAAATCGTGTCTCCAAAGCAGAATGAATGAGATGACCCTTCGGGAGATGCTCCCTAATTTTTTTTAAATGAATTAGCATGAAGGCCACATTGGTTTGGGGCAGGAGACAGCAGACATTTGTTAACCAAGTCTGGATTGAAGCGTTGGTGAGTTTCTCTGGTGGGAAAGGCGCAGTGTCCTCAAAACTAAACTGCCCTCAATGGAGCAGTGAGCTGCAACTTGGAATGGCCAAGGCTCTAGCAGAGCAGCGATCTGCTGTGAGGCTTCTCAATACACATCCTGTTTCCACCACACACCCTGAAGTTTATGTACAGATTTCTGACTCCTTTATGTTTTACTTTTCATATATCTGTTTTAAAAAAAGTGACATAGTCTCAAAATAGAAACCGACGTAAGATCTAATTTTTTATTGGAAGTGGCAAAACATATAAAGATTTAATAAAACACTAAGCTCAAGGATTTTAGGATCACAAATGCAGTCACTAAGAAATAGAAGGAAAGCAAGATAACAGGTGGTCTTCATCTGGATTTTATGTTTTCTATAGTGAAATACCTATGATATCCTACTGTCGATAAAATAAGACAAGGAACAAATATATATGGGAATATTAAAATGTTTTTACAAAACATTTAAGAAAAATAATACCTTTCTTGTCAGTTTTAAAGAACTGAATTTGATAATTTCTACATTTTCATCTCATTGTCAAAGCTCACAGAGTTATTTGACCAAGTGAGCTTTTTCCATCATGAAAGAAAAAGTTCAGAATTGAGTAAAATTACTCATTAAATTTTAAGAGAAGCTGCTGTACAGAGCCAAGTAGATGTAGCAGCTCTTAAGAGAGAAAGATATGAGCAGCCCATACTGATGGAGTATATGCTTTGTGGTGAGTAAATTAGCATTTATATGGCACCATTTTTCAGGTGAGACAATTTGATAATATATTTGCTACAGCACAATGCTAAGAACTCAAATCCGTACTAAATAGAGTGTTACAGCTCTTTTATTTCAGAAAATGCCATTGGCTTTGATGAACGTTTCTATACTGCCTACAGTGCACTAGGCATTGTGCTAGCCAGGGGCCTATTGCTTTTATTTAATTCCATGACAAGCCCATTTGCTATTACCACCTCCATTCTTTATATGAAGAGTTTGGATGTCCAGGAAAATTAAATTACTTAGTCAAAGTCTCATAGTTACTAAATTGCCAAGGAACAATTAGAACTCTGGTTTTGTTGACACTAAAATTATTTTCACACTATTCCAAATAAATCAAAGGGGCAAGTTATGAATTCTTGGAAGTGTTTATATTTCAATATTCTCTATACAAGTTATTTTACACTCTTTGGCTTTATCTGCATAAATTCATAAAGCATCTGGTACATCCAAGTTATTGTTAAGGAATATCCAGGAAACTTGAGGAACATGCTACAGTAAGACATGGTCTGTCACAGAAGAGCATCCAGGTAGCTTTTGGTGACCTGGGGGAGTGTCTGACACATTCTAGGAAATAATAAATAAAAAGAGTGCATATTTTCCAAAGAAGTAAATGTAGCCTCAGCTGAGCAATGTTCCAGTGCATAGCAAGGAACATGTAGATGCTTCTGGAGGACCCTCCACAGGAAGCCGGAAGTAGAACATCAACTCAAGTGAAGTGAAGCTTCAATCCATTGCTCTCTTTGATGACAGACTATCTGATTAAAGTTGTTCTGTATAAGTTATCTCCCCAGTAAGACTTGGTTAAAATATAAAAATCTTCTTGACTTTATAGCATTTTTAAGGGATGTATTTCTTTCACATGCATCTCATGCTATTTTGCCATTTTGTTATTTTTGAACACACTGAAAATTTCAGATAGAGGCAGTGATTAAGTAATGGACAAAACCCAAAAGTAAGACAGAGTTTTATAGCAACATAAAATTATGTACTGTTTAACATATTTGCCACAGTCAAGATTCATTAAATGGCGTTTTCCAGTAATCATAGAAGGAACCAGGTCTGCTGATGCTTTTAGCATTAGATCAAACAATCATTTCTAACAGGAGCGTGTTAATATACCCAACACAGTCTGTAGAGCCAAATAAAGTAGATATTTTCCTATTGACTACCCTTCCGATTTCTAGGGTATCTGCTGCTCTTAAATGTAAACTATTCAATGATTTTATTTGGAAGAGGACAATCCGCAGACACACGTTCTGTCCTAATTTAATAATTGCATAGAAATGTTGACGTAAAAATGCACACACACACACACACACACACACACACACACACACACACACACACACAGAGAGAGAGAGAGAGAGAGAGAGAGAGAGAGAGAGAGAGAAGCTTTCTTATGTAACATTGGCTATACCCTGAGAGATTTGCACATCTTTAGTAGGGACCATACACCATAGTTCAGTTGTGTCTACGTTTGTTTCTCCAGTGGGCTTTTAAGTTTTTCTTCTATTTTAAACCATACCGTACATCCTAATCTCAAGAATTAGTACTGGTTATCACAATTTTTGAGTGTTAAATGCTATATCCAAAGAAAATAAGATACACATGTTACTGTCAGAAACATGAACTCTCACTTTTCCTTTCTTTTTTATTTTTTATCAACTTATTTACTCACTTTACATCCCAGTCGTAGGCCCCTTCCTCCTCTTTCTAGTCCTCCCTCTCTCCCTCTTCCCCATCCCTTTTCCCCTATTCCTCAGAAAAGGGAACCCCCTAACCCCCACACACACACACACACCACAGCTTATCAAGTTCCATCAAGACTAAATGTTTCCTCTTCCCCTGTGGCCTGGCAAGGCTGCCCTGACTGGGGGAAATAATCAAAAAAGCTGGCAGTAGAGTCACTGTCACAGACAGGCCCCACTCCCCTTACTAGAACATTACACGAAGTGTGAGCTGCCCATCATCTACATCAGGTTGGGGGGCCTAGGTCCAGTCCACGCATGGTCCTTGGTTGGTGCTTCAGTCTCCACAAGCCCCTCAAGGCCCTGGTCAGTTGGTTGTGTTGGTTTTCTTGTTGAACTCCTGTCACCTCCTTTTCTCCTTTCCCCCATTTTTCCCTATGTTTTATCCAATGTTTGGCTGTGAGTCACAGCATCTATTTCAGACTGCTGTTGGGTGGAGCCCCTCAGAAGGAAACTCTGATAGCCTCCTGTCTGCAACCATAGCAGAGTATAGTTAATATTGTCAAGGATTAGCTCTCTTTCATGAGGGTGATATACGCTTTATGTTTTTTTAAACCTACCTCATTTAGGTCTCCTTAATGCCTCTACTCCCTTCCAACCCAACAACCCTAGATATGAGGGAAAGAAAGTGGGGAGAAAGGACATGGTTATCTTTGTCTACTTTCTGATGTTTAGGGTTGTTAAGTTCTTCAGAGCAATACCAATCTCCATATTCCTGTTATTCAGCCAGCAACAGCAAATGTAGCAGCAGTCTTTACTTCTTTCTCTGACCGTCTCCTCCAAACTTTTTTCTTCCAGTCTTCCTTTCTCTGGCTCTCTTTCTCTGTGTCTCTGTCTTTGTCTCTGTCTCTGTCTCTGTCTCTGTCTCCCTCTCTCTCTCTCTCTCTGTCTCTCTGTCTCTGTCTCTCACTATCTGTCTCTCTCTCTCCTCCCTCTCTGGGCTCTTGTACTTTTACTGTCTGAAAATCCCCAACATGGTGTTTTCAAACTGGCCCCTACATAAGGCAGTTCCCTGATGATAAAGATCACATGCCCCCTCACAAGTCTGTTTCCAGCTGACAAACATCATGTATCCTCTCATGAGGCAGTAATGAACTTTGGCCCCCATATCCTACACATGGGATTAAAACCGAGACATGTTTACGTAACATAACTGAGTTTTTAAAGAAACCAAAACTTCCACAACAGGGTGAGTCTTGGGGTTGGGCCAAGCATTGGTTGGACCTTCCCTCAATCTCTGTTCTATCTGCTCTATCTTTATCCCTGCACATCTTGTAGGCAGAGTAAGTCTTGGGTTGAAATTTTTATGGGTAGGTTGGCGTTCTTCCTCCTCCTCTAGGAGTCTCATCTACTTAGAGGCTGGCCTCTTCAGTGTCCATGACCCCTGCTATTAGGAGCCTCAGCTCGAGTTCGCCTTCATATCCTCCCAGAAGCCTACCCTGACTTAGGTGCGGTGAGGATATGGGGAGAGGGAGAACACTCCTCCATTGCTGGTGGGAGCATAAACTTGTACAACCACTTTGGAAACCAATCTGGTGCTTTCTCAGAAAATTGAGAGTAGCTCTACCTCAAGACCGCGCTATATCACTCGTGACTTTGTACCCAAAAATGCTCCATCACATAACAAGGACATTTGTTCAACTATGTTCATAGCAGCTTTATTTGTAATAGACAGAACCTGGAAACAACCTAGATGTCCCTCAACTGAAGAAAGGATAAAGAAACTCTGGTACATTTACACAATAGAATAGTACTCAGCTATTAAAAACAAGGAAGTCATAAAATTTGCAAGCAAATGGATAGAACTAGAAAAGGTCATCCTGAGTGAGGATAAACAGGGTATGATGCACAGACCCAAAGGAGACAAGTAACAAGGAGGACCCAAGGGAGGATGCTTAAGTCTCATTCAGAAGGGGAAATAGAATAGTCAGAGGTAGTGGTTGAAGAAAGGGAAACAAGGTAGGAGAGGGAGCTCAGAGATAAATGAGGGTGGAGATCAGACCTGGGGAAAGCAGGGGCTAGAGGAAAGAGGCCAGCAGAACAAAGGGAAACTGTGAGTGGGGGCAGCTCTCACTGTACCTTCATTAACGCTAACAGAAATAGGGCTACCCTTCAAATCTTGATAACATTACCTGGCCTAGAGCTTAAATTTTATTCATAGTTATTCACATGTACTAGCAAATAATGAAGAATATTTATCACTCAGAAATTTTGGCTATGAATTTAGAAAATGCAAACTTTTTAATTAAGCTATCTTACATTACAATATTCAGTTGGGGTGGAGTAGTGAGGGAAAGCATTGTTTTAACCTGTACCTAAGGTTCCTAAGTCAGTTTGTTTAGCACACAATGGCAACCAGAGTGTTTGCTGCCTTTTCAGGGTATAAGTGGGTAAAAACATCCACATTTCTTTTATATTAACACCTAAATCTATCCTGACTGTTGTATATTGGTTATTTAACATCCATTCTTTCAGTTTTTCCAGATAGCAGGTGGGATGAAGTAAAACTGCATGATTTGGAAAGTTGTCACCATTGGCAACACATGCCAGTCTGAGCTAAGGGATAGGACCACATCTCAGAGGACAGCTTTTCCCATCTGAGACTCACAGGATATAGATGAGTCAGTTAGAAATAAGAACGGTGGGATAGAATGACCAGGACCATTCGAGGGATCTTAGTACTCAGGAAAGGCCGTTGTTTCCACTTCCCAGCCTGTACCATCTGGCCATAGGACCACATTATCGCCCTTTTTGAATGTCTGTCTTCATGTTTCTTTGGAAGGAAAAGGAAAACATGAACACATCTGTTTTCAGAAAAAGTTGAGCAGAAAGATAAGAGACCTCCTTTTCAAAGATGTTTCCATGCCCTTTCTTTTAAGCTTTTCTTTTCTTTTTTAGTTTGTGACTTTCCATTTAATTTCTTTATCAAATGTTCACTTAAGTCATTCGTGTGTGTGTGTGTATATGTGTGTGTGTGTGTGTGTGTGTGTGTGTGTGTGTGACAGAGAGAGAGAGAGAGAGAGAGAGAGAGAGAGAGAGAGAGAGAGAGAGAGAGAGAGAATCTTAGAATTCAGGTCCACAACTAACATCTAGAATACATAATCTTTGCTTAATGTGTTTCTGGGAGATCAGAGTTTTCCTTCCATATTGTTCCAATATACTTTCTCAGATTAAGCTCACGAAGACACATTACGTAGTTTGAATCATGGTATCCTTTCTAAGTTGGAACGAATACCACAGAGTCAGGGGCAGCAAACAGGAGTACGGCCAGCTTTAAGCTTAAACACCCATAGCTCCTACAGGAGCACCATGAAGCCAAGATTTCAAAAAAAAAATCCTCCAGGTGTTTCCAAAGTAGCAAACACCTTAGAGACTCCTGTGTCTCTTCACACATGTGAAGACTGCAAGGAGATTGTTAAGCACACTTTGTTCTTTCTTTCTCTCTGCCAATAATAGGCATCTGTCCAGATTCCCAAGGCAGACTCCTGCCTCACCACATCTATGTTCCCACAAGAAAACTTTCCCAAGTCAGAATGGTTTCTTTTAAAATTAGATAGTTCATGTAAACAGAGCAAAGTTGGAAGCCTGTTCTCTCAGATGAGCTCAGATGAAAATAAGTCCTATGAGCGAAGAGTACAGATTGCATTTAGCACTTACACATGGTTTTCCTTGCCATTAAAATGGAATTTTTTCAGTCATCCCTGACTGGAAGTCTCATGGCTCATACAGGACAAAAATCAAATGAACAGCGGCAAAACAAAACAAAGCGAAACAACAACGAACAGAAAACAAACCACAACCTACTAAATTATTGGTCCTAGAAGCCTTCTCGTATTTGTACTCCCCCTTTTTTTGGGGGGGGGAAATTTGGTTTTTAGGTGAAGATTTATAACAAACTGGGTCTCCAAAACTCAGTGCTATCCAAAAGCCAAAGATATTTGGGAACGCTGTTCTAAGTTGTGTCTTTTTTTTTGTGTTGTTGTTGCTTTTATTGAAATTAGATTTTTTTCCTCACATAATATATCCTGATACTAGTTTCCCTTCCCCCTCTACTCCTTCAATTTCTTCCCACCTCCCCTCCCATCCAGATCCAGTCCCTTTCTTTCACTCCTTAGAAAATAAAAAGGCTTCTAAGGGATAAGAATAAAATAAAATGAAAGGAAATATAGCAAGATTAAACAAAAACCATAACTTTAAATCCTCAGTGTTTAGAAAGGGCAGGTCTTATATAAATATGCAAACATTTCTCTTTTCCTCTAAAACCAGAAGTCCATTTTCTACTTTTCTCTGGTAAGATGGCGAAGCCTCCATGCTTAGAACGGAGTAGAGGAAGATCTCAGAGAGACGCTGTTACAAAATGTGAGTCAGGGGATAAAAGATCATATAAGAGAGAGAAAAGAACCAAACGCAGGCATTATTATAAAAGGAGATAGAGAATACATTTGTTTACTTGGATTAGTAAAACATGTCACAAATTCAAAGCCAGACCTATTCACTAGGAAAGGAAAACCAGTGCCTGACTGGTAACTACAGCCTGGGAAACAGTTTTTTGCATTAGTTTAAGAACTGGGTGCTCAGCATATAGTCTGCTCAGGGCATTGGAAAGGCTGGCTTCACTAGGTATAAAGACTTTATTAGTAACTATCCACCAATTTAATTTTCTAAAGGAACTGCCCACTTTCCCTATCAGAAGCTCTATTGGTCAATTAGTCTGATCAATAAACATAAATCTAATAATAGCTCTGAGACTAAGCCGAGAAAGAATTTCTGTTCTTCATACTCAGACACTGATAAAAGGAGGAGAGTTACAATCTTAGAACAAGCTTCCAGATCCTTTAGCTATTACAGTCTCTCCATCCCCTTTCCGAAATGTTCCCTGCGCCTTAGGTGCAGAGGTGTTTTGCAGATGTATCCATCAGGACAGGATTCCACTGCCTTTTGACTGGTTGTAGTTTTCTGCAGTTGTGTCCATCTGTTGCAAAGAGAAGTTTCATCAATGAAGGATGAAGTCTACACTTATCTGTAGGCATAAGAGCAACCGTTTAGTGGTATAGTCTCCTATAACCATGCCTTCACCAGCACTGAGTAGGTACTGGACTTCCGATACCAAGCATGGTCTCCCTCTTGTTGAGTAGTCTTAAGTCTAATTAGAAAGTTGTTGGTTACTGCTAAGGTATGCCTGCCCAATAATTTCAGATATTGGATGTGTAAAGTCTCACCAACAAGACCACTCAATCACTCAATATGAACTGAACAAAAAGGACATTAATAAACATGTGTCTTCGTTAGGTTTTGTATTGCTGTGATGAAACACCATGACCAAAACAACCTGGGGAAGAAAGAGTTTATTTGGCTTACCTTTCATTACCATTACTTATCACTGAAGGAATTCAGAACAGAACTCAAACAGAGCAGGACACAAGGAGGCAGGAGGTGCTACAGAGCCCATGGTAGGGTGCTTGAACCTACTGGCTTTCACCTCATGGCTTGACCAGCCTGCTTTCTTTTAGAACCTAGGACCACCCACAATGAGCTAGGCCCTCCCACATCAATCACTAATTAAGAAAATTCCTTCCATTGTCTACAGCTCTGTCTTATGGAGTCATTCTTTTCACAGTGACTCTAACGTTTGTCAAGTTGACATAAAACTACCCAACACACAATGTCAAACTACCTCCTACACACACACACACACACACACACACACACACACACACACACATACAAAGAACTAAAGGCAACTGAAGAAAGCTGTGAGTGGGAAAGGCACTTTTCCACAATGAAGAACACACTATTGGTTGTCCAGTACCAAACAGCTCTGAAAACATAAATACAAGTAACGCTGTATAAACTGACAGGTTATATTTAGGAATATATATGCTTATGCATATGTAGATATACATGTAATAACAATTAGTGGAAAAGCAGGCTGTGAATCTGAAAGCAAGCATAGAGGGGTGTATGGAAATGTGTCAAGGAGGGAAGGGAAGAAAGAAACATTGAAATTAAATTATAATCTCAAAAAAATTTAAAAACCGCTTATATAAAAAAGAGAATCATAAATTTATTAAATAATGAAAAGAATCTAAAAGAAAGAGAGTTGTGTTCTATAGTTAATGAACAAAATTTATTTTTCTTTGCAAAATTCTGAGATAATATTTTATTAATTCTTTGCAAAATTTTACACGTCTTTTGATAAAACTAACTTCCTTTGCCAAACTCCTCTGAGACCCACTGTTTCTACCCTTCTTTTATTATTCTCATTCTTCTTCTTCTTCTTCTTCTTCTTCTTCTTCTTCTTCTTCTTATTATTATTATTATTATTATTATTATTATTACTACTACTACTACTACTACTACTACTACTACTATTATTATCAGTCCAGTATAAGTTGTCCACCTGCTCTTGGGAGTGAGTTGTGTCTGGGAGTATGGTCAACTTTCCAGAACTTGGGAGTATAACTGCCTCTAGGCTCTTCCTGCTCGCAGTGTTCATTATAGATATAATCAAAACCTAACTCCAAAAACCAAAAAGAAATGTTTAATAAATAAATAAAAACAACAACAAACAAACCAACAACAACAAAAAAAACAAAACCTAACTCCACTGAGAAAAATATTTAGCCAAGTTAAAGAAGACTTTATGTACAATAAAAATATCTTGCTCATTCTGTCTGAGATCACCTTCCCTTTCATGTCAGGCCATATGTCATGTTCCACATCCAAAAAATCCCAACCTATTCTGAATTTCTGCTAACAGTATTTACAATATTCACCTAGAATAGGATTTATTAGTTTGATTTATACCTTTTAGAATGTTTACTGGTGATTCTCATGCACCCATTGAGATCTTTAAATTTTAATATTTTTTTTCATTTATTCAGCATTGTACTACCATTTCATGTTAGAGAACAGTAATGGTGAAATAAATTCAAGAAGAAAAATAAAGAGTACTTTGATATGACCTTATATATGCAATTAGAAAATTAGGATTGACAGCGTTCTGTACGAGAGCATTTTTAAAGCAAATTGAGACATGAGTGAATAAAACTAGGGAGGAGATCTGGGTTGAAAATGTTGTTCCTAGGAGTCGCAGATTATCTAACTAAAACTCCAACATGAGGCCTGAGAAGCCCTCTTTTGAGTTGTTGATCACAGATGTCCAAAGACCTCTCCTCAAAAAAAAAATCATCCCCTATTATCATTGCCCTTGGTTGCTCCTCAGAGGCAAGAATAGGTCCCTTATTGCTGAACATGCCCATGCACTTTGGATACAGGACCCAGAGCACACAAGCTGCATCTCACCTGGAAGTCTCCTCCCTGAAGACTAGTTTCATAGTACTACGAGGCAGCATGCAGGCTTCCAGAGGAAGGAAGCAAATAACAGTTCTACCCAGGGAGGCTACCTATGAACCACAACAGCGCCTATTGTGGCAGGATGATCCTAAGCACATAGTAGGGACACACAACTTGTTCTCCAATATTATTTGTTTAGCTCTGATCTGTAAGACACAAAAACATTGTGTTATGCATCATTTGTGCATCACAGATGAAAGGACATTAAGGTTCCTGACCAGTGGAGTCAGAGTCTTTGACAAACTTGGGCAGATGGTGAGTGTCAAAGCTGGGCGACACTCCAGAGCCCGCCTTCCAGCCAAGACCCTGGCCTGCTCCCTCCACTATGCCAAGAATGTCAAGAAAGGTTTTTTGGGGGGAGGTGGGGGGGGAGGGGATATCTTGAGATGTTCCATGGAATAGTAAATGTCATCTGATGATTTCATTTTGTTCTTCAGCTCGGTGCATTATGAAAGTTGACTTTAAAAATTTTTTTATTAATTTATTCAGATTACAACCTGATTGTTATCCCATCCCTTGTATCCTCCCATTCCTCCCTCCCTCCCGCTTTCACCCTATTCCCTTCCCCTAGGTCTAAGACAGAAAGGGACCTCCTCTCTCACTATATGGTCATAGGCTATCAAGTGTCATCTTGGTAGCCTGCTTCTTCTTTCTCTGAGTGCAATCCGGCTGCCCCACCAAGGGGAGGTGGTCAAATATGGAGCACCAGAGTTCATGTCAAAGTCAGTCCCCACTCTCCACATAACTCTAGAGAATGTCCTGTCATTGAGTAGGTCAGAGTAGTGGTTCGATGTTTACTATTGTACTGTCCTTGGTTAGTGCAATAGTTTGAGCAGACACCCCTGGGCCCCGATCCACCCATCATGATGTTCTTCTTGTAGGTTTCTAGGACCCTCTGGGTCCTTCTATTTCCCCATTCTCCTATATTTCTCTTACCTAAAGTCTCAGTAGGATGTCCTCACATCTATCCCAATCTCCTGGTAAATGAAGACTTTAAAAAAAAAGAAAAAGAAAGGGGATATGATAGGATGTGTCATAGAGAAGAGCACATTCATTCTGAAATTGGTATGTAAATTTTTTATTCATTTGAACTGAGAAGAGATAATTATTATCAAGAGTCACCCTTCATAAAATAAAAGCATTGTATAATAACAATCAAATACCAAATTAAAAAAAAAAGAAAGTTGATTTTATCCACATGATACATAGTTGTTCAGACTTTAAACCCTGTCCTAGCAGCTCGATGTGTATCAGTAAACAAAACAAGTAAAGGTTTTTACATTTGTGAAGCTTGCATTCTAGCAGGGCAAATCAAAGAAACAAACAAATAAAACAAATAAAAACAAATCAATCTGAAGATTAAGTGAACTAAGTCATAGCAGATGTTTAAGAGGTGTTAGGAAAAGAGTGTTCTCATGCCTCTGCATCTGCCCGTGAGGATGACCACACGTGCTCTTACATACAAAGCATGTGACGTTTGAGGAAACATTGAAGGCTTTGAGTTGGTTGATCATATGGAGATATGAATGGGATAATAGCAAGGCAACAGAGCAGCTAGTGTAAGAGCCCTAAGCACGAACCGTGACAAGCACTGCACTGAAGTAGAGTGAACAAAGCAAAGGTGCACAAGAAGGAAAATGGGGGTAGGGCACCGCCAGATTATGAAGGTCTCTTACAGTCATTCTGAGAGCAAGATATGCATATGTAACTATAATAAAGATATGAGATCTCAAATTTGAGAGGGAGTAAGTAAGGACAGTGGAGTTGGAAAAGGGAGAGAAAAAGTGAAAATGAAGTGAAAACAGTATTTATATAGGAAATTCATTGAAAGTGTATTAAGATGTTAGATAAATAAATAAAAGTAATGAGGCGAAGATGTTCAATAATACCAGGCCACTGAAAGTACTCTGAGTGGAGGAGAGAGATGCCGACTTTTAATTCAGAAAGATCACTCTAATAGATGGATGGAGACTTAACTGCAGATGGGTGGTTTAGCTGCTGTTTAATGTTGTGAAGAGCTATCATGACCAAGGCTACTCTGACGGAAGAAAGCATTTAATTGGAGGCTTGCTTAGAGTTCAGAAACCAGTAGTTTTACACCCTGATGCATGGGCAGCAAGTGAGGGCTTGGGGGGGAGAGTGGAAGAAGGAAGGGGGAGGGAGAGAGAAAGGGGCAGGGGAGAGGAAGGGGGAGAAGGAGGAGGAGGGGGAGAGGGAGGGGGAGGGGAAGGGGGGAAGGAGAGAGGAAGGGAAAGCACACCACCACCTCCAACAAGGCCACACCTCTTCCAACAAGGCTACATTCCCTAATCCTTCCTGAATAGGGGCTAAACATGCCTACAGGGTCATTTTCATCCAACCCATCCCAGTGGGGAAGCAGAGGAAAAGACTCCCCAGAGGCTATTTGAATGCTTCTGGAAGAGATACAGATGGCATGACTGGAAGGCAGCAGTAAAGTGACAAGGAAGAGGATGGATTTTGAAGGGAAAACTACAAAGGTTTGCAGACAGATTAAGGGTATCAGCAAACATCAGTTATAAAGGCTGATTCTGAAGTTCTTGAACAAGTGGAAAAGTAGGGTTATCACTTATGAAAATGGGATGGCTCGGGATCAGGTGTGCTTTCAAGGAAAACAAGAGTTTGATTTGGGACATAGTAAGTCTAAAACGGTAAGGGAAAAATTAATGCCATATTCTATATGTAATGTATATTCTGCAGCTAATGCCGTGGTCTGTGAATGTTCTGTGAGAACTTGTCCTCCAGGTAACGTCACTTCTTCCTGTGTTCCAGGAATGACCATGCACTGCCATAAACTAGATCTGCCAGCAGTCTCCAGAAACTCCACCAGAGCAGTTAGTTAGCAATTAACTCCCAATCATCCTCTGAAATAAAACAATTTTCCTGGAGATTCAGCCTCCTGGACCCAACCTGCCTGAAGGTTGACATTCCTGTGACCCACAAACCCAACTTAGGTTTTTTTCCTTACTTCCCGGTGACCCCAACCCCTAATTACCGTTTTTCCCCTTATAAACCCATTGCCCTTGAAGGTCTGGGTCACTCTCCTATCCTGCTGTGTCAAGAAGGATTGTGATCCAGAGCTTGAGTCTGTAACACCAGACTCTGTGTATGTTGCATCAGTATTGAGTCCTGGTGGTCGTTTGGGGGTCTTGTGATCTGGGTGATCTCGGTATTGCACTGGGCTATCTCGGTATTACAAAACCACTGCTAGGTTCTTTTTTCCCCCTTCAGGATAAACAGGGAAATCAAGGGGAAGATGTTTACCAGAAAATAGTACAGAAAAAGTGGAGTTCAGAGAAGCTATTTGAATTGCATATAAATTTGAGAGGCCTCAGCATATGAGGGCTTTTAAAACCTTTTTACTATGAATGCTAAAGTATAGAGTGTAGACACACCAAGAGATGTCACTCTTTTTTTATATATATTTTATTAATTTATTCATATTGCGTCTCAATTGTTATCCCATCGCTTGTATCCTCTCATTCCTCCCTCGCTCCAACTTTCCCTCTACTCCACTCCCCTATGACTGTGACTGAGGGGGAGCTCCTCCTTCTGTATATGATCATAGGGTATCAAGTGTCTTCTTGGTAGCCTGCTATCTTCCTCTGAGTGCCACCAGGCCTCTCCATCCAGGGAATGTGGTCAAATATGGGGCACCAGAGTTTGTGTAAAAGCCAGTCCCCACTCTCCACTCAACTGAGGAGAATGTCCTGTCCATTGGCTAGATCTAGGTGAGAGAAGCAAGGGAGAATGGGGAAATAGAAGGATCCAGAGGGTCCTATAAACCTACAAGAAGAACATTATGATGGGAGGATGTGAGCTCAGGGGTCCTGCTCAAACTATGGCACCAGCCAAGGACAATATGTACAGTAAACTTCAAACCCCTATCCAGACCTAGCCAATGGACAGGACATTCTCCACAACTGAGTGGGGAGCAGGGACTGACTTTCACACAAACTCTGGTGCCCCATATTTGACCATGTCCCCTTGATGGGGAGGCCTAGTGGCACTCAAAGGAAGGATAGCAGGCTACCAAGAAGAGACTTGATACCCTATGAGCATATAAAGGGGGAGGAGGTCCCCCTCAGTCACAGTCATAGAGGAGGGGAGTAGGGGGAAAACAGAAGGGAGGGAGGTATGGGAGGATACAAGGGATGGGATAACAACTGAGATGTAATATGAATAAAATAAAATATATATATTTTTAAAAGTACTCAAGACAGGAACCTAGAAGCAGGAACTGAAGCAGTGACCCAAGAGGATCAGTGTTTATAGACTTGCTTACAGTGGCTTATTCTGCTTGGTTTCTTACTTAACCAAGTACTACTTACCCAGGGGACAGACTGCTCACAGTAGGCTAGACACTCCAGCATCAACCAGCAATCAAGAAAATGTCCCACTGCCATGGCTGTAAGCCAAACTGATGGGAGGTAATTCATCAAGAGAGGTTGCATTCTCCTAAGTGACTCCAATTAGTGTGAGGTTGATCAAAATTAGCCAGCACACTTTGTCCCAAATAAGGGGAGATAAAGCTTGAGGAATAATTTCTGAGGTTATTATCTGATCTCCACCTGTGCATACACACATGTGCACCTGCATAAACATGAAAATACATGTGCATGTTAGCACACACACACACACACACACACACACACACACACACACACTCACACACACACACTTTTTATGAGGAAACTGTAGGGTCTTTGATAAGAGTGTCTCATTTTCCGTTGAATGGGAATCCTCTTTTCATTGCCAAATAAACTAAGTTGCTAATTATACCTGCGGCATTCTGTGATAAACTACAGAAGAAGCTGATGAGTAAATGACAAATGAAAGGTAGGCCTGGGGCCACAGAGTGTGATTCCAGGAGTCCTGGTCATCATCAGCTACGTATCAAGGTGGAAGCTGGCCTGGGCTCCGTGAGACTGGGTCTCAAAATAGACAGATGGACAGAAAGAAAGAAAGAAAGAAAGAAAGAAAGAAAGAAAGAAAGAAAGAAAGAAAGAGAAGTAAGGAAGGAGAGGAGGAAGAAAGGAGAGAGAGAGAGAGAGAGGGTGGGGGAAAGAAAGGAACTGAGGGGGAACTTGAGCAAAACCAGAAGCCGCATGGGGCAGGGGTTGTTTGATTACTGTTCTGTTTTGTTTTTAACCAAACACAAGGAACTAAATCTATCCAGTGAGTCTCAACTGACACCCACAAATCTGTGACTGAGCTAAGTAGAGGGCTACCGAATGAGCCTACAGACTACAAGCCTGAATGTGAGCACCATGAGGAAAATGAAGGCTAAGCTGCTTGAACGAATTAAAAATGTTCCCAGGAGTAAAGGCTAACTGAGCAAGTGCATACGTGGCCTGGGGTTGAGTTCTCATCCAGCCTAGGCATGAGGGGAAGTTCTCCAGGATGCCAGTCTGTCTATTAAAAACCACACAATGTTTACAGTGCGGACTTCTCTTGCCAGGAGCCTGCGCTGGGACGAACCAGGGGTCAGTGACATGCAGTCTCCAGGTGATGCCAGACCTTCCTTCAGACCCTGAGAACTGCATGCCAGACCCTCCTTCAGACGCTGAGAACTGTGTGCCATTCAGCTTGGCCCCCATATCCAGAGACACCCCCAGTGTCCCTCATATTCCACATCCTGCTATTAAGAAAGTACAGCCAATTCGGCTTGCTGTTTCCAATTGGCAACAGATATTAGAAGGAAACAGAGCTCAGAGGAGCTCCCCAAGAAAGACGTGAACCTTAGGAATTACTTAGCGAATCATATTATGGCAAGAGGCAGGCATAGAATGCTCTAGAAAACACATGTGCATAATGTAACTTAGTCTGGGGGTGAAGACTGAAGAGAGAATGTCTTCACGTGAAGATATAGTTACCTGCCTCCAGAGACCCAATCAAGAGTAGTGTGACCTTCTTCCTCCTCCAGGGTCAAAGGTTAAGAATACATTCCAACTAGAGGCAAATAGCATTAGAAAAACAATTCTGAGGAAATTCATGTAGCTCCAGAAGGTTAGGATGGAAAGGCTGTGCCTCGTGGTTAAGGACCTTAATTGCTCTGCTAATGACTCTGGGTTAAATATTGACTTTATTGATTGACACCAACTTACTAAATGTGATGAGGTATGTGTTTAAGAACTAATAAATGTCCTTTGCTAGAGATATAGAGGGGTTATGAGTTGAAGTGTTAATCTACTTTGTTAGCACCTCAAAAGACACTCCCAGGGGCCATGACCTTCCCATTAATGGGCCCAAAGATAGCATGGCTAGATAAGGCTTCTACAGTCAAGCTCAAATCTCTTGGATAGGGCTAAGTTACTTAACTTCCTTAGTTTCCCTTTGCTCCCTGCAAGTAAGGAGTGGGTGCTGTAACCCCACAGAGCTGCTTTTGACATTAGCGGGTTAAAGCACAGAAATCACAGATACATATCTGGCCTCCATTGTGTTGTGAATGTGCATGTGTCTGCATGCATGCTCAAAATGAGACAAGAAAGCATGTTGTATGCTTTGGATTGTCTCCTCTTGCCATAACCGTGGCAGGAAATGTGGCCTAGAGAAAATCTGTCATCAGCCATCAGTTACCCAGCGTTCAGTCAATTCCTTTCTCATGCACAGTAACTGCTTGGTAAATGGCAGCTGAAGGAATCAATCAGTAGCTTGTCATTAACACGTTTTATGTTATAGTCTAATAGATTAAAAACATCATCACTATTAAGCAAGCTGATAATTCTTTTAAGAGACAAAGATCATACATATAAAACAATCAGTGAGCACGTTTGCAAAGGAAGGGAAAGTAGATTCATTGGGAAAAACTTGAGGCTGACTACTATTCTGCATCGCAAAAACAACGTACACTGGTCTTTCTCTAAGTGAGGTGCATGGGCACGTTGATTCCGGCATCATTTTTCACTTTCTTTTTTTTTTTATAATACCTTTTATATTTTCCATCAAAACCTCAGTGATATGTTTAGTTGTTTTAACTCTTCCAAGTTGTATTGCAGTACAAAATACATGAGATAAATATTTACTCTTATTGATCTATTGTTCTATTCATAACAATCTTTCTTTATATACACACACACACACACACACAATCTATTTAACTATCTATCAATCATCAATCTCTTTCTATCTATTTATCTATCTATCACATATCTACCAAGTCATAAATATAATATCTGATATATATATATATATTCACAATAGATACTTTGAATTTCAATATCTGTAATCTATCTCTCAACTTGGATTTTTATTTATTTTTGTCTTTTTTTTTTTTCACTTTCAAGGGGTAAAGTCAGGTAAGTATTTACATCTGCATGTCAAAGGTCTAAAGAGAGGCTGGAATCAGGAGGGATGAGGTAATGAGAAAGTACGTGTGGTTATCAGACAGCTAGAGGTTAATAGCAAAGGGGAAACAGAACAGCAACACTACAAAGGAATGTGTTAGGGCAGCATAGGAGAGTAATGGCATTCAGGACACGTGAAAGTGCTTGAAGAGAGAGGTAGACTGTCATTAGGACTCATTTACTTTATCTGTTCTGTCTCATCAGAAGGTAACCATATTGCCCATCCCACCCCAGATCTCATAATCTCACTGTGATCGCAGGGACGTGCCACAGTGTCTAGCTTGTTCGCATTTTTCTTTAGGTGTGGTTGCTTCCTCATGAATGTATTTTGCTTTTTATGATTTATCCAATGAAAACTAAATGTCTGGTGAAGCTAAAATTTTAGTTTAATCTAATTTATTCTCATGTTTGCTAAAGATTTAAGTAAATTGTCATTATTTTAGCTTCATCGTCTCAATCACACCTTATAGAAAAGATAATTTCTTGAACAACTCAAAATCCAAGAAGTAGCCTTTTTTTTCCATGTCTAAACTCAGCCACAGTGAGCCACACTCAGAAAAGAAGCAGGATTAGTTAGGTGACCATGAGGACTCTCATGGTTCTACCACAGGCATTGGCCTAACCTATTGAAGTAGAAGCCTGCGTTCACACTGATGATTCCATAACCTGTGGCTGTGGTGGGTCATTCCACACAACCTTAGGTTCCTCTGATCCTACCTGTTCAGTATTTTCCTCTGACTTACGTGCATGTTGCAGGAGGCTTCTCCACAAAAACACAAGTGTATTTTGGTCTTGAGTACGGAATTAATTTATTTGAACTCACATAAAATTCAGCATCATAGAGGGAGAACGCTCAGTTGGTGAGATGTTTGCTGCACAAACATGATTGCTTGGGTTTGGATGCCTTGCACCCACATAAAAGTTGGGCCAGTCACACAAATCTGTTATTCCACTTCCAGCCAGGTTAGGCAGATTTAAGGTGGAAAAGAGATTAAAAAAGACATCATACATTGACCTCTGGCCTTGACATGCTCATCCACACACATATACATACAATAAACACATAGACATATAGATGCAAACCCCAGGAGTATAGGATAACTATTAGTCCAACTGACCCCTTTGTTTTCTCTTCTTGTTATAAAGATACAATATTTTGCAAAAATTAGAAGAACATGGAGCCTGTTTGCATCAGTAAAGATCTGAGATAGATAAATTCTGTTTCCATTTCTCTTTTATTCCTGGTTAGCTGAGTCTTGGCATCCAGTTAAACTTGATGCTGTTTTGCACTACTGAGAGTCTCTCCCGTGGGACAGAGCACTAATTCCCATTGCTACCCATGATGCGTCATGCTTAGAGCTCATGGCTCAGCCTTAAGATAGAAATCAGAGCGCAAACAATGGGACTGTTCTCATGGTTATGTCTCCGTCAGGACTCATTTCAAATGACTGCTAGATACTAGAATATATCTAGTATATAAATGCCTCCATTTGGGCATTTCTGAAAGGTCATCTCAGCTTCCATGATACTACCTGAGGTTTCAGTAGAAACTACTTGGTGGCGAAACTTCTTCCTCCATTCAATCTTTCTCTTCTAGCTTCCTCACAAGTGTTGTTCCTGATATCACTCCACAGCATAACTCCCACATTGCCAGACTCCATCTCAGAGACCGTTCTCCTGGAAGCTGGGTCTAGAGTAATAAGAAGTACTATGTTGGAGCTGTATATCCTAATGGTTGCCTAGCAACACCATGTGCTGCCAAAGGCCCCACAAGCAAGTGCTTAGCTGTTAGAGGTTTCCTCCGTGGTAACCTTAGTGAAAAGAAACACATTAGCAGATGATATAGCTCAGACAGATTTGGAAGACAGGGATGGGGGATGGAGGAGAGGGGGGAAGGAAGATGAGGAATACTGAATCAGATGCTTTCTGATAGGGACTACCAATGCATTAAAATGTTTTAAAGTTAAAACCAGTTGATGACACAGAAAACTATGAAAATAAGAGGGCTATGTATAAAGAAAACAGTTATAATTCTACAAGAGGCAGAGACCATTGAGGTTCAGCATCTTTAGGAAATACTGAGTTCTTAGTACTACCTAGTGACAAGATACATGTGGGAACAGGGGAGACCCTGAGACTTAGAGAGTGGACACTGAGGCACTCAAAAATCTTGAACTCTTGATTATTCTGAACCCCTTTGACATGCAGAAGTGGTTCTCTCCTGCACAATGAAGGCTGGCCTGTTTTCTTTCCTTGGGTGCTATAAAGAACATCACTTTAAAACTCTTCACTCAAAAGATTTTCCTTCTCTTTTCTTCTCCTCCGCTTCCTCCTCCTCCTCTTCTTTCTTTCCTTCTTCTTCTTCTTCTTCTTCTTCTTCTTCTTCTTCTTCTTCTTCTTCTCCTCCTCCTCCTCCTCCTCCTCCTCCTCCTCCTCCTCATTATTATTATTATTATTATTATTATTATTATTATTATTATTATTAATCTCCTCCTCCTTCTCTTACCCATGAGACCAATGAATAACATCAAACATTAGCATCACTCAGCCATAAAATTTCTGGTGTTTAAAAGAGACTTAAAGAGGTCACAGGACCTAGTCAATGTAATAACTATATTGTCCTGGAGAGTTTGTGTGGGATAATTGCTGAGGATTTGGGATTTGGGGTAATATAATATAATATATATAACATAATATAATATATGAAATATAAAGTCAAACAGGAATGAATTTGTTGCTATGAAGAACTACAACATGATGTTGCATGTAAAGTCATTTCAAGAATGCCAGGAGATATTAATCCTTGGCTAGGTTGGCTTTTGGAAAGTTGAAAACAATGGTCTATAACAAGTAAAATAGATGTTTGTGTAAAAAATGTCATGGCTAATGAGAAAGATCAAAGAACTTCACAGAGTTAAAATGACAGTGAGTATGTACCGCACAAAGCCAGATGATACAGGTTATCTATGCCCATGAGAGGGTCTGCTGTACACACCATGGACAAAGAGATACACATTATATAGTAATAAGATTGTTATGTCTTTCCTTTGTAATTGGTAGCTGATCTACAAAATATACTATGAAATCAAGCTTTATAATAGCAACAGAAATGACAGTACCCTAGCATAATGGACCAAGTGGCAGCATTGAAGTATCCAAAGCAAAGGCAGCACAGTTATTCTAAGCAGCATGGTCAGTGTCAGATAGGATGACCTGACCATAGCCACATAGATATATTAAACAGGTGACAAGTTTGCAAGGTAGATAGACAGTGAACAAACACACTACTCAATTTGGACAATCAAAGGACAACAAGAAAGTAGAAGTAAGAAATGCAAATTAAGAAGTTTAAATATCGTTCACATTTTCAGAACACAATCCAGTTTTCTGATCTAGTCTTGATACAGAGGCTTGGTCTGAAGCCAAGAGAAAATTATAACACCATCGAAAATATAAGTACAACTCCCCCTATGTAATCCCTTAGATGCAATTGATACTTACCTGGTAACCCATAAAAACAGAAATAAAGCATTTAAGTAACTATGGAAACAAAATTAGATTAACATTATTACCTAGAACCTAAACCATTATCACACTCCATTTTTAAAGAAAGAGTGCCTGGGAGCAAGTAGTAAACAGGTCTGAGTTCATGTCAGACTTACAATGTATCTTCTAAGATTATGGACCTACTCAGTAGCTGTTTCCTGAATGGCCAGGACCATAATTAAGGCTGCCATACTTAGGAGACAGAAGAGTCCTACAAAGGCCTACTGAGCTGTGAGTTCAAAGCACTGTTGTGTAAGTAAGGTATTGTCATATAAGGCAAAGTAGTAACTCAAAATAAAATTCCAACTCTAGGTAGTGAGTATATCACTCTGTGTTCTCTTGAGAAAGAGAAACAGTAGGCTGTATATTTAAAGGAAACAAGGAGACAGATGATAAGAAATTACCTTACATTGGCTACATGTGATACAAAAACTAATAATCTGTAGCTGGCCAGGTGAAAATGCATGGCAGGGAATGACACACAATCTGGTTCAAAGGCCTAAGAACTAGAAAAACCAAAGACATCAATGACAGTTTTAGTTTAAATGCAAGAAATGACTAGTGGGTATTACACTTAAAGTACGGGGAGAGAGAAAGTCAAAGATGGAGGCAGAGATAATAGGAATGAAAACAGTTCATGTTCTACCTTTCTGTTCTGTTCTGATGTTCATTGGATTGAATGACACCTACATGCATTGGTACGTGCAATCTGCTCTACTCTCTCTATTAACTAACTCAAAGCTAATCTCATCCCAAGATGAGCAATCACAGAATGTTAACTACATTGCTGAGTGCATTATGGCCCAGTCAACAATCATAGCAAAGAACATCATTGCATCTTTAGGCTATTAGCTTTCATTACCCTTGGGAAGATAGTATGGGTAGCCCCCAAAATATCCCTGTTTTATTCCCCATAAAGTAGAAAAATACTGGAAACTAAAGTGCACTCAGCCAAAGTCTAGACTTCTGCTTCTATGGTACATCCACTGGAGCAAATTACCATAGCCTGAGACATGTGGTACGTGGTTATTGGTCTAAGGAACATGCTCTTTTATTTATGATTTTGTTTAGGGTTGTAACTTATCCATTCTTTGTCGTAGCCTGGAGAAACACTTGTGGGCATTCTGTAAAAATGGGAACTAATTTACTATATTAATGGCATCCTTGTATCAGACCACGTTTGCAGGTTGTAGAAAAATCTATCAGCCATTGTAAGATAAATATACCCCAGATATAAACCCTACAGGGAATCAGGGAAATGTCATTGGTGAAGGTTTCTGTATCTAGTGCTTTAAGGAATAACTGTATATCTTAAAGTGAGGGACACATTATTTCATGTCATTAAAAAAAAACAACCAGAACACCTGTTGTCTTACCCTTGAAATATAGGCAGTGTATTTCAAATGTGAAATTATGTGTTGACTTGTTGATTGAGTACCTTGGCAAGTTGCCAGGTTGTGTAGCACCCAGAGCAGGAGATTCTACAGTAGATCTAGGGTGTGGGGCAAGAGGCCTGAACAGCTGTTGAAGGAGAAATATATATCATCATCAAGGAATGATTAAACAGACATTAAAAAACATTAGGTGAACTCCTTGGTCTCAACAGAGATGTGGCTCTCGATATGGCATATGAAGTAACAATGTCCCCATGCATTTGAGCCCATTTCAAGCTCAGTTGTATCAAATACACCATGATCGAGATCAAATAAGCCCTGTAGTACATGGCACGCACATGATTGGAATAAACAGGGCCGTAGAACAAACTAAACTAACAGTTGGGTATCTTAGACTGCTGTGTCTTTCAGTTATATTGGACCCATATTCTCCATCTGCTCACACTTAAGACCCCATGACTGAGTATATGTGTGTGTGTGTGTGTTGCACACACTTCTTCTTTCCTAACTAGTTGAACCAAAGAGATTAAAATTGTGTCATAAGTTTTGCAGGCCCACACAGGAAGAAGATGCAAGCTATACTCATGAGACCTGATAGGCTGTGGTCAGTTGGTGGGGGAGGAGGTCCCCTCCTTGTCAGAGGTCTAGGGAAGGGGAATAGAGCACAAGAGGCATGGAGGGTGAGTACAGGAGGATACAAAGGAGGGGGTAACAATTTAGATGTAATTTGAATAAATTATGCATTAAAACATTAAATATTAAAAATAGAAATCGCTTCATAAATTAATTGAGTTGGTGTGTGATCATAGGCCTACATTGATTATGAAGCAGAAGATTCCATTTTAGAGTGGCTCTGAACTAAAAGAGTGATTCACCTAGAGTCCCAATAGGATGTCCTCCCCTCTGTCCCACTTTCCTGGTAAGTGAAGACTTTCATGGGACATGCCCCTTGGGCTAGTGTCCAGATATAAGTGAGTATATACCATTTGAGTCTTTCTGCTTCTGGGTTGACTCAACTAATTATGATCATTTCTAGTTCAATCCATTTGTCCACAAATTTTGGAAATTCTTGTTTTTAATAGCTGAGTAGTATTCCATAGTGTAAATGTACCACAGTTTCTTTATCCATTCTTCTACTGATGGATACTTAGGCTGTTTCCATGGTCTGGCTATTAAGAATAAAGCTGCTATGAACATGGTTGAGTATATGTCCTTGTGTTCTGGAGCATCTTCTGGGTATATTCCAAGGAGTGAAATAGCTGGGTCTTAAGTAAGCCTTATTGCCAGTTTTCTGAGATAGCGTCAGGTAGATTTCCAAAGTGGTTGTACTAGTTTGCATTCCCACAAGAAATGAAGGAGTGTTCCTTTTTCTACACATCCTTGCCAGCATGTGGTGTCACTTGAATTTTTGATCTTAGCCATTCTGATGGGTGTAAGATGGAATCTCAGAGTTGTTTTGTGTAGCCAGAGCAATAAGACAACAAAAGGAGATGAAGGGGATCCAAATGGGAAAGGAGGAAGTCAAATTATCCCTATTTGCAGATGATATGATAATGTACATAAGTGACCTCCAAAATTCCACCAGAGAACTCCTACAGCTGATAAACACCTTCAGCAAATTGGCTGGATACAAAATTAACTCAAAAAAGTCAGTAGCCTTTCTATATACAAATGACAATCATGCAGAGGAAGAAATTAGGAAAACTACACCCTTCATGTTAGTCACAAGCAATATAAAATATCTAGGAGTTATTCTAACCAAGCAAGTGAAGGACTTGTTTGAAAAAAATTTCAAAACTCTGAAGAAAGAGGTTGAAGATGACATCAGAAGATGGAAGGATCTCCCTCGTTCGTGGATCAGGAGAATTAACATAGTAAAAATAGCCATCTTACCAAAAACAATTTACAGATTCAATGCAACCCCTATCAAAATACCTATACAATTTTTTAAAGACATTGAAAGTTCAATTCTCAACTTCTTATGGAAAAACAAAAACCACAGAATAACTAAAACAATCCTATACAATAAAAGATCCTCCAGAGGAATCTCCATACCTGATCTCAAGCTGTACTATAGAACAATAGTAATTAAAACAGCATGGTACTGGCACAGCAATAGGCTGGTTGATCAATGGAACTGAATTGAAGACCAGAAATGAATCCACACACATATGGTCACTTGATTTTTGACAAAGAAGCCAAATCTATTCAATGGAAGAATGATAGCATCTTCAACAAATGGTGTTGGTCTAACTGGATGTCTACGTGTAAAAAAAAAAAATGCAAGTATATCCATATTTGTCACCATGCACAAAACTTAAGTCCAAGTGGAACAAAGACCTCAACATAAAGCCAGAGACATTAAATTGATTAGAAGAAAAAGTGGGGAAGAGCCTGGAGCACATTGGTACAGGAGACAACTTGCTGAACAGAACACCAACAGCCGAGGCCTTAAGGTCAACAATTAATAAATGGGACCTCATGAGGCTGAGAAGCTTCTGTAAGGCAGGAGACACTGTCCACAGAACAAAGTGACAGCCAACAGACTGGGAAAAGATCTTCACCAACCCTGTATCTGGCAAAGGCCTAATATCCAAAATATATAAAGAACTCAAGAAATTAAACACCATGAAACCAAATAACCCAATTGAGAAATGGGGCTCAGGATTAAGCAGAATTCTCAGCAGAGGAATATTGAATGGCTGAGAAATACTTAAAGAAATGCTCAGCATCCTTAGTTGTCAGGGAAACGCAAATCAAAAACAACTCTGTCTTGAGTTCTTTTCCTGGCTTCCTTCTGTAATGTGGTGGTGAACTGTAGCCTATCACACAGATAACACTTTTCCTCCAAGAAGCTGTTTTCAGTCACTGCTTTGTCATAGCAACAGAGAAACAAACTAGAACACAGAGTCTTTTGCTGGCATGGAAATCCCCTAATAAGCTACAGTGGCTGACCCATGAGCTGTAGAGATTAATCTCTGTCTACCTCCCCAGCTCCGTGTGTAAATGCATGCTCTATTCTATCCAGCTTTCCCACGTGTACTGGAGAACAGACTCAGGTCCTCCTGCCTGCAAAGCAAGCACTTTACTGACTGCACTATCTACTCTCTAATCAAAGTCTTAAGGAGTTCAAGACATAATTATGAAAATTGCTAGTGTTTTGTTAGAGGACAGCTTTAAATTTGATCTAAGACATTTCCTCGCTTACATTTGGGAAGAAAGAGCACCAGTGAGAGGGAGACAAAGTTGTGATTTAGTATTTCAGGATCTGTGATACCTCTCAAATAAATACTAGTAGATAATTCAAAACATTGCTGATATAACTTTGAGGAATAATTAATTAAAATTCTGAGTGTATTATTCTTCCAGTCTATTCCTATACACACATAGCACATAAAACTTAAGCATTTGAAAGAATCTTATTTGTTCTGAGTAAAATTGAAATGCATTGTTGGTAATACAGTGTGGCATTAGACAATTATTTCATCAAAGCATATCTAATCCTTTGAACTTGAACCACCAGAGGATATACATTGGAGAAATCCTTGAGTAATTTAATGAATTCATTTGGGCACTCAAAAGCTAAAATGACCATGTGATTTTATATGCCAATAAAATCTAGAATGTCATCAAGATATCAAGCTTTCTCTGGACTGACTATGATTTTATACACACACAGTTTATAGGAAGGGAGGTATGACTTAGAAAATAAGATGTTTGTACCTAGTTTGGTAATAATTGGAAGAAAATTAAGGGATTGGGAACTGGGCAGAGAAGAAAGGCAGTACTGACATCAGTACTGCAGGGGAAGACCAGAAAAGAAAGATCTTTCATGACTAGAATAAAAATTATCATTTCTTGCAGACTACTTATCTTTTTAGTTCTTTTGCAAGAAAACTCATGAGACCTCAGAGACACTGTATTAAAACTAATTTTTAAAGGCCAACCTTCCTATTAAATATATTCAAAAATTAATAGCAGGTACATAGGCCAGCAAAAACCAATTACAATGTGAAAGGAAGAAAGGAATGGAACATTTATAATAGCAGTAAAAAACTATTAACTACATAAGAATAATTGCACTATCTTTATGGGAAAATTGCAAACTGTTCTTCAAAGATGTAAAATAACTAAATAAATATTCACAAAGACACTATTTCCTACCTATCTTGTGCCAAATGTTTTTTCACATTCCAGTTTCTAAAAAGCAAGATTGAAGATTCAGAAGATAAAAAATAAAACAAAACAAAAACAAATCCAATGTTAAGAGGTGACAGAAGAAATACAAAATAAAGGAATATAAGTGGAGGTCTAGATGGCTTCAAATGTGGCAAACCAGCCTCTGGGCAAAATGTCCTTATTTTGGCCAGTGACAGAATTATGCTGAAAAATGGGCAAGCTTACATGCAGACAGAGTTGATAACCAAACTCTGCCAAGACACGAAAAACAAGTCCTTACTAGTTCCTACCTCACAAATATATCTGTCAGATTTACTGGTCCAGAAGGCATAAGATGATGCTCCAACATTATAGAGTTTTGGGTGACTCATCAGGGAGCAAACTGTCTTTGTCATCTTCTCATTTGGAAACCTGCACTCTTGGTATATTCAGGCAATCAATTTTATTCATTCTCAAGTCTCCAATGAAGTTAAAGAGCAGACAGTTTAGTTCTACAATTAAGCTTAGTTGTTTAGGAGTTAAGATGTTTTTAGGTCTAGATAAATGTTTTAAGTTAATAATGATAAGATATGATAGATATTGATTTACATCCAGAATTTTAGATGCACCAAGATAGGAAAGATGTTTTCTTCAAAGCTGTCAAATACAAATAGCCAAAACACTAAGAATGTACATTTATATAATTCCTGATTGTGTCATGGTTCTTCTTGTTATAAGTAGTTTATTATATATGTGTGTAAAAATATAAATGTACATGTAAAGAATAAAACGTATTTTTTAAAAAAGAAAGTTTCTGTGACAGAAATGTCATGACAAAAGGTGGAAAATACTTTTTTGTAAAGAAAATACCTTTCATGTTGTCTTTGGAAAATGGTCAGTCACAAGGATTTCCTCAGTTTGTGCTTTCTTTATTGTTTCCTTTTCCATCTTCAGACCTTGAACCTTCACCTGTTTGTGTTTTTCTGCATCTTTAAGTGATTTGTTCAACTCTTTCACCTGTTTGTTTGTGCTTTCCTATGTTTCTTTGAGTGTTTTATTCATTTCTCTCTCAAGGCCTCAATCTGTGGAGGATGTGGAGAAAGAGGAATACTCCTCCATTGCTAGTGGGAGTGCAAACTTGTACAAACAACCACTTTGGAAATCAATCTGTCTTTTTTTTTTTTCAGAAAATTTGCAATAGCTCTACCTCAAACCTCAGTCATACCACTCCTGGGCATATACTATAAAAATGCTTCTCTATAGAACAAGGACATTTTCTCAACTATATTCATAGCAGTCTTATTCATAATAAGTAGAATATGGAAACAACCTAGATGTCCCTCAAACAAAGAATGGATATAGAAATTGTGGTACACTTACACAATGGAATACTACTAAGCCATTAAAAACAAGGAACGCATGAAATTTTCAGGCAAATGGATGGAACTAGAAAAGATAATCTGAGTGAGGTAACCCAGACCCGACCCAGGAAGACACTCATGGTACATACTCACTTATAAGTAGATATTATCCACATCATACAGGATAACCACACTACAATCCAGAGACCTAAAGAAGCTAAAGAAGATAGAGGACCCTAGGGAGGATGCTTGATTCACATTCAGACGGTCAAATAAAATAGACAACAGAAGTGCTTGAAGAGAGGGAACAGGACGGAAGCCTAACATAGATGTCCTCTGACAGACTCCACCCAGCAGAGGATCAAAGCAGATGCTAACACTCACAGGCAAACTTTGGGCAGAGGACTGGGAATCATATGGAAGAGTAGGGGGATAGAAGGACTCGGAAGGGAGAGGAGCTCCACAAGGAAACCAACAGACCCAACAAATCTGGACCAGGGGTCATGCAGAGATTGATGCATCAACCAAGGACCATGAATGCGGAGAACCTAGACTCCCTGTTCAGATGTAGCAAATGGACAGCTCAGTGTCTGTGTGGGTCCCCTAGTAAGGAGAGCAGAGGCTATCTCTGACATGGACTTTGGTGCCCACTATTTGATGACTTCCTACTGGCAGGGTAGCCTTGCTGGGCCACAGAGGAAGAGGATGCAGTCAGTCTCAATGAGACCTGATAGGCTGGGATCAGATGGTAGGGGAAGAGGGCACCTGCTTTCAGAGGACTAGGGGAGGGGAAGAGGCTAAGAGGGAGGGAAGCAGGGAGTGGGAGTAGATTAGGGAGGTAGTTACAATCAGGATGTAATGTGAATAGACTCTAAAGAATAAAAATTTGATAGAAAAAGAAAGAAAAATAATCAGTAAATGTAGAATGGGTGAGAGAGGAAAATAAAGTCAGAGAGAACAGGGGCCATTTCATCTTATTATGCTACTGGATTTTATTATTAGAAGCAATGTTTAAATCAATAAAGTTATTATCACTTGCACAATTGACTATTTTGATAGAGTAAATTCCAAGAGAGAGAGAGAAGGGGGGAGGGAGAGAGAAACAGAGAGATATAGAGAGACAGAGAGACAGAGAGACAGAGAGAGAGTGTTTGACTTTTGAGAAGGAAAAAGCTTCTTTGGGTTGTGCCTCCAGGTAGACGCTATAAACTATTAATCTAACTAGAATCTATTCTCCTCTGCTTTTCGCAAGCAGAACCTCTTTTCTGGAGTAGGATGAGGTGCTCGGATGGCAAAATGACCCCATCCAGATGCACTGTGGGTAGTGATGAGCACAGTTTCATATCTCGCCGATGAATTGTAAGCTCCCTGTGTGGAGGTTCTCCCTAGAGCAAATGAATTGTTTATTTTCCCTTCTCCCCATCTCCTGTGTGTAGAATAGTCTTGGTGGGACTTGTAGTGAAGGAGAGGATGGTGCAGTGGAGGGGTAAGAATGGATCCATCTTGTAACCTCAGTAAAAGGACAAGGGACATAATGAGTGGCAGGCTATTGCCGTTGTGTTTGGTTGGCCCCAGAGGTAGAAGGAAGTCCCTACTACTGATCTGGGGATGATTTGAAAGTCTATTTCCTAAGGCCTGGCAAGCTTCCAAAGGAGAGAAACAAATGACAGTCCTACCCAACTATGACATCTATGCAGCACAGCAATGACCAGCATGGCAGAATAACATTTTAAAATAATTCTTGATTAATTTATATATTCTAGGTTGCCTGTTGAAATAAGACAAAAGATAATTTTCTCTAAATAATAAGTAAAATATGTTTAGTCTTCCAATCAGTAAATATACATGAATTGAAGAATTAGCGGAAGTAAGATATTTACACTTGGTCTGAGTTGCAAGAACGCTATCTAATTCCTGGACGTTGATTGACTGGGTGGGCACTGTAAACAGTCCTGAACTGGGAAGAAAGAAAAATGATAAAGAACATAGTTTGTACTAGTCATGGATCATCGTCAATACTTGATATTGGCATCTGGAGCAGCCATTCTAACATGTCCAGCCGTGAGCCAACTCAGGAGGTGCAAGGAGAAAGCAAACAATCATATCATATTTTATTTTTCTTTTTCTCTTTTGAAAGAACAATACCACTGAACAATAATAATTGCATTCTGAAGTTAATTTGTTGGATTTGTGGGCAAGCTAGAGAAAACTATTAAAAATATTCATACTCCTACTACTTTAAGCAGTACAGGTGTGCTATGTAAAATATATTAATCCCTCTCCTCCCAACCAATTTCATCCCAATAAGCAATGCTATCATGTGCAGTAATGTCCTATCCACATTTTTCTATGTTATTGTTAATTTGTCTAAACATGTAGGATTTCTTCCTCATTATCTCTAAAAGACTTTGAACACATATATGAATTGGCCTTTAACTATTACTTTAAAAATTGTGTAATTTGATGAATATAAATGTTTCACAATTAATTCAACCAGTGCCTTTACTATACTGAAGACAGATATATCTATACTTATAGGGATAAATGTATTGTGTAGGGGGCAAGACTCTTTTCCCTTTTGTTATAAAATAGATACATAGATATTATATTATTTTAGTCAAAGAATGTTAAATTTGAGATGTTTTTCTCTATGTGTCACATATCTATGTGTTACATATCTTCATGTTAAATATGTGAAAAACATATAATCTTCATCTTTTATCACTCATTGAATAAGAATAATGAATACATGAAGCATGTAAATTGTGGACAATTTAGCTGCCCCTAAAGTCCTTATCAAAATAAGTGACATATATGTGAGAGAATAGGAATCAGTAAAGATTGGAGAATTGATGATCTGGGGATGGAGAGTGAGGGGGAAATTTGATTGTAGATGCTACTGTGGTGCCTATTTTCAACTTCTAATTTATCTGAGATTATACTTTAACTAAATGCATTACAATTTCTGTTTTTCTTTGTTTTAAATAGTTTATTTATTCACTTTCCATCCTGGTTGTAGCCCCCTCCCTCCTCTCCTCCTAGCCCTACCCTCCCTCCTCCACACCCGCCCCTTCCTTGGAAAAGGGGAGCCTCCTTAATCACCCACCCCAGCTCATCTAGTCACATCAAGACTGACTTCGTTCTCATCCCCCGTGGCCTGGCGACGACCATCTCATCAGGGGGAAGTAATCAAAAAGCGGGCAACAGAGTCCACATCAGAGACAGCCCTTGCTCCCCTTACTAGTGGACCCACATGAAGTCTGAGATGCCCATCGACTACATCTGTTTGGATTTTCAAAATAAAGGGGGAGTCAAATGTGACTGGTTGAGTAGAAATTTGACCTTCAGTAGCCTGCGTTGTACCTTATGGCATTATAAGAGTAACCAAAAAAGACAAAGTTTCCTAGTCAATTCAAAATTGATTTCTTTGTCTAGTAGCCAAAGTATGTGGTGTCTTCAATAATCGGGTCTCTCCTTTTACTTACAGTGAGAGACAAGAGCGATGTATAACCTATATTTAGGAGCTTGTGGGGCCTTCCTGAAATTTTTCTTAGAGAAGCATGCTTTCAAAGACATTATGCTTTCATTTAAATACTAATGTTGTTTGGGAACAGTGTTGTCCACCTATGCCTAGTACTTCCACTCAACACTCTCCCTTTATTTTGAAAATCCAATTCTTAATTAGCTCACAAAGGAATGGGTTTTTACACACTTCTTCAGTTTTCTTTAAGCCACTACCTAGTTCTCTGCTCTGTTTCCCCTCTTTGCCATCCCTGATTAAACCTTTACCTGCCACTATTTTCTCCCCTTCTTTCATATCTCATATGTTCTACTATCAACTCTAGTTATATATATATATATATATATATATATATATATATATATATATATATGTATATGTATATATATATATCAAAGAAGTTTAATATGCTGCAATAAAATAAGTGCCTTGAAAAAGCTCACAGAATAGATGTCAATGTTAGAGAAATTCCTCCCACACACCCTCTAGCCCTCAACACCAAACCAGAAAAATTTTAACCACCATGGGAATCCTTCCAACCTTGCACTTCAATGTGGGCCCCATTACCAATGGCAATAACACAGTTATCTGTGTGGTCCCACAGGAAAAGCAAAACCCAGAAGCACAGAGTCTATGATATTTCAATATTTAAGAGACTTGGTACATACTCAAAGTTAAAATAACTCCAACTTTTATATTGGATTGTAAGATAATTTTTGTGTGGAATTTTCATACAGCCTTTATTTTTGTCTTAACCACTGATGGTCTCTGTGCGCCACAAACCAACCCACTCAACAAGATGAGTCCGATGGTGTATAGTGGCATAACTGTTATGAAGACAACCAACTAATCTTTAACTGAATTTGAAAGCTACTCCAAGGGAAGGAATTCATTTCTTGTAATACAAACCTGGCCAAAAGCCCATGGCTAAGGAGATCATTGGTTCAAAGAGGAAACTTACTCTTAAGCCAATCTCTACAGGCATGTCCACAAGTACGTCAAGGCTTATCTGGTGTTGGGTTTTCTTTTCTTAATTTTAGTTTTTGAGATTATAATACTATTATACCACTTCTCCCTTCCCCTTTCTCCCTCCAAATTCTCCTCACTCTCCTTCCTACACTCTTTCAGATTCATGGCTTCTTTTTAAAATTAATACTATTGCATGCACATATAGGCACACATATTTATAAATATAACCTGCTCAATTTGCGTAATATTCTCGTATGTATGATTTCAGGGCTGATCATTTAGCACTAGACAACCAACTGAGATGCTTTTCCTTGAGGAAGACCACCTTCCTGCCCCCAGCACCCCTCAGTTGCCTATTGTTTTTTGAGTAGGGTTGCATTCGTTCTTTATAGCACTCTTTCTCTTACACATTGGATTGGAGCCCTCTATAATGATATCTTCAAGGTAAAAATGGAAAAGCAGAGCATAAAGCAGCTTTCTAGGTTTTATGGGCAGCTATGTGAGAGAGAGAGAGAGAGAGAGAGAGAGAGAGAGAGAGAGAGAGAGAGAGAGAGAGAGAGAGGAGCTCTAGTTTCTATTATCTGCCTGGGAGAAGAGCCATTCTTGTTTCTATGAGTCATCCTGGAGGATGAAGGCTGGGGACAGGAAAGAGAGGGCAGAAGGTCATACAAACCTTGCTTTTGAAGCTTTTCCAGTCTTCAGTTCAAAAGGTTCAGCACACCAAGGCCCCATACTCTGAGGTATCATGTTCTGAGTCCTAAAAACATGCAGGGAGGACAGGCCTTGCACTGTCCAGGACTTCCTGGGTTGCACATGACAGAAAATAACTCACATGCACCTAAGCAATAAAAAACATTTATTGGCTCACAAAACTAGAAAGTCAAGAAGACAGCTTGTTTCACTCACTGTTAGTCTCAGATGTGCAGCTGCTGTTGTTGGGCCCTATCTGTGTCTACTCATTGACACTATTGGCCTTTCCCACAAGGGCAGTATTGTTGCTTTTCTGCTGTAGTCTTCCAAGGCATCCTTAAACTCTAGTCCTTCACCTTGCATTGTTTGACATCACAATCAACAACCAAGTACAACAAGTACAAAGTACTTGCACTTTGCTTATGTGAAGTTATCTTACTTCAAATGAGAATAAAAAAGAAAAAGGTGGAGCTTCTGAATTTAAGAAGTGGTCTTACTGTGAACATGGCAAACATGGCAAACTGCCTTCTTAATGCAATAAACAAAGTTATTATTCCAGTCTAGATAAAGGGAAATCAAATGGCACCAAGTATATTATCAATGAAGTGCAAAAACAACTTCTGAATATACAATTAAAGTCTTCTCTATGACTTTAAGACAACTACAATATCAAAGGTAATGTTTTGATGACCTAAAAAAGGAAGGCTAGTATTGCCAATTCATAGAAAAAAACTACAAGATGCACCTGGGTCTTGGAAGGATAAATCTGTCTTGCAGCCACCAAGGAACATCCCTGTTTTCCTGTCATGACAGTCTATTTCAAAAGCCAAGACTATTTTGTCTACTCAAAATGTGGTGATAAATCCAAGTAGCAAACTGCTATGGAACCAGGATTGAGGAACCTGTGGTGAGAACTGTTTTCCTCCGGTGTCATAATTCCATGTGCTGGCCTCCCCAGACCTTCCTCCCTCACCCCTGTCCCAGGGAGGGTCCAGGAAGGGAGGCAACAGGCACAGGGAACTCACAGCTTCTAAACTGGCACCAAGGCACCTGACCTGTGCTCTGCCATGCTTTCTGGATTGCCACTCCAGAGAAGACCTAAAGAAGCCCAGCCTTGCCAACAGCTATTGGTGGCATCCATTTAAATGTTGTGTGTAAGACTATAAGTCACTTTCTCAAAAAAATCTTAAACGATATGGTTCAATAATAAGCATGCTACCTTGGCTGCTATCAATCGGATGCTTTTTCTATTTTCCAAGTGTTCTGGATCCCATCTATTCAAAGAAAGGGTACTATAGGTTGTCACCTAAATGCCAACATCATTTGAATTATAATGGCATGCTACAGCATATCATAAAATGAATTTCCATGTCCTGTACAGTTGCTTTTCTCAGGAGCAAGTGTGTGGCTGCATATAAATACTGGTTGGGGGTGCTGTTTCCAGAAATGAACCTAATAGATGCTAATTAGATTTTTCTTCCTAGGGCGCCAAGAAAGGAGAATTATTTAACCTCACAGCTAGCGTGTACATCCAGTCTTGTGTGGGATCGGAAAGCTGTCCCCAGACAGCCAGCTGCTCTGCTGCTGACTCTCTGCTTTGTTAATGCTCCTTTCACATCTTTACTTTTCTGAAGAAGTACTTTGTAAAGCCACCCAATCGGAAAAACTCCCAACACATTTTCTATTTTATTCTACATGCCAGCTTCAACATTTTAATGGCAAATATGTTCACAAAACATTTGAACACATACACACACACACACATATATATATTCATATATGCAGTGAACCATCACTAATACATATATATATATATGTATATTACACACACACACATATATGTATATGTACTCACCATGCAAGTAGTCTGGATCTTCAGAACACACATAAAATCCAGGTAGGCATGGTAACAATCTGTAAATCCAGCTCTCAGAAGGCAGAAGGGATTCCCTTAGTAAAGCTAATTATTAAACTAGATTTGGTGAGTTCTTGGTCCAGCAAATGTCTAATGTCAGTAAATAAAGTAGGTAAAGATGAAAGAGGTTATCTTTTGTCAACTTTGGACCTCTGCTTATGTGAGAGCATGCACACACATTACAGGCGCACACACACACAGGCACACACACACGCACACACTTCCCTTAGCATGTGTTCTATGTGCTCATAATCGGTTCTATGTGATTAGTTTTGCTTTGTAGTTGAAAAGAAAATGGCAGATCCATTAGGTTTTGATACACAATCTCTTGTGACAAGGAGAAATATCAGTAAGGTATGTGAAATAACATGACCTTAAGGAAAATGCAAACTGAGTCATGCAGCTGTATGACTAGCTGTGGACTGAGCTTCTTTAGTTATCTAGGAAACAGTTCAAAACCAAACACACTGATTACACATAGTGTGCCTTCTGTTTGCTCTAGATTGCTGTTCTGCTTTCCCAAGTGCTTGTATCATTTCGTTTGTTGTTGGCATAATAAAACACCATGACCAAGGCAACTCATAGAAGGAAGGGTTGATTTAAAATGTATGGCTCCAGATGAATAAGAGTCTATCACTAACATGGCCGAGAGCATGGGACTGGAGGTCCAGCAGGCAGGCAGGGTACTGGAGCCACAGCTGAGAGCTCACATCCATAAACAGGAGGCAGAGAGGACCAACTTAGTTGTTTAGAACATAAAGCCTTCCTCCAGGGATATCCGTCCTATCAAGCATCCTTATCCTCCCTCCCTAAACAGCCAGCAATGAGGGACGAAGTATTCAAATGCCCAAGACTTATGGGGGCCATTTTATTCAAATTACCAAATCTAAGCCACTCTTTGGAGCCAATAATCATATGGAAACATCATAAAGAAAGCATATCTAGTTAAACTTCATAAGCCCCCATAGTCCTTCAGATTTTTTCCTTCTTTTTTTATAATTGTAACTACCTGCAAAATAAAAAAGCAATTACATAATTTCAACATATAATGGCACAGATTATACCATCATCCAAAAGAAAAAACCACAAATATGAGGACATAGTGTGGAAATATTGGAATAAAGCAAGGTAAACTCAAAATCTTGTAGCTCTCCATCCAATGTCAATGGCCTGAGGTGGTTCTGCCTTCTAACTTAGCTCATTGCAAGATGCATCTCTTTGGCAGGCTGGCTCCACCCCCTGTATGCAGTTTCCTTGGCAATTATCCCACAGCCCTGATAACGCCAACATCTTGGGTTCTTCAATGCAACCCAGGCTTCACATGTTCAAATACATCCCCTGGCCTCTCCGGGCCTTTATGCAGTGACTCTCCCCCGACATGCTTGGGTTCAGTACCACCTTTAAACCTTAGAGGAAGATCCCACCACCCCCTTCCTTTTGTGGCCAGCACTACGTGGACAACACAGCAAAGTTTAGCTATCGACTCGGCACCAAGCCTGGCCCTTTTGAAATACATTTGTAGCAACTCTGGTTGTTCATAACAATGACCTAAACAATTTCTGCGTTTCTGCACCTCAGTCTCCGGAATGGAAACTATGAGACGTGCTGTGGTCGAAGATTACTCTGTTAGTAGCTAGAGCTGTCCAGGTAGGAAGCTAATATCACTCTAGACAGAAGAAAAAACAAAACAAAGCAAAAGATGCAAATAAAATTCTTGACTTCTGAAGCTATGTAGCTTATCTCTAGCTCCCCTGTCTGGAGAACACCTCTGTTTTCCTTTAATTCTAATAAAATGAACGACACACGTACATAAACACATACATACATGCACACATACATACATATATAATACATGTACATAAATACAGACATATACATACAAACATGCATATACTAAACACACATATACACAATCGTACATACACACAATAAACACACACATAAGTACACACATATACATATGTATACATACTCACATGCACACACACACACACACACACACACAGCACCCTGAAACGTAGTCTTAGCATTTTCTTTCCTCTCACACTAACTTTAAGAACCATGTTTGAAAAGCAAACAGGTCAAAGATAAACTCTTTCAATGCCAATGTACAAGAAGACATTTAGGAAAAAAATGTTGATCCAATCACCACTGGCTTTATTAAATAAGGGATCCCCAACACAGACACAATCAAACTCACTTCCTCAACGAGTGTCTGGGTGTAAGGGGAGACAAAGCCTCCTTTGTTTAAAGGAGACTTTGTGAACTCAGCCGCAGGTCCCCAGACACCCCTAAGCCCTCTGTTCTGAACGCGTAATTAATTCATGAGAAGCCAGGTACCATAGAAGCTGGAGTCTGACAGTAGACTCATTCAGTACCAGCCAGATGTGAACCCCTTTCAAGGGGACAGAAAGGCAGTCCTATTGCCCAGGGAAGCAGGAAGCTGTAACCTCTGTATTGCAGCCGCACCATCACCTGGTAATGCCATTTCTAATGGATCTGAGTCTACCCTAGCGGTTGCAGATATTTTTTTCTTTTCTGAAAAATGAAAGGTTATTGATTAACCCAGAGCAGGGAGGAAGTGTCTACTTGGAATTTTAGATTTTTTCAGCCCAAGATAACACAAAAACCACTTGGAAGGAAATGCTTGTGTTGATTATTTATTGCCATTTAATGTCTTTTTAAAAGACCAATAAAATTACCAGGAAATAAAGGAAAACATTCTCTTTGAAAGCCTGCATATTATTTTTTCAGACTATTTGCTAGCCTGGCAAAGCTGATGAATGAACGTCTTATAGGAAAAGCCCATCACTGGAGGTAGGCTCTCCAGCTGCCATCACTAGAGTTGGCTTGTCTAGGTACCAAACGCCGTGTTATTTGGGAGATCTTTCTACCATTTACAATAGGAAAAAGCTGAGAAGAATACTTATTAAAGGAAATTCATTAAAAAAGAAGTTATCTTGATACCAGAATCAACAATGCTAAAGTTTTGCAATCAACATGAAGATTTTGCATTTAGGATCTAAAATCAGCCAAACGAGAACAGGATAAATAAGTCAATGTTTATTGTTTATTCATGGGAAAATAATCCAAACAGATTTATATTACTATGAAAATTCTAAAAACTGATATTTTAGTTTGGTTGTTTAATATTCTAACATAGAGTAGCCTGTTTGTGTATAAGGTTTTCATATAAGTAATTTGGAAATATTTTCATATAGTGTAAAACAGACTAGGTAGACTTTCACATTATACCAAGTTCTTAACTGTTTACAGGCAAGAGGGGAGTAGGAGGAAAGGAGGAAGGAAAGGAAGAAAGAAGGGAAGGACTGGGGCTAGAAAGAGGAAGGGCTCACTCAGGCAAGAAGTTCAAGTCATATCATTGAGTTAAGTCAGTCTGAAGAAGAACAACAATCAAAAAACAAAAACCAGGAGCTCAAGGGGTTTAGATTAAGAGATAGCCCTAACATCTCTAATTGGGAACACCCGACTGGCTTACAAAAATCTCACACCCTAGACCTCGTCTGTTAAATTCTACAGCCCCTAATGATGATGATGATGAGGAGGAGGAGCAGGAGGACAACAATGGACAGTGATGATGATGACTATTTTGCCTGGCATCCTTGGACAAATATCCTTGAAGGTGTTGTCTCTTAGTGCCCTCCCACATTTTCTTCCAGTTTCTGGTTATGTTGAGTGAGATGCCCTTCAATTTCTTTCTCTTTCTTTCTTTCTTTCTTTCTTTCTTTCTTTCTTTCTTTCTTTCTTTCTTTCTTTTAAACAATAGCTGAAAACAGTTTCTTGCCTTGCAAAATAAATGAGACTTGTAAATAGAAATTGCATTTTCTTTATTACTTGGTAAATTGTAGTAGCTTCAATCAAACATCAAGGTCCCTTGAGATTTGTTTAAGGACCAGAGATTTCCCTATGCAAGATGTATCCATCCATGAAAGGGGCTCTTGGCCTATTAAAAAAAAAAGACAAGGAAGTAAAGGGAGTCTGGAGGTGTCATATCACTGGGTGGGAGTGCTGACAGGCAGTATCTAAGGGGGAGGCTGTAGTTAGTGCCCTGCTAACAGATCCTCTGTAAATCCATCATTTAAAAAGATTCGTAAAGCAAGATGAGGGAGCTGAGATAAAAGAAAACAGGGAATACACACCAACAGTAAAAAGTAAACTTTCTAGTGAAAGAATAAGCACCAAGGCTCAATAACAAGAGATGGAGGAGCCATGGAAACACAAAACAGAAAGGCAGGCTACCAATACTTCAGTGCACTAGGCAGAACGATTCTCCTCAAAGGGAGAAACAAAGAAAAATGCATAGGATGAAAAATTTCACCGAGAAACATATAATACCAAAAATATATTAAAGCACTATAAAAATTTAATATCCTTTCTACTACTTACTATTCTGGAGTTAATTGCTCCTGCCTATGTGAGTAATTGAAAAATGAAAGGACAAAGCAATCGAGCAGATGCCAGAGAATTCTGGGCTGAGAACAAAGACAAGGAAAAGAGACAGTTAGAGCAGCCACCGAGCAGCAATATGCAGGAGGATAATTTTGAGATGGTTATTCAGAATTCAACTGTTTAAGACTGCCCTAAAAACAAAATAAAAGAATGCCCTAAAATTAAGAATCAGTTTTAAAAAAAATATTTTTGGTTGTGAGCCTAGCCGTTAACGGCTGAGCCATCTCTCCAGCCTAAGAGTCAGTGTTCTGTAAGGATGTGATTCCTGGTAGGTAGACCCCTCTCCAGGTCAGGCCTCACACCTAAGTGTACAACACAATTGCTCAAAGGAAGGTGTTGGAGAATGGGCATGATATTGGATAGCTGGGGAAGCGAGAGCGCAGGGGTGGGTCTGGTAGAAGAAGAAGAAAAGAGCTTGAATATGCTAAAAACACACTGTACAAAATCCTCAGCAAATTTATAAAAATATTAATTTAAATAACTTCATATATATATAGATAGTTTCATAGATGATAGATAGACAAATGTTAGATAAAAAGCTAAAGAACAAAATGAAGCCATTAGTCTCCAATAAATTTGCAGTTGTATGAAATTTTATTATTGTCTTATTTTGTGGTTAAATTATATATATATATATATATATATATATATATATATATATATATAGAGAGAGAGAGAGAGAGAGAGAGAGAGAGAGAGAGAGAGAGACTCCTCTACTTGCTTTTTGTCTCAAGAACAAAGGACGTTTGTTTCATGTCGTTAAGACTTGGCATACATGGAGATGTCAGATAAACAATGTCCTGGACTCACAAGCCACTTTAGTATAAAAATGGCACTTGGAGTGCCACGTCACCCTTAAGCCTGGGCTTGGGATTCAATTGACTGTGAACACCGTTATGACACCGGATAAAGCTTGTATGAACAATAAGTGACAATTATTAAACAGCGTTAATGTCAGAGTTTCCTCCACACTTATCTTACAAATTCAATAAAAAGACTCACCTCCTCCGCCATGCAGTGCCAGATTAAAAGCACTAGAGAGACAGGGGAATGATTTATTAAGATAATTTATCAACTTCCGCATAACATGTAAGGCATGACCATAATAGCACTTTATTCTGCAGTCAATTTAAGTGACCAAACTACAGGATCTTGCTAGACCCTAACTGAAGAGGGCTTCTATTGACTCAAATTTCTGGTTTACATCCACAATTTTTTTTTACCATATCGCATATACTCAATTTATATCACTTTTTTTTTCTTTTGTAGTGCACACTCACACCATACTTGTCTCAAAAAATAATTTTTTAATGGATAGAATAAAGTTACTTGCTTCTAAAAGTTAAAACTCTCGAAGAGAGAAAGAAAAAAAAGAAAGAAACTCAAAGCCCCAAAGAACTGTAATACTCTGTAAGGCATATGTTAATAATAGTCACAGAAAAACTTCAAAGTATTGGGAGACAGAGAATTTGCATTCAACCAGGGACTTTTGTTTTATTTAAGACATGTAGTGTCTGGGTCAGTATGGAAAACTGTCTACTTCAATGCGACTGTCTTAAGCTCAGATTATTTTTGAGAATCTTTTGAAAGGGAGCTGAATGAATGCTCTTCAGTTTTTTCTTTTCCAGAGAAAAGCATATGAAACAATGAGAAAGATCTAGGTGGTGCATATAGTACCCATTTCCATAAACAGTCTCCAAACCCCTGTAATGTCCTTTAGCCTCATCTAGTGTTTAGGGGCCTTTGCAGGCCCAAAGCAAGGGTAGCATTCCACAGTCCGTCTTCTCACTAGCACTCTGTCTTAGCTGCACTCGTCCCTAACACCTTAGAAAATTGCAAAAGACTTTTCCTCTATCTGCCACATTATCCATCATGTGAACGTGGCCTGCTGAGAATTCCAAGCTCCGCACACTGGAAGAGGTTTCTAAATTAACCCATCTCTTTCCTCAGTGAGCGTCAGTGAGCTGGGCCAAATTCCAGTTTCACCTCATGGACAACGCTAATTAGGTTTTGCTTGGACCTATGATTTTAGTACTGACTAAGGCTGTTCTTTTACCTGTCCTTTTGGAGAGATGAGATACTGTGCTTACACATGGGGACAGCATCAACACAGTTCCTGCGTTGCTTAAGGTTGGTTTCCTACTGCCGATTGGAACGTTAAACTTTCTTTTGTAAAATTTCCTCACAGCTGGATGCTTATCAAATTAAAAAGCCCTAACAATCTCAAGTATTTCCTTTTAATTCTTGATAATGAATTCTGGTCACCAAATACATACAACTGTATTTGTTGTGATCCACCACTCATAGGACACATAGCTTTTTATATCATCATACATACTTGTGTAGTACTTGGCTAGAACTTAAGGCATTGTTTAAAGCAATGTTCAGAGAGCCAAGTCAAGTCCGGAACCTACATGGATGCGACACATGGGCTTACATACATATCAAACATAACACACCATCCAACTGTCAAACAGTTGGTCCCATACAACAAAAAGAGCCTAAATAGAAAAATGAGTACAATCTCAACCTCACACCCAGATCCCTCCATTTTTTGGGTGAGTGTGATCCCTTTCTCAGAAAAGTTTCTTTTTAAAAACCTGGCTCTTGGAAGATACAGAGTTAAGACATTAAACGGCCATGTTAGTACATAGCTGTTGTCTATGTTTGTAATGAATTATAAAAATAACTTCTGATAGTATAGTCCTGTTACCTTTTTTTAAAGTAATGTCTACAGCATGTGAAATTTATTGTTAAAATGTATTAATGTTGAAAAAAAGCATTATTGATTAGCCAAGAGGCTTAATAGTCAGCACATCATCCAAACCCGGTAATTCATGTCTTAAACTGAATGTCATACTCGCCAATAACTAATCGATAATAATCTCCCTTCCTAAAGATAAAGTGAGATGGAAGAAACAGAGCTAGTATTTTCTCACAGTTGATTATGAGCTGTTCATTTTGCCGTCTCTTACTTCTGTGTCGACGTAAGTACATTCTTATTCCTGTCCTCCTCAAGAACAACACACGGAAAGTCAAAGAAATTAATCTCAGCCTGAGGTCACACAGCTAATCGCAGAGCTGGAATTCAAATTTCAGGATCATTTCACAACCTAAAAACTTCCTCGCTGCGTAAATTGAGTTGCTGTCCCACAGATGAATAATGGTAAATAAAAACCTCAAGGAGAGGCAGGGGGTACTGTTCCTGTATGTTCCCCATTTAGTCCCTTCCTCCCTAGCATCTCAAATAACCATAGCATCCCTGGTGATCCCAGGCAATTGAAGGGGGACGTGAAAAGCACTTGTGCTGAAGAACCAACTGACTAACCATTCCAACATGTGGAGCACAGCCGCCTTCGCCGCTCTGTGAGCCTGGGAAAACGAGATGGAAGAGAAAAGTGCTCCACTTCCTTTTATTAGAGCAGAAAACATAAAAGCGGATGCTAAGCAATAACACATACAAGCCTTCATTTGCAATTACTTCTCTTCTGACTCAGTGGTCATGTGGTAAACTAGCGGTTCTGTCCATCTCGAGGCATACCAACCTCCTCCCTTAGCTCAATCACAGAATAACTCAGCCAAGTTGTAGGTTCCTGTACGTCTCTAAAACTAACCTTTTGGGAACAGTTGGTTTGTTGATACTTTTTTTTTTCTGTGTTTTCAGTTTTCTTCATAGTAATTATCACTGACTAACATAATGCATTCACCACAGTTTTGCTGTTTCCCTGGTGAGAAGGCAAAGTCCATGAGAAAGGAGACATTTTTTTTTAAATCTATATCAACAGTATTTAAAATGGTATTTGACAACTACAGATCCAAAATAGACATGGAAGGAGTAACAAATGGATAAATGACTAAGAACCTGAACTTCATGAACCTCTGCTGTGGGTCTCATTCCTTCTAGCATATTACGCAGAGGGCCAGAGTGAATTTTGAAAGCAGAGCTGCTGAAAGTGTTGTCTCTGGACCATCAGAATTGGTATTGCTTAGGAGGGTATTAGGACTGTCAGTCTTCAAGGCCCACTTCAGGCTCTCTGTTTTTTTTTTTTTAAAGAATGACAGAGAAACTGACCTTTTTCAAGAGTTTGAGAGTTCTGACCTAAGAGGCAGACATGCCCTAGTAACTGCTTTTTTCTACTGCTCTGTGAAAGAGCTGAAACCTGGGGACGCAGTTTCATTCGTACTTGCCAAGTTTCCCTCAATGACTTGCCCTCTGTTTACCTGGGTCCCGGTTCACAGGCTAATCTGCTTCTCTTTCACTTTATCATCCATCCATCCATGCTGGTTCTGCCTGTGGCATGTCCTCTTCATGATGGTTGCCAATGCTTGCCTTGCTCTTGTTGACCATACATATTCTGCAGAAAACATTCATTATTGCCTCTTATTTCCACTGACCATGGTACGTGAGTGTTGTATCTTTGATTGACTTTGCAACCACTAGACTAACTGATCTAATATTTCTTGGGTTTTATTTCACATTTAACCATATTATCCCACGTTGAGTACACATTCACTGATATTTCTTAAGTACATTAGTTATTATAGAACCTAGGGCATTGGCAGGCTAAAAAGCAATGCATTTGATGATCGTTGGAGGTAAGTTGAATAGTATCTCAGGGCCAGAGTTGAGAGATTATTAACTAGACCTTGTAGACTCATTTGGATAAAGAAGTGTTTTGCCAATTCAGTTTACTATAACTCGCAGGCTGCCTTTTTAAAGAATTAAGATCTGAGTACCAAGCAGAAACAAGTCTCAAGGTCATCAAGGCAAACACTTTTCAGGCACAGAATCAGCATCTGCAAAGCTTCCCTCTAAGAGCATGCTTGGGGGTGTTCTTAATATAGGAAGAACAATAGCAAAATCCAGAGAGGAAAAGACGGCTAAGATAGGATGATGAGCATAGCAGGATGCTTGAGCAGTTTACCCCACCCATCTTCTGCCTAGGTGATGGGTCCATTTGCTCCAGGTGCAAGTGAAGATAAGAAGGCCAATGAATTAGCAGTTTGCCTGGCCAATGACAGGTCTTTAAAATGAGAAGTCATGGCAAGACATCAACTGAGGCAATTTCATTGCAGAATATAGCATGGCTTATGAGCTCTCTACATTATTAGACACCCTCCTAAGTGATTGTTTTGTTTAATACCTCCAGTCTTCTGATTCACTAAATACTAAATTGAGCAGTTAAGGGTTTTCCAAAGCAGAAAATCATTCACAAGTAACTTATTTTTGGCTATCGCTAAAAAAATATTTTTGTTGACATCTGCATATGGGGTCTCTATACTAAGCCCACCCACAAAGCAAAATGATAAAAGTTTCCCTTTGGGGTTGAGCCACATGGAAGGTGAAAAAGAATCCAATGCCTTTATTCTACCCCCTGTCTTGACTAATCCTTCAGTCACTCACTGTGCTGAAAAACTGATCACAAATACTCCCAAAAGGAGATCGCTAGGCTTCCTGTTAAGTATCACTGAAAAAAAGAAAGAAACTATTTGGTTTGGTTTAGAAGAAAACAGTACCCATTTCCATAAAGGCTGTGATAAACAGTGTCTCTGGCCTCATGGTACTGAGAAACTTTGGCTGAGGAGCAAGGTCAGATTTGGACACTGACATGAAGCTCTGGACACAATCGCTGTGGTTTTCTTCTTTAAATCTTGGGCAAGCAATCGTTCCTTCTCCAGAATAAAGGCAGAATCATCTAGATTGTAGCCACATTACAAGTAATAAGTTTAGAGTTCAAGAAAGCAGAGTGTCTAGTTCATCTTAAGTCTACTTTTGTGTTTTCTCATCAATTTTTCTTGTCGTTTTGAGTAATGAAGTCATTGGAATAAAAACTTAAATGAAAAATTTGTGAGCCAATGGCAGGCATAATTAGCAGTTTTATGAATAAGAACGTGTATAGTATTTAATATTGAAAAATTCAAAATTTATTTAACATTTGAAGAACTTTGAATAATATACAAGTATTTAGTTGAGAGGACACTAGGTATTTTATGTAATTTTCAATACAAATTGAATATTTTTGAAAAAAATTAGTGAACCTAACATCTGGAAGAAGTGACCACAGTTTGAGGATGTATAGTTGAAGCTTCTTAGAAAACTAATTATCACCCACTAGTAATACAGTTTAAAACTATAGCATATCTTTAGATTAGCAATATAGAGATAAAGTTTTATCATAAGGAGAGATTTTGGTATTGCATCTAGACTTCTACTCGTGATGGGTGGTCTCATCAGGAACTGGGTTATTTCTTATTACTTACATAGGACTTCTTAATGTACAATTAGATGTTATCATGAATTAAACTGAAGAATTTCCTAGATAATCCGATATGTAAAATTAAAATATAGGTCCATATATTATGGTGTCAGTAGTGACAGAAGGTGACTCATGCTGATAGCAAATAAGGAAAGCTGGAGGTGTGAGGAGGGTGCCAGCTTTGCTGAGTTCAGCTGATAATTCCTAGGACACTAGGAAATATTTTTAGATAATGGTCTGCATGATAACAATATAAAGAACAGATTCCTAACCTAATAGAAATCTGCTGGAGACTCTTAACCAATAGGCACAGCTATATACAAGGACACTAACAAAAGACAAGGTTGGATGGGTCATGGGCATATTTAATAGAGTCTGACATCCCCGTTGTTAAGATGAATGGGACGACAACAAGGACATTTATCTACATATTAAAAATGAAATAAAGGGTTGCAGAAGAAATCTGATGGTCCCCATGGTAACTGTCCAATGCTGTTAGATCCCTTTCCTAGTTTAGGGAAGTATAGTCATTTCTAGACTCAGAATTTAATGACTGCAAAACAACAACAACAACAACAAAACACAAACACAACAAGAAACCAGTCTTCCAAGGGGAAGGTTCCTAAAATATTGTGGTAGATAGATGATATAACTTCCCAGGCTCTCCCCCCCAAAGAGGCCTTTTGCTCATGCTGTTGTATGCCGGGTACAGAAAAACCCTTAGATATTTTAACATTTGTGGAATATAAGGTTCAAGAAGATTCTCATTCCGAGAGACATAAGTGTCAGGATAGCACATCTATACATTCATTGGACCCATTTCCCCCTACAAAGGGTATTGATGCCTCTTGGCTGAAGGTAGCACACATTTTAAGACAGGGTTTATCTTTCTTCCCACATGGCCTCACCTATCAGTACCATCAAAGGACTTTCTAAGTCTTTGATCTGCTGACATGAATAGCATCTTACCTAACATGACAGCATACCAAAGGCATTTCTTTTTAAACAAATAAAAATGTAATGCGTCAGCAAGCCTTCCCTTGAGATTCAGAGAAGGTCGTCATCCTTGGTACACATAGTATAGCACCCAAACGTTGCCCGCTTCACAGCACATGAAAATGTCTTTAAGATGCATCTAAATCATTAGTTTGAAGATGATAGGCCATAGGATACGTTCCATTGTCTGTGACAGAGTACATTACAGACTAATAACAATGATATAAAATGCTTCGATCTGACTCAACTCACACATGGCTCTAGCAATCAGCAGCAAGACCAGCTTTAGTTATCATTGGTCTGAGGGACACACTTACTATCCCTATATTTTCCTTTATGTTTCAGGGTCCTTCCCCACGACGAATCTAGTTTCAATATGTTATACCATAAAAGGCATAAATTCTAGAGGAACAATTCACTGGCAGCCACCAGATTACAGTCTGTAACCCTTCCAGTACTGAGCGCCATTTTCCATGTGTTATTTACTGGAACCCATGCTTCCGCCAGTAACATGGCTGTGTGTCCAGTCACTTTCAGACAGAGCCACATAACTGTTCCCTTCCAGGTAAGAAGTTAACTAACACTAACATTCTTGGTCATTTCCCATGTGGCCTTATATTTTGATTTTGGGATTTTATTTTTGATTTTTGTAAAAAAAAAAAAAAAAAAAAGCTTTTTCCTGGGCTCTAAGATCATTTAAAATAATTACTGTCTAGTGTCTCAGTTATTTGCCTTCTTTCTCTACTTTTATTTTATGGGCAGGTAAAGAAAGGAGTACAGGAGCAAAGAGTTTTCTCTTTCGTAATTAAGAAGTGTTTGGGCCCCTCCACTCAGGGCTCAGGGAGCTCTGCAAAAGAGGAGGTGGAAAGATTTTTATGAGCCCAAGGGCATGGATGACTCCAAGGAAACAGTGTCTTCCAGACACCACAGAACTCACCTGTGAACTCACAGCAACTGTGGCAGCCCATGCAGGGCCTGTAAAGGGCCATTCATGCCAAATGGAGTCCCAGCACTCAGAACGGAAATGGGCCTGGATTCCATCCCTCACCAAGAAGTTTTCTCCAATTGACATCCATTTCCAAATGGAAAATTAGTTTGCTTCAATGGAGTCTAGCAATAGATGCCCAACAGTAAACCAACTCAATATTTTCGTAGACTTTTTCTCTCTCATTGTATTGTTCGAGAATTTTTGTTGTTGTTGTTTAGTGGTCTTTCTCTTACATGTATGGTTTCTGGTTTTGTGTATTTATGGGTGTTGTTTGAACCAGTATGCGTCTCTCTGTTTCTCTGTGTCTGTGTCTGTGTCTGTCTGTCTGTCTCTCTCTCTCTCTCTCTCTCTATCTGTCTCTCTCTCTCTCTCTCTCTGTCTCTCTCTCTTTCTGTCTCTCTCTCTCTCTGTCTCTCTCTGTCTCTCTCTCTCTCTCTCTCTCTCTGTCTTTCTCTCTCTCTCTCTGCATGTGCGTGTATGTGTATACACACATGTACATGTGTCTCTTCTTTTTCTAATTCTGGTTTGCTTATTCATTTTGTTTACCAGATTGTCTTCCTAAGAGAGACAAAGAAAGGACATGGAATTGTGTAAGTGGGCCGGTGAGGGGATTTGGGAGAAGTTGAGAGAAGGTAAACCCATGATCAGAATATAGGGTATGCTTTTTTTTCAATAATAAAAAAAGAGAAAGGCTTTGGCTCAGCACCTCAAGACTGTGTTTGTGAGACAGTAGAAGAAGAGAAGCAAATAAACAAATCCAGAAACTTTCCCCCAGTGCACACTTTACTTTCTTGTGAGTTAGCAGAAGGGGAAAGGAGGAAGTCTGAGGACCACCATTGCCCTGTTCGGAGAGGGCATGGGAGAGAATGCTTTCTTTGCTGACCCTTATTTTAATCTATTGAGAAATGCTAGTTTCTCATCCATAAAGATAAAAGTCTCTTTACCTACAGGACGTTTACCAGATTGGAGCTTAGCAATCAGCATGAGATACTACAGCTTGCTGTTGAGGCTTTCTCTGGTCTCTGTGTGAGAGGTAAGCAAGGGTAAGAGGTATGACCTCCAAAAACCGTGAGAATATAGAAAATGGGTTGGAATACAATGGGAAACATAACAGGAAAGGGAAGGCGTTTATGGCACTTTTCTTTCTCTATCTAAGATCACTTTGTTAGTTTCTGAATGGATAGTTGCTTCTCTGATTTAAGTAACTATGCTTTAAAAAGTGGCCTAAAGGGAAGCAATTGTCTGTGTAAATTAGCATCGACTGCACCCAGAGTCCCTGGGCTTTCCACATACCATCAAAATCAGGCTAAAACTTGGGAGGTCCGAATGTCAGTGTGCCTTGTCAGCCTCACAGCAAGGGCCCTCCTGATGGGGAAAATTACCATTCTAAATGGGACCCCAAATAAAAAGGGGCAGAGGATATGAACTGGTAAAATATAAAATTCCCTAGCCTCAAGCTAACAGAAATGGAAAGCAAAGCTACAAGACTATTAACTATTTGATAGACAAAATTCTTAAATATTCTTAATAAATAATATCTTAGAAGTCTGTGGGAACTATATGATTTGTATATATTATTCAGCTTTGCATTATTATAACAAATGCCTGAGGTAAGTAGATATATAAATAGAAAAGCTTTCACTGGTATAAGATATTGGAAGCTCTAGACCATGATTAGGATGACGCTATCCTGCCTGGGCTCTGATGTGGCGTGTAACACATCATGCCACATTACATAATGGGGGTATGTGGTGGAGAAAAACCACTAACTTCGCAACTATCAGAAGAAGAAGATGTGGTCCACTACCCACTTCAGGGAACATTGCAACATCACAGTGGCTAGAGACATCCATCTCTTAAAGGTCCCATGACCTCTAGATAGCACCATGGGCTTTGACACATGGGCCTTTGGAGAGACAGTACAGATTCCAGTTATAGCATATAATGTATTGTATGAGCATATAAGATACCCAGTGTTTTCAGACATAACTATTATAATATTTAATTACTATAAAGCTCTTACCACTTTAGATCTCTATTACACAAAATGGTTTCTATAGTCCATTTTATAATTTTATTCTCTAAGCAAGTTTTTCATAAAGATATCCCTACTATCTTGGCAGCACAGATTATTTGAATTATCTTTATGAAAAAAAGTCTTTAAAGTCAACTCAAAAACATTCATGTTCTACACGATCTCTCTCTACTCTGCCCTTCCATCAATACTTTTTACTTTCTATTTTATCTATCCCCATCCCTAACATGGTCTTTTCAAGCATTATATACAAATTGATTTCTACATCCAGTCTTCTAAAATAATCAGATATCTTAGAAGAGCATATTTATTGATTATTATCAGCCAACGAATTGAGTAAATATTTTGCATAACTCGCCAACTCTTTCAATGCGGGAACATTCACATTAACGTCTATACATCTGGCCATTTCCTCTTTGGATTTGTTTTTATGTGTAGGAGAGCCTTGCTTGTATGTATGTGTGTGTAATGTGTGAGTGTCTGGTGCTCATGTAGTTCAGAAGAGGGCATGGCGTCCTCTGGAATCGGGAGGACAGGTAGTTGTCCTGGGAACTGAACCCAGGACCTCTCGCCTACTGAGTCATCACTGCAGCTCTTCTGGCAGCTCTTAAACACTGACAACTGTGTCTCTCTTGCCCTATGGCATCATGGGCATCTTGTCCTATGGTTTCTGGAGCAGAGGAGCAGCCATTGGAGAGCAAGTCACACGTACAGAAGCTTGGAAAACATAAAATCTGGACGCCCAGCAGTGTGTTCAGTAGTGACTCTCTTTACCTTAGGCAAAAAAGGGAGCATGGATTGCTTGTCGTTTTCCCATACCATCAACTATTTGTCTAAGACCAGGATGACAACATACAATTATATTCATTATTATTTTTTTAATAATTAGAGAAAGTTGTGTTTCTCCCTCCCTCCTCCCTTCTCCCAGCGCCCCACCCCCGGGATTTCTATGTGGTTGCCTGCAGAGTCCGAAGAAGGCCATAGGATCTCCTGGTGCTGGAGTTACAAGCACTTGTGAGACATCTAATATGGGTGCTGGGAACTACACTTGGGTCCTCAGCAAATGATCTGAGCCCTTAAGCTGGTATCTCTCCGGTTTCTAGAAGTCTTCGTCCTTATGAAGACTGCATGTTTGGACAGAAATATGGTGAAGATAGTTTTCCATTATAAAAATACCCAAACTAGGTAGTCATAGTGCCTATAATTTCCACCTAATTATAAAATGGACACAGGAAAATCACGTGAGCCCACTAGTTTGAAACTAGCACGGGCAAAAGAGCAAAACCTCGTTTCACAATTAAAATAGAAGCAAAAGGAAAACAGAAAACTATGCAAACATTTAGAGTGCTCATGTCATCCAGGAGGCTGGTGCTTTTTAGTGACCACCAGTTTTTTGTTTTTTTGTTTGTTTTGTTTTTTTTGTTTGTTTTGTTTTTGACACCATCAAATCCTTTTTGTTGTTGTTGTCTACTCAGCGTTTCTCAGCTTTGGCACTGTGAACACTGAGTGTTCTTGCTGTAAAGCAATCCTAAGCATTGCAGAATATTCTTTGGCATTCCCAACCGCCACAGAACAGACCAGGAACCATACCTCTTCACCCTTACCACTTACAGTGACAGGAAAAAGGTCTGTAGACACTCTAGAGACAAAACTGACACCAGCAGAGACCCACTGTTTTAACAGTAAGTCAAAATGACTGAAAGTGTGGCTATTCTGATTAAAATGTGGTTTTCAGTTAAGCTTCCCACAGATGTGTGGTTGACCTTCTGTTTATACACAATGACGCAGCTTCGGCGCAGCAGCAGCAACCTGAGGGCAATTTCTGTGAGCATCTACAGTCTCCTCCTTGCTTGAGATTAGACGGCTGCCCTCAGTCACTGCCTATGAATCACTCTTGGCAGGATGCTTTGATGATGAAATTGGGTTAAAAAAGCAATTTAAACGGGGTTCAGCAGTGACAGAAACATAAGGTGTTTCATACAGGCATGTAAATTATGCAGGATCCTAAGGTTGCAAAACCTCAGGTACCCCCGTTTTGAAAGAGTCTGGCTGCATAGCAATTGAGCTTTTGTTTGATATTAACACCTCAAGTGTAGAATTTGTCTTATCTTGTTCAAGCCATTATTCATCACTGACAAGATCAAAAAATTAATAAGGGAAGTTTTTTTTTAAAGTTCTGCCTATTCTTCATGCCTTTGAGTTTGAATGTATTTTATTGTTAAAGCACTATGCTAGACTCCTGTGAACCTATCAGTTCCTCTTTCTAGAGATTGGTGGATAAGTGTGAAGAAGAGGGCACCAGCTTGGTGTACCTTCCCTTAAAACTCACTTGAAGGAGCTCACGGAGGAAGGAATTGTCCTCTAGTACTAAGTAATGTTATCATTTGGCACTGTGACCTTGGATTTAGCCTGGGGCCTGCCTACCAGGCATAGCTTCAAAAGTTTTTATTCCTACAATCTCACATTTGCTCTTTCTTGAGTTCTTCCTAGCAAGTGTATCTAACTGGATTAGGGAAGACATGTGAATCCAGGACATCCAGTTACTGACAGTGACTAGACATATCCTTCCCCTAAAAAGATGGCCTAGATCAAATATATTCCCTGCTGGGGGGTGTAACATAGGAAACACAGTGAACATTGCAGCTAATAAACTGTACAAAGAATAGGCCATGTGGTAGTCAAGACCTTAAGATAGATTGATAAAATTAAGTCAAACTGAAGTTACAGCAGACAAAAACTATCCCAATGGCTAGGGCGATGGTCCTGTTGGTGAGAGTGCTTGCTATTCAAGCATGGGTGTCCCAGGTCGATAGCCAGAGTCCACATGAAAAAAATCCATGGTGACTGCAAGTGTCTGTAGGCCTTGATATGGGGGATCGAGTGTGTATGTGGCGGGGGGAACAGGAGACAGAGTGATTACTATGGGCTGGCTGGTCCAAGCATGATTGAAAACAGACAAGTTCCAGGCTCATGGAGGACACTGCCTCCAAGGAACAAGACAGACAATAACAAGGAGAACAGTAGTTGCCATCTTCCTCTGGCCTCCATGTACAACAATTTGTGTACACACATCTGTGCAGGAAAAGTACCCACAGAAACTGAAGACTGGAAAAAATATATATATATATATATATATATATTCAAAAAAGAAGACAAATAAGATACTTTCTGAATTTTGAGGGAAAACAATTGTCATTTTTTTCTACCACTCTATTTTAAATACGATTATTACAGACTCCACCAAAACATATGAAGTGGTTAAGTATGTCTGCTGCGGAAAGAGGAAAACTAAGTTTGCGTGGCACTTTGTCTAATAGTCAACTGTTTGCAGATAAGCAAACGATGAAAGGCACGGTGCTGTGCTTTCCTCCTCCAGACTCTGGGGATGACCAAGCTTAACCAGGCTTTCCAAACTCTCTCTTAATTGCTGAGACTTTAAGCACACCTGTCTTTCATGTCCAACCCGTTGACATGCATCTCTCATGATCAGCGTTTCTCAACCCAGGAATTGAATGACTCTTTGACATGGGATGCCTAAGACCAACACAAACCACAAATATTTACATTGTGATTCATAACAGTAGCAAAATTAGTTATGAAGTAGCAATAAAAATAATCTTCTGCCTGTACCTTTCATTGGCCAGGTAAAATTTGAGTCAAAGTTTTTATGGGTGGGTTGGTGTTCTGCTTTCTCCACTGGGAGTCCTGCTTGGCTACAAGGTGGCCACTTCGATCTCCATGTCCCCAGCTGCTAGGAGTCTCAGCTAGAATCATCTCCCCCTCCCATTTCCTTACAGAAGTCTACCCTGTTGGAGGTTTCTAGCTTGTCTCAGAGATGCCCCTACCCCATTTCCCTTCTCTCTCACAGCCCTCTTATCTCTCCCACCCCTGTTCTCTGGGCATCTGATCATTACCCTTGTTTCCTTGCCCACACCATCTCCTACCCAGTTCCTTCTCTTTGTGCATTTCTGCTGTCTAGTCTATTTTCCCTAGTGGGTGAGATTCAAATAACCTCCTTTGGTCCTCCATGTTACTTAGCTTCTTTGGGTCCGTGGGTTGTAGTATGTTTATCCTGTACTATATGACTAATATCCGCTTATAAATGAGAACATACTATGTGTGTCTTTCTTGGTCTGGGTTACCTCACTCAGGCTGCTCTTTTCTAGTTCCATCCATTTGCCAGCAAATTTCAAGATTTCCTTGTTTTTAATAGTTGAGTAGTATTCCATTGTGTAAATGTACCACAATTTCTTTAAACAGTCTTCAGTTGAGGGACATCTAGGTTGTTTCTAGCTTCTGGCTGTTATGAATAAAGCTGCTATGAACATAGTTGAGCAAATGCCATTTCGATATGGTGGAGCATCTTTTGGGTGTATGCCCAGGAGTGGGATAGCTGTGTTTTGAGATTGAGGGAATGTCCAACCGATGACTGTCCCAATCTATGACCTACCCCATGATAGAGAGCCAACCTCTAATACTATTAATGATGCGCTGCTCTGATTGCAGACAGGAGCCTAGCATAACTGTCCTCTGAGAGGCACCATCTGGCAGCAGAGGGCTAGGTTAAAGTTTTTTTTTTTTTTTTTTTTTTTTATAAAACTGTGTTTGTTCTTCTTAGTTTTTCTCTCAAGCCGGCTATCAGACAAATAATTAAGACTATTATATTCCCTAAACAAGTTTCATAGCACAAGAACTAAGCTGCTATTAATCCATTCTTAACCCACTAAGCTAATTTGGCTTCCTTCTAACATACGTTTCAGAGATACTTACACTTTGATGCTTTTCCTTTTCCAGCTCCTCTACTGATGTCTCCTGGACCTCTGCCCCCATGTCTGAATTCCCTACTTCCTCTTCTAACTCCTCCTCCCCTGCTGGCAGGAAGTGCAGCCCTATTCTCTCCCTTGCTCGGCGATTGGCTGAAAGCTGCTTTAATGTCATACCATACCCATAATGTCTGATTGGGGATCAGAGTTTACATAACATTGAGACAGGAGACTCTTAGAATAATGATTGCAACCACATTGGGGAGGGGGGTACAGAAAGAAGCATTTGAATTACACAGTAACCTTATGTCTACAGGGCTGCCTGGCCTGGCCTCAGTGGAAGAGGACGTGCTCAACCCTGATGGGACCTGAAGTGGTGGAGTGGAGGCGGTCTCCCCTTTTCCGAGAAGAAAGGGAGGGTGGAAAAGGGGAAGAGGGTGGAAAGGAGGGACCAGGAGTAAAGGAGAGAGGGGTCTACGATGGGGATGTAAAGTGAATTTTAAAAAAAAAGAAAGAAAAGAATCTTATGTTTGGGAGTCACCACAATGTAAAAAACTGAATTAAAGGGTGACAACATTAGGAAGGAGATGTATCAATTGTCCTTTTGGCATCAAGAAGTACAGAAAGTGAGGGAAGGAAGCAACATGGACAGATGAATAAGTCAGGCTGCAGAGCAATTGCACACGGATAATGTAGAAGCCAATAAATCAGATCAGAGACTTAGTAGAACCAGGCATCAATTCTTCCCACACAGTTCTACAACCCTGAGTAGTTTTGAGATGTAGGCTTTCCTAAGAAGAGACAAGCAACTTTTTTCAATGGAGATCATTCCCAGAGAGGGCTGACATCAAAACGGAGGCGTCTGCTCAATTGCTCTGCACTCACAGCACACTGCAGGACAGGAAATAGGCACTTCCTGACCATCCCAATGGCATTATTTCTGCAGTTTATCCATAGGCATGCATAAAGAAACACAGGCATGCAAAACAAGTCCATCACACACCCTATAGCTTGGTTTCAAATCCAAGTTCACATAAATCAGAAAAATTTTTGAAGAGTCAACATAATTTCAGAATTCACCATCATTTCCTGAAAGTGCCGTCTGGTAAAATTGGCTTATCACCTCAGTTTTAATGTACATATGAGATTTCCTGCTTGCAGCATTTTCCCCAAGAGACGAGGGAAAAAAATTACAACTGGGCAGTTTTATAAGAGGGATTATCTATAGTTCCTGAATAAGATGCCTTCTCCCCCTGTGAGCACACCTGCAGATGCTAATAACTGATTCATGCAATTTTCCTCTTGACTTGAATCAAAATTGGCAATAAATGTATACATCTCAAACAACGATTAAAGAAAAAAAAGAAATCTCATGTTTACTAGTTCATAAAACTCATTTCTTTCAGTTTACCAGCAGAGAAGGCTGGGTATACAGGGAGCAATTAGGGATAAGATAGCCAAAGAAACGGTTATTTGGAAAAAGAAATCTGTGTGTCTGGCTTTCTCTATGAATTATGACTATTCAAAGGGGGAAAAAATCTGAACATTTGCCAAAAAGACTGGTGTGCAAAGGGACAGCTGGAGTCCTCAGCGAGGGTTACAATGCATTACTTGTTCCATACGCGAAGAACGGAATCACTTAGCACAGCGACTCACACATTGCTTGAGACACTGGCACATCGTGAACTCATGAAGCATTTTCTTCAAAGGGAAAGAGCTTGGCTATTTCAGGAAGGTCATTGACAGCGCTTTGGGTACAGACATGCTGACCTTCCTGGTAGGGATTTGCAGCCTTGGTGGAATGTGGATCCAGTCTCCTCCGTGGACACCTTCGTTGTGCTTTAAAGTTTATACAGGCTGTATTGTGTAAACTGCCAACGCTAGCTCCAAATCCCTGGGGTTGGGGGGGCAGGCAAATCTAAGCAAATAAAATAAAACCCCACTGTATTTTTTTCCTTTGGTTGAGATGCAAATAACATTTTTTAAAAACAAGAATGTAAACCAATATATAAGCATGCCCCAAAGTTGGAACTTTCAATAGGACTCTAAAATTTAGACTCCTTAAAGAGCTAAATACAAGTGAGTGAAGAAATGTGGGAACAGAACCATAAGCCCATTTGAGAATCGGTCACAGAAACCAGCCAAAGGCTCTGTGACCAATGAACTAGACTTGGATCTGTTGGGTGCCACTTGCATGGCACTCAACAGTGCTGCAAAGGTCCTTCTCTCTACCAGGGTCAAATGTCCGCACAGGGAGGAAGGCATAGCTTTTGCTAGTCCTAAATTTACACAAGGAAACAGAAAGCACTTGAAAATTTAAATGGACAAGTCTGTTTTAGTCTTGTGCAATTGGAGTGTGTTTCTGAGATTTTCCAAATTGGTGCATATGTTACTCTTGGTTAATGCCGGCTACTTGAAGGCATCGGGCATATTAATTTATAATTTATTTTACATCTGATTTACCCTTAATAAGTCCCTTGCTTTAATTGTTACTCAGGATGCTTACAGATATGAAAATTTACCTTGGTGAATAAATAAACCTCCAAGCAAATGGAGCAAATTCCACAGTGAGACCCTCCTAGAGGCTGCCCTTTTAGGGCCCTTCAGATAGTGTGTCCAGGAGATGTTTCTATGTTAGACTATGGCCAGTACAACTTCCTGGCTGATGGCCCAGGCATTGTTCAAACTCAACCCCGAACCAAAGAAACACAATGACTCACTTACTTCCCATTAGATAACTCTCCAGAAATTTGTTACCTCTTTAGCACTTGTGGTGAGCCCTCAGTAGGGAGAAATGATGTTTTTGCAAAAAGGTTTCAGCTACCAGAGACATTAGTACACTTTTAAATGCCTGTTGGCAAAATAACCAGTTAAAAAGAATCTGTTGTCAACAGAGTTCAATAAAATCTCCGAAACTCATATTAATAACAAAAGATGTGAAAGAAAAGAAGAGAAAGCCACACTGTGTTTCGTGCACTGTTCAATGGATGACACACTAGTGTTCTGAGTGGCTCATTACCATTCCTATTGAATGGGTCACTTTCTGTCTTATTGTCAGGTTTGCCTACTTTTTTATGTGCCCAGACTAAAACAATCTGTTTAACGCCTTCTTTTTTCTGGCAAGTTTTCATGTTTTACTCCTTCTCATTTCAGAGAGAAAATTTTACAAATTAGATGATGTCTGTACGTCTTGATCAGAAAGAAAGAAAGAAAGAAAGAAAGAAAGAAAGAAAGAAAGAAAGAAAGACCAGAAAAATTTGGCAAAAATGTATATACAATATATTTAACAACTTTCTATCTGTTTTCATCTTGTTTTGTTTCTGGGACCGGGTTTCACCACAAAGTTCAAGGTGACTTGGGACTATGGTGCTTCTGATCTCTTGAAACCTCTGACTTAGTCTCTGGAACTCTGGGTTTATAGGCTGCCGCATGCTACCACCTGGCTATTTTACATTGTTCAATACACAGTTCGGTAGGGACAGGTACATGCGTGGTGTTGTACAACTTTACTACATTCCAACTGATAGGACTGAATCATCACGCATATTAAACAACCTTCCCTATCTCTCAGCCTCCAGCTTTCAGTAGCCATCACTCTTTATACGACTTTGGGAACTCTTGATACCACCTAAGTGGAATCATCAGTATTTTCTTTTCATGAGTGAATTGTTCCACTTAGCATGACATCGTCAAGATTTTCTTGTATTATCGTATCCTCTTATCATAATTTCTTCCCTTTTAGGACCAAATAATGTTCCATAATATATATGCACCATACTATATTTTGTTTTGTATTTATGGGTACCTCAGTTACTTTTATCTTTTTTCTATGGTGAATAATACTACTACAAATGTAGAGATGTAAATGCCTTTGCCAGACCCAAACTTTAATACTTTCGGAGACATACTGGCCTGGTTAGTTTCTTATCAATACGACACAGATCAGAGTCATGGTTACCTAGGAAGCGAGAACTTCAATTGAGAAAAGTCCTTCACCCAACTGATATAAACTGGTCTGTGGATCTTTTTCCTGATTAATGATCGATTTGGAAGGGCCAATCCCATGGGAAGTGGGGACATCCCTGGGCAAATGGTTCTGGGTCTTATAAAAATGCAAGCTAAGCAAACCACGGGGAAAGCCAGTAAGCAGCATTTCTCCATGGTCTTTACTTCAGTTCCTGCCACTGGGTTCCTGCCCTGTTTGAGTTCCTGCCTTATCTTTCCTCAGTGATATACTGTAATTAGGACATGTAAATCAAATAAACTCTTTCCACCCCAAATTGCTATAGGTCAGTACTTTATCACAGCAACAGAGAGGCAAACTTAGAGACATATCTAAATGTGGTATTACTGGATCATATGATATTTTTATTTTGAGGAAACATCACAGCATTGTCTTTAGAAGCTTCACCATTTACATTCATACCTATGCCTCCTGAGAGTTCTAGGATTTCCATTCCTGGTTAATTTGATGTTTCTTGTCTCTATGGGAGCCATCCTGATGGTTGTGGAGTGGTATTTTGCTATGCTATTATTTTATTTCTCTAATGGCCATCAATATCTTTGGACAGAACACTCTCCACAGTAGAGTGGAGAGTGGGATATTACTTTCTCACATACTCTGGTGCCTCACCTTTGACCATGTCCCCTGGAGGGGGAGACCTGGTGGCACTCAGAGGAAGGACAGCAGGTTACCAAGAAGAGACTTGATACCCTATGAGCATATACAGGGGGAGGTAATCCCCCTGAGGAACAGTCATAGGGGAGGGGAATAAGGGGAAAAGAAGAGGGAGCGAAGAATGGGAGGATACAAGGGATGGGATAACCATTCAGATGTAACAAGAATAAATTAATAAAGGAGAAAAAAACAAAAAAAATCTTTTTCAATACTTTTAAACAACCTATGTATCATCTTTGAAAATTTTTTTATTCATATATATCTTTTGCTCCTACTTTAATCCAGCCACTTGATGTTTTAGTATTATTGAGTTGTATATGACTTTTATAGATATTCTGAATTGTAATCTTTTATGATTTTAATTTATAAATACTTTCTCCTGTGTTTTAGATTACTTTTCACCTAAAAAGTATTGCGTTTTTAATGCGTAGAGATTTTAGTTTGAACTAGGTGGTTCAGTACACCTAGTTTTTGCTTCTATTGCTTGCATCCACAGTTCATCAGTCGAGAGTTGCACAATGCACACAAATTCGTCAAAATTCTATGTTAATAGCTGAGTTAAGCCCATTTGACAAGAGCGTCTGCTAGTTTTGTAAATGTTTAGGCTTCATGGGCAAGTTGGTGACTCTTCTTATATAAGGCAGAGTTGATGAAACACAGAGATTATAGTATATGTGGAGAAAAATTGTCAAGATTAATTTATTCTAGTCATTTATTTCTAATTTAAAATGTTAAAGGAATTTTAATTTTTTTGCAAGATCCACATATCTTAGCTCTGGCAAGCACAATGTAATAAGAAAAAATAATGTCTTAATATATAATCAGAAAACTGTACATGCAAAACCAGTAGAGAAAAGCAAGAGATAGTAAACTTCTGGACAACTGCGTCTGATTTTCTCCAGAAACCAAGTCTTTGATCTGTGCTGACACTAAACAGGAGTTTCTTTGTTTCCTCACAGAAGCCATGAATGCTTAGACACCATCTCTGGAGGATGGAATACTCAAAGAATTGCTCTTCCATGGTTGTCTCAAGCTTATCCTAGATTATGTCAGCATTGTAGATTATTCATGGAAAATATTGTTGAGCTCTATAAAACAAATGCAACAAGAAAACACAAATAATCTCCTCCTCACCCCATAAAATGTGATTCAAAGCAAACACTTGGGAATTAAGAAGAGTCTGGTTTTTCTTTCACTAATGACAATGTAAAAAACTACTAAAGTAGATAAAGTTTAAGCCACACCAGAATCTTTGCATTGTTCTCTTTCATAATGATTTTATTTTATTTATTTTTTACTCCTCAAATCTGAATTTTTATTTGTTCAGAACATTCACTGTTTCAAGGTTTCTTCAGGTTTTAATGACATTTATCCCTTTATACATTTCCAGCTTCTGGGAGAAAATGCACTCACGGTGTTCATTAACAACTTTTTATGCACAAATATTTATAAGGGCCAATGAGATACCTCCATGACCATAAGTCTCCTAGATCTGAGTGTCTGGTTTGGTGGTACATTTTTGGCTTTTCCTACAAATACCTGAGTATCCAAGGAAAGGCAGATGGGGCTAATTAGACTCAAAAGTGTATTTCTTGTAATTCTTTCTATTTTTCTAGTAATATTGACTTTATCTTCTTTTATCTTGGAAAGAAGATAAACATTAGAATGGTAAAATTTAAAGATAAAATTTATCAAAAATTACAAGAACGATGTGGGAGGGGGTTGAAAAGAGAAGGAAAATAACAACAATAATAACACAATAATGTTGGATGCTGGGACACTCTCACTTCCTCCTCCACTGCTTTCACACAACTTCGGGGTACGTGTTTGCACGCACCATTCGGATGAACTCAACCTACAAAAAACATCATGTAGCCCAGCTCACATGTTGCAAAGGAGGAAACCACAGTGAGAATTGTTCCCAAGGTTTCCATGGTACCTAAGAGAGCTGGAACCAAAGCTAAGAACCCCCTTACTGATGAAATTCATGGAAGGCAAACAATACAAAACAGAAGACCGGAATAGATGGCACGCTCCAATTCACGTCACAGCAGCCCCCGTGGACATCCTCCTGGAAGCTGCCAAGCACAATCAGATTGTCTCTGAGGCCAGAGAAGAACTTGAGCATCTGTCCTGCTACAGGGAGCAAAGCTCTACTCTCTGGTCTCCAGTCTCTTCGTGTGTAAAATATGAGTTAGACGATAGCTAATGACATGGCTGGATATGAACTGAGCTGGCATCTAATGTCGTTCCCGGATCTGAAGTGAGCTGGTTCTGCTCACTCGCGCTCAAGCGCACGCGCGCAAGCGCACACACATCACTTCCCACAGGGCCCTGGGCACTCTCCTCAGAGCAAAGCTTGTGCATAACCCTCATCAGCCCTCTTTAACTCTTCACCGTCTTCACCAGAAAAGAAGGCAGAGATCAGAAGATGGTGCACACCTCCACTTCGGAGAGGCATTCTGGGCACACATAGTTCGGCAGAGAGGGCATTCCGTCCCCCCGCCCTTCAGCCTTCCCAGTGTCTGAGGCATACCTTTAATTTGTACAACATGAAGTCAACTCCATCATCCTGTGAAAAGAACCTCAAAAAATAGACTTGGTTTATTGAAGAACAAAAGAATGAAAACAGATGTAAGGCTTTGTAAACGGTAGGAAATGATCTGCAGATGAAGGAGGGCCCGCTATGAGAGCTGACAGGCTTTCAGCTAAGGAAGTTGAGGGGACATTGTGTCTTCCTAGAGATACCTCTTCTCGTTACTCCTGTTATCTCGGGATAATTATCAAGGGCCTCACATTTAACCCTAAAAAATTTGCCCGAGCTGAAGTACTAAGTCTTATAGTCACCCCTCAAATAAGTCATGCTACTGAGAGGAGACCTTTGCCATACTAGACACAGCTCCCCTCAATGTCCCCTTTTATGATTCTAAACTTTATTTCATAATTGAGGAACACTAGCTACCTCTTTGCCCAGACACCCAGACTTTATTTTTTCCCATCAGCGTCTGATGATGTCCTGTGAAGTCGTCCCCACCCAGGGCCAACTGGCAGCCAGTGCCCGGTGGTAACACACTACTAGTCACGGTTGTGGCCCTTGTAAGAAAGGCTTTCTTTGTTGAAACATGCTGGCTCTCCACAACTAAAGAACAACTAGGCTTCTATTCTCCCCTTGGTTAAGAGAAAACCAGGGTTCTCAAAGAGAAGAAATGGGGAGGGTGAAGTACTTATTCAGCAAAGTTTTATACTGATACATTGAAAGGGTTGCTACCGAGAAGGATGTAGCTTATCCATCAAATGAGTGCATATTTTATTAACATTAGCCAGAACTGATCACCATATTTTTCCCATGGCTTTTGTGCTCAGAGAGGAGTCACTGCCGCTGAGCAAGACAGGACTTGTAGCATCTTCACTCACGGCAAGTCAGATCATCACAGAGAAACACATGTGTGCAACTGTGCTGTCTGCCGTTCACTGGGAACCCAGACACATCCTGGGGGAACACATAAGAAGGAGACGAACTATCAACAGAAGGCATGTTGACTCTACAGCTCTCCCTGCCCACACAGATGACTTATATTTTAAAAAATTTTTAGAGGGAAATGACAAAGTAGGCAGATTTATTTTGAGTTAGTAACAAAAGGGGTTGCTCTAAGGAGGTATACATCCCTGCCTTAGGCAAAAGTCATCCATATCAAATATGTCTAGTAAGAAACAAGGACAGTGGAAAAGATATGTGTGTGGCCACATGCAGAAATAAAATTTGAGCCTGTTTCATCTTTATATTTTTTGCAGGTGAAAAATGTAAAGAAATTGAAGGCCACCATATCATGTTCTAGCAAGTTCTTAAAATTTGAGAGATAAGGAAAGGTCTTAAGATGATTTAAAGTAGACTAATCCAAGTCAAACAAATAATTCCTTCTTTCGAAAACCAAATATCAATGCTATTGCTATAGTATTAATACTTATGTAGAATAAAGGGAATGCTATTGCTATGCTATTAATACTTATGTAGAATAAAGGGAGTTTTTTTTTAATATTTTGGTAACTCATAACTAGTTCCCTTTCTTATATATCATTTGTTTAAATATAAAATTTGGTGAGTGTAGAAAACCAGCTCTAATCTCTAACCATCTTTTCTCCCTCCATTTGTTCTTCTCTTTTCTTTGAATATAGTAAATACTTCCCAGTATTTACTTCAGATCTCTGTTAATGTTTATCTTATATTTTTGTATAATTTTGGAGGAACTATCATTTTGACTGTCTTATCTTCATTTCTGCCTTACCAGTCAGTCCTTGTATTGTTCTTTACTAATTTGTTTGGCATTTACAGAATAAAGTCTTTATGCATAATCATCTACTTCCAACTGTCCTAGACTGCAACCTATTTGATGCAAGTAATCTCAATAGTATTTTTCCATTTCTTCCTTCCTATCATTTGTGCTACTGAAGTCCTTAACTATAATTATGGCATACAACAGTGGTATTCCCGTTACTTTTATTTCAATGGTAATAGTTGTTTGTATGTTAGGTTTCCCTTTTATTTAAAATAATCATCCACAAAGTACCATATGCACATCATTAAGTTTATTTTCCAACATATAGAGTTAAGTATTAGGATTAGGTATTAAATGTTTAGGACTGGCTACCAAGAAGAGACTTGATGCCCTATGAGCATATGCAGGAGGAGGAAGGGAGTCACAGTCATAGGGGAGGGGAGTAAGGGGAAAATGGGAGAGAGGGAGGGAGGAATGGGAGAATACAAGGGATGAGATAACCATTGAGATGTAATATGAATAAATTAATAAAAAAAGGAAAAAAATAAATAAATAATTAAGGAAAAATAAATGTTTAGAATTTGTTCTAGTATTTAAAAATCAATTGCACTGCCAAAACTTGAGGTGAAAGTGTTCACTATCTTCTCCACGCTGAGAATATAGATACCCCGTGTGAAAGCTCCAGGTGTGGTTACAGCCACGGACTGCACGTCGGTCTTAGCTCTCAGTGTTACACAGATGGTTCTTACCTCAGAAGCAGAAAAGATAACCAAAGAAAGAGAAAGAGTGAGAGTCCTATAAATTGCTGAAACCCTGTGACAAAGACAAAGTAACAGCCAAGGGTGACAGCCGGTGATGAATGCCTATCTACTATCTACTCCACGGACCAAATCAGGCTCTCGGTTCACCATTCATCCTGGACAGGGTCTTTTTTCCCCCTGGGGTTCTAGGTGTTGGCTGACCCTGCATTGTCTCCAGTGAAACAAGTGAGGATTCAGATCCTAAAGGTTTTTTTTTTTTTACTTGTTTACACACAGATGTTGAAGCTTAAAAGAATCGTCTAGCCCCCTCCCTACTCCCTGCTACTCAACGTTAGACATGGGAATAATAAACATGTCCCAAAGAGCTGGCAGCAAACTCAGAAATTTATAGCTCTCCCTGCAGTTACTTTTTAAGGCTCTTGACAATGCAGTGTAGTGAACATTTCAGCTCATCGAGCAATAAATTGTAGGCTAGCTCTTAGTATAAATGTGAGTGATACTGGGAAGCTCCACGTCTCAGTGTGATGCTTGTCCTAGGGAGCAGGTGCACATGAGGGAAAGATGTGACGCTCATGAGGAAGACAGCGCTGTCAGCACTACAGGGCTAGCTCTGACATCAGCACTGCTCAAATGGCCGATTGTTTCCAAGACCTTGAAACATCATGAGAAGCCATCTTTATATATACCCGTGAAGCTGACACTGTTCTTGCTTTTTTTTTTTCTCCCTTTGGAAAGAGCTGTTGTCTGGTTGGTGTCATTTTTATTGCTGCATAGGTATTTATTTATTTATTTATTTATTTATTTATTTATTTATTTGGTTTTTTAAAAAAACCTTTCCATCCAGGTATGATTAAATAATCCATAAGAGGTTCCAGTGCTATTTGCAAAACCAGAATGTTATCCTGCTGGTTCCCTGCCTGAAGCTCAGTGTGTTGCCTATTTATAGGGTCTTCACTGGTCTCCACAGCTCCCCATTTCTCTCAGAACTCACCCAGTATTTTCACCCGACTTCATTCAAATGTGGTGCTGCTGTGGTTCCAGATACTAGGCTTCTTCCTGCCGCAGGGCCTCGGTCCTGACACATCATCCATCTTCCAGATTTCCCAATCACTTCCTCCTCTTCACTCAGAATTCGATCCTCTTCTCGGCATGACCGCTCTATATAAATATCTGGGAGTTTCTCCCCCCATGATATTTTCGTAAGGCAATCACTTTACTCAAGAGGAGATGTTACATTATAAGTATAGTCAAGTTGCCATAGTAAGTGCGTGTATATTGTTAATGCAATGCAATATTGAAAACATAATTAGCAGAAGCATCTCACCAATCCAAGAGAATATTAATTATAATATATACATGACTTCCTTAACATGAGGTAGACAAGGAGAACAACAACATACATGATGACAAACCCAGCAGATGTGATAGAAACAGTCTTCCCCAGGGAAGAGCACACCGATCGGTTACCCAATGCCAATTAGTCAGCCCTGAAGACATACATACAATAACATACATTTTATATTTTATATTTATAGCACCGTCTATGACATGGTGCATAATTATTTATTTGCTTCTTATCTGATTTCCCTTTGGAAACCAGTGTACCACATTGTCTTACTTACTGCTCTATCCACTGGATTATAACATTTTCCAAAACTTACTTAGTAAATGTTCATCACATGTTCACTGAAAAGATGGTTAGGTGGATGGAAAGGATAGAGGGTGGATGAAAAGATGAGCATAACATCAGAGCTAAACGTAGCAGGGAAACCTATATAGAAAATTGGGTACTGGCTCCCCTTGGACAGCTTGAACGTCATCAGATAGCTAAAGGGAAAGAAAACCTTGTTTGTGTAAGAATTCAAAGTTAAAATTTTCCTACCCTCATCTTGACCTTATGAATTATAAGGAAATCCACAGTGTAGCGGGGAGAAGCTGGGAAGCTCTGCTCTGGTGACCTCGACCTCTGTTTTGTTTCTCTTCCTATTGCCTCAGCTGTTGTCTCTTTGTCCTTTTATCTAACAGCATCCTCTATGTGGCTTGAAAGGTAAGCCGTCTACCCCACAGATGGCTGTACCCATAATCCTTCAGTCTTTTTTGGTTGATTACCTTTGTTGTCTATGGCTTGGCCTCCAGTTATTTTCTGGAGGCTGATACAACTTTGTCATCTTAAAAGGCATGAAGACGTATCTTCTCAGATTCTTGTGTCATCTTGTAAACCTGGGAAATACATCTTCCCATCCCCTAATACATCTGTCATCTGACCCCACAATTTAGCTGAAGTCATTCTGCCATTATGTTTGTTATACTAAAATGCTGAGCATCCTCAAAAAGTGACATGCTGTCACTGGTTTGAGGATAATAAATTGCCTGGTCTCTATTTGATATGATTATGTCTCATGTATTGGATGTATGCAATTGAATTTTAAGTGAAGAATTCATTTCTTTTTCAGAGTAGAAATAATTCTTCTAGGAAGCAAATATGTGTATTTCAACCATGTTCCTCCCTCATGAATATATACTTCTGTCTGAAGAGAAGTGTCTCTACCTCAAACTCTGCAAACTAAATTGAGTAAGCCATCAAGCTATGCACTGATGATGGGACGCTGGCTGGCAGTGATGTCATTGCTCTAAGATGTCGCTGTGGTAGAGATGATGAAAATATGAAAACAAGATTTTTGGAGAAAGGATAAAAGCACGTGATTAATTATTTGGTGAGGGAGAGACAGAGACACAGAAAGACAGAGACACAGAGAGACACAAAGAAGCACAGAGAACCAGTCGTTTCTCTGACTTTAGAAACTACTGTCCGTGACTCTTAGGTGTGATCGTGTGTCCCTCAGGAATACTTACAAATAAAGTTTTCATGAATTGACCTGGGAAGCTAACCTAGTATATTAAATAGTTTCTGTGAGAGAATTTTCAGAGTCACAAGGAATTATCATGTTTTTGAGCTATTGGAATACAGTTTATGAGCTAAAGATATCTCTGTGTTCAGGCAATAAAAAGAAAAAAACTTGCTCACAAGTTTCCCTGGGAGAGGAAAAGGCAGAACAGAACAAGGGACGTTAAAGAATAGGTTTGCATCACTGACAATGGGCCCCAGGTAGGGCTCACTGGAGAGGATCACAGTAGAAAACCTGACCCCTAGTCCTGAGGTGTCCAGGCTTCTTGGTCTTCCATCAGTTCATGGCTGTGGATTCCATTGGCTCCCTGATCCTCTAAGATTGAAGGTAAAGAATGAACTCAAGGAAAAGGACTTTTTCAGTACCCTCCAAAACCAAACCAAACCAAAACAACCACAAACACAACCACAACAACAACAACAACAATAACAAAAAAGCTATGCTAAGTAATAGCCAATACAACTGGGCAGTGGTGGTGCATGCCTTTAATCCCAGCACTAGGGAGGCAGAGGCAAGCGGATGGCTGTGAGTTCGAGGCCAGCCTGGTCTAGAAAGCGAGTCCAGGATAGTCAAGGCTACACACACACAAAAAAAGGAAAAAATAAACAAATAGACAATACTTTCCACCAACTCTTCACAAAGCTGGTACCACAGTGGTGGTTTCTCGGCTGTGGCAGCCCTTTAGACCCTACGAGTCTCAAGGACACAACTGAAGGCACAGAAGACACTGGCTTAATTGGTCCAGGTGGAGTGTGAGGGTTAGGATATTTTTTAAAGCTCTTCTGGTTGTCCTTTCGGAAAGGAAAGATATTAAAAGCCCTACTAATATAACTTCAACAGCACCCTTCCCTGTAGAAGCCCTTTCCCTCCAACGCCGCTCTGTTCTCTAGGCTTCCAGCAGGTGTGACAATACTGCCTCTTCCCACCTTTCCCTTTGGCCTCCTAATGCCCCACCTCACAGGACTGTGCAAGTCATTGTGTCTATACTCACATCCCAGTGGAACCTGAATGCAGGCCTTTCTTGTCTGGGTAGTTTCTCTTGGACAGAAGACTGTCCATTGCCTCCCCAGAAGGCTTAGGAGGGCAGAGTCAGGCCGCAGGGTAGAAGGGCATCTCCTTTATTCCCAAGGCATGCTCTCATAGTAGATGAACTCAGCAGGGGTGGGGGGAGGCAGATTTTCTGAACAATTTCATTCAAATTACAATCTATTTCTCCCCGGTAAGAGCCACAAATCAATACTATAGTGTCTGCTGTAAGCTAGTGAAAGCGAGCATAGAGATGAATGTTTCATGTGCTAAGAAACCTATCCACTTCCTAAGAGATGGCTGGAGAAAGCCTTGAACGTATATACATCCACCCTTTGGTCAGCTTCTGGGAAAGCCACACTCAGATGGGCACTTGAAGGCATCAGGTCGGCGTTGCGTTTCCAGGTCCACTAGCACTCCTGTGACTCGTTGCTCCTGTAGAGAATGAGACTGACTTTGGCTAGTCTTTTAATGCCTCCCAATTCTGATTGCATGTAGGATGCCTGGAGAGCTTTTAAAAAAGCATTATAGCTGAGTCCCATTAGGGGAAAAACATCCCTGGCCCAGGGGCACAATTGAGAAATCCCATTGCTATACTCTTGGCATTTGAATATTAAATATTAGTTAAATATTGAATGTTTTCGTTTTCTATGGAGGCTTGTTTGGAGATGCCATGGCCTTGCCATTCTCAGCGGGTGGGGATGGGGTGGGGGGGAGGCAACGTGTCATAATGTTCATCAAACTTTTTAGAGGTGACACATTTGGTTTGGTAAATCCCTAATGATGGCTTATTGAAAAACTCTTGTTTTCCACAAGCATACGTAAGCATACCTTTGGTTCTGTCTGTTTTATAAGCTGCTTGTGTTTAATATCACATACATTACTGGCGTCTTTGTGTTGTCACTATCAAACTTTGCAAGAAGAATTGGGCCACTACGGGCACGATTACTTCCTTTAGCAGTTCTAAAAGCAGAGTCATGATAGGACGAAATAATATACTCACTGCCGGTGGATGCCTTGACATCAGACCTGCAGAAGAAACGTTTGCTCTCATCGGCTATTTCTGGGAGGAAAATACTTGATCTCACCGGAATACCACGTAAGAGTTTCCTTTGTTCCTGACATTTAGGAGTGCCCTGTAAGTTTCTATATTGAAACTCTGGGCAATGACATCCTTGTGGTGAATGTCCAGTATCACTGCAACAGAGGTTCTCTTGGGGTGAAGACGAATTGTAACACAGTCAGTGGGACCCACCCTGGAAATGTGTCAGACTCTTGGCAGAGGCAAAGACAAATCTAAGTTTTAGACTATGTGGATAATCAAAATATAATATTTATCAGCCATTCCTACTAAAAATCTTCTGACTCCTAAGTGTTTGTGAAGGTATTATGTGTATATATATGCCATCTTGATTAAGGACCACAGAAAACACTATTAAAAAGAATTGTTTTTTCTTTTTAATGCCATGAGAATTTCATTGGGAAACAAATGAAGGGAGCTAGGAAGGAAGGACAGGAAGGTGAGCTTTGGAAAACTCTCTCTGGACTGTAGAATCTATTTGAGTCCTGCACCAGTGGCGGGATGCATATGTTCACTCAGAATGCTAAATCAGAGTTCTTTCCCAGCTCACCCAAATGACTCAATGTCTGAATTTCATTACTTGATGGGGGTCTCAGCTTCTGAAAGGAAAAAGAGTTTCCTAAGAGTTCTGAGAATTCCCGACAAGAAGGATAAACATAGGGGCCTGACATGGAATGTAAGGGATGAAAGGTACTGATAAAAAGTAAGAAAAGATGCCAGTTGAATTCAAAACAAGTGAAGCCATGACCTGTGTTAGAAAAGAACCTGTGATATGCGGGCAGCAGCAGTGTGGGGAGACCTCTGGTTTAGGGAGCTGTGCTTCCTACAACTGGACATAGAGCCCTCAGAACACACTGTAGATGTATATGAAAAAGGATTGATTGGGCCAGACTCTAACTCTTTAGCCTTGAAACTAGAGCCACCGGTGTTCATGGGTAATTTCCAGGAATGTGGCTCTGTTAGTAAGGAAAAGTGAGAGTGTTTTGGTTTGAGGAAGATGGGGAAATTGGTCTTTTCCTTTCTTCTCTCATGTCAGACTTCTTTGCTTCCCTTCTGGAATGGTTAGGGCTTTCATCAGACCTAGTAGATCAGCTACAAAATAGACTTGATATTTAACCCCTTCGTGTTCAGGGAAAGTGCACAAAACTGGACGGTGTCCTGTCCCTCCACTAAGAAGCCGCTGCTAGAGATGAAGTGCGAAGCATTCACTCTTTAACAAGGATGAAGAAAAACACTGCATGCAACCTAATCTTTTCATTTGGGATTAAAGAGGCTTTTACAGTAATTAACAGTAAAGTCAGGTGACTTGGCAAGATCCAGCCTCTTGGGAGATTCGGGGGAAACTGCACACAAAAGCTGGGACTTTCTGCTCAAGGACAGGGTTGTATCTTTATGGGAGGCCCTCTCCCTCTGTCCTTTGAAGTGACTGCTTCCCTGGAGGTGTCAAAGTGGCTCCCCCATTGGGCTGGCTTTCAGAAGGGGGCTCTCCACTAAGCACTAGTTTCAAACAATTTCCAATTGTTTGAAATTTTACATAATAATCCTTTAAAATCCCCACAGCAATCAGAGCCATGCTTTAAGTGAAATAGGGAAAGCTGCCTCCAGCTCCCATTCCTGGTTTGGTGTGTTCTTAAATTAGATGTAGCCTGGATGCTCTCTGTTAGCACTGCCCTCCCCCAGCACATATTTAAGTTCCAACCTGCACATGGGTCAAAGGTCAGTGATCCCTAGACTTGGTCCTTCTTTGTTGACTGTCCTGAGCCGGAAATTACCCCACCAAGGAGGAAGCAGGAGATGAATTCTATCCCCTGTCTACCTTCAGGGATGTTCTTGGCTCATCCTGGAGCTTCCAGACAAAGCTGTCTTCAGGGAAGCAGCCCTCTCTTTAGCTTGTCTTTCTCCTGGTCCTCAGCCATTTTCCCAGTTGCTTCTCAATAGAGAAAGCAATAGAGAACTGCATCTCTTTGCCTGCTTGCTGTCCTTTACAAATGATGTCCGTTAGCACATGGGTGCTAATTGCTTCACTTCTTTTCTACCTGGAGTCTTTTGAAGGCAACATCATTAGGTGTGTTCATCCATTATATCCCTTTGTTTATTTGGTTTGGGTCTCGTTTCTTTGCTTGTTTGTTTTACTGTGTGGCCAACTGGGCCTTGAACTTACACTCTGTCTGCCTCTGCACACACAAGCAACTTCTTATAAAGTGTGGCCTCACATGGTTTGTAAATTTTACTTGAAAATGTATTAGGTAATGAATTTTATAAATTTCATTTTATAGGAAGGGATGTAAAATGGATGTTCATCATTTCACCATCTTTAGTCAGAATAGTGTTAAACATTCTGAGTCTTTTTAGGGGAAACTTTTTTTTTTTTGAGACAAGATCTCATGTGCAGCCCCAGCTGACCTGGAACTCCCTACATAGAACTGGTTGGCCTCAGACTCGCATAGATCCTCCTGTCTCTTTCTCTTCAGTGTTGGGATAAAAGTTGTGAGACTCCATGCCTGGAAAGACAACATTATTTAAAATGAAAATGTTTTCAAACTCATATTCTGGCTATGAACTTAGGATCAAGTTACTTTATACTCTATCCTGTTTTTCTCATCCTAAAAGAATTTGAATCTATCATGTCACAATGATGCATTTATTACCTGAAAGGATGGTGTGTAGATTTCGGCACATCATTGAATATATTAGACAATCAGTAAATGACAGTGACAAGGGCAATAAGTGAGTGTATTTGGTGGACAGGGAAGGACAGAGCTGATGATGGAGCCAGTTTGTTAGAAATCACGTTTGAAGTCAACATGAAAACAACCAAACATAATATTGATTAAAAACTATAAGGATAAACAACAGAGAAACAATCAAATAGAGCTGAGTGTCCAGTAGTGGAGTAGACCCCGCTCATGTATACTTATTTGCACACCTGTATATGCGCATTCACACACATGTCACACCATCAACATACTGCTCCACATATACTCACATTGTGTGTGTGTGTGTGTGTGTGTGTGTGTGTGTACGTGTGTGTGTGTGTGTTTTACATGTCTGCAGAATGCTTTTTTTTTTAAACAAGGCCTTTTAAAATATATGGTTAGCTTTTAAGTTTATGGTCATCTTTCCCTAGTTTTACCGTGAACAGTGAATGCCCTTGGCTGTTTCTGGCAAAAATCCGACCCCAGATACAGGCCATTCATTTGACTATGCTTTGAACTGTCCTTGTAAACAAGCACTGTTCCCTTCTGTGGTCCATGTGGCCTCTCTGATCTTCTCTTTCTTAACCTGTTAAAACACTTTAAAGTTCAGCTTAGCAGATTTGACATCCTGCTCCCACTGGAACCCAGCAGTGGCTTCCTATTTCTGCTTCATTGCTGAGGATTCGGCAGAATGAAAAAACATGAGAGAGAGAGAGAGAGAGAGAGAGAGAGAGAGAGAGAGAGAGAGAGAGAGAGAGAGAGAATGTCCCACAATACACTGAGTAGGAAACTCATTCAAAGTGAACATCTCCGAAGCAAAACAATTAGGACTTCCTCCAAGGATAAATTTTCTCTTCCTCAGTCCTATAATTCCTTCAATTATTTGCCACATTACCTATCTTATCAACCATGATATTAAACCTTCACATCTGCTTGTAATTAAGAAGATTGAATGTCATATAGGCACTCGAGTATATATAGCGAGACTTGTAAGTTGTTCTCAGAAGACCTTAAAGTTTTCTAATATTCAAAACAACGATACTCAAACATACAAATGAATCAACAAACAACCCAATTAACACCTTTTCCTAAGCACTACTAGACTGCAGATCTGCACCAAAATATGAATTCGAGTATATTTTCTTTTTCTCTTTTGGCCAGATTGTTTTTGTTCAAGTTCAGAAGAAAGCCTAACTCCAGAGACTCCACTGAAACATAGGAGGAAATAATTGGTAGAATTACGATTGAAGTGCCTGCCGTCCCGGGATTGGGATGAATAAAGACGATGGAGTTTCCAGTAGAGAAACTCTTTGTAAAGTGCTTATGATCGTGAATCCCCTAGGAAACTGTGAAGGTTTACCTGACAGGTGTTGCTGAGGTATATATCTATCCAAACTCTGCTCCTGAATGAACTCCCATCATACAATAGGTTGGGGTGGTTGTCTAACGGTCAGATGTAGACAAGCAGACGTGAACCCAGATAACCTGCACCTGTTTAGATACAGACCTCCAATCAATCATCCCAGAAACAGCTGTGTCGGAGCTCTGAGGATGCACTTGAGCCCTCAGAGAAACATCCGATTCCCGGTCCTGGTTCAGAATAGAAGGGAATCAGAGTGAAAATCCACTTTGAGCTTGTCACCGCAATTGGACAAACAAACTTGTAGGGAGATATTTTCTCTTATGCATCTAGGGAGACAGGTGTATAGGGAGCTTCATAAAATTATCCAAGACTCAAGATAAGAAGGAAAAAAAAAATCCAAAAATAAGGACATTTTTTAAAGGTATAACTGCTTTTAAAAGGCTCTTGTCCAAAAATAAATAATAGAATAACTCAGAAGAAAAACATCCCCAGAACTCGGAAATATGCCACAAACTCTTCAAATAAACTTCACAATGTACAGTTTTCATTTTTCAGGTTTAAGATAATAGATATTGATTACTACGTGTAAGTTCCGGGTAACATGGCGGCCATGTTCTCCCACACTTCCCAGCCATGGAGTAAAATTTAATTTGTGAATAAAGTATATAGTATGATAGAAGGTATGTTCAAAGTCATGAAATAACAAGAGAAAAACAAACAAAAGAAAATAAGAACTAAGAAATAGATCTATACACTCACACTGCTGCTCTCCTGATTTTCCTCCACAAGTAGGGCTTGTGAGACATACAGTTGTATGTTGGACAAATAACACAGCTTCTTTCTGCAGCATAAATGCATTTACATATGTGTAATGTCTTCTGTGTGGTTTTTTTTTTTGCCTTTAATCCTAGAACATCACCAAATTACATCCATTTTATCTGCCTCATTTCTGTGTTTGATTCCATACTGATTCATTGTACACTTATTTAACAAATTTTCAGCATATATTTTACTATGTGGCAGATATCAGTGGCCGAATAAGCCTGTTCTCCATGGGTAATTCCATACCCCTTCTCTGATCATAGTTCATTGGGTCTAAAGGACAATTTACCATTCTGACCTTGAATGTAAGCAAATTCACATATCATTTAAACGTAAATTTTGAATTTGTTATCCCACCGTGCTGTGGAGAGCTTTGAACATATTGAATATACAACACACAGCAATATGTCATTAAAACTTATCTTACTGGTAACTCTGATCTAGGAAAGTAAGATAAGGAATCAGAGTCCTCATATTCACAATGAATATAGCAAGTTACATGTTTAATACTTTGTCTACACTGTTTTATTTCCAAATCATAAGACCAGAATTCCTGCTATGCATCTGTGACATTGCCTCATTAAATTCTGTTTCCTCCTTGTGTAGTGAGCCTTAAGTCTTCAGGCACGTTCTCTCATCTTTTCAATCCTTTCATTATGAGGCCCACTATGTGCTCAATCTTAGCAAAAGAAAAAAAAACAAACAAACAAATAAAAAAACCAAACCAAAACACACACACACACACAAAAACCTCCCAATGTATATAACTTTTGGTGATTCTAATGACAATTTTTTATTAAACTTTAGTATTTATTAAGTTATAAACTTTTTTTAATTAAAAAGAAAAATGCAGACTAAGAGAAACCTCAAAGGACAAGGACAAGACAGTAAATCTTGTGGAAGGGAATGCCTTGAAGTGTTACAGATTCTGAAACAACGGGTCGGCTGCAGCTTTATGTTTTTAGCTCAATAAGACCAGCCATAAAGCAAGTGTCAGTGAAGGTGCAGTTGAACCGGACTCGTTCGCTTTTTTTTATTTGTAGGAAGCATATTTACTAAGCGATCAATTTCCCCACAGCCAGCCATCATTTCTATATCAGACCCCACAGGCATTGGTCACAAAAATAAGACATCTTCTTTACCAGTTGTCAACCAGCTTGTAGTGTTTTCTCTCCCACTGACTGTTCATTCTTTGTGCAGTTAAATGGGGTCCCATGCTTTGGAGGGATTTTTTTTTTGTCTTCATCCTGTGACTCTATTTACTGCCATCACAGTCTTGACATTTAAGTGTAAACCTTAAAATTCCTTCTCTGCAAAATTGCCCTTGCATTTATTTCAATAATAAATGACAACAGATACATTTAATCTCACCAAACACTGGTTTTTCGTGGCCAGCAACCACTCTTTCGGCTACAGCCACAGCCTTTTCTCCTCTGCTTCGGAGCCTGCAGTGGACCCTAATGACACTATTTGACTCAGAAAGCATTATTCTAGTGCCCCGAAATGTCAGGATAACTCTATCATTTAGAAATTTAAATTGTGTTCTTATGAAAAATAAGCGATAGTCTCCTAAGCACATGGATATACCAGTGAAGTTTATATTTCTTGCAATCAAAAAATCGGTTATTACACTAATGTTTTACCTATGGTAAAATGTGACATGTGTAGAGATTTTAATCATTACCAATTCATGGTAGTTTATGAAATATTTTAATATATATTTATAAAAGGAGGGGTTTTCTACCCTATAAAATAAAGCAGTTAAAAGAATTAAGTAGAAAATTCAACAAATCAAATATTTGCAAAGTAGAAAACTCTCTCTGTGGTCAGGAAAACCACACACTTAAGACAAGTATTAGTAAAATGTTGAGTCAATGAAAGCCAGATGGGTTTGTAGCTGTATTGACCACTGTTGTATAACATAGGAACAGGAATGTAACGGACATAGAATAGTCAAAGTGGGCCTGAAATGTACAAGGAATGAAATGGTATGTTTGTGGCTTTATAAGTGAACACCACGGACATTGTTATATTTATAGTGATCACTCTTCGGACCCTTGATGTAAGCAAATTCATATGCTACTGAACAGAGCAGCATCTATTGTAAGATTAAGTATCGCAACGAAACCTGCGTTGGTGTTGGCATAGGGCTGTACTCTGATTTCTATCACTGCAGCAACATGTCTCAGAAAAATGCCTGAATGTGGGAAGTGTTGGTAATCCTCCTGCCTCAGCCCTCTAAAGAGTAGAATTATAGGCATGTACCACCACATCCAGCTTTAAATAATATTTTTTAAAGCCTAAAAGACATCTTAAAAGACAAAATACAAGCCGGGTGTGGTTGCATGCCTTTAATCCCAATACTCAGGAGGCAGAGGCAGGCAGATCTCTGTGAGTTCGAGGCCAGCCTGGTCTACAAAGAGAGTCCAGGGCAGTCAAGGCTACACAGAGAAACCCTGTCTTGAAAAACAAAAATAAAACAAAACAACAACAACAACAGCAACAACAAAAAGACAAAATACATAAACCATACAAGCAAAATTTGATACACTTCATTTTACCAGACAAAACATATTATCTTGACAGATACTACTAAAAATGAAATGATCTAACCATTAATAAGGAATAGATGCATTGTCGGACAAAATATTTGTACCCAGTATGCGTAAGGAAAGAACTTGAAAATAGAAAAGTTGGTTAAAAGAAGTAAGCAGAAGATTTTTAACTTTCATAACTTGGTGCTGTATGGTATAAAAACAGCATAAATAAGCAAATAAGTTTCCATAAAATCAATCAAACACACCTTTTCCATATAACACAGTAATTCCATTCAGATAGTTATTCAAATGAAATAAAAACACATATTTATATAAAGAACACACACACACACACACACACACACACACACACACACACACACGTAGTCTGGTTTTAGGGTTGTCTCTGCGGAGGACACTGTATCCTTTCCTGCTCAAGTGTGACAGGCCATGCTAGAGGATGCGTGCAGAAGCACACCCTTGGGAAAGACATGCTGAGGCATGGAGGCACAAGGCCCAGTGTCCAAATGAAGTTCCAAGGGACTCCTTGTAGGAGGGAGGTGCAACAGAGCTGGTGCCAGGAAACAAGAGAGCCTGCTGCCGGCACCACCACCCACCATGCTATGGGAGGTCCTGTCTAAGAAATATAAGGGCAAGAAGTGAAAGAAATCTAACTGACCCAAAGTTATAAATGGTTAAAAAACAAACATACAACAACACCAACAACAAATATAGCAACAACAACTCCTCAAATTAAGCGCTAAAGATGCTGAACTGTATCCTTGTTAGAAGTTTAAAACTTATGTGCCTACATGACTAAGAGAGCCCTGCCTAGTGTTTTTGAAGCCTGCCTTACCTCTGCAACGCACAGGACTGTCAAAGCCTTTCTACTGACCGCCTGATACAATGTTTCTGAGACGCTGTGGTAATTGCACTTGTGGTGTTTCCAGGGTTATCTGAGCACCATGTCTGGGCTGGTGCAATTCCAACCAGCCTTTATTTAATCTGACTAATATAGCCAGCTCCTACTGGGTGTACATGCACACGGATGCCTCACTCTCTCCGTCTTTGGCTCCAATATTTTCTTAGGACGACCTGCTCTGTGTGCTCTTGAAATAGCCTGCCCTGTCTCTCAGCATGGTCAGGCCTCTAGATCTCCGTTGACAAGAGTTCTATATTAAAGTCTGTAGAGCACAGCTCACCTTTAGACCTGCCTTTCTGTCCTGTCAATACCTTATCATCTGTTCCTGCTCCCACTAAAATGGAAGTGTTAGACTTTGGCCTTTGTTTATTTTATGTACTATATCCCAACATCCAGTGGGATGACTACTGCCTACTACAGTGTCCAGGACATAGTAGATGCTCACGCACTGATTGGTGCTCTAACAAGCCTACAGTTTTATATATTTATCTATTTTTTTTCTTTGTTTTCTTATCATGCTGGGAACAAAGATATCTCCTGCATGTGTTCCATTCCTGAGCAAGTCCTTCAGTTCAACTGGCTTTCCAACACACATGAGCTGTCTATTTCCTGTCTGGCTATTTCAGTCATACTCCTGATTTAGTCACGCCTCCCAGTTCTAGCCCAATCTACTCTTAGTCCTTTCTCTCTCTCTCTCTCTTCTTTTTTTCACAAATTCCGAGGGGAAAATAATCTGGTTAGGTCTAACCACTCATGATCTGACCTAGTACATCTCTATGTGGCATGCTTTTTGGACAGACCCCTGCCCTCTTACATGTCTACTAACATGGGCTCCGACTACACAGATCCACAAGCTTCAGTTGTGCTGACTGTAGCAGTCACAGAATAGAAAAACATGACAGCACGTGCAACCCCAGGGCTCTGTGGCTGCCTTTTCTCCTGCAGCAGGGGGCTGATTTGTATAGCGTGGAGCATTCTGCACAGCTGAAACTATTAGAAACCTTCTCAGCTGGGCTGGAGTTTTGCAACAATGTATTTTCTCTTTCTAAATGAGGTCAGTGGGAAAAAAAATCTTATACTTGGATTGTGCTGGAAACACTCGGTTTAATAAAAGCATAATGTGTAAATATATATGGATGTTAGCTGATGGCCTCAGGGTTCTGGCCTTCTGTCAGTTGGCTCTCACAGTCACCTCTTTCGGGAACCCTTGAGAGAAATCACATCTCATGACAGGCTCGCTGGCCAAGAAAACAGCACCAGCACAGAAGAGAGTCCTGGAGCTTAGAAGGAAACTGAAATCGTATTTAAATAAATGTGTTTATAGATTATAGCCTGGGAGGGAGATTAAAGGGGCATGTGGATACAGGGATGCTTTTGACTTCCATGAGTCCATAAAAATTAGAGGGAAAAAGTAAAAGTTAATGTCGTGGAAAGAACTAAACATCAGCGTTGTTCTCGTCCAGCTTCTGTGTCTAAGAAATGATGTAATGCTAGCCAAACATTGCAACCTCCCTAGAACCCCATCCTCACAGTTTGAAACAATGGAGTTGGAAGGAAGAACCCCCCCAAGGCCCGCCAGCTTGGAGCCAGAGTCAAAATCACTTAGAACTGTAGATTCAAAGGGCTGAGACAAACATTGCACTCAACAGCCCCAAATATATTACAGATTCAGCGCTGCTTCTTCTTCTTCTTCTCCTTTTTTTTTTTCCCAGAGAACATTTGGAAACCTCTGTATACATTTCAAAAAGCACAATTCAGACAAAATTAAAAAAAAATAAGAATAAACAATTAGTATGTTCAAACTGAATCTTTTGTTCATTATCTGGCAGTGTTTGCTGTCACATGGACAAACTTTAATCGCTTGCGGATGATGCCTTTTACTCTAGTAAAATATTGCATGCAGTACTAATCCAGTGTCACGCTCACAGCCAAGGGTCACAGACAGTCACAAGCTTCCTGTGCTATAGTGAGAGTGGTGGATCACCTGGCCCAGGATGCCCAGTGCAATTGGAAAGCACCCTGTCACGTAAGAACAAAACTTCGCAGCTTTTGAGCTAGAGTCCCACTCCTTGCACTCCTTAGTTCTGCGACTTTATTCAATGGCTGCTTTCCAACGTCTTTTTTCCTCCACTATTTTCATAAAACATGAAAAAATATATCTAATAATTCATTTGTAGAAATACCTATCCATTGCCTTTCCTGCTCTGTTAGACTGAAAGCATAGTTAGAAAACTCATAACTCCTATATTCTGAAAACACAACAGTGTCTTCAACCCTAAATAAGCTACAGAAAAGGAGAACTCAAAATTGGCACTTAGCTGCCTCCAGCCATCCTTCGACACATGGAAAACCCTTTCAGTGAAGTGACAAGCTATAATGCCATATTTTAAAAGTTTATAGCAACAATAATGACAAAAACAAATATAGCCTTGCTACGTGCCAAGTGTCATTTGAAGAGTTCTACGTATATTTAATTAATGCATCTGTGATCCGAGGAAGGAAAAAGAAACTCACCAAATAGAAAGGTTTTTACTATAATTTAAACACAGAAATATTTGCATTTCAGTCATTCACACTTCTAGACCAAAGATAACAATCTGAGCTCTCCTGGGTGCATTTCCTTTGTTGGCTCTTGAATGCTACACTGTAGAATTACACTGTGGATCTGCACCAAACAGCAGCAAGGCACACTGGGAGCTCGGTTTGCATTTACAATATGCTCATCACATGTCATATTAAATAGAGGCATAGACAGCTAGCTTTCAGGCTTTTAGTAAGACTAATTATATATATTTAGTATGCTCTAGTACTCACTGAATGAATTTAACATAAGGAATGTGCTATTTGGCACAGAGTGAGAGAATTAAAATATTCAGCACGACTCAGAGGGATGGAGAAAGAAAACAGATCCTGAACTGCCTATAAAATTTAGCGAAAGAATAAGCAAGAAGCCTAAAATCAAGCTAAAAGAGTTTTTGTCCCAGCTGGCTTTCAGAGGAAAGTCAGTTCATACTCTCGAGCCCCCCGCCTCAATATTTTTTGCTATGTAGTAGAATTATATTTATGACTGTTGCACTGGTTAATTTCATCTCTCCAATGAAGCAGGCCAAAGCATAACTAGATATACATTAAATAGCCAAGATAACACAGCCATTTAATGTCTATCAGGGTTATCTCATGAGGGACGACCTGGAAGACTGTCAGTTGAGCAGATGGAACTAGTTAAGCAAATGACTCTTGCAAGGAGGGTGGGCATCGTCAGAATCTTGGAGGACCTTCACAAAAGAAAACAGCAATGGAAGGTGAGGTTCTGCCTTACTGCCTCCTCTGTGACACTCCTCTTCTCTGCCCTCTGTGTGCCTGGATCTTGGACCTTTCGAGCCTCTAGAATGCACGCAGCAGACTCTTCCTCTGTCAGCCCTTCATAGCCACACCACAGGCTTTCCTGGATCTTCAGCTCCAACATACCACACGAGGGTATGCTCAGCATCCTGAGTGACGCGCAGCCCAAACCATTTAAATTACTGTAACTGTTTGTATGTATTGGGCTGTGAGCACATGTGTGTGAATGCCTGCCATGGCTAGAGGAGTCAGATCTCCCCCGCCCCCCTGCCCCCCCAGTGGAGTTACAGCAAGTTGTAAGCCACCCCTTGCAGGTGCAAAGAACCAAACAGCAAACAGCCCCTTCAGCCCAAACTGAAGGTTCACTCTGGCTCAGGATGCCTCACAGCAACGGGCAGGGAAGTCAGAGCACTGAAGCAGGTGGTCACGTCTCACTTCCACAATGGGAAAGCAGAGATGGAGGAATGTGTGCTGCAGCTCAGTTCTGTTTCTCCGTTCATACAGTCCAGGATCTCAGTCATGCGTTGGTGTCACACACTGTGGGTGAGGCTTCTACCTCTACAATTATAAACATGGTATTCCTCTCCAAGGATACCCAGAGGCCCTCCTCTCAGGTGATCCTTGGTTTTCTTTTTGTCACTGACAAGTGACAGTAACCATTGGAGGGTGTTAAAGGTGATCGTTGTTGTGGGTTCAGTGTAGTTTGGAAGCTTTCCTTTTGAGAGGGATGTAGGGAGAGGTGTGGAAAAAGATATTACAGACCATGCAGCAATACAAGAAACTCTGGACCAGATGCTGCTGGCTTTGACAGGGCCAGAAGAGCCATGAGGCATGGAATGCTACAAAAGGCAGTGATCTGGTGGTCTTTAGATCTTCCTGACTGAACACAGCCTTGGTAACCCACTTTAGGATGACTAGCCTTCAGAATGGTGAGATAATCACACAGTGAGTGGTTCCAAGTCATTAGGTCTATCATGATCTGCTTGTGTAACTGTGAGACATCAGCAGGGGGGGGGGGGGCTCACGACATATAACACTGCACACGGCTGCTAGCATCCCCAACTTTAGCAGATGCTGAAATGTACAACCTGCTAAGTTTAGGCAGACACAAGCAAGATTTCATCCCTGTGGCTTGGATAAGGTCTGACTGTCCTCCGAGGTGTCCTGCGGGTAGGAACTTGGTTTCCGGATGCTGATTGGTGGGAAGTGATTGGCTCCTTGGGGGATATTGCTTTCTGGGGGAGTGAGCGCAGTTTGCATGCAGCGAGTTGGTTCTCCAGAAAGTAGTCGTTACAACAGAGCGGTGATGGCCGCCATTCAGCAGTGTTCGGTTTCCAGCCTGTGAGCTCATCCACGTATTCTCCTAATGAGATGCTACTAGACTACCCCCAGAGAAGAGGCAGCTAGGACCACCCCATCGCAGGCTGTCAGCTTCTAAAACCGGGAACGTAATAAACGGTTTTAGGAAGTAACCAGCCCCCACTGTTTTTGTCATATGAATGGAAAATGGTCCGATATTTGCATTCAAGATAGACTATTTTCATTACCTCTGAAAGTTTTCCGTGCTTCTGTCTAGTCACCTCCAAGATATCGTCTTAAGATCAAATTATCAGCAAGCTGTCTCTTACTAACCACAGTTGCACTATTTTCATAGCTGACCAGACACACATTTAAAGAATAAATTAAATACATTACTTAGGGGACACAGATAGACTACTGTAGTTATTCACCTTATACTATCATTTCACTTAATGTTCTCCATAATTTAGTCCCTAGCCTTCCCGTATATACGTTTGCTCCCCCCCACTCTGCGTTGAGTTCTCACCTTAGGTCACTTGGTCCTCTAGTCACAGCACATCTGTCTCCTCCACCTTGTGCAGCTGAGTAATCAATATTTCTATTCAATAGCAATCCACAGGCAACTTCCTTATGGAAGGTTGTTTTTTCTAAAATATTCCCCAATTCTTTGTGAATTCTCCACTTACTTGTGTCCTAGTATTGTCCTAATCATGCTACTTAAATAAAAACCATCTTGGAAGTTGGTACAGTAGCTCAGTAATTCCAGATACATGAGAAGTTAAACCAAGGGGCCTGATGTTTCCAGGACTGCCACAGTCTCACTAAAATAATACCACAAAGAGAGCTGCCAATATAGCTCAGTGATAGAGCACTTGTCTCCTGAGTGTGAGGCCTCAGCTCCACCCCCAGATAATTGTGTGAAATTATACATCACAGGCCACAGTGTAGAGTTGTTAACTCAAGTCTCCTCATGGCCATGAAAAGCATAAATCAGTGAGGGGCTACATGACTATAACCTGGAATTGCAGGGCCATTGGCAACTAGACAGTATACACTGCTTCTGCAGCACACATACGCATTTATTTAAGATTCATGGCGCTATCCCCTTTGTGCATGCGGCATTAAAATTGGCATATTTTCTTCAGGATGGAAAAGGACAAGTACTGGTGATCAGACTAAGCTAGAAGTCAGTAGGTCAAGGATTTTCCTGGTTCGACCCAAGTCTAGCAACCTGCTCTACTATGTAGAAAGTGAAACCAATTTCCAAGAGAAAGCCGCAAATACGGAAAAGACTTTCAACCTTGCCTGATTACACACAACCCTATTTTATTTCCTTAAAGGAAGTAAAGCAAAGATGTGATTTCTTGTAAATGTTACAATATTCTGTCTGGGATCATATAACAACTATTTTTTACTAGGCAACATGCTTAGATTTGTGGTTTTAGAGCATCTATAACATGTTCACATTTTATAGGCGACCGTTGCATATCATGCATTTAATTGGGATCTAAATTTATGATACATTGACAGATATTCTGCACACAAATGCTCACAAAAATCTCCTTCTAGATTTATTTATTTTGACAGCATTGTTTTCTTTTTCCATTTTTTTGTAAGGGGTTTCACTTCAAACTATACTTTAAGGAACATGAGCTAAGAAATAATACAATACACTCAAGTGCACATGCACGTATCCAAACACAGAAACATACATGTAGATACGTAGGTATAGTTAAAATAATCAACATATGTCTTTTAAAAAATAAGGTGCACCCACTAAATGATTAACTAGTGACCCTGGTCAGATGTTGCTTTGGAGAGATCAAGTCTCAGAACCTAACAGAGAAAGTGGCATTCTGGAAAATTCTTCAGTCTCTAAGAGATGAATGATTTGTGTTGGAATTTTAGAAAGCGGATTATATACTGTGAAGAACCCATAAGGTTACACGGTGCAGAGGATAATAGTATAGACTCAGAAGGTGGTGGCCAAACCCCACTTCCCATAATCACTTAATCCCCAGGTTGATTTATGAAACAGGAGGACCAACATCAGATGAGCTATTTACAAGATCAAGCATGGCAATTTTCAAAGTATTTAGCATTCTTTTTGATCCATGGTAGGACTCAATAAGTGATAGCGTATATTATTTAAATGAAATTACCAAGAGATTAGATGACAATTATTTTTGGCTATAGGGTTTATTTTCCACCAGTCTTTATATAGAAGCTGAGAGCTTCGGCATCTCTGACAAATGAGTGATGTCCCGTGCAAGTAGGATCATCATCAGTCTTGGTAACTACAGTGCAATTACCACGCACTCAAGCCTCCGCATGCTAATTAGTGACTTCACTGACCTTTCAAATTTGTACTCAAGCATGCAGAGTAGAGTATACTAGATTCAGTCTCTACTTTGGTAATTATAAATAATTAAATCTCATTAAGCCCTCATTATGTATACCGAGACAAACCTATCATTTCCTTGGGCTGTGGATGTGCGTGCCGTCTCATGATAAGAAAATGCAAGAAGCGGCAGATTCCGCTCATTAAAAGTGTGTCGCAAACAGATGGCTGGGCTTTTGTAGGACTTAGCTTCCTCACCTGCATAACCCAGGGAAGCACTAACTCACTCCACGGTGTCTGTTAGGCTACAGAGTCTGTGTTCATGTGGTCATCTGGTTCAATTTTCCCTTTCCGAGCTCAGTTTAGGGAGAGTAGTTCATTTTCATCCTTAGCAGCAGCACAGACCTTCAGATGGAAGGCTGGGGCCGCCAGTTGCAAAGTATCAGACTAATGATGTACGGGAGGAAAGTGGTAGATGGGAGGAATTCTTACCCTTAGCTCCTTGACTGGAAACTCAAATACTGAAGTAGTTGAGATGACCACCATATGTAGGAAACAGTGCATTTAAATACCACAAAAGAAGGGCTCTCTGACCAGGTTCCTTCACAGATTCCAGCTAACCAAGGTGCACTTCACGTTCTTGCAGAACCAAGGTTGTTCTGGCTGAGTACAACTTGCATCTTTCTGACTTCCTGTTCTCCTGACTTTTTCCTTAATATTCATCAGTGTGTCCTGCCCTTTCTTTTGCCTAGCAAAGAGACGTATCTCTGACTCTAACCTCTAAGAAAAGGAAGGAAAACTAGATAGACTTTGCTTCCTTTGCAATCTTAGTTCACCCACGTACCATGTTTGCCATCTTAACTGAACAGACATGATTGCTAAATGTACTGCCCATCAACTGGCCAGCCCAATACCACAAAAGGTTTTCAAAGCTGAACATCACGGCTCATGCTTGCAGTCTTGGTACTCAGAAAGCTAAGGCGGGAAGAACACAAATTCAAGGATAGCTTGGGCTCCACAGTGAGACTATGTCTCAACGTTTCTGCTTTGTAATTTTAACAATACTGATTTTGATGTGGGCTCTTTGGCTTCCACATGTGTTTTGTGGTATGCATGTAAACATGTATGTATACATTAAATGCGAAAAATAGAAGTAATAAAAATGATAATATTGCAATCAAATAAATGATGAGAGTTTCACATTATAGAAGGCTTCTAGTTAGCAATTTTTTTGATGGCTGAATTAAAGTTTCAGCCTTCATGAATTAATCAGTGTACGCAGTAACTCTAAACACCACCAAAGCAGCTAGCAGCACGTGTTTTCTGATAGAGGTACAAAAGCTAGATATGGAACCTAAGCGGTTGGTGATGCAGAAACAACAAAGATACCCCACTAAGAAAGGTTTTTAAAACGAATTCCACACACACACACAGCATCAGGATCAAATCTCAAGGCTTTAATTTTGGATCAAAATATAGAAAGTTGAAGAATAGGTGTAATGTTTACACATGAGCTTATATAAAGGTTGAATACAGGAAAAATCAAGTTGTGGAGAACAAAAAACATATAGTAAACATATAAAATATGTGCCCTTAAAAATAGATGCTAATTCCAGGATAGCAGTTGCTACTTCTAAGGCAGATGTCTCGGGGGAAATCAACAAGAATAGAAGCTTATTTCCCACAGTTCTGGAAACTGGGTAGATGAACACATTGATTAGATACCTATTGGAAAATCGTTGCATTAGTTATTATGTTGCTGTAATAAGCACACTGACAGAAACATCTTACAGGGAAAAAGGTTTTTTTGTTGTTGTTTTTTTTTCTTTTTGGCTTATGGTTCCAGAGGAGGACTAAAGTCTGTCCTGTCAGGGTAGGCATGGCAACAGTCAGGAAGAACATGAGAGAGGGAACAGAAAGCTGGCTGATGACATTTGCATCCACACACAGGAAGTAGACAGAGAAGGAACAGGAAGCAGAGGGAGGCTATAAACCTTTAAAGCCCATCTCCAGTCATATACTTCCTCTCTCAAGGCTCTACCTCCCCAAGGGTCCTACAGAGCACAACCAACTATGTTCAAACATATGAGTTTATGGAAGAAATTTCCCATTCAACTCACATCCTTCTGTGGTAGAAGTAAAGTCTATGGGAAAGAGACTGGGATGAAGAGAAGAGGAGAATAAAAAGAGAGGAGAGAGGAGAGGGACAGTGAACACTTCCTTATATCAGAAACTCAATTCTATAATAACTGATCTATTCCTTTGTTGGCATTAGTCCATTCAAGAAAGCAGAGCCTTCATCACCTAATCACTTCTTAAAGTCCCAGCCCTCAACACTGTTGCATTGTGGGATAATTTTCTAACACATGAACTTTGAAAATAAAGATTGGTATAGTGTAGTATCTTAGAAAGATAGCCAGTGGTGTGTGTGTGTTTGTGTTTGTGTGTGTGTGTGTGTGTGTGTGTGTGTGTGTGTGTGTGTGTTCAGGGGTTGGGGTGGGGTGTGGGCACTTACCAGAATTCTTTCTGAAACTGAAAAAAAGAATAAGTAAAGACAAAAATTGATAGATTTGCTAATTATGGATTGTGACTCCTATGGCTTTTTCTGTGTTATTTGTCCTAGTTGCAAGATGTTTTACATAGTTTATTCAAAGGTTAAAAAAAATAACGAATAGTGGTGTGTTCTGTGTTTGTAATAGAACAACAGGGTAATTCTATTGTTTCAGAATTGCTTAAGAACAGATAAGTAACTGCAGTCATGTCAACAATATTATCAAACAAAGGAAGTGAGAGTTGGGTCCTTTCTTGAATGTCTTGATACGCAGCTGGCCTTTCCACAAAGGTGTAGCTTTACCCAGTGTTGGGAGGGGGAAAGTGTTGCCATTTTTACTAGCTTCTATTTTTAGTGCATACAATGAAAAATAGCTGCCTATTCCCTCCCTTGGCTTGTTTGTGAAGCTTTGACTTTTGATAATCAGTTTTCACTTGGAATGTTAAAGTTTTAAGTCCTGGATTGACTTAGTAAGATGACTACATTATTAGATGCCTCTCATACATATAAATGCTCACTTGTAAACCATATTATAGAGCCCAAACATAGCATTGGCTTCTCTTTCAACATTACATTTGAAAATAGCTGTAGAAGGCAGACACTTTAGTGATTTGTATGTACAAATACCAAGAGCACTAAGGAGCTACAGAACAATCTTGTCTTTGTTGGCAACAGTGATGCCTTTCCTGATGAAAAAGATGCTTAAATACTTGAAACTGTTTTTTCACTTCTCCCATTAAATGGTGTTTTTTGTCTTTGATTTCGTTATTGGTGTTGTTCTTGAAAATATGACCCATACATCTTTTAAATTCCAAGAAGTTTCTTTTAATACTGTAGCCTAAATTAACGTCAGCAGTTGACACTTACTGAGTCTGTTCTCAGAGAGAGCTACGTGTGAAAGTGCTGTAGAACTCTCCCATGTGTAAGACTCCACAAACGTGCCTTCTGTAGCAAGCAAAGCTGGGCAGCATATTTTCAGGGCACAACAGTAAAAGTAATATTGAACAGAAACAAAGCCAGCCTTGCCTCCTCTGCACATGCTGGGGTTCTGTTAAGGCTGATATTTGGATCACACTTAAGGAAGCAATAGAAAAAAAGTCAAAAAGGTTTCATAGAATGTCTGAATGAAAGTTCAGAAAAAGTCTCTAGAATATCCACTTTCTTAATTTCAGATGATTTAGAACAAGAAAGACCCAGGACTCTGTTTGAATGAACAGTATGATGGCACAGCACCCCAGATGTTGTCACTTTTATAATGTTAAATAATGTATTTAGTATGTGGAAGCAAGATCCAAGGCAGCAGTGTGCGTGTGTATAGTGTGTGTGTGCGTGTGTGTGTGTGTGTGTGTGTGTGTGTGTGTGTGTGTGTGCGTGCGCACATGTGTAAGATTCTCCTCATCAGAACCTGAAGGAAAATCAAACAACAACACAGAAAATGCAAAACACAATGAAACAGGTTTGAGGTAGATTTTTCAGGTTCTATAACCCTTCCTTTCTCTAAACTGCATTGAACCAGAACGTCGCCTCAATTAATATGGAGATAATTTGCAAAACTGAAGTGATAGAGATGCCAGGCCAAGGGCAAGGAGCTCTGTCAGCCCTCCTCTCTCTCGCCTGTTCTTCAGCCTTCCTTGCTGGAGTAGAGGTGATTGGAACCACCACACGAACTCCTTTATATCTTCTTCTTCTTCTTTTTTTTTTTTTTTATTAATTTATTCTTATTACATCTCAATGGTTATCTCACTCCTTGTATCCTCCCATTCCTCCCTCCCTCCCATTTTCCCCTTACTCCCCTCCCCTATGACTGTGACTGAGGGGGACTTCCTCCCCCTTTATATGCTCATAGGGTATCAAGTCTTTTCTTTTTTTTTTAAATACATTTTTATTAATTTATACATATTACATCTCAGTTGTTAGCCCATCCCATGTATCCTCCCATTCCTCCCTTCCTCCCACTTCCCCCCTACTCCCCTCCCCTCCCCTCCCCTAAGTCTGTGTCTGAGGGGGACCTCCTCCCCCTGAATATGCTCATACGGTATCAAGTCTCTCCTTGGTGACCTCTTATCTTTCCTCTGAGTGCCAACAGGCATCTCCGTCCAAGGGACATGTTCAAATATGGGGCACCAGAGTTTGTGAATTGTCTTCTTTCTTCTTATTCTGTTCTAATTTTCTCAATTTTCTTCTCATTGCTTCTAGCTTATTATTTCTAATAAAGTTTTCATCTGGTGTCTACTCGAAAACACATGTTTGCATGTTGCTCTTATGACTTCTGGCTGTAGCATTTGTCATAATTCTTTGCAAACTTGTTTCTCATCTAAACGTAAGATCATAACTTGGATGCCTTTAAGGAATTAAAATGATATAAACTTCTGTTATTCTAAGTTTCAATATATGAACCTAAGCCAAAAGTCATTATCTTTCATGAAATGTTGAATTAGTTATTAGCAAACAGAATTTTTTATCCAAAAAAACGAGCACTCAAACAAAAAAAAGTATTTTCATCATTTCCTTACTTGAAGAATCATGTAGGTAGTTAATTTTGCAAGCAAAATTCTCTTCCCAGGGTGGTAATTAATGTGACTGAAATATTAGACCTCTTCTTACATTATCCTGGGTTTCCAGAGAATAAGATCTAGTTCCATGTGTCACAGTATATAACAGCATTTGAAACAGTGAGAATATTGCTGCAATGTTCACCTCCTCATTGACTCAGTCTATGGACTTTCTTTGGTCTGTTTTTTTTTTCAACAGTTCAAAATGGTAACTAATGTGCAGTCTCATGGCTTTAGCTCATGGGTGAACATTTTCATCTGAGATATCTTTAAAGGAGTTGTCCCCAACCCCACCCCAGGGAAAGGTGAATAGGCAAAATTTTGTTTTAGAGGCTAGAAGAAGAATTTTTCTAACTGTTTTATGAGTCTAACCCAGTCCTGATAACATACCTAAGTCATTTCATTTCTCAAAATGTGTTTACAAACCAAAGTTTATATTCTCGGTTGGTTTATAATACTATCATTTATTGTCTCTGAAGGACTTTAGTATTGAGTTACCCAGTCTGGAATCACAGCTTTCTCACAGCTGAAAGCACCGGATCTATCTAACAGCACCCTGTGGAAGTTTTAAGATTTATTTTTAGGGCTTTTACTTTTATATTTATTCTTTGAGTAATATATATATTACAATGAAGCACAATTATACTCACCCCAGTTACTTCCTCCAATTTATTTCAGAGTATCCTCATATATTCCCCCTTCCAACCTCATGTCCTCCTTTTTCTTTTTAAATAACTCACTAAATTCAATTAGTGCTACTCACGTCTGTGTGTGTATGTGTGTGTGAGCATGTGTGTGTGTGAGTACATGTGTGTATATGTGTGTGTGTGTGTGTGTGTGTGTTGAGTCACATGCTGAAGTACATTTAACCTACTAGTGGCCATAATAACCTACTAGTGGCCACCCATGCTCAGAGAATGATTCTCCAGAAAGAAAAGAAAAGCCAACAGAATCTTGGTAAGTCATAGTGCCTTGGGAGCTCCAATCACAGCTACGACAGAATGTTGGCTGGCTTGATCTTGTACAGACCTTGTGGAGATCATCACAGCTGCCGTGTGTCCATGAGTACAAGAGCCACATGACTCCCAGAAGGCAGCAGTTCATACCTCGCATCCTTTCTTGCAATGTTCTCCCTGCATCCACTTTTGCACCGCTCCCTGATCCTAGCAGATGGAGATATTGGTAAAGGTATTCCACTTAGAACTGAAACTTGCCGTCACTTATTCTCAGCACAAGACAGTTATGAATCTCTGCCTTGATTGTTTCCCATGGCAACAAAAAGCTCTCTGACCAAAGTTGAGGACAGCCAAAATGTAGAATTTTGCGTACCCCCTTTTAATCCATTTTAATGTACTTTATCATGTATATAGGTGACCTAAGCAATAAATTACTTGGTTTTCCTTGTTTTTCAAATGCTATAATATTATATAAACTATTTTGTCATTTGTCTTTTTCACTGAACATTGTATTTCTAGATTTCACAAACATTAAATAAGATAAGTTCTTGTTTATAAAAGGTCTTAGTGTTTTCAAAGTACTTTTACATATACTATCCCATTGAGCTCACATAAAAGCTACTGGAAATGAGTGGTCTAATACTCCCTATTAATTTTGTTATAATAACATCAAAGAATGCTGGAAGCCATTAATGAATCTATGTTCTGGCAGAATCTTTACATGTACTCAGATCCTCACGCCAATGAAACACCTAGATTCTGCCTCATACAATGGTGCTAAAGAATTCACATATCAGAGAATTTTATGACTATTGAATAATAGCTTTAAATTTCCTACTATGTTGGAAAAATGTGTGTTTCCATTACACTGAAAGGTAAAATAAAAATGAGTCAAAGTCCTTTCCTTAGTGCTTCTTGGAAATGCATCTTATTTCCATATGTTGGCCACATAAGTAAAGCTTTGTTTTCATTCCAAATATGACTCTTGTGTGTCTGTTTCATTATATCATAGGATATGCTAGAGAACAGCCTATGCAGTTCCCGGAAAAAAATGTATCTGAGGGAAATTATGTCTCATATTGCTTTCCAAATATCCTTTTTAGACATTCTTCAGTGTACTTGGCTAGCATGCAAGGCAGTCAGGAAACCCAATGTTCTTGTACATTTTTGTTATTTATTGCCTAGTGATAATCCAATATCTGTCTTTGCAAGTGACAGCAGCTAGCAGAGAAATTAGAATTCTGCTTCCCATATAAAATCTTCAAATCAAACACCAGTGAGCCATATGCTTTGCTAGTGGTAAGATTGAGAACCAAAAATCATTTGTGGGCCACACTGAAGAGAATACTGAAGCCATCGGTTGTTTCTTCAAGGGCACTGACCCATTGACAGCTCTGTGACTAACACAGTAACTCTAATACAAGATGAAAAAATGGCTTCATAGATTTTCACTAACATTATGCCTTCGGGATAAATGTATTAATGATAAAGGAAACAAGTGTATGATAATCCAAAGAAATGTGAAAAGGGCATCCCTACTCTGTTTTTCTGACAGTCATTTTCACGTGAACTTTCAAGTTTATTCTTAGAAGTGGACTGATTCTCTGATATACATTTGTATGCAGCTATAAAGAAACAATCATTATCATCCAGTTAAGTACAAGCAAGACCTATGGCAGAGGCTGCATTTCCAGCAGAAACTATCCTGTTGTAAACAGTAGTGCTGGAGCACTACAACACAGCACTCAGGACCCCTTGAACACCCTGAAGACCCACTGCTTTCTGCGGTTGTGTGTATATATATATCACCATCATCACTATGTCCCCACCTCTGCCTCCCAGATGTTGGGATTACAGGCATGTGTGGCCATGTCTGACTGCTCTTTCTTCTTTCTTATAAGATATACCTTCCTTCCTTCCTTCCTTCCTTCCTTCCTTCCTTCCTCCCTCCCTCCCTCCCTCCCTCCTTTCCTCTTTGCCTCCCTCTCTCCCTCTTTCCTTCCTTTCTTTTTGAGACAGGGTTTCTCTGTGTAACAATGGCTGTCTTGGCCTCACTTTGTAGACCAGGCTGGCCTTGAATTCACATAGATCCGCTTGCCTCTGCCTCCCAAGTGCTGAGATTAAAGGTATGAAGGCCCTGCCCCAGAAGAAGATACAATTTTTTTGTGTGTGATTGTTTTATGATTATTAAGTGAGAGTATTGGGTCCCAGTAAATGATACACACCCCTCCAAAATGAAGGCTTCAGATATTGCCTCAGAAGAAATGTTTCTCTCAGGGTCTTCTGTCTGAAATCTCTCATTTTTTCATGAATCAAGCTATAGAACTCTTCTTTTACAAGGTAGATCATACACACCATTGAGATGTAAAGTCAAAAATATTTCTTTATCTTTCTCTCCAGGTCTGTGTAACAGCTGTAAGAAAATTCTCTTGATTGTGGATGCCAGACCTTATCCTACCCTATACCCCAAAGGAAGGAATGCTACCACAGAAGCCAAGAAATCTCTGGAAGGACAGGCCTTGCAGTATACATTAGTTACCCTTTTGAAGCTGGGATAAAACACTAATGCCAAAATCAGCCTAAGGAATAAAGCATGTGTTTGGAGTGTGTTTCCAGGAAGTTAGAGTCCCTGTGGCAGGTATAGCATGCTGGTGGCTGGCCAGTCACATCTTAATGCGCACTCAGAAAGCAGAGTGAGTGTACAAGAAGTGGACTGAGAGTGACAACTCTCAAAGCCCACTCCCATCAATGTACATGTCCCCAACAAGTTTCCACTTCCAGAAGTTTTCATAAGCTCCCAAACTGCACCATCAACTGGAGAACAAGTGTTCAGATTTACATCCAAACTGTTAGGACTGGGTCTTCCACTTCCACTCTAGCTATTAAATCACATCTTGTTTTCTACAATCACATTTCTACACCTTGGCCCATGTTCCATTAAACCTGAGTGTAAAAATGGACCAGTTACTGGAGCCAGCCTTTCTTATAAAGGCTCCCATGCCACACAAAACAATAACCATATAAAAAGTTAAGGCTTTTCTCTTGCTAAGCTGTGCTTCCTCTATGGATGTGTCCATCATCATAAGCCTTTTCCAACGAGCAAGAAAGAGGTTGCCTCCTGTTCTGCCCCATACAGAAGCTTCCTAAGAATGTCTAACTTATATAAGAAGCCAATGTAGAAGTTTATTTACACAGGGGGAACCTGATCAGCAGGCTAGGAGCTCTAGTACAAGGGCCATTTCCCTGCAGGCAGAGAGAGTTGATGGCTGTGTTCCCAGGGATCACTGTGCCTATGGATTCCACGTGGCCTCCATCTGGAAGAGAGGGACAGGAGTCCATGCTCAGACATACACAGGGAGTGTCCAGTTCCCACAGGCTGTGCTTTCTTTGCCCAGAACCCACTTCGATTTCCAGTGCAGCTCCTGTGGAGCATCTCATGTCACAGTCCACTTTCATTTTTGTCTCCAAGTGATTAACAATGTTGTAATCTAGGACTTTGTGGGGTTTTTTGTTGTTGTTGTTGTTGTTACAAAGTCTTTTTTGGATATGCTCTCTCTTATGGAGAAGTGTCTAATTTTTGTTTCTACTCAGTAAGATTAAAGTTGCTTGTTTTGTGAAACAAACAGGTGAGGCAGAAGTTAGAGCAAACAGGGTATGCAGCCACTCAGGAGATGAACAGGAAGTAAAATCCCACATGGGGTGTGTACTCTCACATAATTCCTCTGCTTTACCCCATCCGGGAAAGCAAACAAAAGCCGCACACTCCTCAAAAAAACAAAAAAGAGAATTAAGTGATAGTTAACTAGTTTCCATCATAATTCATTTTTGTCTCAGAAACAAACACCATGATGTTTTAGAGATAAAAGTCCTTCGGAAACTGTAATCAAGTAGCTTAAATGTACTTAAAACGTGAAAATAAAATTGTGAGTTCAGTTCTAAAAATTGAATCATTGCAAAGGGCTCTCGATGAGGATTTCTGTCTCACACTGATTGAGATGGATCATAGAGAGGGAAACGGAACAGGAAGAACCACAGCTTACTTCCGGAATGGATCTCTAAAGAGTGGAGAAGGGAGAAAGGAAAAAGAGAGCGGCAAGTCAGGTACTGGTAGAAAGAAGTAGCTCTAGTGAGAGACCTCTTCCTCAGTGTCTAGTTGTTAACTTCCGCTCAGAACTGGCGATTCACGCTATGTCTTGCGCCCCATATCCCTCCTTTCTCAATATGCTCAAGCAGGTGGTCAGTTCCGGGTGGCCTCTAGGCAGCCAATACCTATGGCTGTGTGTTTCCATGCTGGCTCTTCAGCTTTGCCTCTTAATTTGCCTTTTCTTTTTCCCCAGTATAATTTTACCCACTTACTGTCAGTCTTGAAGTCAGCGCCATCAGCTATGTTGATCCAAGCAACCTGGGATTTTTCTATTTAAACGATCCATACTCTGATGTACTTCTGCTGAAATTATCTTACAGCATTCCTCCACGCACTTTTCAATTTATAGGAAGAAGTAAATGAATCTGTTTATTTCAACACACATAGAAGCAGTCGCTAAAAAAAAAAAAAAAATGCCAAATTTATTGTGTGTGGTTATGCATCAGTTTTTAAATCTACTTTAGAAAAGAAGTGAGTTGTTGCCAAGCTATCAGCTACAGGTGAAGAAGACAGTTGGGTAGAGTGGGCACCGTGAGCTGAATCTTAGAGCACGAGGCCTCCAAAATTTTAGGCCCAAGTAAACAATTCATGAGTTTCATGTAAATGTGAAATTTGTTTCAATTAGGATTTCTAAAAAATATATTTGACAAAAGGCTCATCTTTAGAATTCTTTTAGTGTCTAACTATCCTCCCCCTACCCCCCCTTGTGTGTGTGTGTGTGTGTGTGTGTGTGTGTGTGTGTGTGTGTGTGTGTTTTGCAGTCTTAGGTGACATTCCTTAGATGTCACCTACAGTTGGTTTTTTGTTTGTTTGTTTGTTTGTTTTTTGTTTTGTTTTGTTTTGTGTTAAGGAAAGGGCTCTCACTGGCCTGGAACTCATGAGTAGGCTGATCTGGCTGGTGAGTGAGCCCCAGGAATCTGTGTGTCTCCATCTCTGGGCTTACACGTTCACAGCACACTTTTTTATTTCATGTGGTTCTGCAGATGGGTCTCGCATTCTTAAGCTTGTGCACCATGCACTTTACCAGCTGGGCTGCTGCCCCAGTCCTGTTTGCAGCTTTTATATGGAAGAAAAACTGCTCCCCTGTCAAATAATCTGTAAGAAGGTTTATGTCAGACAAAACCTCAGAGGTTTGCTCAGCTAAGGACTTGCCAAGGGTTCTTAATCAGTCTCAAGCGTGTACATTTCCTAGGCCTATCTAATCGATGACCCTTTATACTCTACCCCAGAGTCCAGTATTGTGTAAATACTTTGGAAATACTTATCAAGTCCTTTGACAATGACTTTCCACAAAATGGTTCTGATAACTTTCTTAGCCATCAATTCTATTTGCCCACTTATACACACACACACACACACACACACACACACACACACACACACACACGGGTGTGTATGAGCACAGAATAAAGTCATCCATTGATTATCCTAAGTGATTTGCCACAAAGGTTCTGAATACTTAGGACACTTCTGTGCTTCTTGCTGCACGAGCCGACCTATACGCACATGCTGTGTTAATTTGGAAAATGCATTGCAGCCTTACCCTCACATCTTCTGAGTGGGTGAAGACCAAAAAACACACTAAAACTAGTGAAGAAAAATGGAAGCAGGCACAAAGGCAGAGACAACGCACTCTCTACAGGAAAAATAAATGAGTGCTAAAAGAGTTTGTTGTCCCAAACTTGCATCAATTATTTTTTTCCTTCCTTTTCAACAAATGTAAAACCTGCTATGCTATAAAAATAGGCCTTGGTCTTGATTCCATTCCAGAAGCTCATACACTTACTTACTCTTGAGGTATCAAACAGGAATGTGGGATCCAGTGTGCTGAATACACTAGGAGACTATTTTTTCCATGCTACTTTCAGAAGTCTAACTTTGTCCACTCATGTCACAAAGGAGAAGGCTGTCTTAACTTCGCCAACATTCCTTTAGTATACATCATGTTATTTATATTCTGTTGACAATTGGCTGAGCCTCAGCTATCCACACCAATGCACAGTTCCTAGAACATTCAGCCTATGATGTTTTTGAAGCTGTTTTCTGCTTTTCTACAAGGAACTTAGTTATATTAACTGGAAATAGCTCCCTTCACCACTCTTTTGCAATGCCAATGTTCTGAAGAGCACAAATATAGGAAACTTACAGTAATATAGCATGGATGGCTGCTTCTGGAAGAGCCTAACAACATGCTGTAAGAGTTAACCTCAGAAGCCTTCTCTCTTTCCTAGAAACATTTATTAGCAACAATAGTTGTTTTGCTTATGTTTCAGAAATAATGATCTATTAAACAATTTCCAAGATGCATTTTTTGGTAGCCTAATACAAACTAAAATCTTGCAAATTGAGTTAAAGGGACAAGGCTCTTGAAAGGAAGTTGAGCAAATGCATTAAAGAAGATATAGGTTGGGCTGGAGAGTTGGCTCAGTGATTAAGAGCACCGTCTGTTCTTCCAAAGGACCTGGGTTCAATTCCCAGCACCCATGTGGCAGCTCACAACTGTCTGTAACTCCAAGTTCTGATACCCTCACACCAATGCACATAAACTTTTTAAAATTAATAAAATATTTTTAAGAAGATATAGATTGCTTAGAGTTGTAGGAAATAGAATATGGTATACACAGTTAGAAGAATAATAGAAATGTGTGGCTTTCCAAGCAAACGTCTCTGGAGTGGCCTCAGTAACCACTTACTACTGATTTGTCTCCTCTATGATAATAATAGAACTATTTATATTTCATATAAACTTTAGTGTTGCGCCCTCCCGCCAGCAGGAACGACGCAGACACCAGGATCCTTCCCAAACGCGCTTTATTGGGAGCGCCCTTGAAAACTGGCGCGAAAGACACTGAATGTCCGGGGGCCCGTGTTTAAGTACCATCTTTGTGTGGCATATCGATACCTCATGGGTTGCAGCTAGATGCTATTGGTTAAAAACCGTCATCCACAATAGCTCATTAGCATATCCCCGTTAGGGAGGGGCATACTGAGCTAGCTCTGGTTCTAGCGCATGCGCAGGAGCAATTATTTATGCACAGCGAGTTCTTGGCCGTCACCATTGTTGGGTGCGGCCGCGCCTTACACTTTAGTAGAAAACTGAAATACAAAAATATCCTTTTCCTGTATAGTGCAGTATGTGCACACTGTCTAGCTAAGGAATTGACTCCAGCAATGGGATATGGCCCTTTATCTATGCTTCTACTATATGTGGTAGTTACACTGTAGGTGAATAAAGGCAACCTGATAGAGCTGCAAAGAAGCACACGTGAGGCACTAAGCCGAGATAAATAAACTTTCATGAATTAAATGCCCATTATCAGTCTTTGAGTGACATATTGTTTTAAACATTTTCTTGGTCTCTGCTTCCAAATGTACCTGAGTCTACCCAAATAAAAACTGCACCCATAATTATAATATCCCCATATTAGGTTTAATTATTATACCACTAATGTGGAATCAGACCTATAAAATTAATACCATTAGTTTCTAATACAAAGAAGTCACTTATTGACATAAAGGGCAATAGTGAAATTCTCATGAAATAAAATTTTATTGATGTTTATATTTTTAATTTTTCTCTTTGTTGAAATCAGATATTTACAAAAAAGATTAAAACAACAGATTCAAACGTCTTCTGTTATAAAATAGTTATATAATATATACATGTTGTTCTGATTCATGGAGGAAATGAAAGGAACTGAAAGCATTGTTTCAACGTTTACAGGGAATATAGTCACAGCATGTAAGAAACCTAAAGTGGCCAGTGAAAAAAGAACTGCTAACAGTTAGTGATGTCATAGACAGTGGTGGAAGATTGCTATCACTCCTACATTTCCAGAAGTAATCTATTGGCTAAAAACCTTTGGATAACTGTAGAATAAAGTAAGATACTAAGCCATCTCTCCTAATATAGCAGAGCAATAGACTGAATATACTCTGTGCATAGAAAAGTCTATCATCCTGTGAGGCTACTGCCCATTATTCCTCTCAAATCCAGGAATTTCTTCTCAAAAGGAAAATAATCAGCTTCTTTCTATATTCTCTAAGCATGAAAAGAAGAGTCAGCGATGTTCACCAATCCCTCACATGACTCTCCTGTCTGTTAAAGCTTATGGTAAAATACAACACCCTCCATGTGAGATGGAAGAGAAATGGTACTTCCTGTCATTTTCCCTAAATTGTTACAGTGTTGCATTTAGTGGAGATTGTATAGATTGTTGAAATACAGATATTCAAGTGAAGAACATCCTTTACATTTATCGTGGCAAGCATACACGATCCTATAGGCATCTCTGGTCTAGTAGCGAGGACTCACGTGATGTGCTACAGAGCTTATGTGGCTACCTGCAATCTCCTTAAAAAAAGAATGATACCTTCATCAGTAACATTTGCTCTGAGAAGAGCTCAGGAGATTTTTGGCGTTGGAGAGATGGCTCAGTGGCATACAGAAGACCTGAGTTCAGTTCCCCCGCCCCTATATCACATAACTTACAACCACCTGTGACTCCAACATCCTCTTCTGTCTTCCTCAGTCACCTTCACACAAGTGATATAACTACACACACACACACACACACACACACACACACACACACACACACACACACACCTAAAAGCTTTTTTTAAAGGAGAGGTTCATGACATATAAATGAAGCGTTTTCTGAACTTACTCCTTTGCTTGCGTAGTGCCTATCCTTCTCTCACCATTGTGCTGACTTTCCTTCAAGACTATTGATTCCATAGTCTTGGATTCCACCCAAAATGTAAATCAATGTGATCAAGCAAGAAACAGGTCAATAATCATGCCTAGCCCAGCTAGGGGACCATGTAGGTAGCTTGGTTGATTGGCGTGAAGAAGGAACATTTGCTCTAGCTTTGGTTGAACAGTAAGTGTATCAAATAAAGTCTAAATAACTGTTCACTGGAGCATCAGATGACTTGTGAGAATGTTTAGCAAGCATGTTACAAAGATTTAAACCATCAAAAACTATGAGATGTCAAAATGCATTCTATGTTCAACTACACAATCTATTCTCTGCCCAACATTTTAGAAGTAAAAGAGAATTATATGACACAGCCTTCCTTACGTGGTCATTTCTACCAAAAGACTGAATGCTAGGGCAGGTTTCTAACACTATCATCTCTAGTTACTTCCAAGTATATTCTTATTCAGACTCCTAAATTTACATTTGCTTCCATGTTTGTTGTCTTTTTCATTATCATTTCTTTCTCATGACCCTTATTGTGCAGTCTATGGCACTTTTGAGGAAGGGTACCCAGAGTTCATCAAAGGAATGTTGCATTTTCTTTAGCACAGTCTTCAAGACTTCACCTCAAGATTGATCTTTGAATTAATACTTTCAAAAGATAATTTTAAACTGTGTCTCACAGGCTGTATTTCCCCTTTCCAGCACCTTTACTGTCAGTAACTACTTTGTAGCCCTGTTCTATGTTTTTGTCCATGCCTCAAGTCAAGGGCTTCATCTTCTTGCCTCTTGTGTATCTCTAACACAAAATAGAGTGTATGAACTATCAGTTGTGGGTGAGAAAGATGGTGAGTCAATGAACCAACCTTCAATCAAAGAACCAGTAAATGAAATCTAGTGATGGAATGAAGCAGACATGTTCTTTGTAAGAAGCTTTCTTCATAAATTCATGAGAGTCCATGAGAAGAGATAGCTTATAGGTTTCTCTCCTTTTTTGTCTCATACAGACCACCAATACCAACTTCAGCTGATTCTCCTCAAGGGAGATGCCTCTAATGAATCCTTGCCATTCCTGGACCAAGCCACTGTGGAGATGATCCAGGGCCGTGCTTCTATTGCCATTAACCATGCCTAAAACCTTATGCATAGCCAAAGAAGCTATAGTATAGTTTCATTACCAATTTAGTCTATACAAAAGCTTGGGTCTATATTGCCAACAAACACTTTCTGTAGCATTCATGACATCTGGTCCACAACTGCTAATCCCCATGAGATGCCTTGAAATAAGCACCAGTCAGTGCAGTGTTACTCAACATTTGAGTTATAGTATGGCATGAGGCTGAGCATATATGCAAGTGCTTAGTATACTATAAAATCCCATACAGAGCATACAGAGGAGATATACAGCGGTCATGATGATCTGTAGAGTCGTTATTGGCTTAGCAAAGACAAGGACTTCTTTTCACAGTCTGTTCTTTTAACATTAAAAAAAAGTAATTTTATGTCAGCACACAGCATTAAGGGTCCGGACGGCATTTTTGATACATTTATGTCATTATGCTTTGCCCTTATCCATCCTTCCTCCCTTCCTAATATTCATCTAGTCAAGAAGCACTGAGCTACCTGTCTTCAGGTAAAAAAAAAATTTCCTGCCACTGAATTGGGAGATTTCCACAGCTCATGTTAACTCTTCCGAGTACCACAGAGAAGGGAAAACCAGCAAAGCAAGCTTCTCCCTCCACCCCAAACCTACCTGTGATCCTCAATGTGAAGGACGGACATTTCTCAGCAGTTTTCATTTTCAAGCATGCGTTCCTGACTGTGTTGAAAAGCCCAACTTCCCCTTGACACAAACCATCTTCTCTATCTCTTTGTCACATCAGGAAATATAGCAATACCTCAATTCACACTGGACTCATTAGAAGACAGGTATAAAGTAGGCACTGTAATGTGAAACACATCAGAAAAGCCCTTCTCCAGCCCCTGCCCCCCATGAGTATGCCTAAAGGTCTGGGCACTGGATAAATTAACTAGTAGCCCAGCGCCCCTGAGTACTTTCAGTTAGCAAGCAAATGGCCATTCCAAAATGTAGATGACAAAATATAGATACATGCATTCCTTAACAAATTTTCCTAGGAGGTATTAAATCAATCCTGCTAAAAGCACTTAGTGAAAATGCCACCAAAAGTATCTTGTAAGTAAATTCCTGCTTCACATTCGGTTCTTTTGCCATCTTAAAAAATGTTAAAATTCATAATTTTATAATTCTGACCTCTGCTTTTCAAGAACATTCAGCCCTTTCACCACCATCTACTGTTCATGCCTATTTTTAACAATGTGTGTCAAGAGTCCCTGATAGCAATGGCTTATTAAATGAGAGTGCAGGCACTTGTGTTGGTACTGTTTATAGCTATGTAGCCCACTGTTTTGAGAAATTGATCTCTTTAAAAAACCAACTCATCACACTTTGAAAGAGCCAAAGCCCATACCAAGACTTATTTTGGTAATATCGGGACCCTCAACTTTCTTCAACTATGAGAATCAGAGGAGAAAAATGCTGAAACCTCTCTCCGGTACCAGGCAACTGATGAGGACTCCATCATTACTGACTAAAGCTGCATTCTGACTTGAGGCATCACTGATAGCTGGGCTGGAAACTGGCATCTATAATGAACCTTTGAGCAGCATCCAGCAGCCTTTTAAAAATGCGTATAATTTAGCTTTGGTAGTTTCCATAAAATAGATGTCTGATTCTGCCAGTGACCTTCCATGAACTTCTAGCCATGTATAGTCTTTTAGTGAAAAGGTAGAAAATAAAGACTCTTATTTCCCTACTAAGGTGGTAATTACACTTAAGTTGATGTAATTCTGATGTTCGTGGGAGATCTTTGTAATTTACCCTTCCATACACTCGCTCTTTCTGTGAAGCTTTTTTCTCCTCTTGAGAAAGAGTTTAGAAGAAGAAGAAAAAAAAACTAGCATGCTTGCAAATTGAATAAGTGTTGTATTACAGTGGTTTGCAACCCATTGATAGACCTTTGTGCTTTGAACTTCAGTAACAGCATTTGAGAGATTAAAATTGCCTTAGCCAGCAAGCATTTGCTTTCTAAAAGTTCCTATTTCTGAAGCATGAAAGCCCTAAGTTTTGAAAGCTGTCTAAGTCCAAGCAAAGCAAACAGTACCTCTCTCAAATGAGTTCAACAGTGGTTGAGGCTTTCAGAAAACGACTTTTTTTTGAGGCTGTCTACAAATAGCCAAAGAAATGTGTCCTTCATTCAGCATCTTGGGTTGCTTTGCCATTCTGGTAATTACACGTGTTGCCAACCCAATTAAGATTTCAGAAGGAAAGATGATTATTCATTGTAGCAATTTCACTTTTCAGTCAGTGGTAAATTCTGTGAGAAAACTTCATCCTGCAACTTTCCCATCCTCCTGAGTAGGGGCTCTTGGGTGTCTTCCAAGGAAACCTGCAAGCCTATCAATATGATTCATGCAGCCTGGCCTGGAGGTTGGGGACTACACAGGCATTTCCCAAGCCAGGGCAATTAGCCTTTGGCATTGGAACCCTAGATTGTTTATCCACTCAGAAATATCTATACAATGAGAAACAACTGCCGTGAAAGGCACTAAAATGTTGCCTACAGTTCCCAGAGGCATCTCTGCCTGATGAAGCATTTAATGAACCACTGCTTAGTCATTTGTATCCTAAGTATCTATACAGCCACGGGTGGAGATAGTCATTGAAATAGCTAAACCAAATACATCTTTCTAAAATAGGACCTCGTCTCTACAGGTCTCCAAGAAAAGCCCCAAGGGGTGTTTCCAAGACATCAGCTCTTCTTTTTTTTTTTTTCCTTTTTTAAAACAGAGAACAGTGACTAAAAAAGTGTGTGTGTGTGTGCACGCACGCGTTTTTTGTTTTATTTTGTTTTTCCATATGAAGATGAGTTTTATGAAACTAGATACACTAAATCAGTTAGCGTATCCAAAGAGATCATGGATGTAACACTGGGGCAGACACTTGGGCAATGCAAAGGTCAGGTAACCCAAGAGAATGAGAGGAAGAAGGCTTCCTTATGCTGGCATCTCTTTCCTGTCATAAGTTATAAGAGAGGCTAACAGCCCAGAATTAAAAGTGGAATTGCATTTGTAGTTTCAGAAGTAGTAAAAGGCCATTCAGATCACCTTGAGGCAGTCACTATCCTTGATAGCAACAAGACCTTATGTTCTCTGTGCTTCAGTGTCTTCACTTACAAAAGCTGGGTACCGTTCCTCCTCATCACCTCACATAAAGGAAAAAATGCTAGACACATCAAGTTCTTAAACTCTACATATACAGCTCTGGATCCTCCTCACAGTTGTTTCTGTATTAATAAGGCGAAACAGAGAAGTGAATCTCATACTTAGTTTTATTCCTGCAACATTAGCTGCATAATTATCCTTTGAAAACCTACTTAGGTTTCCTGAAACCAGACACTGTGGTAAATAAGGAAACAAACGAAATGTAGTCCATACTTTCATCCTTACAAGTTACTTTGTTTCCAACTTCTGGTTCAAATGCTGAAATGCCTTTGCTGCCGATAGATATCCTCCCTAGTTTTAACACTTTTCATTCGCATCTAAATTGGCTGCCGTGGCACGTGGCAGTGCGCAAATGTGCACGTCGCATTGTGCACATGTGCACTGTTTCCACATGAAAACCATTTCCTCTTTTTACTTCAATGAGGCATAGAAGAAGAAACAAGGGCACAGAGTCTTGAATGATGATAGAGTAATCCCACGCCTATCGGCCCCTAGCCAACAAGTACTTGACCTCTCTTTATCTCTGGGTTCTCATCATAAAAAACAGAACTGACTTAATAAGGCTTAAACAAAGCTTTTCCCAAAGAGACAACATCTATCAAATATCAGTTTATTTCCCACGGCTCTAGTTTCCTTCTTCTTCTTATTCTGATCATTGCTTCATTGTCTCAAGAACGTATTCGCCAATACCAATTCCCCTGCCTCCCCATCACCATCACCATCACCATCACCATCATCACCATCACCATCACCATCATCACCATCACCATCACCATCATCACCATCACCATCATCCCCACTCTACACACTCATTTTACGTGCTCATTCACTCAGAATTCTCAGTTCCTCTGTACGTATTTCTTCAAGGATCAAACTTCTCCCAACCTCTTTACTACAGAATTCCTCTCAGCTGTATCATTCATATCCCAAATTTAATAGGTACCAACAATAACACATATACACATTTCTAGAACACTAGCGAGCAGAGATAAAAACATTCCACTCAAAGCCTTATAGTGGAACGTCAAAGAGTGAGTGAAGGGTGACTGATCTCCAGGTAAGACATCTTGGCCCAGGGATTGAGTTCTGAGAAGCTGGGTTTAGCTTAGGTAGTCTCCTGCCTTGCTTATAATCCTAGACTGCATTCTCTATTAAATGGGAACCAGCTTTGGGGCTAGCTACTAGCCTATTGATATGGGCCAGACTGTGCACTCTGTGGTTATTATTTAAATAGGTAACCCTTGAGAGTTGGCCTGACAACTCATAGGAGATAGTGTCAATGATCTTTGCTCTGTCACCAAGTAAGCAGAACCTTATCCTAGCACACATTTGTTAATACAAGGCAAGAATAATCACACTTTCTGGATAGAAGTAGTAGTGGGGATACAGAAATAAGAGAAATTTATGACCACTACACACTTTCTACACGAAGTTTACTCAGTTGGAGTCTTAAGAGTCCACTCAGTAACTATTAAACTCAACACTATGTATTAAGTACGATTATAGATGGTGGGAATATATCAATGGATGAACTGACCCAAATTCCTATGCTCCAGGAATGTTGCACTGAGAAAGGATTTAAGATAAAAAGGTTAGTTGGAGAGGTTTGCTTAGTCGCTCTGTTGAGATCATATCCCTTGACTGTAAGTTTCCACTGGAGTATTTTTAAAAGTAGGAAAAAGCACACACCCTTCTACGCACACATAAATATATACGTGTATATGTATATATTCACATGCAAATATATGTAATTAACAGCACCATTCCCCTCACCCCACATGTAGTTCTATAAGGGGGAAGGGACTCGTTTTCTCATATGTTTCACAGTTGAAAAGCAAAGCAGATGGTGCTTCTAGAGGAGGCAGCTTGCTTGCTGAAATGTCATTGATATATAGAAATAAAACAGAAAATGAAAGGCAAGAAAACATTCTCATTTGAATAATGAACGATCTGATGTCTCCTCAAAGTTGCACGGCTCGGATAATGAAAAGAAACATTTTCAGGCCCTTTGTTCTACATTTACAACAAAACTCAAACCACATGTCTGTCACGTAACAAGCTACTCCGGATAATTTCTCAAAGGATAATAATCATTGTTTGATGGAACAACTTGTAAAACCCAGAAGGTACCCAGGAAAGTTGGCACTTGAAGTAAACCATCTAAGGGGTAATTTGTGGTGACAAATGATCCATTGAATGTTGCATTTAGACCTTAAAACAATTGCTCACACACAAAAGAAAACAAAGGGCCGAGGGTATGTTCCATCCTGGCTTCCTGTCCCTTTTCATTTCTGTGTTTCCTCTAGTTGAGAGAAACATGAGATAATCATGAGAGCAGATAGCCTAAATGATGCTTGTACAACTTTCATCATTATTATTAGGCTAAGCTAACAATTGCATTACCTTTTTCTGTGACTATCTGAGCGTATTTCAGCCAAATTTGTTTCCAACTTAAGCTGCAGGGTGTGTGTCTTGCAATGAAATGTGTAGACCACGGTTTTCTGGGTCCCCACCTACTGTTCTACCATGCTAAACACACCAACAATGCCCCTAATGTCTCCAGCGAGCTTTGTTTAGACTGGAAATAATAAAAGTGAGCAACTTTTTACTAATCAACAGTTTGTACTTATAAATAAGGAGTTGGCTTTACTCCCTGCACAGGCCTGTGAGAAAAGAGCCTTTTTTAAAAAAAGATTTATTTATTATTATGTATACAGTGCTCTGGCTGCATGTACACCTGCAGGCCAGAAGAGGGCATCAGATCTCATTATAGATGGCTGTGTGCCATCATGGGGTTGCTGGGAATTGAACTCAGGACATCTGGAGGAGCAGTCAGTGCCCTTAACTTCTGAGCCATCTTTCCAGCCCCAAAAGAGCTTTTTTGATGCAACATTTGAGCTGTCCTAGGAAATCCATTATTTCCTTTAATCTGTTACATGCAGAACTCTCAGGCACCAAGAAACGCCCCCGCAAAGCCTGACCAAAGTTTACTGCTTTTCTAACTACTTGCAACATGGAGAAAGACATCAGAGAAAGACGAAGCAGAAGATGTTGGTGAACTGATGACTGGCATTGTCTCTGCATACTAGAACCAAATTGATAAAACCTGTGGGACCCACATCCAGCAGAAACATTGTGTAACAATGGTTGCCATCCATTTCAGCATTTCTCCACCCAAAGCTGCTGCTGAGAGTAAAGCCATTTGCCAATTACTTCAGAAAAAAAAACCAAAACAAACAAACAAACAAACAAAAATGCTGCCCTTGATTTAAGCAGGTACTTCTTGTTTTGGTTTAGAGGAAAAGGCAATGTGACTGACAGAGAAGAGTTTTGACTAGTTGGACCCTTCTCCCATAAGAGTTACTTAGTTGACTAGGGAGTTGCCAAGTTTTACTATCTGAAAACAACCCAGAAGACATTGAAATCATTTGGTTGCAAATGCTGTCTCTGCACCAGAACTTGTTCTCACGAGAAAGAAAAGTCTCTTAAACTGATGCCATGGGAAATTGCCCTGCTAAAGTTCCCAATTAGGGTGGGTGAATCAGTTGGCAGCACATGGTTCCAAAGGTCCAGGGATTCCTTGGGAGCCAGGAGTTTTCAGACTATGTTGAAACTCCAAGTGCTTTGAGTATTGTGTCAGCAAAGAATGTCCCCAGTAGCAGAAACAGGTGTAGGCCAGCAAGGAGGGCATGGCTTTTTCTAGAGCCTCTTTATGTCTGGGTCACTCAGTCCTGAGGAAGGGGCTTCTCTTCTCAGCAAATCCTCCCTGGAATGTCCTCACAGATACAATGGGAAGCACGCATCTTAATTGATTCTGGATCTAATTACATTCACAATCAAAATTATCTACACCAAAAGAATAGAAGGACACCTGGTATCTCTTCATTCAATACGGGAGCATGGCGCAATGTCACTGAGATAGTCTTTCAACTATGCCTACAAAACTGATTATACTTCTAGGGAGACATAAAGGAAAAGTTACAAGCACTTCATTTTTAAAAATAGAAGCATTTGGTTTCAAAGGCAATAATGTGATAAAAAATCAGTGAATAGTTGAGGACCCTCGAAATGTAGAAACCAAAAGCAACATGCCATACTCAACTGGATTCTTTAAAGAGAGGGTAATGCCATAAAGAACTTTAGTAAATTGTAGAAAATGAAATACTGATTACAGAATAGGTGAGTTACCTTTTTGTTACTTTTCTTAATGTTGACAGTGAACTGTAGTTATATAAGATGAAGTCTCAGTCTTTAGAGGTATACAGGAAAATACTTAGGAGTAAAGGAGTCAGTGATATAGCCCGTGACAACATATGCTCAAATACTTTGAACATACACTTTCTTCTATTATTGAGATAATGACATTTATGTAATGCAACCATAAACGAGGGCAAGAAGTAAATAGCCAGAGACTAAGAATATGGGGTGTGCCTTGCCGTATACATCTTTTCTGAGAAGGTAAATTCATTTCCAAATAAGATGGGTTTTTTTTAATGTTTCATAGGACGTTTCAGAGATGTCCTTTTGTTCTTATGTTGATATGTTCTAGTTCATTTTATGATCTTCTCTAACCAAGGATAATTAAATGACAGAAGAAACTCTATACGATATAAAGGAACTAACTAATTAGCTTACACGTCAGGTGATTTGGACCTCTTTTCTCTTTGTGATATTTACCTAGGAAAAACACTTGAAAGATATTTTCCCCCCAAAAAAACACCACTTTTAAAGTGAAGTTTATGATAGATTATTTAGTAAACTTACATCAGTTTCTAAACTTGAAAAGTAGGACTTCCATCAAGGTTGAGTCCTCATGCAAGATACTCAGCGTCTGTGAATCTTTACATCAAACTAGCGATGGCAGTACTATCTGAACTTCTGCTGAGTTCATAAGGGATAACGTGGGCATGTACTCAAAGCCTCCAGCGCAAGAACGGTTTATCATCTGATTTATGAGAAAGTCCCAAAACAGAGCTTTTGTCAGGACCAATGTGCCACCCATGCTTTTCTCTCTTCTTATCGACAGCCATTGTCACCAGCTGTTTAACGCCAGTCAGAAGCAAAGGACAAGCAAGATCCTTGACACAGTCTACCCAAGTTAGAATTTCTAGGCACTAAGCAGGGGGAAGCAGGTGCAGAATAGATATGGAAAGTAGAAAGATATATTCCCCAGAATGGTTAATTGAGGTGACATTAACCATCTGAAACCTATCCATTCATCTACTGCCCAAAGCTTTGGTCCTACACTCAGTTGTTCCTTCCTGCAAAGGAAAAATAGCTCCATTCTGCTTTGAGTGACCAGATTAAAACTCATGTTCAAGCATAATCTAAAGGCTACTTATGCAGATGCACTGCTCATGTTGGCTTAAGCCTTCTTGACATAGCCCATCCTTACCATGGTGTAGGTCTTCGGAAGCCATTCCTTTGTTACTGAATAAAGTAAAGGATTGTGGTGGAGGCTGAGAGATCACCCTCAGTGTCCACTGTAAGTGTAAAGCTCACATCAGAGTTTCTAGCACAGAATGAAGACGTATATACATTTCCCACCCTAGTTAGCAAGGCTCAGCAGAGTGTGCTCATGACTAAATAGTCATGAAAGTATGACACGTCGTCTCTCCTTTTAGAGAGAGTTCATAACCACTATGAACGCAATGAAGCACATTAACAAAATATGTAAGGACATCAGATAGGATAGCACTTTAATCCACATATAATTGTTAACAAATATACTTCAGAAGGGGCACTTTATAAAGAAAAGAATTGTGCTTATCTCACCGTTCAGGAGGCTAAAAGCCAAAGACTGGGGGGTGAGTTTCATTAACTGAGCCTCAGTTGAGAACTTCAGAACAGCGGGCTTCATGGCTAGAACATGTGTAAGAGCCATTGCACAGTGAAATAGGAAGCCAGAAGAGAGCAAGGCAGAGTCAGTCTTACTCTTTTCTAACAACTCACTCTCCTGGGAATTCCTTACTCCTTAAGATCAGCTTGCTTCCTTTCTCAGGGCAGCCTCCTCTATAACCTAATGACATCACGTTTCACTTCTCAAAGATGCCCCCACCACCTGTTAGCGCTGCTATATGAAGAAACATTTAGGAGACAAACCGCATCCTAACCATAAAACATGTTGAATGTCCAAGGCAAAGGGCAGGGTGAGACGTGTAATAGTACATTTCAGGACACAGTCTGATGCGATGGGTAGATAATGGAAATATAAGAATTTAGAAATGAACATGCCCCCTTAGCTTTGATGACAGACTGTACAGGAAATGACTACAATGCATGCCCACCCACGCCCCAGTTTTACCTTCTACGGTTTCAGTCACCACACTCACCCATGTTCTGGAAGTTTTAAACGGAGAGTCTCGGAACTAAGCAATTTAAACGTGTAAGATGACGTGCCATTCGAGGTGCATGTTGAAACCCATATGTCGTCTCTAAGCCTCTATCCCGCCTAAGACACAAATTACACCTTTGCCAAATGTATGTGCTAAGCTATCTGGCCATTACACAGTTTAAAAACACCTTTTTCACCAGGTCATCTGTTTCTGTTTGTAACGATGTGTCTCAATAACCCTTAATTTACTTAATAGTATCTCCCAAATGAGTGAAGCTGACAATTTGGATATAATAAAGAAAAGGAGGTTTGTTTGTTTTTTTAAAAAGTGTTTTCTATATCATTTCCCATCATAAGAATAACAGTGAGGTATAATATAAGGCATTTTATTGCAGGGGGAGGCAATATCTACATAACTTTTACCATAGCATGCAGTTAAAATTTTCTATTTTATTTTAAGCATTAATTTCTTACTATGCTTTATTTATAAATTAAATTTCATCATGGATATGTGCGAATAGGACAAAGCAGTCGTATAGAATTTATACTAGATATGGTTTCACATAGCTATTGAGAGTCTAGTACTCCAACCCCAGAGGAAAACGAGAACTGCCACTGCACAGTACAAGTTAATATTCACAGCTATGGACAATGGCAGATCTTGGTCATAAACTGACCTCACGTTGTCCTTTATCAAGCAGCTTCAGTGGCCTAGTGTTCTGTAATGACCACAGTCTGATGCTGGGGTATCCTTCAGTCTCTATCCACCACCCCAGTGTTGCTAGCCTCTCATGACGTTACCAGTACTGCTTGTTTTTTTACTCGCAATAACATCTCATGCATAGGTCTGTGCATCATACAAATGCCAGCCTTCCCCACTATCTGGGCTCCCTTAAAGGCTGGTCCTGGTAGTTGATGAGCAAGCTTCTGTTAGGAAAGTTCACTCTCCCATTCGTGACCAGTGTTGGAGGCACAGAATTTATGTGCAAGCCAAGCAAGTTCACCTCAACCCCACAGAGTTAGAAATTTAGAAGGGCCTTCAGGAGTGCATTTGAAGAAACTGTTTGCATGGCTGTCTCTGAACATTTTAGAGGACTTATGGTAAAGGAACTCTCTAGTTATTAAAGCGGGACTAAGCAAATATATTTCTATGCAATGATTTGTCTGACAATTCTTAGGGTCATGAGCATTCAAGGGAGTTGTTACAGAAACCATGCCGCTTTCTTTTGTCTCTTACCTTCTACAACAGTCCAAGTAGAAAGGAAGAAAGGGCAGGCTTAGCTTTTACATGTTAGCAAAACAATTCACCATTCACTTATACCCAACAGGAAAGGACAAACCTGAGACATTATATATTGGTATTTCTCAGGTAATTCAAATTGCTTGACACGGCCAATGGAGCATTAGCTGGTGTGGTATTTGTTTGAATTACATGTATTCTGTGCTATTTTGTCTTCAATGGGTTACGTGGCAACTCTCCAGAAACTCTGGTCTCTTGTCATACTGTAATATTTTTCAATACAGAGGGAACTGTATCCCCATTTTCCCCTCTCCTTTGAAATTATTTCTCATGCTTTTCAGGGACCTTGGCAGCGTTCCAGAACTTTTCTAATCAATCTAACATTGTAAACTGTCAAAATGAATTTTCTTTGCTATGAGTTCATATGACACCGTGCATTTAATATCTGTTCTACATCAAGCCATCTCTTATTCTATTTTTGTGTTATTCTTATTGTTTCTTGAGTCCCTTTTGTTATTATTCTTTTCCAATCTATTGGGATGTTTCCAGCATAAAAAGCTTTTATTAACATGGCTTCAGAACTATATTTCTAAAAATCTAAGTCAGCAGAATCTTAGAGTAGTTGGGGATTCTGGTAGACTCATAATTTGCAGCAGCTTTGAAGGGAGTGGTTTGGGAGCTATGAGGGTGATGAACCTTTCAATCTGAATTGACGTGTAACCAGCCTGTAAGCTCTATGTGTATGTAGTGGCTACGTCCTCTCCACTCTTAGATTGTGTGGCTACCTTAGCAAGCTGACCTAAAGGCTGGTTTTACTTAATATTATTGTTGCTTCACTGTAGTCCATAATCAAAAGTTACCACCTATTGAACATAAATATACATCTCCTCTACTGGAGCATCTCCTAAGTCTTCCATACTCTCCAGCTTACTCTCCTTGTCTTCTTTGTCCATTACAATCACTGACTCATAAACCACTCCGTTGTACAACTATATTATATGACCCTTTATTTCTAAAGAAAAACTTCAATGTGGCAGGCTTGTTTGTGCGAACAGAAAAATAACACTTGCCTGAAAATGCAGAACAAATAACTCTTGTTCACTTAACAACAGATCAAAGGATGAAACTATTAGTCAGAAGATGGCAGTCGTTGGGCTCTAGGGTTTGGTGGTTGTCATTTCTGTTGTATTTTAGTCTTCAGCAGTAGGGCACTTACTAGGGTAGCCTGGGGACCAACAGCATCAGTGCTATCTGGAAGCTTGCTAACCATGACTAAATGGCCTTACTCAGATCTCACGTCAGAATATGTATTTGAAAAGAACCTCCAGGTGATATCTGTGCCTTTTAAATGTGACTTGTCCTCTTCTTTCTGGTTTACTAACTGGCTTGTCTTGCGTTTATTTTCCTGAACTGACTTTGGTTTCTAGGATGAATTATTTTATTGTACATAATAAAAGAATTATGATGCTACCTGTCAAAGTCGTATTTGTTTTGAATTTTATTTTCACTAAATATGATAATAAAATAATACAAGCTTACCTAACTTTGGATGACTTTCTTGCCCATGTGAATTAGACCTAAGGAGTCATGTGGGATTTTATTTTAACTTAAACTCCTTCTTTGAAAAATAACCTTTCTAGTATAGAGCTTCTTTGATACCTCAGAGGCTGGCCCAAACACCACCTTGATGGTGGTGGTGTTATTGCATCAGTCAAGGACAAAGCAGATGGCAGTCCTTTGTTTAACCTAGCTCAGTGCCTAGCTTGGTGACCAAAGCTATTTTATGCCTAGGACCCATGAAAAATCAAACCAAATTAAATCAAATCCAGGCAGCATAATGTGGAAGGAGTAAAACAGACAAAGACCTGCCTTCAAGTGCAAGGCGCAGGCAGACCTGCTTGTCAACACACCACCCAGAGTGGATAGAATATGTGACCTAGAGACCCACTAGCCTGCAACAGGAGCCACCACAATGTGTGAGTATGTGGGGTCGGATGAGAGAGAAAGAGAAATAGAGCAGCTTGAGCATTATGAAGCAAGATGGAATTGGAGAATCAAGGGTAGAGAGGAGTAGCTTCTTGTGAGTGGCCAGCTCTGCTACCTAGGGCCATGGTGAGATCCTAGCCCAAGCTGTGGCTGAGGGCCTTATCTGAGTCCGTAGCTACCCAGTGAAAAGGGAGTGTCCCGTGGATCCGGCGCCTCACCCACAGAGTACAGTGGCATTGGCCCTGATGGCAGGGGTGTGGGTGAGCTGACCTCACAACTAGTCTGCTGTGGGGTGGCACAGGCCCAGAAGTGATGTCCCCTGACCCCTGCCCCTCACCACCTCTGGCAGTGATGAAACTTGCCCACAGGGTCATGAGCTTGGGAGAACTGGTCCTGCCCCTCACCAGCTGCAGCACTTGGGAGAACAGACCCCACACATCAACTGGACAGCATTGCAGAACCTACATTGGTTGGGGGAACCCAAGTGACCCAGCCCTAAGGGGGAGAGGATTGGAGAGCTGGCCTTGCCACTTGTCAGCTGTGAAGTAGTGTGGGTATTGAGGTGATGCCTTCCCCCAACGTTGCCCATCATCACCTGCAGCAGTAGGGAGGTCTATCTCTGGGGTCATGAGAGTGGGAGAGCTGTCCCTGCCCCCTTGCTGGCTGCAGCACTTGGGAGAATGGGCCCTGCACCTCACCTGGGCAGCACAGTAAAGCTGGTCCTGACCAAGGGGCCCTGGTGAGCCAGCCCCAAGGGCAGGAGCATAGGATAATTGGCCCTGCCACTCATCTGCTGTGAGGTGGCTGCAGCAGTCTGGCAGTCAGGAGAGCTGGCCCTGGGGTCATGAGAGTGGGTGAGCTGGCCCTGTCCCACTGGGTACAGCTCTTCCAAAAAACAGGCCCTGAAGCTTGCCTGGGCAGAACAGTAGAGCTGGCATAGTGTAGGGGACCCACATGAGAACATGGTGAGGTGGTGTGGGTGTGGTAGTGATGCCCTCCCGCGCCCCTCCCCCCACCTCACCACCTGCTGTATTTGAGAGAGCTGGCCCAAGGACATGAGGGCAGGAAATCTACCTCTGCTATAGCACTCGGGGGAGCAGACCCTGCACCTCACCTGGGCAACAGTGGAGTTCCTCTTGATGGCAAAGACATGGGTGAGCCAGGCAAGTATGTATGAGTGGGAGGGCTGGCCCAGCCCCTCACAGGTTGTACTGTGAGGGAGAGTGGGCCCAGTGCCTTGAATGGGCAGGACAATGGAGCTGGCTCTGGAGACCTGGGTGTGAGTGGGTTGGCCCTGAGGGCACAAGAGCCGAAGAGACGACCCCGCCTCCTGCCAATGGTGGCCTAGCTGGAGCAGTGCTCGAAAGCCTGCCCTGGTGGTGCACATTAGGGAGATCCAGCAGGCTGACTAGCTGAGAGCTACTACCCAGGACCAGACCTAGGGCTCTGAGTTGGCCTACCCCAAAATCTGTATTGTGTTTGAATGGTTAAGGTGCTTGAAAGGCCCAGTCCTGCTGATGCAAAGCTGCATGATCTCCACGATACAGGGAAACAACCTGATAGCCAGGAGAAGGTCCAGTGAGGATCCAATATTTCTGGTGTCACAGAAACCAGTCCTCGAACTGGGCCAATGACTCATTGCAGTGAACATTTGCAAGTGAAGATGTGTGGACAGAAAGGTATACTGTGGGACACACTGTGACATACTGTATCTTCTACTGTGAGATGTTTTCTATGCTTTGTTTTAGTGTGTGTGTGTGTGTGTGTGTGTGTGTGTGTGTATGTGTCTTTATGTGTGTATATGTGTGTGTATGTGTATGTTTGTGTGGCTGTATGTGTGTGTATATGTGTATGTGTGCGTATGTGTTTGTGTGTGTATGTGTGTGTTTGTGTGAGTGTATGTGTGTGTATGTATGTATGTGTGCATGTATGTGTGTGCGTGTGACTGTGTGTGTATGTGTGTGTGTTTATTTTGGGAAAAGGTTGCAAGGGCAAAAGGTGGATATGAGGGGATGGAAAGTTGAGTGGGACTGGGGAACATGATGTGAAAGAAGGAATCAAGAAAAAGTTGTGTTGTTTTTTAAACTTAAAAAAAAAAGACTTCCATAGACCTTATAAGTTTTCCTTTTTGTAATTCATAATAGAAGATATTTTGTGTGGAAGATGTTATAAAAGTCAAACCACAGAAAAGAATAGAAGAGGGAAAAAAAGGTTGCATGAGCCTAGTGGTGCACCACTCATTCTGCATCTTCTCCAAGATGTTTTCACAGGCATCTGAGAAAGCAGAGGGCTGTAGTGGCTACAATCTCTCTGTCCTTTGCCGCTTCCTTGAGTCTGGCTTAGCAGTTTGCAAATGTTAACATTCTGAAGAACTGCAGTACAGCACTTGTGTGTAACAAGCCTGACCCTGAAGGCTGTGGTCCGCTGAAGGTCTCATAGAACACATTGGTTATGTGACATTTTATTTCACTCATTTAAAACATTGCATCTGTGCTAAGTGGATCTGGACATAAACTTTGGAGGGAGACGTGTTTGGACACCGGAAACAGTGGAAGGAGTGAGGGGATCAAGCTGTGGTGGATATAACCAAGACCCATTGTAAACATGTATGGAATTTTCAAAATAAAAATGTATGTGTTATGTAAATAAAAATAATTTATAATTCAGGACAATGTACCGTTCAAGAAATTGTCATAAAGAGTATAAAAAGAACATAAATTGAAACTTAAAAACAGATATTTAAATCTGCTAGGTGACATGTAAAATACTGGGCCTCTTTATTCACAGTGTTCACTTAACTAAATTTTGATATTTCGACATTATATTAACTTTCTGAGGAACATACTTCATAGACTATGCATAATTCCGTACATGACTTACATTGATTAAAGATCTGTGAACCAATGTGAACGCATTGAAATGGATATATGTTGAATTTTGCATCACTTGCTCTTGTGGAATTCTCATAATTTGGAAAAATGACTTTCATAAGAGACTGAGTATTGAAGAGTGTGTGACTAAGAGCAGAGCAGCCAAGCCCGTACTCGCGAGTTAGTAAAAATGGCGGTTATTTGCAAGATGATCCTTCCTGCTAATTTCGGTTTAAAACTAAATAAGCATTATATAAATACATTGAAATTAGAATGCTGACAGAATAAAAATGTTTCGTTTTATGAAAACACCACAGACTATTTTTAAAACATTTAAACATTGGCGTTAACTATATTTTCCAAGTACCTTTCCCTTATTTTGACGTACGAATCCATGTAGCCCACATGTTTCTGATTCGTTTGCAACCAGTTCTTTGAAACTGGCAAGACTTTTGTGCTAACCACATGGCCTAGGGAGACAGTTTAAAAAAAAGAAAAATCTCAAATCTTTCATTCGGATCACTCATGATTCACAGAGGAATGAGCTCTGATTGTGAGAGTTTGTTATTGAACACTGGCCAGCACTGCGCAGGTGTGGGATATCTCTCCTTGAGTTCATCTCTGGTATACCAGAGACCACCCCCCAAGCAACATAAGCTATTGCCATTCCTCTCAACTGCCCACCCGAACTTGATAAAAAAGACCCTATTTCTGTAGACATGACCTACATACTGGTCATGAGACATAACGTTATGTGGATAGTGACCGGAAAGCTGCCTTCTTGCTAGCAAGCTTATGGCACTAGATAATACCATGTGAAGACTTCTGAGGAGTCTGGGGAATTATAAATCGTCTTACCTTCCTGTGAGCACCATGAATTACAAAATAACAGGCATGGGGAGAGAAGCTCATGAGCGAAGTGTTGATATAGGTGTTATGGGGGCAACCACCTGCTTCCTTATTGGATTTGAGAGCCACACCATGGGAGGAAACATATGCTTGGTACTGTAATTATGGCCAACACCCCACGGTTGAGGAATTCATAGGCCCCCAAGAGTAAACCAAACCCAATGTGATTATTCTACTAAATGGACATTGTATCAAACTGTTCTATAAATTCCTATCTCTCTACTCATAGAGAGACAATGCAGCTCTCAGACCTCAGGAGAGAAATGTTTTGTGGGTACCAAATGATAGGTAACTGGGAGCTCACACTGGGTCAAAATGCGGAGAAGAGGTATCATTTAGTGCTCCGGCACAAATGGGACATCTGTACTAGCCCCACCCCACTCTCAAGGCTCAGGGAGCTTCCAGAAGAGGGAGCAGAAAGACTGTAAGAGGCAGAGGTTGGGAAGCATAGGAATAAAACAGTGCCTCCAGAGCACAACAGAACCACTGGACTCCTGAGCTCACAGGAGCTGCAGTTACTGTATAAGACCTGCACAAGCTCAAGCCACCCGCCATTCTAATGTAGAGAAGGAATGAATTCACAAGTCCTCACTCTTAACCGAAGGACTGTGGGCAAGTGATGGAGCTCTATTTAAGTGTGTGCCCTCTGGTAGGTTGACCATGCTCCAGAAGATGGGCCAACCCCCAAAAGTATAGAGTCAGCAACCCATTAAGCTGTAGGAGAAATTAAGAAAAAACATTTTAAAAAAAACATGTAGTAGGGGACTAGAGAAGGGGGAGAAGTTAGGGAAGGAGTAGGGAGGTAAATATGATAAAAAAAATACATTGCAGAAAATCCTCAAATAATTAATAAGATATATTTTGGAAAATGGGACAGTTATTAGGTGTTTCCTTCCACTCTATTCAATTTGGCCTCTTTCCTCAGTTTGAGAGGCCCCAAGTCGGCTTTGTTGGCTCTGTTCTCAGGATAGTTTGGGACATGTTCATTAATAACACTAGAAATAATAAGTTCCCCAAATATGTATTCCAAATGGAGTTCTTCCATTACCCGTAGACCTTATTTTCCAATTGAAAAGAGTTATAATAATCCATTTAAGCTATAAATTTCTCACATTTCACTCCTTCCACACTTAACTGATGCTATGTGCCAGTGCAAATGTCTTTTGCGTGAATTTCCCTGAAGACCCAACAAAAGTACTGAGCCTGAACACTAATAATTAAACACTAATCAGTTAACAAACATTTTCATTGTACTTTCCATGTACTGTCTCTCCCAAATGTATCTATTCATAAGACCTATTCAGGCTTCTATTTAATATACAAATTCCCAGTTCTCTTCCATGTGGTCCAGAAAATTCATGGTTAGCCAATATCTCAAAATGATTCTTGGTAACAGATAGATATTGTGCTGGTTAATTAAACTTTGAGAAAAATGTCAATGACATTAGACCATTTTACTTTTTTCATAAACGATGGAATTTGATTATATGGTATAATTATATATCAACTAATACTTATATATGACAAGGTCTTTCCTTTAATATAGTTACTAACTGGAAAATTTCTTCCATCAAACCACTTACCATAAGTTTTATTTGGAAAGTGTGGTGGTTTGAATAGGTATGGCCCCCAGAAACTCATATCTTTGAATGTTTGGCCCATAGAAAGTAGCACTATTAGGAGGTGTGGCCTAGTTGGAGTGGGTGTGGCCTTGTTGGAGGAAGTAAGTCACTATAGAGGTGGGCTTTAAGGTCTCCTATGCTCATGCTGTGTCCAGTCTTTCCTTGGTGCCTTATATAGGATTCTTGGTTCCTTCTCCAGCACTGTCTGCCTGGATGCTGCCATGCTTCCCACCATGATGATAATGTAATAAACCTCTGAAACTATAAGCCAGCTCTAAGTAAATGCTTTCCTTTATAAGAATTGTTGTGGTCATGGTGTCTCTCCACAGCAATAACATCCTATCTAAGACAGAAAGGCAATCTGCATTGTACTAACCATGGTCTCTTTAAGAAAGTTGGAAGAGAAATTTAGGAAGGATACTACAACATGTGATGGGGAAAGGCACAAATAAACTCTCTGACTCTCCAGGGAAATCATTGAAACTGTTAGTCTAAACACAATGTAAAATCAAAATTAGAAGAAAATAAAAGCCCTCTGTGCCATTTCTTTGATTTCATATAAACGGTTAATTCATTTTGCATTTTAAGTGAATTAAAAAGATGTGTGTGTGTGTGTGTGTGTGTGTGTGTGTGTGTGTGTGTGTGTGTAATTATAACATTGAGAAGGTCTGATTCAGCAGGTTCAATTTTTCTTTCTACTAGTATAAAAAAAACAACGAGAATTGCAACCCACATGCACTCATCTGCAGTTTCTGCCACAGAGAGGTCGAGGCATGGCTGAGGCATTCTTTTGATCAAGATCTCATGAGGCTGTTGTCTACTTATTCCCTTGACTGGGTGTATTGGGAGAGGGGGATCCCCTTTCCAAGAGTATTCAGGTTGTTTAGAGAGCACATTTACTTGTGGATGCCTCACTGAGAGCCCTCAACTCCTCCTGGAGGCTGGTCACAGTTCCCAGGCTTCTTGACAAACTGCTCAAAGCAGGGATGTTTGCTTCTTCTAGGCCATAGGATAGTCTTTATATAATAATACACAGAATTGAATTTTCAACAATAATACATGTAGAAAGAATCTCTTGTGTCTGTATGGATGCATCACCTGTCAATAAAAAAAGCTAATGGCCTATAGCTGAGGCAGGAAATATTAGGTGGGACATCTGGCAAACAGAAAGGATTCTGGGCTAGAACCAGGCATGGGAAAATTCATCTGGTAAAATGTGAGGAGGAGAGGTAAGCAGCCATGTGGCAGAACGTAGATTAGTATAAATGGGTTATTTTCAGTTATGAGTGAGTCAGAGAAGAGCCTAGGTATTTGTAAATAGTTTGAGTCTCATGAGTCATTATTCCGGAGCTTTGGGGCCAGGAAGAAAAAAAAAACATCACAACAAAAGTATCATGATGAAGAATGTCTTCATGAACAGCAAGTCTTCCTCTTCATACCAAGGCAGCAAAATACAGAAAACAAAGACATGCTCTTTGGGTTAAGATAGAAGGTTTGAATACGCCCTCATCAAGGCCCAAGTAGAAGTAACCCAGCACCATCTAACTGGATTTAAGGCACACTCCACAAGACGGGTCCATGTTCTATACTGCTTAATTAGCCAACAATGTGAGACTAGATAGGCCAGGGACCTAAGGGAAAACAAAATATTTCAGTTCTAATAAAGGAGCACGGCAATAAAATGACCCCTAGTGATATCTTATTATACACATAGGTCAGCATCTTGCTCAGCCATCATCAGACAAGTTTTTTCTTTCAGCAGATGGGAACAAACACAGAGACTTACACCTAGACAGAGCACAGAAAACGAGAGACTTTGAAACATTCGGGTCTAAATGGGATGTGTCCATTTAATCTGCTTCTTTGGGTGTCATGGAACTCGGCAAAAGAGGAGGCAGAAAGATTTAAGGGTCGAGGATGGAACACACTAGGAAAACAAGACCTTCCTGACACAACATGAGTGATGCACCTGTGAACCCACAGAAACTTTGGCAGCATGTGCAAACATGGCCTGCACAAGTATAAACCAGGTTGGAGCCCAGCACTGAGAGAGGAAGTGAACACGACCCCCCCCCCCATCCCTAATCTAGATGCTGCCACCAATTGATAACCACTCCCATAGGAAAAGTCAGTTTTCTCCAATGGAGTCTCACCGGGTACACAAATCACTCTTAAGGGCAGGCCCCGTGCTGAACACAAAGTGGATTAACACAAAAGAAACTCAGTGGCGCTTTGGGAGGGTTTGAGGGTTTTTTGTGTGTGTTTGTTGATTCATAGTACCCTGCCCTACCCCCACCTCCCCCACACAAACAGGTGCTTTTGCTTTTATATTATGGCTGCTGATTTTGTGTCTTGATGGGATGTACAAATATGCATTTCTGCATTTTCTTGTTTCTTGTGCTTTTACTTTGGCTCTTTTGTTGTTGCTGTTCTGTTTGTTCGTTTTGTCCTATTCAGGTTTGCTTGTTTTCATTATTAGTCTGTAGTCTTTATAAGCCTGTTTGTTTCCCAATGAGAGCAAAAAATAAAAGTGTGGATTTGGGTGGACAGGGAAGTGGGGAGGTGAGGAGGATCTGGGAGAAGTTGGGGGAGGGCAATCTGTAATCAGAATGTATTGTATGGAAAAGGTCTATTTTGGATAAAATAATAGTAATATTAAGAATAATAATAATTGAATAAAAAGACATGCCCATGTGAGTCCACGAATGGCAGGAGGCAGGGTAAGAAAGGGTCTACTCTATTCTGAAGAAGGAAGGTTAGGATAAGATCAGAAGTCATGAAGGGAGGGATAGTTTGAAAGTATGGAAAAACCAAGTAACACGGGGTCAAAGAGAAGCATATGATTGTGGCCACTGCTTCTGAGAAAGGCAAGGGACATCAGAACCTTTATTCATAGGTAAAGCCATGCAGGCCTGGTGAAAAGAGACTAAGAATCCTGCCCAGTTGGCATTCCTACAGTTCTCAGTAGCTGTAAATCTAGTGAGACAATGACCACCTACATTATGATCAGCAGTAACTAAGAGACACCCCCCCCCCCTCCCACACATACTTTTATTTCTCATCCCTGAGGGCTGTGGCCTCACAGCATCTTACATGGGAACACGTTGAGACTGAAACTCACTGATGAAGGGAGGCCTATCTGAAAACTAGAAGAAATCACAGGACAGGGAGCCTGGAGCCAGCCTGCCACAGCCCCAGTGTTAATTAAGCTTTAAGAGGCAATCACGGAGAGGGGGCAGGGCGGACACAATGAGAAATCAGGTATCAGGGGGCCTAACTCAGAGAGTGAAAGGTATGCTTGTCCAAAGCCCCATCCTTAGTGGCTGGAAACAAACCCAAGTGCCAGCGTTTGATAAAGAGAACGGCTGCAGGGTGTGGTAGATGTGAGTCTGACGGAAGTGAGGGCCAACCACTGATGCTACCTATTTGCCGTGAGGTTCACTGCCTCGCAGGGCTGAGAATTCTGAAGCTGCAATTAGTGTTTGGTATCTTCCGTCTCGTCCTTTCAGCTGTGTGTTTGGTGCTCTGGCAAGGAGACCGGCTGCCGGCACAGATTTCAATGCAGTTCGCTTGCCCTTATTTCAACACAGTTAACAGGGGTCCCAAGAGTAGGAGAATCAGGCAGCCCTCAGCCTGCATAGCTAAGTGTTCGTAGATCAGAGGGTCTCAGTGCATAAGAAAGAGAAGCGGAGCTCACACAGCCCTGCCATACATCTGATATTTCTTCAGTGCACATTCAGCACCAGCCTACGTTGTAACAAGGTCTCTAAGTTCAACTAACCTCCAAACCCCGTGTTCACCCGGCAGACTCCAATTTTAGAGGGCTTAAGAGAAATCATTTCAACATTTTGTGTTTTTACTATTTTTTTTTTTTAGATTAAGAAGAAATTTTGTGCATATGAGTATTTGCCTGTGTATAAGTATATGCACCATATGTGTCTGGTGCTTATAGATGCCAAAGAGTTCATTTGATGTCCCTCAAACTGATTTGAGAATTGTTTGTGTCCAGGTCCTCTGCAAGCACAGGAAGTGGTCTTAACCACTGAGCCATCTCTCCAGCCCCATATTTTTGAGGTTTAATTTTTTTTTTTGTACTATGTGTTTCTCTTTTTTGTTTTCCCTATATGTCTGGTAGTATTTTGTCTTAATTTGTTGTTTTTTTTTTAAGAAAGTGGGGTGATTGTTTTATTTCATTTTGTAGATTTGTCTAATTTTGATAATGTAGTTTTTCTGTATATAAAAATTGGGTAAAAATCTTTTTCCCTCTTTTTTAATAATAGTCTACGTTTTTATATTTCCATTTCTTGTACTTAAAATTGTGTTTCCTTCCTGCCTCCATTTCTCTATAGTCTTCCATAATTTCATTCATCTACTATCTTTCCAGTTGCCAAGATTAACTTTAGGATTGATAGATTATACTTACAATATTTTCCTATTTTCTGATATATAATCAATAGTACCATATTTGTATATTGTATAGTATTATAATTTTAACTGTTCATACATATCCATTTAGTGCTGTTGCTGTCACAGAAGTTGGTTGAATTCGAGTTTCCGTTTCCTCTCTTGTGTCTTAGTGTGACATGTGCATTTTTGTGGACTCTGTGTTTTGTATACACGCGTGTGAATACACGTGCCCATGTGTACAGGTGCACACCCATATGAATTTACACATGGAGACGAGAGGTCAACAATGGGCATCTTCTTCTGTCACTCTCCACATGCTTTGGGACTGTGTCTCTCACTAAACCTAGAGCTCACTCTTTCAGCAAGATGGGCTGGTCAGTGTGGCCCCAGCCACAGTCTGCCTACATCTACTTGCTCATCGCCGGGCTTGCAGGTGCTTGTTGTCATGCCTGACTTTTATGTCCGTCCTAGGGGTCCTTAATTCAGCCCCTTATGCCTGAGCAGTGGGAGTTTTACCCGCTAAGCCACCTCCACAGCCCCAGTCAAGTTGTAAAAAGTTTATTTTAAAGGCCTCATGCATCAGATAAGACCATTTAGAAGAAACGGTAGGAGTTTACATGCTGGAACAACTGGCAGTTTGCTAACGTGAACAAATATTCCTGGAACAGAAGGCCCCTTCATGAGTCTCCACCACTCACCAACCAGGAATTAAGTGGCATGGCCCTCAGACCTTTTGATGACAATTACCTCAGGGGGGAAAAGTATATTTCCCTCAGATCTCAGAAATGACAGATGGAACCAAGCCGAACAAAAGCACCAACATCCAGAGGCCTAAAGTCACTGTTTTCTCTGAGAAAATAACAAATGTATTATATTTGCTTGGTCAACTGTATGTTCACATAAGAAAAAAACACAACATGCTGCTTTTTGGTTTTTTGTTTTGTTTTGTTTTGTTTTTTTCATTTCTCTTCTATTTCATTAATATTAGTAGGACAGAAGAGAGAGAGAGTAGAAGTGTCCACGGTCTAATCGGTTCTGCTCAAGGCAGCTGTTATTAGGAAATTTCCCACAAAAGGTTTTAAGTCTTTCAGCCTTGGGTTAAGAAGGATTTCTTCTTAGTATAGACGGTAAGTTCATAAAGAAAAGAAGAACAGAGTCCCTCTGCTAAGGAAATAGTCTAAAGACAGCTAAATTTTCTTGGGTTCATTATTCATTCATAAAACGAGTCCATGCATCAATGATTTACCCAGCCCTTTCCTGTGTTAAGTGCATTCCCAGCGCTTCAGGAACAAGCAGAAAGGAATTGGACAGGGCCCTTGGTCTTGTGGAGCCTCCAGGCTAGAAGGGAAGACTTAACTTTAAACCCGTGATTAAACAAAGCACCACGTGACTGTGTGACTAGAGACTGGGGGCTGCAGCGAGATAAAGAGAGCTTTGCCTGTGGCTCTGGATGCCTCATTAATGTTTTTAGCCTCCTCTTTCCTCGGATGCTGTTTGCCTCCGTTCTCTTCCTCTTTCTTTCTTTTCCTTTCTTTAAGCGTTCTTTTGAATTTAACAAAGACAATAACAAACATTTAGAAAAGTTGGCTACACAACAGAAAGTGAAGAAATTCCTTGGCTTAACACTGAGTCCAGGGCTCCTTTTTGTTGCAGCCAAATTTAGGGCAGATCCTGTCTAATCCGCATGGCTCCCGTGAAGCACCTGCGTGTGGAGTTTATTGACAGGGTCAAAATGGTTTCTCTTTGCCTTGGAGTTTGATCTTGTTTTTTGTTTTTTTGTTTTGTTTTGTTTTTGTTTGTTTGTTTGTTTGTTTTTCTGCAGCTATAGCTTATGCAAGGAAACTGACAAGGATCCCTCCTGTTTGCTCTTATCTGAAATTCCTTCAATAATTAGGAAAAAAAACCAGAAATGATGTCCTTCATTTTGCCACAGTATTTGAAAACCAGGAAACCTGCAGACTTATTCTCAGAGGACATATTCAGATCTTAAAAAGCATATAGCCATGCAAATTAAGAATATTGAACAAATACCTCCATGTAATTCTAAGACAGCTGGGCAAAAGGCACATTTACTGTTGAGACTCACAATGAAGGAAAAAAATATAGAATTAAATAAAGTAAATGGCTTATTCTGTTTCTGCTTGAAATGGGCAAATTCCAAGCAGTCATTTCTCACATATTCCTATGTACTCACTGTGAGCAGGTACTGTGCTTGAAAATCAGGACACAAGCACCTAACGGATAAATAATGCCCGATTCATGATATTTATATTCTAGCATGGAAAGATATACAGTAAGTTCAAAGCACACTAAGTAAGTATGTATTCCACTCAAGGGTAATAGTTACAGTAGAGGGGTACAATAGGACAAGGGAGAACTGAAAGTTAAGACTGAAAAAAAAAGTGTTTTATATTGCTGAGAAAATATTGGCTAGTCTCTGGTGTTGGTCTGGGAACAAAAAGAAACCTTCAATGAATCAAGATAATTCGCTTCAATGAACACTTTTTGTAAGTCAACCAATTGGCATCCACTTCTATGGTCTCAAATTAGTCGGACATGAAGGAATGCATTCCAAACACCACCTTTAGTGGCGCACTTGCCAACCAATGGTCAGTCTCACTGGAATGATCTTACGTCTATAGTTTGAAAACCAAGCTTCTTATATTCTGCGATTTTGGAAACTCATGCCTCCCAAGTAATACAATGAGCTGCTCTTTCTTGTCATTTGGAAGCATAGCTATTCTTTGCCATAGTAATCCAAGCACTGGGGCCTTTTTATCTTTTTATCTCATGCCTCTGTGGTGGCAATCAGGTAGAGGGGACTCCGGTAAGGATACAATATTTAAGGAAAAGAACTGAAGGAAGCAAGGGAACTGGTCAAGTTATGTATTTGGAAAAGGTTCTCAAAAAAAGAAAATGGGATAGTTGGTACAGAAGCTTAAAATAGGAATACTTTTAGTAACAAGAGTGTTCCTTTTCCTCATCAAGCTTAGGAATTTTCCCCCTCACCCAGCGATCCCTATGGCCTAAGGGATAAGGCCTAAGCAGTAAGAGAGCATGGAAACTCTCTTTGCTCCCTTCCCCCCCCTCCCCACCCCGAGTTATCCAGTGACATCATGGGTCTGGAGGTATCACAGGAAGAATCACATGACTTAAAATGGCTCCATCCCATCTCCTTCCCACCCCCTAATGGACATGCCATCAGTGTAAGAATAGAACTAAAAAAGCATCATCTCCATCTTGCACATTTCTTTCTTGCCTAAAGGTAATAGGCGGACTAGCCTGTGTGACTTTCACCTCAAGTCATAACTAAACAGCAGTGGGAGCCTCTGTGGCATAAACCTTTGCAAAACAGATTTCCACTGAAATGGCTGCCCCTGGAAGTGGACCAGGACCTGGGTGCTGATGCTAAACAGGTGGACTACATGCTAAAGTAAAAACATAAGTGCATCCGAGTCTTACCATAATATAATAGCAAATTTTCAAAACATATGAAGAAATAACTCACCATAATAAGAGCTATGACAATTACAATTTACATAAGAAAAGATAACTTACATGAGAAAAAAAAGAGAGAATTAGTAGTTCCAAGACGAATCAAGTGGCTGGAACTATCTGAAAAGAGTTTTAAAGTAATCAAAATAAAAATAAATCAATAAACGATTACAAAAAGGCATTTTGTTTTGAAATACAAAAGAATAGAAAAGTCTTAGCAAAGGAATAGTAATTTTAAAAATGAACCTCCTAGGAATTGTGTAACTTAAAAAGTGTGACAGGAAGACAAAAAATAAAATGGTGTTATAAAATATCAATAATTACATTAAGTTTAAATGATCAAAATTTAATAATAAAAGTTTTGAGAATGTTATAGTGAACTTTTAAATAACTTAACTATAGCCTCTGTATAAGAAATTTATTCCAAACTCAAAAACACAGAAAAGCTAAACATAGATGGTCACGCTAAAAAGCCAAGTGTCTATTAATGCAGAAATGTTGACAATACAGCTTTTTTATTTTTTGAGATGATGGTAAGAAAATCATGCTGTGATTTTTTTTTTATCTTTTCTGGGGATGGCTCTCTGTGGTAAAATATACTCTTGGTTGACACTGAGATGCCTCAATGGCCGAGCCTCCAGTCAGTGATATAATCATAAGATAACCAATGTGTACTGTGTATATTGTGTACACCGTGTATACTGTGATGCCCATGCTTTCAACAAATTACATTACTTTAAGTAAGCAAATCATAAAATGGGCTTTGTAACTAGTGGTTTCACCCAAATGTACGTTATTGTGAATATTTTCTGATATGCTTAAGGAATGTTAGACCAAGCAATGATCCTCAGTAGATTTGCTATGATGAGTGCATTTTTCACTTTGATAGTTTTAATTTATGGTTTATTGAGATGTAGCCTTATTATAAGTTGAGAAACAGTAGTATCAGTTAAATATATGCTATGTTCTTAGTGCTTATGCCCCCCCCCCAATTCATGTTTTAGAACTGATTTTCAATGAGGCAGCATTATAAGTAGGAACTTTGCATGTTACTAGCCCACAGGAGGGCCTCAAGAATAACACTGATGCTCTTATAAAACAAAACAAAGGATCCAGAGGGTCCTAGAAGCCTACAAGTAGAACATTATGATAGGCAGATTTGGGCTCAGGGGTCCCGCTCAAACTAAGGCACCAGCCAAGGACAATACAAGCGGTAAACCTTAAACCCCTACCCAGATCTAGCCAATGGACGGAACACTCTCCACAGTAGAGTGGAGAGAGGGATATGACTTTCTCACATACTCTGGTGCCTCACCTTTGACCATGTCCCCTGGAGGGGGAGACCTGGTGGCACTCAGAGGAAGGACAGCAGGTTACCAAGAGGAGACTTGATACCCTATGAACATATACAGGGGGAGGTAATCCCCCTCAGGAACAGTCATAGGGGAGGGGAATAAGGGGAAAATGGGAGGGAGGGAAGAATGGGAGGATACAAGGGATGGGATAACCATTGAGATGTAACAAGAATAAATTAATAAAGGAGAGAAAAACAAACAAACAAACAAAGAAACAGAGGAACACCTTGAGCACCGAACATGTAAGGATGCAACTAAAATGTATCATTCATGAGAAAATGGGCCCTCACCACACTTCAAACCTGTTAGCACTCTGATCTTGGCCTTGCCCTTCAGAACTATAAAAAATGTCTATATTTTTTGTTTCTTTTTTGCTTTGGTACATGAGCCCAGATAGATTAAGACAGTGAGCTTTAGAGTGGTAAAAATTAATAGAGGCAAAAGGTACATTGTGCAATGATAAAGAACCAGCTAACAAAGAGGAGAGAATTTCTTGTATGGATGCAGCACTTGTCAATAAAAATTCTGATAGCCTATAGCTTAGGCAGGAAATAGCAAGTGGGACATCTGGCAGGCAGAAAGGATTCTGAGACAGAGTCAGCCAAGGGAAAAGTAAACTAGCAAGATATGAGGAAGAAAGACACATGGGGCCACAACAGAGATAACCAGTCATGTGACAGAATGTAGGTTAGTATAAGCGAATTATTAAGTATGAGCTAAGAGAAGGGCCTAGCCATATGGGCAAGGTATTTGAAAATAATATATTGAGTCTCTTGAGTCATTATTCCGGGAGCCTAGGGCATAGAGGAATCCCCTGCCCCGCAACAACTATGCATGGACAAGTCAGGTAACATCCAAGATATTTTAATCAAAGTTAAAAGAGTTAAAAAAAAATACAGTGCAATAATGAGTAGGCAAATTGGAAGTGAGGTGGAGGCTGAAAGTGCAATCATAATGCTGTCATAATCTGAAGGAGCTATGAGTTGGGTTTCAGATCACAGTGTCAGCTCTGAAAGGCAATGAAAGGAATGTAACCTGGTACTATATGGAGAAACACAGGACCATTTTAATGTTGCTCTCATCCAAAAATGATACAGGGAGTAATAAATAATTACGCTTACCCCGGAAGAGAAGGACCGTTTTACTTCTTAAATTTGACGTAATTTCACTTCCTTTTCCCAAATGATAATTAAGAGTTATTCCTCAAGATGTTCACGTCACATTTAATTCTATGAATTTGGTGATCCTGTCCCAACAGAGAAAGACAGAAGGAAGAGTTGTAAAGAGAGAGAGAGAGAGAGAGAGAGAGAGAGAGAGAGAGAGAGAGAGAGAGAGAGAGAGAAATGCAACTATTATTTAAAGTAGGTCCAAATTTTTGCCTGCAACCTCCCCAAATCACCTGGTACTGAAGAAGGATCCTGCCCTCTTTCTCTAAGTGAGTCTCTAAATCTCCTTTCCCCAGGGCCTCCCACCATGAGGCCTATGGTTTTGAAACACCTTGCTGCCTGAGGTGCAGTCAAGTCAGGGAAACACCAGTATCTCCCACTGCTGTAAGGGAAAGCAAGGGCTAGTCACAGAGATGAGAGATGGGTCTTAACTAACTTCCTAAAGGGCTTTCAAGAACAGTTTGGTCAAATATGAGGCACCAGGGTATGTGTGAAAGTCATATCCCACTCTCCACTCAACTGTAGAGAATGTCCTGTCCATTGGCTAGATCTGGATAGGGGTTTGAAGTTTATGGCCTGTATTGCCCTTGAGGAAGGATAGCATGCTACCAAGAAGAGACTTGATACCCTATGAGCCCATAAAGGGGGAGGAAGTCCCCCTCAGTCATAGTCATAGGGGAGGGGAGTAAGGGGAAAATGGGAGGGAGGGAGGAATGGGAGGATACAAGGGATGGGATAACCATTGAGATGTAATATAAATAAATTTAAAAATAAAAAAAGAACAGTTTGAGTGTATCTAAATTTCACTTACTGGTTTTCAAACCTACACGCCAAGTAGCATGAAATTCCGTAGTATTGGGACATAATGTTACCAATGCTGTATGCCACATACTATGGAATACATTAATTTATTTAATGTTCACAATTAATTTAAATATACATTCATAGGCACATGAATATGTATGAGTCCTTTCTGAAGACATGGACAGACAAGATTTAACAACAACAAAGAGCCTGAGTTTTTAAACTCAAGCTGATTTTAGAGTTCAGACTGAAAGACTGGGGCGTGCTACTTTATGAATAATTTTATAAGTAATAGTGACAGTCACAAGTTTCCAAGCAAAAGAAAATGTTCTCTAATCCTCTCTACTGGTCACTGTGAAGTCATCAAGTGTACTATGTAGTCAGAAAGATAGTTTAGCATTGGCTAATTTGTAAGTATAAAACACGCAGATTCCTGCTTAGAACAATGGAAACTCTTCCATGTGGTAGAGAGAAGTTACCAGGCTCAGACACCCTAGTACTTTCTAAGAGCAAACCCCCCTCACTTGCACAGAGCCTTTCATGGCCTTAACTTAACCACCGGCCTCTCCTTTCTTTCTCTCCCCATGCTCATTTAATAAACTCTGTATAATATAACATCTGCCTGGTACCTTGTAGTCTATCATCTGACTTTAATTTTTATATATAACATTTACTCACAATGGAATTGGGAATGTTTAGCTCATTTTCCAAATGCTCAAAATTAGTTGAACTAAGATACTTTGAATTTTGAAACAAACAACAAGTTGTGACTTAGATAGTGAGTGAACTTCCATTCCTTTCTGTCTTTCCATGACACTAACACGCAGCCGTACTTTACCAACAAGCCAGTGGTTATGCCATCCTGGAAACACCCATTAAGATTGTATGCAATATCCTCAGATGTTTGGCTCTTCGAGACCATATGTACCCTAAGGCCAAATTTGGGAGTGATGAAAGTGCCATTTTATGTAACACATAGAGTTCACTGTCTTTTATTTGTGTGATACATTTAGTATCTTTACTGTCACTTTTGTAATAAGAGAAAACATGTACTTTTTGACTGCACAATAGGCATAACGAAGTGCTGAGGGAGTGCCCAGATTCTTTGTTCACTTCCAAAGATTAGCAGTAAAGATTGTCAAAGTTCAAAGGTGTTCCTTCTGAGGAGATGTTGTCACCCCTTTCCCTCCTCCCCCCCACCCTCTGGCCTATCTTTGTTCTTTAAGAAGACAAACCTGCTAATTGGTCGGCTCCTCTGACAAAACCACCCCGAGGCCCTTGTCTGTCTGTAAGGAGGACAAAAGAGAAATAAATTATCATGAAAAGATGAATTGTCCTTCAGAGTCCATGAGTCTCATTTTTGCAAACATCAGGACAGCGTAGATCATCTCCTAGCTCACTTCCTAAGCGAGGACTAATTGTAAAGGAAATATTCCTTCAAATTAGATCTAAGAGGAAAACTTAAAATAGATCCACGCTCCGACAGGTGCTTGAGATTTCTGGCTTTAGTTTTATCGGATCTTGTCCCTCCACATCACAAGGTGTAGCTCACACATTTCATACAGGTGTTACCATAACTCAGGCGTGGGGTTTGTTTTTTTCTTGGAATTTGCTTGCTTTCACTACTCAAATGCCTGACAGGAACACAAAGTGAGCATATGTTTATACCTATAGTTTTTGGTAAATATATATACATATATATTATATGCATAAAAACATTTTTGCTTGATGCAATGGGTTCTCATGTTTCCCTATGTTTGCTCCTTCAAACGTCATACAGATTAGGTCTTCTTCCATTGTGGAAGGACCATACCATGCATTAGTTTGTCTGTTAGTTATAACTGGGATACAAGTAGTTTAAAGTGGCTTAAAAATTTATATGATCTTCCTTGCACTAAATAGAAGGTTAAAAGTCAGGTCCAACTTAAGCTTATTATAAGTAGCTCAACATCTTCTTCTTCTCTGTTGATTTCAATGGCAACTTTATCCAAAGTCTGCATCTTCTCACTGCATCAGAAAAGCTGAGGCAGGAGCATTGTGAGCTGAAGGCCAATCTGAGCAACACAGTGTCATTCCATATAAATAAATAATAAATAAATAATGCAGCCAATGAAAAGTACACACTAATTTACCTGTGCTGAATGAAATTTTAAAAATTAATTTACTTTAAATTTTATGAAAATTTTATACACTTGAATATAACATTTTGCTCATATCTATCCTTCTGCTATTAAGACTATATGCCAATGTACTACCAAATGCATAAAGTTGGTTACTTTGCCTTGGGGACAGGGGACTTTCCCTGAGTGTGGTTTACCTTTTCTTCTGTGTAGTTTTTCTTTTCTTTTCTTTTCTTTTTTTTTCTTACACTTACAGCGAACAGGTCTGTTTCCGCAATTGCCAGAAGAAAGCCTCCAGGCTCTGTGAGTAACAGTTGATTGTGCAACTGCCCGACGAGTTTGGAGACAAACGAGTTTACAGGAAACTCAGAAGGCCTGCAGTAGTAAGTAAATAAAATCTGTGAATTGTCAGCAAATTGCATGCTATGGTAAGAGGCCCTATTGCAAAGCAAAGGACTTTCACTGGGGTTCTTCCTTGGCAAATTGTGGCCTCTGCCCTTTCACTGAGACATCACACAACCAACCAGACATTCTGTTTAATTCAGTTCACCCCACAAGGCTGATGTTCTGCAAGCTTCAGCAGCGTCTATACCATGAGAGAGACTTTTGTTTTAATTGGCAAACTGTTCTCAAATGCTCTTTTCATCACCCTCCTGGTTGCTACCCAGAAACCTGGTATTTAAGAGCCCCCCCCACAAAAGTGTACTACACATTAAAAAATATTAAATTTCTTTTCACATGTGTGCACATGTATGCACGCACGTATCTGTGTATATCACCATATACATGTGGACATCAGAGGACAGCTGTCAAGTGGTGGATATTACCATGTGGGACTCAGGGATTAAATTTGATCATTATTAGTCTTGCCTAGCTTGCTGTCACACTTCTAAACAAACCATTAAACAGCTGAACCCATCTTACAGTGCTGATCAGCTTTCTGTACTAGCAGAGAGACCGTGGAAAATAAAATGAAAGATATTAGAATGTAACAGTTGACGTTAATGAGTTCCAGCTGATGGTTCCTGATAAATCTCAACAGCCTTATTGATTTTTATTAATATATGCTAGTTGAAAAGAAGATTTCCCTTAGAGGGCCATGTTGAGGAATTAAAAAGAACATTGCACTTGGTCATACAAACAGTGAACTCTAGTCCTTAAACCAACTACTTGTGTGTGTGTGTGTGAACTACGAACTTAGTTCATAGACCTAAGATTCTACAAACCTCAGAATCCTCATGGGTGAGACTATGGCAGTCTCTCCTTCACAGTCCTGTCCTTGAGATATTACCAGAGCTTAAAAAGAAAAAAGCAGTGTATTAGAAAATTTAAAACTGGAGAAGACTTTATGTGATGTTTTATTAATGTAAAACAAACAGGTAGAAAAATGCAAAAATAATTAAAATAATTAACATTTTAATGACTTCTGACCAACAGAAAGTACACAACCAGCATCCACTTCAATAAATAAAACGTCCACCATCCTAGAAGTCTTTCATGATACCTTCCATTCACTTATCCCCCAAGGGCCTTGACACTGAATGAATTGAATATTTCAGTAAAATGATACTGGAGAAACCCTGCCAGCTCTTTTCAAATAAGCAAAGACAACTGTAGGTATATTGTACAGATTGAGTAAAGAGTATACAATAAATTTAACAGGGAAGAATTAATGATGAATACAAGTACTAGCCCTGCAAGTGCGTGGTGCCTTCCAACTGTGTGAAGAAAGCAAGCAGTGTTAAAAATGCATTTGAGCATGGCTCTTGTTCTCTGGGAATTTTACCAATCAAGAGAGAAATCGAAGTAAAACCGGAAACCGCACGTGTAGATATCAGAAGCAGCCCGGTTTCGCCTTTGCCACCAGTGGAACTTAAGCCCGAGGGAGAGATGACTTAAACCTCAGGGAGAGGTGACAAAGTGAGAACAGAGGACAGAATGGACATAGGACAGGACACCAGAAAACAACATTATCCAAGAGCTCGGACCTGAGTCATCTGAAGAGGTTGCTAGGCTACAGTCACTGGTCCCTTCTCCATGGCTTCAATGTTAGGTGGTGCTGGGTTAGGCAGGTAAGATCTTAGAACCTACATTTCTAACGAGACACCACGTCCTTCTGCTGTGACTAGGGTGGCATCCGCACCTAGGGAACCACAGTCCCAAGTCCTTCCCATGCATTGAATTCACATCCGCAGCATTATAAGAACAACATCACTCATTCTCCACCTCCAAAAAGGAAACAGTTATAGTTTTTGAGACTAGAGGAAAGCCTGAGAACTGATATTTAACACTGCTTACATTTATAGCCAGGCTGAAGAGCTAAAAGCTACTAGTCTGGATTATGGTTTGGAAAGAGGTCCGAATATCAGAGTTAGCCAGGGAATTCATTGAACAGCTTCCTGGTCGCGACTCCATGAGTTCTGAGGAAGAAGATGTGGTGATTCACGCGTGCCAGCTCCCACACGAGTGCATGGGAACCGCCGGTCTGGAAGTGGAGATGAGCTCACAAATCCTGTAGGCAGCATGAGAAACAGCAACAGCAGAGAAAAGATTTCTCTAACTTTGTTAACTAGTTGGATCGGCAGATCATGGGAAAAAAATTCAAAGCCAAGAGGGGAGGAGATTTGCCTAAAGAACCTTGTGTAGCAGCCAAAGCATTGCGAGGGAAAACTTGATGATGAGAGCCGGAAGAGCCACGGCTTTCAATACATGTTCTCCTTGCCCACTTCCTGGCACATCCAGGCACCACATCTGATCAGGCTCAGAGAATCAACGAAGACTAAGTTGTGATGACTGCGCCCTGAGAGGCTCGGGTCTCTAACACAATTGTTAAGTGGCAAAGAGAAACATTAACGACAAGGCAGTCAAGCGTTGGCTTGCTATTGGGAAAACCAAATAACAATCAGAAGGTTGTTAAGTGGGGATGGAACTGAGGAACTGAGGAAAGAGTTACAAGATTCCAGTGTTTACAGATAATCACGTTGTAATTTATACTTCTCTGCAAATACATATTGGGAGCATCCTAAAACGCAGTTTCTGATGGATAATTCCTAATAGACATGTATAGTATTTTCTCCCTTTACGCGGCTTGTGTGCGCTCCACTACTGGCCAATGCACTGACGTCTCATTGCTTTAGATATGTCTGAATAACCTCAAGCAACGAGGGCTGCCTCCCTCATGGCCACACATCATGTGGCTTTACTGTAGCTCCCCCTGGAGCAATGATTTTTCATAGTTTAGTTTTCAGAGAATAAGTCCATTTTTCTTAGCCCCATAATCTAAGGTTCTTCTTTGACCTCACTATTGCCAGATAAGGTTAAGTTCCAGCAGCACATGGCCTCAGAGAAGCCATGAGGGACCTACCACTGTTTCAGAAAGTGACAGAGCAGCAGCCGAGGACCACACGATTAACCTCAGTGCAGTGGTGGCAGGAATGTCACCAATGAGGTAATAATCTGCTCTTGAAGTCGTTCATGGGCTCAAACCTGGCACCTAAAGCACACAGATAGCCAGTCCTGTTTGAACACTGAAAATATACTGACTAAAAGACAACAGCCGATGGAAAAATGCTTGTGTGATAAAATAATCCCAGATGTGCAAGTCCTAATACAGAAAAGTGAGAAATATGAAAAAAAAATCAAAGTAAAATTGTATTTCCAAAATACTAATATCACAATGATGGAGTCAATAATTTATTCTAATTCATGGTTAACTAGAATAAATCCCAGATAAAAAAGAGAATGAAATAAAAAGTTGAATGAAGCAAGGAAGTCAATAATACTTGATATAAAAAAGGAATTCAATAAAGAAAATATCACACTGAAATTTTAGAAATAAAAATCTAACCCACGATTTAATACCAATGGATAACCACTCACAGGGAAAAACTAATTTTCTCCAATGAAGTCTCCCTCGGTATACATACAACTCTTAAAGCGAAGGCCCACGCCCAGAAGTAGATGGTAAACACAGTACAAACTTAATAACATTTTGGAAGGTCCTTTGTCTCATAAAGTTTTTCTGGGCATTACTTTGTTCTTTTCTTTTTCTTTTTCTTTCTTTCTTTTTTCCTTACAGGTCTTCTGTGTATATATAGTAGAGTTTCCAATTTTTTGTTTTTATGAGATTTCTGTGTATGGAAATGTGTGTGTTTCTATATCAATATGTGTTTCTTGTATTTTTTGACTGCTTTTTTCTGTTTGTTTCATTATATTCCAGTTTGTTTGTTGTTAATTTATCTTTTCTTATTGTTATTTCAGATGCCTGTTTATATTCTAAACAGAAAGAATATAGATTTGGGTGGATTAGAGGTGCTGCATCTAGGAGAAGTTGTTAGAGGAGAAATCATAATTAGAATATATTGTATGAAAAATCTGTTTTCAGTTTTTAAAAGTTTTTTTAAAGGAGAGAAAGAGAAAAAGAAAAAAGGAAATTGTATTTATCAAAATAAAAATCTCTGTAGAGAGGTCAACCAGTAGACAATCAAGTGAGAGGGTTGAATGTCAGGGATGGATGGAGGACTATGTGAATTCAGATGTTCAGATAGCAACAAACAGAATGAGAAAATGTGAACATAACAAAACAAAGCAGCATTAGAAGACCAAGTCTATGAGCCATGGTGAGGGAAGAAGGGAAAAGCTGCAGCTTAGAGGAGGAAGCAATATCTTCCACAGAATCAGCAGGCAATGTCTCAAATCCAGAGACCATTTAGATTCAGTAGACATTTTGATCACCAAACAAGTCTAGAAAAGAACTTCTCCATGCTGTATTATAGATGAAAAACTAAGCACTGAGAAAAAAAAATGTACTGACATCTACAAGGAAGAAGCACTAAAGCCACATATGAGGGTAAATCCATTAGTTTTACAGCAGAATTCTCAGCTTTGCAAGCTGGGAAAGCATAAAAGGCTATATTTTAAGTTCAGAAAGATAATAGCTGCCAACCATGCTTACTATAGCTGGTAGACAACCCATCATAACTAAAAAAGAAAGAAACCATTTTTCATGATAAACACAAAATTAACAAATACACTATCACTAGCAATACTCTAAGACCTTGGAGAAATGAAAACAAATCCACACAAGTCAAGTAGGCAGAAAGAAGTAAGATCTCTGCAGAAATTAATGAAATAGAATGGAAAAATCCAAAGAATCAATAAAATAAATAAATGCTACTTTGCGTCCTAGAAAGAAGGTACACCATTTAAGAACATTTGTTATTACAGAAGACCTGGTTTCAGCTCTGTACTCATGGTGTGGCTTACAACCACCTGAAACTCCAGTAGCAGGATATCTGATGCCATCTTCTAGTCTCTATAGGCACTGGACACACACATATTGCACAGACATGAAACACACACACACACACACACACACACACACACTAAATAGTTGCTTTTTTGAAATGATAAACAACATTGAGAAAGCTTTAGCAAAGTTAACTGGAAGAAAAGGGAAGAAGATCCAAACTGAAAAAAATTAGAAATGAAAATGGAGATGTTACAACAGATTCAAATGAAATTCAGAAAGTAATTAGAACATTCCTTTAAAATACATGATCTAATAAAGGAGACAATTTAAAAGAAATGCATTAATTTTTATATGCATACTACATACCAAAATTAGGCTAAAAGGAGATAAATAGCCTAACATATCTGTAATGTGTGATGATACCGAAGCAGTAAAATAACAATAACAACAACAACAACAACAATAATACGTTCACTTAAAAATAATCTAAGTTCAGATGGGCCCACTGCTAAATTCTCCCATACCCTTAAAGAAAAATTAATGCACTCCTCAAACTATTTTGTAAAATAGAAGATAAAGGAATGTTACCAAAATTTTCCTGTTGTTTACAAACCTAGTACAACCATGATACCTAAACTACATAAAATACAATGATCAGTTGTGATGACTCACACTTTTAAACCCAGCAACCAGGAAAAAAAACCAGGTGGATCTTTATGAGTTTGAGGCCAGTTTCATTTACTTTGGAAATTCTAGGCCAGCCAGTACTAGGACTACATTGTGAGACTTGTTCTCAAAATAAAATAAAGGGGCATTACAACAGCAATAAAGAGAAACTTCTATCTCAATCTCCTTGATGGATATACATGCAAAAATTCTCAATAAAATACTTACAAATAAAATTCAAGAATACATAGTCTATCCACTATGACCAAGTTAACTATGTTCTAGGGATGTAGGGAAATTTCAACAAATCGAAATCAAACAAACGAAATACAATCACATAAATTGATTCAAAGATAAAAATCACATGATCATATCAATAATTGCTAGAAAAGCTTTTGATAAGATGCAGCATTCTCTTATAATAAAAGCTCTAAAAATAGGAATACATGGGATATATCTAAACATACGACAGTGTATTACCGATATTATGCTTGGAGGAAAAAAAACACAAAGCATTTTCCACTAAAACTGGAGCAATACAGAAGTATCCCTATCTCTATTCATAGCCAAAAGTGCTTGAAGTGTTAGCAAAAGCAATAAGACAAGATAATTACAGTAGGTGATACAAACAGGAAAGAACAGAGACTAACTTTCCCCATTTGAAGATGACACAATTTTATACATGAAATATCCTGAAATTTCCTCCAGAAAACTCTAAGAATGGATAAATGCTTTCATCAAAGTGGTAAGATATAAAATAATCACACAAATATCGGTTTCCTCCCTTTATTAGATAGATAGATAGATAGATAGATAGATAGATAGATAAAAAAATCCTATTTAGCATACCCAAGGTGGAGTGAAGGAGGGAGAAATCTTTGAATGAACCTACCCAATGAAAGAAAAGACCTACACAACAAAATTTTATAAATATTGAAGAAATAGAAGAGAGCATAGACTATGGAAAGACCTCCCATTCTCATGGATCTGCATGATTAAGTACTGTGAAAACAGCCATACTACCAAAAGCAATCCTACCAATGCAATCCTCATAAATATTCCTGGTCACTTTTCATAGAAATAGAAACAATAAACTCAAAAATCTATGTGAAACTAGAAAAGATCCTAGATGTTGAAAGTAATCTGAACAAAAAGAACAATGATTGAGTCATCACCATACCCTACTTTAAAGTTATGAGGCAGAACCATACTAATGGAAGCTCAAATTGGCAGAAAAACCAACATGTGGGTCAGTGTGGGACCCAGATATAAGTCTAAACAGCTCCAGCTATCTGAACTTCCTTACAAAAATATACATTAGAGAAAGGACAACCTCTTCTGTGAATGGCGCCTCTTCAGTAACCGCTGTTAGGAAAAATGGATATTCAAATGAAAAAAAAAAAAAAGAAACTAGATCCCTATTTCTTAACCTAAGTAAACACTTGCTTCAAATGTCTCAAAGATAATAATTTAAGGTCTAAAACATTAGAATTCTTAGAGATGAAGTGGGGGAAACACTTCAAGACAGGCATAGGCAAAGACTTCACAAACTCCAAATGCACAGAAAATAGTAACAGTTGACAAAAATGGGACCTCAGGAAATAAGAAAGCTGCATAGCCAAAGAAACAGTTAACAGTGAAATGGGAAAAGAATCTTTAGTAGCTATTATCGGACAGAATATTAATATTTCAGAATGCACAAAGAACAACAACAACAAAAACCCCGGATACCAAGAAATCAACACTCCAATTAATAAATCCGATAATGAAGTGAACAGTTTCAAAAGATGAAGAATAAATGGCCAGTGAGCACATATAAAACTGTTCAACGACATCACTAGCCATCAAAGAAATGCAAATTCAAACCGCATTAAAGTTCTATCTTAACAGCAGTCAGGCACTATTGCTGTAGACACATACTCTTTGGCCAGGGAGAAATAAAGATGGTGATAAGGTAGAAGTATCTTTCCTTTCTTGCTGGCCATTTTTTAATAGTACCAGAATGTGTTATATGCCCTGCTGGGGGAGAAAAATCATCAACAGTCTTACCATGCTGAGAACCCTCAAGCTACAGTAATAAGTAACCTACCAAGATATGCCCATAGGCATAATAGTTGCATGAATATTATGGTGATAAGAAAAAACCTTCTGATTGGATTTTAGGCACCCTACACAAGAGGAAACTCATGTTTGGTACTGTAAATCTGGTGGAGAGTCCATGGCTGGGAGCTCAAAGGACATAGGGGTGAATCCGCTACTGCTATTTTGCTAAATGATTATATTACCAAGATGCCCTCTAAATACCATTTCTATGTCTATGGGTTAGTTCATCTTTCCGTCTTCAGAGAAACGTCTTTGCACAATGAATGGCAGTTAGTACAAAAATTCTCACAGTTGTTGAAAGCACAGAGAATGTCTGTAGGCATAAGGTTATTATGCAATTCAGATGCTGATTTATGTACTTCCCTCCCCATATCTGGCTACAATCCTTGTCCTGAGTATCTCCCATCTCAATGTTGTGTAAATACCGCTCACCAGTTGTCCCCTGATATGCCAATAATGCATCTTACAGCCAATCACTGAGCAGGGGAGAGAATAAAGCTGGACTTCCTGCCACCTGGGAAGAAGGAGTTAGAGGAGGAATTAGGAGATTCCTCCAGGGTGTTGAGCCATTGGCAGGGGTCCTAGAAAGAGCAGGAGAGAAGCTGGATCAAGGAAAGCTACAAAGTGCAAGAGGAGATGGATGGTGAGAGGAAACCAGAGTAGCTAAGAGTGTTAAGAATAGAGTAGTAACTTCTTAAGTCATTGTGTTGTGAAGTTTATTATTAAACAAATATAAAAGAGTCTCAATTATTTATGCCATAGTGAGGTTAAAAAAGAAACTGAGAAATAAGCACAGTTATATAAAAATAACTTTAACAAACGTCAGTGGAAGTTTCAGCCCATAAATAGCACACCACCACTACCCCTCCAAGGCTCAGGGAACATTTTAAAAAAGGAGGGATAACTTTTTGTTTTTCTTTTCTCCTGTGCTTTTTCTTTTGGATGTTGGCCAGATCTTAAGATTCTTTATTTGGTGTTGTAGCGCTTCCTCACTCTTTTCCTAGAACTCCCCTCCTTACCACATAGCTGACGTACATACTGCCTTAACCAAGGTACGGTTTTTCCTCCTTTCATTTCTCCGTTCTTTTCCTGCAGGCAGCTGCCAAGATTTGTAGTTTGTCTGACCCCAGGTTTTTCCTTTAAATGCCAATAAAATTGTCCCCAAGTTTTCTTTTAAGTCATTGTTAAATTCTTTTATTAATGAAACTAACAGCACCACAAGGGAACCCCAGTTTACCTGGTAACAGGAAGACTCTGGTGGGATGCATGCAAAGTTTTAGTAACAGTAGGACTCAGAACTAATAGCAGCTGTGGTTCCCTGTGAAAGGCCTTCACAAGGTCTAGCCAATCAGTAGTCCATCACAGAAAGTGAAAAGGTTCACAAGATACCCCTCCTAGATGAAGAGCTGTTGATAGTTGACAGTGACTTCTAGTAGGTTGACTATGCTCCAGTAGATAGCGCTACACTTATGTGTATATGAGTAGGCCAAATTGTGCTCAGTGCATTTAAAATAAATATGGGAAGATGAAATTGGGAAGGCAAGTGAAGGCTAAACCTAGCAGGATATAAGTGTGGTGAAGTAAGGGATGATATAATCAAATTTATATTTATATATTCTCAGAGAATTAATAAAATATTATATTACAAAAGAAATCAAATAACAATAAATGCTAACAAGAATGTGAAGGAAAGAACACCTGTCTACACTGTTGGTAGGAATATAAATTCATGCATGTCCTATGGAAATCAGTTTTCCTCAGAAGAAAACAAAAAAACAATTAGACCTACTGTGTGACCCACTTATACCACCACTGAACATGTGAATCAACATGCTACATCCTTGTATGCTGAAGTATTAATCGTCATGTTGGTAACGTTTTGGAAGCAAACCAGACACCCATCATCAGTGGGATGGACTAAGAAAATATAGGACATATATACAACTGAATGTTAGTCAGTAGTGAAGAAAGAACAAATGCCATTTGTTAGAAAACGAATGCCTCTGGAGACAATCATATTAAATGACTAATCATACTCCAGAAGACAAACATTGCATGTTTTTTCTCACTTGTAGATCCTGACTTTTATATTGATAAGTAAAATTATGTATACACATGTGACATGAGAATAGACACCAAACTGCCTATTGTGATGAAGGGAGAAGGGAGGGCAGAAGAATTGAGTAAGAAAGACATTATCCACATGCATGAAAACATCCTTATGAAGCCCAGTACTATGTGTAATGGGTACAATCTAATAAATGGAGACTTGATTTCTATTCATAGGATAACCATATAGCTAAATAGGAGGTTAATATTTTAATTAGTAATTTTATCTTCATGCATTTTGCATAATTTGTATAATAAACTATATAATTATCTTTCATAGTGAAAGATACATACGTGACCAAATGAACCTTTTATGCTCAACTCCTAAGGCTATAATACCTGTATCACTTTTAACCCAAGAGTTCCTTTAAAATGCAAGCAAGCAATTGAACTTAGAGAGAATCAAAGTATGCTACTGTGATTTCAGGTCTCAACCAACAAATTGAAGGCAAATGTTCCAAATATACCTTATTGACAAAGAACTAGAGCCTGTGTGAGAGCCTAATGGAGAACAAAGCATTTTAGGATGCTTAGTATAGATAACAAGAGAAATAAATCCAAACTATGACATTTGGCTAACTCTCTCAGGGGGACAGCCTGAGTGAGAGAGGCCCCACAGATAATCTCCAAAAACGCATGTCTGTTGCTTGGTGCTGTTTTATGAGCAGCTTGTCACCGGAAGGGGAAGAAGGCAAATAAGAATGTTTAAATCTTCTTCCAATGAGATCAGGCACAATGTATATCATCTCTGACCTCTTGGTACTCTCTGCATGTATCAGGATTTTTTCTTGATTGTACTCAAAATTTTTTGTTTAAATTAGAAATGAAATTTTATCTAAGACTTGAATAAATACATGCTTATATTATCCAGAAGATAGTATTAATAAATCTTGCAATGCAGACCAGAGCAGATGTATCTTTTCTGCTCTTTAATGTTTGGTGTTTTTCTTAGTTTCATTGGGGTAAGAGAGGAGGAAAAGAAAGAGAAAAAAGGGGGAGTGTGGGCATTGGCAGTTAATTTTGTGCAAAATTAAAATATTTCATTTGCTAGCATTTCTCCCTCCTTTGTCTGGAGCAGATTGAGGTTCAAAAATATATCACTAAGTAGTCCTTGTGCTTGCAGTCCACACAGAAAAGAGTTCAGCATCCCTGGAGGAAATCAGACTCCATTTATGTTGAGAGTTCTTTCTTGTCAGTCAGTCATTTCTCTTCTCATAGAATACTACATCAAATCCAGACTCTTGTCGTTTTCCTTGCTTGGAGGTTTCTCATATCTCTAGTTTGCCTGAAAGTGATAATTATGCAGAACACAGACACCGTCACCTGATATGATTTTGGTACATTGTTAGCAATGTGACCCTATGCCAACAGCCAACAACAGCCAACAGCCAACAACAGCCAACAGCCAACAGCCAATAGCCAACAACAGCCAACAATAGCCAACAGCCTACAGCTTAGCATTTCCCTGCTATACATGTTCTATAGCCTCTATAGCAGTGGTTGTCAACCTTAGTGACATTGCGATTCTTTAGTGCAGTTAGTCATGTTGTGGTGACTCCCAACCATAAAATTATTTTTGTTGCTACGTCATCACTGTAATTTTGGAAGTGTCATAAATCATAAGGTAAACAGTTTTAGAGACAGAGATTTGCCAAAGGCGCTGCTACCCAAAGGCTGAGAACCACTGATCTATAGCAAGGATAACAGTAAATAAATCAATATGTGTGTGTGTAAGACATCCAGGACGTATGCTCATAGATCGGTGCCTAGTCCAGCGGTCACCAGGCATGCATCATCCAGCCACTGACGGGAGCCGATGTAGAGATGCACAGCTAAACTCAGGGCAGAGCCAGGGGAATCGCGCAGAAGACAGTGAGGAAGGGATTATAGGAGGCGGACAGGGGGTGGACACCAGGACAACACAGCCCACAGAATCAACAAAGCAGGCCTCAGAGGAGCCCACAGAGACTGAAGCAGCAATCACGGAGCCTACACAGATCTGCGCTAGGTCCTCTGCATATACGTCGCAGCCGTGTAGCTTGGTGTTTGTGTGGGACTCCTAACAGTGGGAGGCCGCGGCACGTCTGACTCTTCTGCCTACTCTTGGGACCCTTTTGCTCCTACTGGGTTGCCTCTTCCAGCCTCGATATAAGGGTTTGGTCTTCGTCAACTTGTGATGTCAGTTCAGTTGATATCCCTGAGAGAGGCGTGCTCTTTTTTTTTTTTTTTTTTTAAACGAAACAGAGGGAGAAGGAGTAAATATGGATGAGAGGGGAGGTGGTGGTTGACTAGGAGGATAGAAGGGAAGAGAAACTGCAGTCAGGATGTGATATATGAGAGAAGAATAAAGAATAAAAAACATTAGACTTTTTAAAAAGATACAATGGGTGACACACAGGAACTGCTTCATATTATAGTTTCCATTTACTTGTAAGTCTAAGCCTAAATAGTATTTCCCGTGTATTCTCTGAAACCTTCTCTTTTCTTCTATTTTCACTTATATTTATATCACGTGTGTATGTATATATGAGTGTAAGTGTATGCATGTGTTGAATATGTGGGTGAATGTGTACGTACAAGTGCCTGTCAATCTGCCCATCCGAGTGTGTGTGTGTGTGCTCAGTGTATGCTCACATGTATGTGCATACACAACGCATATGCCTGTGCGTATGGAGGCAGGGTCTCTCACTTAACCTGAAGCCACACAGCTAACTAGCAAAGTACCACACCACTGGGCTACACATATGCATATGTGACTGCTAGGTTTGTATGTGGTGTGGCAAATGTTCTGAGTTTCCGGCCCTTCGTTTAGGTGTCTGAGGCAGTGTCTCACTCTATAACCCAGAATGGCTAAGGACTTGCTATGTATCCCAGGCTGCCTCGAATTGAATTATGTAACCCTTTTGCCACATCCTTCTGATTGGAAATTACAGGTGGCCATCAGCATGCTTAATGTGTTGTTTATTCTTGCATCTTTACTAAAAACAACCAAGCATCAGAATGATTTTTAGGTTTTAGGACTAAGATTCTGTGATGCCTATATTGGTTTATTGAAACATTTTTTTAAATGCATCTTATTTTTATTTATGTGCATGTGTGATAGCATGTGTGTATATGCACATATGTGAGGGTATCCACATAAACATGTGTAATAGCATTTGTGTATATGCATATATGTGAGGGTATCCACATGGGCCAGAAGAAGGCACTGGATCCCCTGGAACAGGAATCATTGACAGTTCACTGTGTGTGGCCTGATCTGGGTGCTGAGAATCAAACTCTGGCCCTTTACAGAAACAACAAATGCCCTCAACTACTGAGCCATTTCTCCATCTTCAGAATCAAAGCTTTTAGGCTGTGCTTTAGCTACCTTAGTTAACTAGCCAGTGCTACGAAGTGAGGCGGGTTTGTTTTAAGCGAGCTGCTTGTATTAAATCAGTTAACCCAGAAATAACACCACAAGGTAGGCATTTTATTTTCCCCAAGTTTGAGATGAGGAGTCTGAGGCAAAATGACAAAGCTGAGTTTGAACTCAGTCATGTTTTAGGCATTACACACTAGTAAGTCTCTGTTAAGTCACCAGTAAGTCTCCCCACACCAGGGTCCTCTTAAAAGTGCCTCTGACTTCTAGTTTTCAGTGCTTTGTTTTTCACAATTGCTCCGTTCATTGCTCTCTTCTTATTTTTCACTTTGTGATTTAGTCTTTGCAATTCACAGCCCTCTGGCAGGAGCATCTACTGATTTTGAAGCAGAACAAGATTGATGAGGAAAACAATGACAGCATAGAAAAGAACAGGAAAAAAATTTTTGCAGGAGAATTTGCCATTGCAGCCTGCAAATGAATATATAAAAAGCACTTTGTGTGTTGCAAAGCAGTGGTGTTGAAACTATAGTATAGGCAAGCATTCCCAGGAAAGCTTATTTCCCAGGCTCACCCTCCGAAATTCTGATACAGTGTATCTGGGGTCTTGCCTAGGACCACACTCTTTAAAGCAACCCCCCAGTGATGGGGATGCAGGTGGTCCAAGGTGCACATCTGGTGAAACACGTCTGTAAACGCAGAGCTTGGAAAGGAGAACCAGCTAAACCCCACATGAATACTTGAGTTTTGTCTGTACATTAATTCAAACCACCTGGGTGGAGGCTTATTAGTGCATTTCTCTTTCTGGGTAATTCACAAACCCTGGGACCGGGGGGCCTCCTTGAAAGGGCACAGGAGGAGGAAGGAGAGGGAAAGAAAAGAGTAGGGGCAATTAAAACCACCTTGAAGCAGAGGATTGTTTCCGAAAGGACACAGAAAGGCTTGAGGCACCTTCCTTCTCCTCCCACAGCTCCCTAATTGGCTGTTGTGGCTACCATTCCACCCCGAGGGAGGTTAATGGAAGCAAGGAAAAAAAGCAATGGATGCTACATCACTTAAAATGGGAACAAAAGAGGAACAGGCTCATTTTCATGACGAGGGAAGCTTCTTGGCCTCCCGTTTCCCCAGGTCCTTCTCATGCCTTCTGTACATAAGCGTCCCTCTTCTTTTTGTTTTCTGTCTCAGAGGGACCAATAAACATGCATTGTCTGGACAAGGAGTGGGCACTTTATTACTAATTATCCAGGGGAAAATCCGACGACTTAGAATTTCATCGTAAAACGATATCATGCAATTGCGAGGGGTGGTGGCATTCACCTGCTGAGGATATTCTAAACATTTTCCCAATCAAGGCATCGAGTCATTTTGGATTTAATACTCGAGCATTATATGACATGCATTAACTGCGTATGTAATAGACAACATGCTTTTCATCGAACTAAGTAATTTAATGTAATTTCAGCAAACAGTGCAGCACGGTGATTAAGACTTCCTGGCTTCAGTCCTAGCCATGCAAATTGCTAGCTGTGTGACCTTACTGTACATCCCTAAGATGCAAGTACTAATCTGTAAAATTGAGATAATAATAGGATCCTCTTCCCAGCACACACACACACTTCAGTGGGTTGCTGTGGCCACCAAATGATTTGGTGTATGTAATAGTGAGTCTCTCACATTAGATCTACGGTATCCTTTGCCTCTGCTGCTTTTGTCTTTCCTTCACAAGGTATTTATATTTGGTATTTTAATCTAGTATCTGAACAAAATTACCAGGAAGAAAGACAGAAAAAGAAAAGCCAGAGAGGACAAAGGTGCATTCAGTCATTATTACGGTAACTTTAAAGTTGATAATTCACTGAGCAGGACAGTAGGTGAATACCTTTTTTAAAAATTAGATGAATATTTATCTGAAGCATAAGCCACACATCTTGAGAATCAAAGAGGCACTTGGTATAAACCACTCAATGGCTCACCTCAAAGACTGTGAGATACTGAACGAGAATTAGAAATTTAGTCTCCATTTCTGAATGGTTTTGTACTTCCGCTCTGCAAATAGTCACCCGAGTAATCAATTTCTCTCTCCAGGCAGCTGCATGGAGCTGTAGGGTTCGGGCACACTCTCATGGGGCTCTCTGCAGCAGGTAACACTCTTGAGTGGAGGTGTTGCTGACAGCCTTCGCACAGGCAGGTTCCTCGGTGCACATCATGAGAGCCACAGCCCCCAGCCCATGCAGGGTTACTAAGCAACCAAACTCCCTGGGGTACCCAAGGAGATGGTCTTTATTTTTAAGAAGGTAAGAAGAATAAAGTCCTTCTAAAAAGAGTTTATCTGGCTTCTCAATTAAGCAAGTTCACCCCCAAGTGAGCTTACCTGTACCAGATGACACAGCTTCACGGAAATCAAATTCAAAAGCATGTTATGATTTCAATAGCATCTCCAAGCAAGGTTTTAAATAGTCATTAATGAACTGTACAGTGAAGTGGGACCTCCCACATTTAATCCCACCAGATCATCCCTCAGCTGGGAACAGAATACAAGGGAACTGCCATCTGATTAACTGCTGTAGCAACTAAGTCAACTTTTTTATTTTAGCCTTAGAATTGCCCTCTTGTTTTTCATGTTATCTGTATTATACAGTCTTACACCTCAAAGTATTATTTAGAAGTAGCTAACGACACAAAGGGGATGACAAGGAATAACTGAGTATATCTGTAGCATTTAAGTCAAATCCCAAATAGATCTGTAAATGAATGCATTTTTTTTCCTGCATTGCTCTGTAGGATACAATGAGCCATTTTCACATTGCAGCTTTTAGCATGGCTATTTATTGAGTGCTGGCTTTGTGATGAGCACTGCGTGATCCCCTAGGGTTGAAGAGTGAAAAGGAAGAAGATGAAGAAAGAAACACCAGAGGGCCAACCACTCAAGAAGCATTATTTCTAATGGGGGAGAGGGGCCTGTATACGGATCTCTTAAGAGCCTTTGGAAGAATAGGCGAACTCTAAATTATGTAGCAGTTATGAAAATCAACAATTTCCCATTGGCAAACCAGAACAGCATGATTCTCCATGGGGTATAGGCAGGAAAGCAGACCAGGGGCAATTCCAAAGACTAATCTTCTATATATACCTTAGCCTGCACCTAATAGCACTGAGTACTTCCCAATCTTTTTCATATCATGGAGCATATACACATACATACATGCATACATACCTAAGCATAATCATAAATATATATGCATATATGTTACAATTTAGTTTCTATAATGCATCAAATATAAAGAACTTGTTTCAGAGAAAAATGAGGACCCACTGGCTTAGGTATGGTCCAGTTGCTTTCAAGGATACCAGGATGGTTGCAATGCAATCTCATATACTGAGAAACTGCATGCTGGAAAGCGCTGCTCACATGATTATGCCACGAGAGAGCCAGAACCTCAAATATAATATGTAAGAAAGCTTCCCCCACCAAATCTAACTACAGAATTATGATGTGATAGTCTCAGCTAGAACGAAAGCCCTGGCTCAGCAGTCACTAACTTCTGTGACCTTGGACAAGTTAGCTTACTACTCCAAGCTTCAGAAAACTAATGCCACTAATAATATGCATTGTCCTGCTAAAGCCAAGATGGAAATTGAGCCCAAAGGAAGGATTTGTGTAGATGTTTTACAGTTATCAAAATATACTCCATATTTCAATCAAGTAGAGAAAGTTAGTACAGCAACAAAGCATGACTCTGTAAAGCCCTTTAATGCCAATAGGCTTGCTTGCCAACATCAATCCCAATAAACTAACTAGAGCAGATCTGCTGAGTGGCCATGACTGTTGCAGTTGTGCACTAATACTGAATTGTAGAATAACAAGCAGCCTGTTCTTGGTTAAGATTATGATGTTTTGTTCTTTATGAATTATAAACTTTTATGCCCATCTCTATTTTAAATACAATATTGTGTCGCAGGATATTTGACCACACTGTGGACTCCAAGATTGTGTTGTTTACCAGAAAAACCTGTTCCTCATTGTGGTATGGCTCAACCATAGCACACACCTTTAATCCAACAGCGTTCTGCTTGAACAGGATTAGATAAATTCAACAATAGGTCAAGAGGCAGAGTAACCAACCAGTTGACAGGGAGTGAAAAATAGGAAAAAAAGACGTAGAATAAGAGGAAGTCAGGAGGATGGATAGAGGCATGTGCTGGAAGTAGAGTGGAGGGACATTGAGTTTGAGGGCATTTGCAGGCTTTCACCCCCACTATGTGGCTCCTGCATCTTTATTGGTAAAAATCAACCGATTGAGATTTGGTTAAAAGTAACAATATTGGAGCTGGGTGTGGTGGCACATGCACTCAGAAGGCAGAGGTAGGTGAATCACTGTGAGTTTGAGGCCAGCCTGGTCTATAAAGCTAGTCCAGGACAGCCACGGCTACACAGAGAAACCTTGTCTTGGAAAACCAAAATAAATAAATAAATAAATAAATAAACAAGTAAAAAAAAATACTTGTTTCAAATACTGAGCTCATTGTCACTCTCTTCAACTTTAAAATATCTCCATAAAATTTATACTTAGAAATAGTAATTATTGCTATGTGGTTTTTACAGTAACTAAAAATAGCCTATGGTAATGACAGAACACATCTGCCAGGAATTCAGTAGGGATTAGAGCAATGTGCACTTCATTAACTGTGCCTGGAATATGCAGAGAGAAATTGGCAATCATGTTGTCCTACCACGGAAGAGTGGTTGATGACCTTGAACCAGAATGAACAAAAAAAGCCAGCCTTGGAACAAGTGGGACTTCTTCCATGTTCTGGGAGACCTTATGCACCTTAATAGAAGTTGCACTGTGAAACCTACCTATTGCTTTAGACAGCCAACAAGTATACCCAATACTCAAGTACATGTTAAATCTTTGACTGCGCCTAAATAGTCTGCAAGAGTGAAGTTGACCAATAGATTTCCGCGGGGTGGGAGGGGGGTGCGGGAAACCTTAAAGGCCATCTTGACTGCTTAATTGTCTGAACTAGGAAACTATTCACTCTGTCCCAATGTTGATTCTTGAGGAGCAAGACACGAGTAGCTGACTCCTAGGGAATTGTACGTAATTGTTTCCTATTCACAAGATCTTTGAAGGGAAGTGGCCTAGCTCCCAGCCTCTTCCCTCAGCATCAATACCTCAATGGCTTTCCTGTGAGGATCTGGAATCCACTGTGTCAAAAGCCTGGTCCTCAGTTTGGTGCAGATGGGAGATGTTAAAAACTGAACGAGGCAGGGCCTCAAAGAGAACTGTAGGATGACAGACCCCTCATCTCTCTTTCACTCTCCGCCCATCATGAAGTGAGCTTCTGGCTCCCCTATGCTCTCCTCATCAAGATGGTCGGCCTCACGACATCATAGCCAAGCAACTGAGAGACTCAGGCCTCCAAAGTTCTGAGTCAAAAGCCATTGTTATAATCTGATTTCATCAGCTATCCAGTACGGTAATCTAAATTTATGACACGGAATACTTTGAAAGTTATAGAAAATCTGCATTTGCTTCTGAGATAATAGCTCAGGGCAATTTGATAGCAAATCAAAGTAGTGGTGTACGGTTGCGTTTGATAAGTCCTGAAAAATTAACGTCTTAACTATTTCTACTGAAACATGGCATCTAGATGAAACAGTTTCTGGTAATTTCAGAATATGTTGTTTTCAGCAGAGGAAGGCTGTATCATACGTGCTGTCTCTGCTTTTGATTCCTTTGAATATTCAGGAGGGATTTTAAAAAAGCATCTCAAATATTGAAAAATATTAGTCATCAAAAAAGAAAATGCTTATAAGAGGAAAGATTAGGCAAAAAAGCAATATCCAGTCATAACACAGGGCTCTTCACTTCTGAAGAATTTGCAGCCTAAACACTAAAAATGTATTGCTTTACATTTCACCTCGTCTCCACAGAGACCAAGGCTAACAACCAGCCCTGCACCAATGGTGATCGCCCTTTGTCTGCAGGGGATGCTGAAGGCTGTGTGAGCAGAGAATGAGCAAGTGTGGGCTAAGTGCTCACTGCTGTGTGCCTTCTCACTTGGTGTTTGTGCTCTCTCCAGGGGAGCGCTCTCTCCCCAGCTCTCAGCAGACTCATTTTCATGTGTGGGGTTCCTCCTCCTGTGCAACAAAACCAACGCAAAACAACATATGGGACACAGAAAGCAAAAAATATGTTTAAAAAAAAATCTCTACCAGTCATCTCATTATTTTAAAGAATTTATCAAAAAATAAATCCAAGGCAATATTTTGATGTAATCTCTGCTTTTTCTCTGACTTTCTCTTATTTATTCACTATTCATCCATTTCCTTTTCTCACTCAGACCTCAGGGAGTAGTAACTTAGAAGTTTCTCTGGAGTGTGTCTAGTCCCAGCAGCAATGATTTTATGTTGACTGATGGAGTTGTAAGCACTCTTTGGGTACTTGGAGATGTGGAGTGGGGACGGAGGAAGGATCAACTTGTTCCAAGAATGCAGAGCTCTGGAAGTCAGGCTCTGTTTTTAGCAGACTGACTTTCATCACACAGCTGTATTTTTACTTTGTCCAAATAAAATTTATTTTGCATCAGTTTTCTACTGGGTACGTGAAAATTTCGTATCATGTTTTTGTGGTACTTACTTGGCTATGAGAGCATCAGGGTTATCATTTGGATGTGAGGATATTTCCATATGGCAAAAAGGCAGTTTGTATGTGTCCGATATGCATATAGATCTTGTGTGTAGCTACAGGATGGAGTAGCTGCCCTCATTTGATCTCTGGGGACATCTGTCTTCTTTTTACAAGAGATTATACATCTAAAACCTTTTAGAATATATTTCAAGAACGCTTTTGATGCAGACTTTTTAGTAATACATTTATTTTATCCTTTTAATATTATTCTGGTATAATAATCTAAGATTATATTGAATTGGACATTGACAATAAAATTGATGCTTTCATTACTGTAGCCTTATAATACAATTCTGTATTTCATTGGTAAAGCCCTACTAGATATTTTTTTTCCTTTTGATTCTATTGGGGAATCTTACTTGTTTGTTAATGTAGGCACAGTTATGTATATTTGGTCAAGAATTTGATTAAATTAGACTTCAAAGAAATGTAATTTTCGGGAGCTGAGAAATGGCAAGGCTGTAATGGTGAGTTCTTAAATGCAAATTTAGTAAACACTGGAGATGTTTTCTTCCAGAGAATCCTCAGAAGCTACATGACCTTTCCTACTGACCATTTGTCCTTGTTATAAGGTAGAATTTGTGAGCACAGTGGGTGGTTGGTTGTATTTCAGTCTCTCTGCTTTTCCCAGGAGAATGTCTGCAGAGTGTGAGCCTGTTGTCTGATCCATCAGCACCTCATGAAGGTGAGGTGTTACTGGATCCTAAGTGCCTGCTGCTCCCTTAATAAGAATCACATGCTGCAAGCTGCTGCCAGGGAAAAGGATAGCCAAGTAGTAAAGAGGGAAAAAAAAACAAATTATACATCGGAAGAAGAGTTATCAGACACTCATTTTTATTTTCCTGCAAGCATTTGTTATTATTGTGGGGGGAGGGGAGGAAACGTACTTATATATGTCTGTACAGAGCTTCACCACCTGGATTTTAGCCTTCTCTTTGTGTGTTACATTGTCACAGGCTACCAGGAACAGACACATTCAAGCTGCCTCAGGTTATGAGATATATTTTAAAGATACCTGGCAAAGTGAAGCATCATAAACCTCTTTCAAGGTGTAATAGAAATAGTTGGCATGCTGCTTAAATATAAGGTACCTACTGGAATTAAAATGTCACAGAACAACACAAATTTTACATTAGTACCTACTATATATTACAATAAGTATTGTATTTTGAACTAGTGTCTTATTATATAGCCCTGGCTGGCCTGGAGCATATTATGTAGACCAAGCTGATCTTAAAATCAAAAAGCTTCCCCTGTCTATGATTCCCAAGTACCAGGGCTAAAGGTGTACACCACCATGCATGGCTATTTATTTATTTATTTACTTATTATTTATTTATTGTTGTATATGTTACACGATGTTGTACCTAGGAACTCTGCCTTACTTTTGAGACTCTTTGTGACTCTGAGTAGCTGCCTCTGGGACCATCCTTTTTGCTTTGAAGCTGCCTGTGATTCAGCATATGACTTCTCCCTGCTGCCCTTTTTCTCTTCCTCTCCCTCATCTGTAAGGTCCACTCTGCCAAACCCCTGGCTGTCTGGCATCCAGACTCATCAAAAGAGAGAGAATCTGATTAGTTCAGCTTGTCACCATACTGGCTGAAAAGCTGCTGTAGTCATCTCTAAACAGGCTGCCTTTGTATCAAAAATCAGTCCCTGTCTCATTAGCTGTGGCCAGGTCAAGGTCACATGGCAGAAAGCATGAGATCTGATGCCCAGGGAAACCCCCTGCAGATGCCTTTCTCATAAAGACGCCATGCAGAATGCCAGCCTGCAGAGCCGAATGGCCTGTGTGGTATGGGAAAGTGTTAGGTTCTTATTCATGTCCCCTAGCTTGTATTCTGCCATGAACACTGGACTTGGCATTGGTCACTGAGATGACAAGAGCCCTGTAGAATGCGGCTCAAAGCAGCCTGTGTTGGCAATAGGGATTTCTTGGCCTTTGTCCATGATATACCAGTCTGTGACTTTAGTCAAAAAGTGTGGCAGCTGAGATGTTTGGTCTATGTGTGCCCTGTGTTCCTAAGTCACAGCACCCTACAGAGACCAGTTGAGCAATAGCCAATATCTATTTGCACGGGTACACCCTCTCCTGTGTTGAAGGAATTGCTTCTCTCAACCTTACCACTGATGGAGCCAGGAATTCCCAGAGGGATCTTCCTATGCCTGTTGAGATCTAACCTGAATTCTATCCATCCTTTCTTTTGAGTTCTTGCAATGATCACCCTCACTGCCCATGACTCCAAGAATAGCAGCTGTGATTCCTGACACACACAAAAAAAAGTCACTGCAGCTGCTTCAGCAACTGCCACTGCTCTCATGACTGACTGAGGTCACACCTACCTCTTAAAATGATGTCACAAGACATACATGTGCAGTGTGGAGGAAATGCATACCCAGTTGCAAACTCACTGGATACCACTACTGCTACTGCTTCGAATGCCCCGTACTGCTGAAGCTACCCTCAGCACCACTTACAGTACCAAGGAGCCTGATGTCTTATGTTCATAATGCCTCAGAGAGATCTGAGAGAAAAACAGTGCTTTGTTAATTTTATTTGTTCTTTTTTTTTTTTTTTAATCTTCATCTCCCACAAGGTGAGTCCAAGTCCGTAGGAGGTGTGTAAGAAGAGAATGTAGGTGACATATTGCTCTCAGAATCAACCGTGTCCATCTCAAGGTACATTGGCATCTCTAAGTCTCCTCATTTTCTTTGGGATAATTTTATTCCACAAAATTACTAATCTTTCATGGTTATAGGGAAAAGAGAGGGCTCAGTCATTCCAAGAATAGCCAAGTAGTTGGCCATTATAGCTACTTCTTATATGATTGAGTAATTTTGGGGGCACCCTGAAATATAATATAGGAAATTACTGAGAAGCTTCTGTAAGGCAGGAGACACTGTCAAGGGAACAAAGCGACAGCCTACAGACTGGGAAAAGATCTTCACCAACCCTACATCTGACAAAGGTCTAATATCCAAAATATATAAAGAACTCAAGAAATTAAACACCGGCAAACCAAATAACCCAATTGAGAAATGGGGCTTAGAACTAAACAGAGAATTCTCAACAGAGGAATATCAAATGGCTGAGAAACACTTAAAGAAATGCTCAACCTCCTTAATCATCAGGGAAATGCAAATCAAAAACAACTCTGAGATTCCATCTCACACCCATCAGAATGGCTAAGATAAAAATGTACTTAAAGAAATAGGGGATCTTATGATATATGCATACACACACGTGTGCATGTGTGTGTGTAAAATATATGTGCGTGTATGATTGATATGAAGAAGAGTTGGAACTTTATGCTCTATATTATTCCCCATCTAAAGAAATGATGGAGATGTTAATTGGTCAGCAGAGATTACAGAAGTATATGAAAAAAAGACTTTGCAATGTTTACATTTATTCACGGTCATCAAGAGGAAGAAGAGACGAGATTAAGTCTAATGGGCAAAAAGATTCTAATCACTGTCCGTGTGCAGTCTGGTTTAGTAGAAATACTAAAGTCACTAAATTTTACCATGGCCCATTAAGTGTTCCTCTAAGCTGGTTTAAGCACTTGGGCTATGATTCCATATCCATCAGGACAGTCTTATGCCACACTCTGTATATCAATCTGAGCATTAATACGCTTAAGGTTGCATAAGTCACTCAAATAGGTATTTTGTGTAGAATTGTGGCTATTCAAAGAACAAAAACTAAGCTAAACATAAATCAATATAAGTTATAATATATAGACGAATGCCAGAGAACACATGAAATCATCTGGTGAAATATTTTTAGTAAGAGAATAGGGTTAAAAATCAAGTATCAAAGAATTCCAATACCTAAATAATGCATAAAAGTGCAGGATGTAGCAAATGAACTTTAAGAGAAGGCCAAGGGAAAGAGTGGAAGAACAGAGTGTCATAGAAAGCATTTGAAGGGGCCCTATACATGATGGGAGTGATGTGACCCAAATATATGATGTGTAAGGAATTAAACATTAAACCTGTGATTTTCATAAAAACTATAAAGCCGGAGAATGTATTAACTTCTTAAGGTGGAAAACAACATGCTATTTAGACTGTTTCATAGAGAATCCATCAAGCAGAGACTAAGACAATAACATACTGAAATTAATTGGCTAATAAATTAAAAATCTGGTTAATATCATATGAGACAATAACTTGTAAGAGTTGGGGTTATCTGTTGTACTTGATAAAAATAAACTACATATATTCTTAGGAAAATCAGTTTTTATCATAGGAGGCAAGAATCATTCACATTTCTCCTATCCAAAAGGTTTTTGCATTGATATAACTTTTATTTCTACCCCTATGAAGTGGCAAGTCAGCCTGATCAGTAAAAATTAAATGCATATGTGTATCCTTATAGACTTATCACCAGGTGAACAGACAAAATGACTAGAAGAAAACTCAGTCAATTATTTCTTTTGTCTATGTCCAAACCTGGAATTAATTTTCTTAACAGGGTGTGTACAGCTGGAGATGGGAAATTGTTCATCATATTTAGTACCTCCAGTGGGGACCTTCAGAACCATAGCTGTAGCTGCCTGGAGTTGACCACAAAAACAAGCTTACAAGTAGACAGAAGACGGGATAACAGACATGACACATTAACTCCTTCCGGCATGGATGGGAACTGAAACCGTGTAAGGGAAAGAATTTGGTTCACACACACACACCCCTTTTTTTTTTAAAGGTTGAAATGATTCCAGTAACAAAGCTTACTTTAAGCTTATTCCTTAAGCTCAGCAACCAGATTACAATCTTTTAATTTTTTTCTCATCTTTAAAAGCCCTGAAAAACTTTTTTTCTCAGCCATCTTAAAGGCGATAGTAAAGAAAATGATAAAGGAGTATGAAGGTCTACTGTTCTAAATCCCACAAGTCCCTTGAGAAGAACTGTTGTGACCCTGGCCACCCTCACTTCAGCAAGATAAATATCAAGATAAAGATATCTCTTGCAAAGACTGTAAATGGAATACATTGGAAGAGGGAGCAACTGGAATGGAAAGAGAAACAGAGGCACACAGAGGGGCAAATGTCATCTATGAGGTGGTACATACCAAAACAGGAAGAAAGATGAACTGGCAAGTGGGTAAAGGGGATAAAGTGGATGAAGGGATGCTGGCCAGGAGCCTCTTAAAGGGGGATGGATGCTCTCAGAGATGTCCTTTTTGTCTCTCTGGTAGTGGTTGTAAAAACTGGCGTACGATGTGCCTGCTGTTGTAGCTTTTAACAGGATGGGTGTCTTAACAGTGTTTTATTTTTTCTAAATTAAGACTTGTTTCTGTATAATCTGACAACTGAAAAATGTGCCTATGGGCTCAAACATACAGAAGAGAACCCATTCTGCGAGCCAGGAGGCATGCTCAGTCTAGAACAGCCGCGTTTGCTTGCTCTTCAGTATTGAGTCAGTGCACACTGTATTTGCTGATTATTTCCTTAAAGTCTTAGTCTCAGTTACTCAAACTAAACTGGGAATTATGGATGCTTTTGATTCTCAAACATATTTATTTTCTTAAATTCATGTCTCTATTTATAATAATTATGTTCAGTGAGAAATTAGAGAACTGTTGCTTAATTTCTTTAAAAATAATACTTTTTTTCCTTAAACTTCAGAGAATGTTTCTTTGGTGAAAGGGAAAAAAGAGTATTTACATGGTCTTTTCCCCCTAAGGCTACTAAACACTGTGGTAGCCCTTTATCAGCAGTGTTTACAGTTCATGATTTTGCTTATGTAGATGCTTGCAGAGTGTAAAATTAGGGGTCTGGTGGTTTGTGACCAGAATTTGCTTCTCTATGTCTATCCCTCTTTTACTTGAATTTAAAGTTTTATTTTGGTACATTCTTGTTTTCCCCTGAAACATACAAAAAGAGTAGTAAATTCCCCCAAAGGGTTGTTCCAGGAGTTGATAATGGCAGAAAATTTCTCTCCACTGCCCACACTTCAAGACCTCTGAAGAGCATAGTATGAACCATGCTTAGCAGTCACACTGCCCTTGCTGGGTTCCATCCCCACACAGCAGAACAGAGGCACAGCCACATATGGCGGTGACCCCCCAGCAAATTGAGTGATAAAAGCAGGGAATCAGGAGTTCAAGGATATGTGATATACACAGCTTTCACAGCAGAAAAAACCTTATCTATCTGCCTGTCTTATGTGCACAAAGGGATCCTGCTCCCTCTCTAACTAAGAACACAACTTAGCCTGATTGGCTCAGAGTCCATAGTTACTTATTCTCAGCATATAATAAACATAAACTATGCTGAAGGAGGGCCTAAGTGGTTTTGCTTTGCCCTTCCAATTAAATTATTGCTAGTTGCAAGTAAAAGGAAATTGGCTTCACCTAATTTTGGCAACTTAAATAGGAAAAGGAATTTATCCATCCATAGAAACTAAGGGTTGAATGAACAGGATGATTCTGAATGCATTGGCATCAGCAGAGGAGGTTGACATAAATATTCTTCGTGTAATATGCATTTTTATTGAAAATAAATGTTTTATATAAAATATTCTGATTCTGGTTTCTCCTCCCCATAATCCTCCCAGATCTTATCACCTAACTGAGTCACTGAACTTTGAGCCCTTTTTTTACTCTCTCTTTAGAAGACAGACAAACAAGAAAAAAACAAATAAACAAACAACCAGAATAAAAAGAAAAAAACTCAAGAAATATGCAAATACACAAAGACACACACTCATAAACACACAAGATAGGAAAGTACAATATACAAGCAAAAGGCCATTAAGACAAAGAACAAAACAAAAAACAAAAACAAACAAAAAAAAACAAGAAAGAAAGAAAGAAGTCCAAACAAATCAATATGAGACAAAAAGTCTACAACAATATCATTGATACTGCATAGAGTGGGATCTACCTATAAGTGTGGTCAGTATTCTCACCGGGACTCCACGGGGAAAAAAGTAAGTTTCCATTTGCAAACAGTTGTCAATTGGAGGAAACTCTTGCTTAGAGATAGGCTCTCAGGCCTACCTCCGCCATCTCTGCTCTGGTACCATATCTGGCTTGAACTAGTGCAGGCTCTGTGTGTAATGCCACAATCTCCGTGAGTTCATCTGTGCTTCTATCTCACTCTATGTGGAAGACACTGTTTCCTTGGCATCCGGTATCACCTCTGGCTCTTATAATCTTACAATAAAGGGCACTTAGATTTGCAGATATGAAACAATGCACACTTGCCAGTGATCTAGCATATGGGTGCAAAAATATAATTTATCTTTATTTGAGCAAGTAAGGTGAAGTAAGTAAACTTGTCACTGATTCATGCCCACTCCTAAATTGGCTAAAGTTAGAAGGGAGTAGCCTGTTTGTGTCTGTGTGTAGTTAATTGTAATTTAGGTCTTTATTTTTATGTGTCTGAGTGTTTGACTTCATATATGGATATGCATCATATGTTTGCCTGGCGATTACAGAGACTACACCGTGCTCTGGAACCGAAGTCACAGATGGCGGTGACCCGCAATGTGGACAGTGGGGACAGAACCCATGTCCTCTACAAGAGCATCAAATGCCCTTAACAGAGCCATCCCTTCAACCCCTTTGCTTTATGCACTATGAAATGTAATACCACAGAATTCACTTTTGTTCACTTGCTTGCTTATTTGTTTGTTGATTATCTGAGTTTAAAGACTTTAAAGTGATTGAAAGAGAACACAATAAATTCTGCAAACAACCCTTGATTTCAATCCCCCCATCCAAGCATCATCCTATAACCCACCCTTCAGAAAACCCATGAACATGCCGCTGGGGTCACTTTTTCATCTGTGCAGACTCCACACTGAAGGTTATATAAGCACTGTGTAACCCCAGCTCATCGAGATGCTGCAGAACCCTCCCTGGAATTTCCTCTGATATAACTTAGTAGAGAGAGCAGAAGGCTTTGCAGTGCATGATAAATTTGACAAATGATTACTCATTAAAAACATAAACCAAAGGAAAACAAAACCACCCTAGGCCTAAGGAAGAGGATGGGGCTCTCTCTAATGTTGATTTACCCACTTTGCTTCCCCTTTGCCCCCATTGGATGACTACAAAGCAAAATTCCCTGTTGAAAACCTCAGCTAGGTGTTATCTCGGCACATTCCCCTTGCTTTGCTTTCTCCACTATGCATGTTTCAGAGATACTTTCTAACAGTCTATCTCAATAGCCTGGGAAGAGACCATAGCCCACTGGGGGACAGTTGGGAAACAATTAGGCCATGTGAGCTGTATCTCCTTCTGAGACCTACAGGGTGCCAGGCACAGTACTAGGTGCTGGAGTTGCAATGATGTCCCTTCTTCCATTCTTACCAAGTTCTGTCCTTGAACTCTTCTTCTTTTCTTGCTCTCATTTGGAGATCACATTTAGCTTCCCTGTGTGTAAAGTTCCTCTTCTGTACTTTCCTGTGCTTGAGGAAGAGCCCCCCAGAAGCTCCATCAGCATGGAACATATCTCCCAGTTCATGGTCACAACATCCCATTCACCACATCCTATAGGAATAACTGTCATTTGGTTTCTTTCTCATTTTTCCTACATGTTCCCTAAGCTTGAGAGTTAAGGCCTCACTATGATGACTCTGTCATTCCAACTTAGAAATCGCTTTGGCGGCTTCACACCGTACTGGCCAAATGTACTCTGTACTACGGATTAAGTGCTGGCCTTAAAGGAATAATTGTGACAAAGAACTTCACCATCTGCACTAGAGATGGCATGACATTAGGAGCACTTGCTGCCTTTGAGCAGATCCAGAGTTGTTTGCAATATCTACTTTGGAAGGCTCTCAACCTACTGTAATGCCATCTCCTCTTAAATCCCACCCCTCTGGCCTCCATGGGCACCTGTACTCACATGCACACACCCACACGTAGATACATCCACACTGTCATGGGCAAAAATCCAATAAATCTTAGAAAAACAAAGAACTTTGTAATCTATGAAACGGAACTCCAGGTTGGTTCACTTTGCTTTAAGTTATAACGATCCTATCCATCAGATGAGCTTTTGTCATCCACCTGTGCTGTCCAAGGCCAGATAGACTCCGCCTCCTGTCTCTGTACTAGAATTATCTGCTTTTGGATTTTCTGTGCACCAAATTACTTGAGTTCTTCTCTCTTCCCCTCCTGCCACAATGAAGATGTTCTTTGTGTAGATTCCAACTTGCCCTTTGGAAGAGCAGACCTCCTACTCTATCTCACCCAGGAGTCTCTCCTGGAGATCAAAAGGAGAAGCCATGGAGTGGGCGTGATGGAATTCCACAAAACACCAGATAACCTCACCTCATCGGCTTGTGAGCATGCACTTGTGTTTGGAAATTTCCAATCATATTTAAAAACTAGGTGAGAGTGTCTAACTTGGAGCAAGAGAAAAGAAAGTCTTAACGGAACTTTATCGAGAAGAACCAGCCAAAGGGTGCTGTATTTAGAAATACAGCGGGCTATTCTTATCACATGGGTCTTTGGAAAGTTGGGAGCTTTTTAAGAGTGGTGAGGAAGATGAGTTATGTGTTAAAGGCCTTTGCAAGAGGAGCTGGTGAGGGGTAGTCCAGATATCACGAACATCAGAGGGCTGCAGTGGAAAATTATCAGGGCTCAGAGTGAGAGCACATCTCCTGGAACACCGACTTCACTACACATGTCCTCCAGAACAAAGCGAACAAGGCCTTTTCCAAACTGCACATTTTCCACTATTCTCCGGCAAAGAGGAAAAAAAAATGAACAGATTAATTCTTTGTTATTTCTTAATAGTTCATTCGACTTGCATAGGCAAAGAACAACTGACATTTGGAGGCAACCCAAGGATTTTTTTTTTTTGTTCGAGCTTGCCAGCACACCTGAGTACAGTCAAACTGTTAAAAATTATCTCATCTGACTTTACAGGTGGCTTTGGGGAGGAGCAGATAGCTTAATGCTTAAGGGCAAATCAAATATAAAAAGTGCTTTGTGAATAAAAAAAAAAAACCCGATGGATTTTGACATGGCACATTGTACTGCAACAATGCCTGATCTGATAGCGAGGGCCCTCCAGCCTTTGAGCCTCATTGGTGTTAATTTGGAGAACAAGGGTAGAAGATTTTATCTCTGGCCTCTACTATTATGCTTCACTCAGAGGCTCTTTTAAGACATCTTATGGATTGCTATTTAACAAAAACAAAGCAGATAGGAGACAGCATCCTTCTATGTGAGAGCCAAGATTATTATCTACTTAAATTTTTATCTTGCGGTATTCCTTCTTTGTTAACTCAATTTAAGAAATGAATATTTAAAGATGTAATTTTATTTATTGAATAAACATAATAATTTTTCTTCTGTGTGTGCATGAGTTTTCTCAAGTTTTATATGTATTCCTCTTAATTCCTGTCCCCTCCACCAGCCCTCCAAATTTTTATCACAGCAAGTTGCAACTGTATTATTTTACTTACTCAAGTCATGAACTTTGAATTACCCCTCCTCTCTTCTCCTCCTCTCTCCTTTTCTTTCTTTTATTTTTCATTCCCCTCTTTTCTTCTCCTCTTTCTTTTTCCCTTCCCTTCCTTCCTCCTCCTTTTCTTCTCTCTCTCTCTCTCTCTCTCTCTCTCTCTCTCTCTCCCCTCCCTCCCTCCCTCCCTCTTCTCTCTCTCTCTCTCTTCTCTCTGTCTCTGTCTCTCTCTCTCTCTCTCTGTGTGTGTGTGTGTGTGTGTGTGTGTGTGTGTGTATGTGTATGTGTCCTCTGTGTCTCTCTCTCTCTGTCTCTGTCTCTCTCTGTCTCTGTCTCTCTCTCTCTGTCTCTCTGTCTCTCTCTCTCTCTCTGTCTCTGTCTCTCTCTCTCTCTCTCTCTCTCTCTCTCTCTCTCTCTCTCTCTCTCATCTTTTGAAACAGTGGCTTTTTATGTATCCCTGATTGGTCTGTAATTTACATACCCAGATACTCCTGCCTTTCCATCCAAAGTGCTGGAATAACAGATATGGAGTACATGGGGCATTTGTCCTGCACTTCCATCACAATATTCAAATGATCAGCATGTCCCATTGACAGTATCTTCGAGAGATCCAGAATCGAATCATTCTTGTTCCTTTCACCATTCCCTTCCTGATTCAAGCATCAGTGATCTGTATAGAATCTTGATAGAACAGCCTTGTTCTGGTCTTTCATCTTCACCTGTATTCCTTACAGTCTTCTCAAGAGATGGGAATGTTTTAGAAATCCTTATATTCTGCCTAAACCTTTGTGATGACCTCCCATTTCTTCCACAGTAAATGTCCTTTAAAGTGCCCCTACAGCTCTAGGAAACCCAAACTCTTCACATTCCATTTATCCATCCTTGTCTTCCTGGTACCTACTGGCCTTCATACTCTTTACCTTCCTTTCTCTTTATCCATCCTGGTGTCTGAATAGTGTCTGCTTCTGCACCCATACCAATCAGCCCCAGAACTAGGAGCCCCGAAGCTAGCAGAAAACAATGGCTGTTGCTCTGAAATCTCCTGTGGAAATCGCATGCTTAAAGCCAAGGGACAGGATATTCTCCACAGGTAAGTGGAGACTGGGGACTGACTTCCACGTGAACTCTGGTGCCCCTTATTTGGCCATGTCCCCTTGATGGGGAGGCCCGATGGTACTCAGAGGAAGGATAGCAGACTCCCAAGAAGAAACTTGATACCCTAGCATCATATTCAAGGGGAGGAGGTCCCCATCAGTCGTAGTCATAGGGAAGGGGAATGGGGTGAAAGCAGGAGGGAGGAAGGAATGGGAGGATTGACAGGATGGGATAGCAATTGAGATGTAATATGAATGATTTTATTTTTCAATTAAAAAAACATTTAAAAATTGATGACGGAGAGGAAAGGAGGGCAATATTAGGATTCCTAATTAATTAAAATAACCGTATGCCACTGATAAAATCATTTCCCTAGCGCTGCATATTTATATGCAATAACCTCACATTCCATTAAGGCTACAAACTTCAGGTGACCCTTCCTACAGAGAGAGGAGCGAGAGAGTTTACAGCAGGAGTGTTTCTTAGCCGCCTTCCTGAAAGGCATTTGTAGGAAGCACAGGGACTCTCAGGCATCCAGCTAAAGCTCCCAAGGTGGGTCTCCCTCACATTCTGAGTAGTTCTGGTTGCCTTTGGCAGATAAATATTGTCTTATCATTGGTACTTCTGGCTTATTTGAGCAGCTGAAAATGATGATAAATTTGTAGAAGATGCTAAGCAAAAAAAATAAAATAAAATAAAATAAAAATAAAAAAATAAAAGAGCTTTCCAAAGGATACATGTTCTCTGATGCACACATTGAAAAGCATGGATAAAACTTACCAAAGCAAGTAGGGCTATTATTTTAAGCAGGCATTCTATAGTACTTTACTAAAAAAAACACAAACAAAGACATCCACAGGGTCAGTCCTGGGTGGCTGCTCAGCAGAGGTTCAGGGGCTTTCTGGGACTAACTTGTGCACACTCATCCCTTGTGAACACGGAGAAGGAAATATAATGATACACAGATATTCCCAGTAACCCGTCTGGGAAGCAAGACCAATAGAACAGAGCAGAGAACAGTTCCCCAGCAAGAGCACAAAGCCAGTGTTGAACACCCCTCCTAAAACACAGGGCGGTGTTGAAAGTCTATGTAAGTAAAGCAGCATTATCGATATTACAGTTGACTTCGTGTGGCTGGAGAGGTGGCTCGGACATCAAGAATACTTGCTGTTCTTTCAGGGGACCTTGGTTCAGTTTCCAGAACCCATGTAATATGGTTTGCAACCGCCAGGAGCTACAGCTCCAGGGATGGTTTCTTCTGGCCTCCATGGGTACCTGCACATACATGATATAAACTAATAAATAATAATAAATATATTAAAATCAAACCTTTAAAAAATTCATTTGTCTGCCAGGTACATGCCATGTTATTTCTGTTTAATTTCATCTACCAAAGTAAACTTTACTCCTGTCTCTTAGAATCAATTTCAGCTTGAGGAAAAAAATACTATTACTTCCTTGTAATTTTTATAATCTACCGACTCTGAGTTTCCTGAAAATCATACTAATAATGTTAGTTGTTTAAACATTGGGTTTATTTTTTCTCATAAATATTTTTCATAAAGTTATGCGTGTACACATTTAAAATATGAGTGGAACCAACAGTCTTTTTCACCTACCCCAACTCTCCATCCACTATGGCTTCTCTAATCCTCAAAGGAAATCATTCTTATTTTTGTCAACTTTCTTCCAGGTTTCTGTAAAACTTTACACTAGCTTTTAGTCTAATAATTAGCATCACATTGTTAGTTTCCTTTAATGTGTTATAATTCAACCTCTTTACACGTTAGTCTTGCATAGCTTTCTCTTTCTTTTAGTCACCTTTGTTAATTTTTTTCATTATAATTTTTTCACTATAAACATTATTTTCAGACTGAGATTCAGGATTCTTCACACTTTCATGCATCTGTACATATATTTGCAGTGTTCAGTTTGACAGCATTTTATCCTGCTTTATCAATAAATCTTATGCTTTACATGTACTTTGCTCTGACTTTATCTGACACCCTTTGGGTACTTGTGATATTACAATGAGAGATTCAGCAATATTAATTAAGAAAATGTTTAAAATTCACACATCAGTACGAGTTTTAATTATATGTGGTTAACAGTTGCGAACTATCTCTTTAAATTGTGTATTGAAGTTGAAAGTTGTTGATTTTCTTTTTACATAAATGATAATTTAACAGTGCTGACAGCAGAGCCAAGCAGAGTACTATCACCGCAGCCTGCTTTTGTGTGCTATGTTGTTGACAGTTCCTAAGCGTCCCCCTTACATTGTTTGTATTTTGTTCACTGTCTTTTCATGTCGTAAGGGTAGAGCTAAATGTCTCGTTTTTCTTCCTTTCTCTTTTCCCAAGCTATCTATTATCCTGCCTCATGGGGTCTGGTTTTGTCCTATGACCGCTTCCTGCTCTGTGCTCTGCAGAGCTGGGTCATCTGTCTCTTAGATCTTGTTTTCCTCTGTCTTAGGTTAGTGTAGAGTCATTGTGAGACAACATACTCTGAGAAGTAACAGCAGAGAGATGGTAAGATGGCTCAGCCAGCGACCATGCCGGCTGGGCAAACCTGAGTTCCTAAACTCAGTCTCGGGAGTACACCAAAGAAAAATAAGCCATTCATAAATTTTGTCCTCTGACCTCCACATGTGTGCCATGGCACATACATGCTCCCCACACATGTACAATAATAAATACCTCAAACCTATTTATTATTTAATTATCTATAATAAATATTTTTGAAAATATTTATTTGCTTGTCTGTTTTTATGTGTGTGGGTATATGTGTATCACTTGCATCCGGGAGCCAGTGGAGGCTAGAAGATGGTATTGGATCCTCTGGGGCTAGAATGACAGTTGGTTGTTAGTCACCTAAAATAAGTGCTGGGGACAAAACCCAAGTCTTCTGCATGAGCTGTAAGTACCCTTAGCCAGTGGACCACACCCTCAGCCCCAGAACGTATTTTTTTAAAGAAAAATAATGGCATCAGAAAACATCTTTCCGGTGCCTGATCTTTTGGAAGTCCAGAAAAATGTGTGCTGCTCAAAAAATGACCTAACATCTTTAGGATTCTAAGGTAGAAGCACATTTCACTAAAAACTTTGAAGACCTCTTCTGACACCTTCGAGCACTTAAAATAGTTGAACAGATGATGGAAGCCATCTGTGCTATTTCGTTGATGCTCTGCTTGCTTTATTGTCACCTGCTGGTATACCAAACTCTTTGGTTGTCTGAAATTTCTGGGCAATATGATGCTAGGTGTAAACATGCCCATAATAGTAATGTAGTCACTGCGTGAAGGATGAGCAAACATTTTAGTCTGGAAACATTTCTCTGTGATTTCAATTTTTTCATGTTTATCCTAGATGCACTGGGTAATCATTTCATACCCTTTCACTCACTACACTTTTCCTTATTTTGATTAAGTGTTGGGTATATTTTATTATTTTCTACCTATTCATATTTTTATCGTTGTTCGTTTTGTGGATGCACATCTTCTCTAGTACTGTGCACGAGTTTTCCCTCCTGTACTCTGAATTAGCCGAGTCTTCCTCCACCATCACTTTTCTTTCTGTTAAGTTTCATCTTCCTCCTTTCTACTGTATTTTCTCCTATTTGGTGACCACCTTTCTTGTTCATAAAAGCACAAGCAAAGGGAAGTGTCAGAGAGCTCTGTGAGGGTGGAAGCAGCTTGCCCACTGGCAAATCGGCAGGAAGCCAGTTTTCACAGCAGTGGATCAAAAAACAAGGCCAGACAAAGGACATCTGCTCCAGAGCCCTTCCTGGTAATCTTTTTTTCCCCAGTATTTTAAAAATATTTTTTACATGTACATTTATATTGTTATATAAATATGCAATAGATTACCTATATCAAGAAGAACCATGACACAATCAGGAATTATATAAATGTTACATTATTAGTGAAGGTCTTGCTCCTCTTTTGATTGTAAAGACCCTCCCTCTTCGCATTTGTTAGTCTGCTGATGGTATGCATATGAGACTTTTGTGTGCTAGGAAGGGGGCGGTGCTCTTGCCATGTATCCTGTGCTTTATCTGTTCTTCTGTGTCCCCCATTTTGCTCTTTCCATCAACTGACTTGTGATTCTAAGAGCCATGTATCTCTTGCGTTTACAAGACTGACAGGTATCCATCCTTCCTGCTCACAGCCCCCTTGCCCCTCCAATTTAAAGCTCTAGCTTGTCTTATTCTAGGCTGACAAACACTGCTCATCTTTGTTATCCCAAAAAGCAATAACCTCTCCATACTGGGGCATGGCTCCCTAACCTCTCTCTTCTTGTCACAAGTTTGCACCATTATTGTTAATGTTCCCACACTCAAAGTCTTCCATTCATAAATTATGATGGATGTGGCTTGAGGATTGACACTTGTTATCAAACTTTTGTTATTGAGGATTGACACTTGTTTTCAAACTTTTGTTATTGTTGTTGTTGTTTCCTCAAAATGTGCCTCCAGCCTTTTAGAACTAAACATTCCTTTCTGGTTCTTTATACTGTATGTTCACCATAATCTAATTAAATCAGAATTGTGTCTAGCCAGGGGTTATTATAATTACAGGGCAATAATATTATCAAACTCGTGGAGAACAAGTATCAGATATTTCCATCAATATACACAAAGGACCATATGTAACATATAATCAGTAATAATTGTAATAGAAATGGAGGTTGAGAACAACCACACTTGCTACAGCAGGGGAGGTGGGTTCTGGGCTGAGCTGACATCTGAATTTTTTCTTATCTATATTAAAACTCCTGAATTTTGAACATTTTCCAAAAACATTTACTTCATTACATATTAATAACAGACCTAGATTTACATAGCTCATTACAATACTGAACTTTAATCTACACTCCAAGAAGCTATCGGGGTCAGCCACCTGTCCTGGCAAAGCCAAATAATAGCACCAAATTAATAGAAAAAAAGCAGAAAGGGTGGTTTGTTCAATGTGATGGCTTTGGTAAGAGGGATAAAGATGTCTGATTACCCTCACTTCAAGTGCACATTCAGGTCCTAAAATTTAAATAGAGGGCAATTAATATGCACCTGTAAGCATTGCTGGTCTGGTCGAGGTGGGTAACCCATCCTTGTCTGGACTCTAGTCTCTCCAGTAAGATGGTCTGACAAGTTGTCAGTACTGTGTAAAACTCTCTGGAAGGCAAGTTTCTCCTCTAGCTAGTTCCAAACTTCAGGATTTTTTTTCTCCCAACATGAGATTCCTGGGGGGAGGGGGGATGTCCAGTATCTTGGGGTCTATTGTCTCACCAGTCTGATGGTCAGATTGAAGAACACAGCCTTCTTTTTTTATTTCCAATATGGCAAGGCAGTAATATCATCAAACTACTGGAGTACTGCTATCAAGCGTTGCTATCAATACACACAAGGGTGTACCATAGTTAACGTGCTTAGGATCAGGATGCTTCTGAGCTCTTTATCTCCGTGGTTCAGTGGGACAGAAAACCCTCCTATGATATACAGCCCTAGAATGTAGTTTCCTCAGGAGGCTTATGCAGCGATGTGATCTTCTATCATTTTCAGACTTTACACAGGGAACATATATATCCATTATGCTAATCACATATCTGATAACAGCTAGTCAGTTGTGCCAATAAATTACTAATAAGATAAATTTCTTCAATATTATATTGGAAATTTGCACTTTTAAGTGTATAAGTTTACAGACCTTCAACTTGAAGTATGGCTTGGCTTTCCTGGCCAGAAATCTCTGGGCTGCTGCCAGATCTCTCTCACTTAGGCAAAATTTACTGTTGTGGAACATTTCTGAAGGTCTAGCATGCATCACCTGGCAAGCTTATTGAAATGCATAACCTCTGATCCAGAGGACTGACTTGGCCCAGAAATCTTCACTGACTTGTCCAATCAGTCCAGTGCAACGGGTATTCAGAGCTCCTTGAGGATCTCACACCAAGGCATGGAGAAGAAACAGTCATATTCCTTAATATATCTAAACCTTTTAATAGGTGTTGTGTGAAAAAATAGATCAGAGAAAATTAATGTACAAATATGTCTATGTGCATTTTGTTAGGGTGAAATACATGGTAATTCTTCACATTAAACATGTAAATGAATTAAAGAATATGGATGGATGTCATTATCAAGTTCTTTTCATTTTTTAAAAGAAAAACCCCATTACTTAGATAAAGACCATTTAACTACTAAAAAGGCTGTGGTGGTTTGAATATAATGTCCCCCCCCCATAGGTTCTTATATGTGAATATATAGTCACCATGAATTGGAAATCACTGAAAGGATTACTTGATATGGCCTGGGAGAAGTATGGCACTCAGGGATTGGCTAAAAGCATTCTATGTCTCTCTCTCTCTCTCTCTCTCTCTCTCTCTCTCTCTCTCTCTCTCTCTCTCTCTCTCTCTCTCTCCCAGGATGTAGCTACATCTTAGCTTCTTCTCTAAAATGATGCCTGCCTGCTGCCACATTCCCTGCCATGATGATAATGGACTAAGCCTCTGAAAGTATAAACAAGTCCCAATTAAATACTTCCTTTTGTGGGTTGCTGTGGCCACGACGTCTCCTAACAGCAATAGAACACTAACTAAGACAAAGGTCAAGTTTTGAAATGACAATATGTTAGACAAGAAAGTCATGTTAACAGCATAATGGACCTTGTCCATAAATGGATTAATGAGTTCTTCTCAAATGCGAAAGGTAAGTGACCCAAATCTGACATTTACAAATAAATAACAGCTTTCACTCATGCTTTTTTTTCTCAATAAACACTTCTTCTCTGAACCCCACTGTATTAGCTCATTGTGTCAGGGCAAGTCACAGACTCATAGGCAACACAGACAAGAAACGTGTTGGAACGAGAAGGCATTTTTTGCTGTCAGTCAACCATTTCACAGACAGAAAGGATCACCAAAGGGAGCAGTGTGGTCGAACACAAGTATTCAAATCAAGGCGAGATTACATTCAAGCTATTTGATTCACTTAAGAAAGCCCGGGTTTTTTCGCCGTTATAAACGTGGGCAGGTAGAAACCCGCAGACTTTGAATATGAGGTCAGTAGAGGCGACAGAAGTCTTTGTCAGATTCCTGACGTTGGATTGGCTCCTTTTCCTCCAGTGTCTGTTCCCCAGACAGGCTCCTATGATCGCGTTATAGATATTAATTTCTGCAGGGAAGTCACTCACTCTGATTGAAAGGTCTGATGTGACTGAGGCCCCAATACCCATGGCCAGACACCAAATGAAATTTCCCCTAAATATGAATGCCTTGTCTGTTTCTGCAATCGCAGACAAGGGCTGTTACAACTCCTCCCCCCCCCCACCCCGCCCCCGCATCCTTCTGCTAGTTAGAGCAAAGGTCCTTGTCTCTCCTTTTTTTCTGTGCTGCCTTTCTAGCCTGTATCTCCTGCTTGCTTGCACACTCATAGTCTGTGTTTATCAGCCATAATGTTGAGCAATAGCACAGTACTTTCCTTTGCTGAGCTGGCAGCTTTCAAAAAAATCTCCTCTACCCTAAAATGTGTAAACTCTATAGAAATTGCCTGAATTTTTGTTACTCAGACAGAAGAGGGGGAGGGGGAAGAGGGCACAGGGGAAAATTGTCCCCTACATCTACTTCATACAGCTTAGTTGGTTCCTCTGAACTAACAGGCCATAGACTCTGAGATTAGAAATGTTATTTGTCTTGTGATTTGCTTTAAAGAGTTGTTTAAAGAATTGTTTAGTAACAGGGTGAGCAAGCTTGAGACCAAAGACAAAGGAATGTGCTATTTAATGTAGGCCATAGTGAGGTAACAGTGTGATGAGCATTTGTCCATTTGTGTGTTGCTAAGTCATCCATTTATGTCCTTTAAAATAGTAATGACTAGATGCCCACTCTGTCCTGGCACAGAATAAAATACAGGTCCCCACTGAATGCTACATTTACCTGACAAAAACTTAGAATTTGAAGAATGTGATCTTAATTTATACCTGTCTGCTGTCACTTTCATTTACTCCTTTTATCTTACAAAGAAAGCTTTCCTGCCCTTTACTGCTAGGAAAAAAAATATTTCCTGCACTTTCAAAATCTTTTATAATGGCTCATTGTTTAATTCAGTCTCCATACTATGATAAGAATCAGGGATGGGTCTGCCTTCTAAGCCTTTTTTTTTTTTTTACTTTATTAATTTATTCTTGTTACATCTCAATGGTTATCCCATCCCTTGTATCCTCCCATTCTTCCCTCCCTCCCATTTTCCCCTTATTCCCCTCCCCTATGACTGTTCCTGAGGGGGATTACCTCCCCCTGTATATGTTCATAGGGTATCAAGTCTCTTCTTGGTAACCTGCTGTCCTTCCTCTGAGTGCCACCAGGTCTCCCCCTCCAGGGGACATGGTCAAAGGTGAGGCACCAGAGTATGTGAGAAAGTCATATCCCACTCTCCAGTCTACTGTGGAGAGTGTTCTGTCCATTGTCTAGATCTGGATAGGGGTTTAAGGTTTACTGCCTGTATTGTCCTTGGCTGGTGCCTTAGTTTGAGCAGGACCCCTGGGCCCAAATCTGCCTATCATAATATTCTACTTGTAGGCTTCTAGGACCCTCTGGATCCTTCTACCTTGCCATTCTCCCATGCTTCTCTCATCTAGAGTCCCACTAGAATGTCCTCCCCTCTGTCTCAGTTTCCTGGTAAGTGAAGGCTTTCATGGGACATGCCCCTTGGGCTAATATGCAGATATAAGTGAGTATATACCATTTGAGTCTTTCTGCTTCTGGGTTAACTCACTCATTATGATCATTTCTAGCTCAATCCATTTATCCACAAATTTCGGGAATTCCTTGTTTTTAATAGCTGAATAGTATTCCATAGTGTATATGTACCACAGTTTCTTTATCCATTCTTCTATTGAGGGACACTTAGGCTGTTTCCATGTTCTGGCTATTATGAATAAGGCTGCTATGAACATGGTTGAGCAAATTTTCTTGTTGTGTGCTGGAGCATCTTCTGGGTATATTCCAAGGAGTGGAATAGCTGGGTCTTGAGGAAGCCCTATTCCCATTTTTCTGAGATAGCACCAGATAGATTTCCAAAGTGGTTGTACTAGTTTGCATTCCCACCAGCAATGAAGGAGTGGTCCTCTCTCCCCACATCCTCGCCAGCATGTGGTGTCGCTTGAATTTTTGATCTTAGCCATTCTGATGGGTATAAGATGGAATCTCAGAGTTGTTTTGATTTGCATTTCCCTGATGATTAAGGAGGTTGAGCATTTCTTTAAGTGTTTCTCAGCCATTTGATATTCCTCTGTTGAGAATTCTCTGTTTAGTTCCAAGCCCCATTTCTCAATTGGGTTATTTGGTTTGGTGGTGTTTAATTTCTTGAATTCTTTATATATTTTGGATATTAGACCTTTGTCAGATGTAGGGTTGGTGAAGATCTTTTCCCAGTTTGTAGGCTGTCGCTTTGTTCTCTTGACAGTGTCTCCTGCCTTACAGAAGCTTCTCAGCCTCATGAGGTCCCATTTATTAATTGTTGACATTAATGCCTGGGCTGTTGGTGTTCTGTTCAGGAAGTTGTCTCCTGTGCCAATATGTTCCAGGCTCTTCCCCACTTTTTCTTCTAAGTGACTTAGTGTCTCTGGTTTTATGTTGAGGTCTTTAATCCACTTGGATTTGAGTTTTGTACAAGGTGACAAATATGGGTCCAGTTGCATTTTTTTACACATGGACATCCAGTTAGACCAGCACCATTTGTTGAAGATGCTATCCCCTTTTCCATCGAATGGATTTGGCTTCTTTGTCGAAAATCAAATGACCATATGTGTGTGGATTCATATCTGGGTCTTCGATTCGATTCCACTGATCAACCAGCCTGTTGCTGTGCCAGTACCATGCTGTTTTAATTACTATTGCTTTATAGTATGCCTTCTAAGCCTTTATAGTCAACTCTGAGAATAAATTAGGCAAACCACGCAGCTCCATAATCAGATTTGTGATTTTAAGTAAAGAGTTTTTCCAAAGGTAAGAGGAAAATAGGACTAGTTTCTATTGTAGAGATATAATAATAACATTGTAGAGATATAATAATAACAACATAAGTGACACAAAATACGGGGGCAGGAAAAAGATTTAAACTGACTTTAATGTTTTAAAAAATATTACGATAAAGAATGAGTTTACCTATCACCGTTCTGTAATGCTTTCACATTTTTGAAAAGATGACTTTCTTTGGCCCGACAGCTGAATCCTCTGGGCCGAGGAATAGGAAGGTGCAGTTCAACGGCGAATTGTGAAAAGCAGTCTCTCAAACAGACCTTACACAGAGGGGCATGGAGGAGATGACTAAGGCCCTGAGTGCAGACGAAGAAGTCATGTCAATGAAACAGGTTAACAGTATTGAGACAAAGAAGCTGGAGGACAGGGGGCATTTCCTGTGGTGCCCATAAATCACCGGGGTAGCTCTCCAACTTTCTGCTGCCATCCAGAGTTTCAGAAATTATACTAGCAAAACAACAACAACAACAAAACATAGGATTGTGATTCAGAACTGGACGTCTTCCATGGCGTTATCCTATCTTTCTTTTCAGCAAGAATGTTATTGTTGTTGTTATTAATAATAACTTTTTAGGACACAGAGGCAAGGAACAGGATCTGCTATCGATCCCTGATAGAGATCTTTAGTTTTAGTCTTCAAGATCCAAGAGGGGCAGCTGTAACATAGAGCAACACTGTTTGGCAGAGGAACATGTGTGGCTCCAAGGGCTTGGAGAAGCTGGAAGGACGAAAAGGAAGGTCTTGCTCATCTTCCTGGCTCTTCACTGGGCTAAAATTCACCTTCTGCCCTCTCACTTCCAGAGCCATGTTGAAGGCACAAGCAACACCGAGAGGTCTAAAAACTGACAATGGGAAACTCATCTGAAACCTAGAGCAATTTGGAATCATCGGTCTTTGAATTAATGACAGTGTAGAAATCGAAAAAGCTTTGTAGAAAGTGAGAGGCAAAGTTGGTCAATTGTTTTTTTGTTTGTTTTTTTGAGTAATGTTCCAATTTTCTCTATGAATGAATATTTAACCTGGTGCAATTTAAATGCAGCTAGAAAACTTTCCTCAGCCATCAGTATAGAACCATAACATGTTAGTTGATAAAACTGATAATGTAATAATACCCAAGATTAAAGTTTTCCAATAATGTAAGTTACTGAAAGTACTGTATCAAATAAAAATACCTAACATATTTTTTTATTTTCTTGGAGTGACAGATAACAGATTCAAATTTTCCAAAAGTGGAGGCATCTATTTAAAAAGCCATTGATGTGTGAGTGGTATTAGCCAATGCCACTCAATCACTCAATACAACAATTACAGTGGTCTAGTGGGTGCGGACTAAAATACTCATCAATATCTCCTGGCCAAAAATAAGGGTAGATATGAACTGGAGTCATAGCATCTTGTGGTATACATGCTTAAAAATTAAAGTCTATCATTACCAAATGATGGAGGAAATTGAAAATTCAATGAAGATTTTTTTTAAAGAAGAAATTCAGAAATCCTCTTTGGTTAGAGTTATCTAGGAAATGCATAGAAAGATTTTTGTTTTGGTTTAGTCTTGAGTTATCTAAATATAATTGCTGTAGAGTTATCACTTTGTTTTGTCTGTGATGTCTTTAGAATGAGAGGTAAAGGATGCTATTTAGAGGCAGGATTATTAAATATCAGCTAGAGAGAATGCCTGCATATGGGATACAGAAATACAAACCCTTAGAATATTTCCTTCTTTTTTCCTGCTCTTTTCCTGAGAATCGTCATAGCAAGTTTCAGGCTATCCAGGGGCTACATAATGAGACTTTGTCTCAACAACAACAAAATTATCTGGGCAAGAAGGAAAGAATGAGCTCACAGAGTCATCCAGTCAGCCAACAGCCTTAAGAGAAGAGATGCCTGACCTCTCCCAAGCCAAAAGGAGGTTTCTAATAGACAGCCTTTACACTTGAATACTAACACTGGATTTTTTTCCCTATGTGTGTGGTCAGATTTTGGAAATGCTATCTTCTATAATCACTAGAGTATATTTCTTAGAATTAATTGTTTGATCTCCTTCTACCATTCATACATATATAAATGCTGTTGATCTGTTTCCCAGGAGATGTCACCTATTCAGGTCTCTGGACCTTCTTCTTTAATGTGAAGGGGTTGGCCAAGAGAACCTCTATGTCCCTAACCCATCATGGCCCTTTTGATGAACAAAACCCTTTGTTAGGGACAAACACAAGAAGACGGAGACACAGGGGCAGGCAGGGTCTGTCTCAAGGCAGCCTTCAGGCAGGCACAGTTTCAAAGTGATGTGACAGACAGAGGACAAGAGCTACAGGGACCATGAGGAGGAGGTTTGACATCTGGATTTACTCTTGGGTAAACGACTCCAATTGGAAGCACTTTCCTTGTGTTACCAAAGCATCATTGATAGCTTTGAGCTAATCAGTAATGCATTTGATGCAGGTATCACTCAAGGAGAGATTACATGTAAGAAGACATGCGTGTCACAGAGCAAGAATCTTGAGAGCTGCCTTAGAATTCTGCCTCCTTCTGTAGCATTAACAGCCCAGCATTAGTCCTAAAGTAACTGTTGAATGGCCATCCTTCTTAAATGTCCATCAGACGTGTTTAATGTGTGGCCAAGACTGAGGTATTAGGCGTTTTTTAAGCTGGTACTCAAACATTTACCAGATTTCCTCCTGCTACAAATGGAGCTCACAGGAAATAGAAATGTAGAACTGGAGAAAGTGAGATCCTCAGGAAATGGTCCACATTCCTAGGAATCAAACTGATCCAAACTTTGCAGGTTGAGAAAGCAGGCTGCAGAGCAAGGGAAGAAATGCTGCTACAAGTTGTTTTGACTAAATCGTGTGCGTTGACAGCTTCGGTCGTGTAGATAATATATTCTGGTTACTCGCCTCACACTCTTCTCTTGTTTCCCTCCCATTCTCCCTAGACTCATTTTTAACTTATGAATCTCTTTCCCGCAATCACTACTTTTGTTTGTATCCCAGAGTTCTACTCGGTCCATCTGTGTCCTGTGGCTACCCACTTCAGCCTGATGTCCTCACTGGTCGACATGACTAGATACTGTGCCCCACCCTACCTACCTCCTTCCTGGAATCATTAAGTTGCCAATTAATTAGTAAATTTTAGAGGCAGGTGAGCTTCTTCCCCACGCTTTAGCTGACTGTTGGTGGGGGGGGAGCACAAACTGTGTGGGTTCACTGTGAGGAGTTCAGGATTGATTGTCAGGGCTACATTGTGCTTGGCTTTGACAGCATTTCATGCTATATACTGGCTCCTATGTTCTGGCCATTCCCTCTACCACAGTATTCCAAAATCTTCAAGGGGGTGGTATATGCATCTTGTTTAGAGTTGACCCCTTAGCCATATTTTACTCTCAGAATCTTGTACAGCTTTGGGTTTAAGCATTCATTTCCACTCACTGAAAAAAAAAAAAAAGAGTAATCTTAGAATACGGCTGAATGCTAGCCTTTGTCTTAATTCCTTCTCTTTGGAGCCCCTCATTCCCTTTTTACTTAGAGATCTCAACTGATTGGATGCACACAATACAGAGGAAAAATGTGTTACTTCAAAGTCTAACAATTTAGATGTTAATCAATCTTATCCAAATATATATATCTCCATGACAACAGCTGAATTTGTTTTTTACCTAGCAGCCTAGTACCAATAACCTAGATGGGCGGACACATGAAATTAACCATCATGGCCTGTGTACAGAAAGGAGATGGCACTTTAAATTCTGACTAGTTGCACCACTGCCAGAGTTTACTTTTCGTAAAGTATGTTTTTGCACTCGTGACTAGTTCTAGAGACTAATGTGCTCACTCAAAGCCCTTTTCTCTGAAAATCAAGCTCTAATAATTGATCCATCCAGCAAACTATTTGGTATGACATTAAGTACGAACATATTTTATATATAATAGCAAACTCTACCGTCCACATTCTTAAGCTTTGTACAAGCATTGTTTTCTCACATCCAGTGGGCAATAACTCAGCTAGAGAGCCACTAATCTAAAATGGGGCCATCCAAGCAGCTTTGCAGAATACACAGTGGCTCTTCTGTGTCATGTGTGTTTGCCATGGGTTGGGCTAAAGAGAAAGAGGCTATTTGGGTATCGCTCATATCACAGTTCACCAGAACACTGGAGTCCCGAGGAAACACGCCATGAGTGTGGGGGCCGCTGCCATCCCCTCCTGCTTGAAGTGGCCCAAAGCCAAATATACAGTGAAATCTAATTTCAACAGTATAGAGAAAAATAATCTAATACTATTTAGTAGGACTGCATAGCCACATGACAGAAGGTGCAGGAAATATATGAAGTGTAAACCACTTCCGTGTATGGCAGTATCCCGTCACAGCTTGGTTTCCCCCTAACACTGAAATGTAAAAGGCATCAGCTGCACCTACACTGCTCCTGCTCATTCTGATTTTTGTTGTTGTTGTTGTTGTTGTTGTTGTTTTGTTACTTGTTTTTCTTGTTTGGCTATTTCATGCATTTACACAATAAATTTTAGTTCTTTCCACCCTATTCCTTTTTCTTCCCAGTAAGTCCACCTCCCAATTTCATGTCTTTGTTTTCTGTGTGACATTTCACTGTAATTGCTGTATTGAGTGGCATTGGCTAACACCACTCACACACCAGGTCAGACATTTTCTTCGAAAAGACTCCTCCTGTCCCTGTAGAAAGCACGTCCCTAACGGAGCACTCTAGTGTGACTAGTCCTTGTTTATGATGCGTTTACGATACTTAGACATGTCACTACCTTATTCTGTCTTTGGCACCAGACATAAGCCCAGCAAAAGAGGCAACCATGGTTATTTTACTCACTATGTGTTCTCAGCACCTCACACCAAGCAGAGCAACTTAGTTGTTGAATGGCAAGTGTGCCCATGCGATCATTTCTAAGAACCTACTTTAATTAGAAAGGCATGGTTATCTACATGGGTGGAAATGCAGGAGGCAGTTTTCACAGGCAAAGACTCTGTCAAACAAAGCAGGGAAGTAAAGGTTAGGGCCACCGGAGCATTTAAACAGACCCAGATGAGGCCAGGATCCCCACAGCGAGCTACATTGCTTCTCTCCTTTCTGCCTATAAAGAATTAGGTGTTTTAATGGACCTTACGGCTATTCTTCTGTGAGAAGGCTTAATGATGAGAGGCTGTTACTTAAAGGAAACAGAAAATGAAGAATTACTTTAATTAGGAGCAACTCGTCAAAAGAAATGCTTCCCAATTAATCTTTTCTGGAAGGAAAACACATCTTATAATTTATTTTAATCCTTAGTCCTCTTTAATACATGCACGCATGTACATACACACAAGTCCTCTTTAATACACGCACGCATGTACATACACACACAGAGAGAGACACATGCACACACACATACACACACATACACTTCTGTGCACACACACAGATATACACATCCTGGTGTTCAGGTCAGCTTCTAGTAACATTAGTTAAAAAAAAAAAGTGAGCCAATTATAGCCATTAAAGCTTTTCTATCCAAGCTATTTATTTTCAAAGGTTAACATTTCTCTGGTTACCTGGGGAAGGCATGCCTTTTAGCTTTACGAAAGATTGTTAAGAGTGGCAGAAAAGGCACCGGTCTCCTTCCGCTCACCTACCTAGCACCTCACATCACTTCACACACCACCAGGGCTCAAGAGTCAGAAATTGCACAAATCCAGTGGTGTCTTTGAAAGGAAACCCAGCTGAAATGTTCCTGGAGAGAGGAGAAAACTCCTGGGATGGCTTCTTTGCTGACATTTGTTTTTAATCTCTCACAGCTCTCCAACCCAGGTTCACAGAGCTGCTAGTACTCTCTGAAGCCTTAACAGAGACATAAATTAGCCCCAGTCACAGCAGTAGGGTGGCATTTAAAAGGGAGGAGGAGGCAGGCGTCGTTTTGATTTCTTTTTTTTCCCTTCTATGTCAGCAAGTAAGAAAACCCCAACAGTTTACAAAAAACCTTTGGAGGTTAGTGTTCCCTTCTATACCTCTCCCCGTGAACCTCAAGGAAGTGAGTTGGAGGGAGAATTGTCAGAAAACAAGAAAAAGAAAGGTACAGGCCCTTTACCTTTGAGATTGGAGATGCAAACTTTCTGTGGTGACACTGTAATAGTCTTGCAATCTGAAGCCCCAGGAAAAGCAAGAAAAAAAAATAATTTGTAGTGAAACTTGAGGTTTCCCATGTAGTACATTTTCATGGCCAAGGGCCCAAATCTTTCAGTGTTTTCAAGTCATTTTCAGACTGCACAGGTTTACTGTTTCTTATCTGCTTTTAACTAGAAGTTCAAGGTGAGAGTTCACCATGTGCAGGCCTTGGCTGCTGGGATCTGTGATATATGGTGACTCTTATAAGAAAATATGAGTCTTCTCTAAGTCTCACGGGAACATGAGACAACTTCCTAACAACTTCATCCCGTTCTAAGGAGACATCAGCCGAAGGGTGCACACAGCGAGAGGGCTGTGTGCAGACAAGAGCAACCGTGAACGGGGTGCCTGAGGAGAGAGATGAGGAGCTAATGTCAAAGTCAAGTGGAAGGCAGCCAGCAGGACATAAAATGTCAGAGCTGAGATCAGCCAGATGTGTGCAGAAATTGACCAAGGATCTGGTGGAAGAACAAAGCAGAATCTTTTTTTTTTTTCTCTCTCTCTCTCTCTCCTCACAAGCAGGAAAGATGGGCATTAAGAGAGAGTAGGCACTCCTTGCTAATCACACACCACTCAGTTCTAAAATAAAACTTGGAAGATGTCACAAGGTAAGCCCCACTAATAATTCAGGAATAATCCCACAGACCAAACACAATGCATGGAAGTGCTGGGACCAACATAGCTTCTTTATAGATGTCTCAATGTCAACTCTTGGATGAGTTCGTTGGAGCTTTTTTTTACTGTGGTAGCATTGATTGGTACCTCTGTGGATATTGTGTCTAACTGGTATGCCTGGTGGTTTAGCCACTATTGAACTCCCCACATCCAAAGAGACATTGACAAGCCTCAAGAAACAAAGAGGGCGAATCATATTCTCACTGTCCTTGTTACTTTTGTGTCACTATGACAGAAACACTTGAAAGAAACAAGGGAGGATAGCTTCACATGGCCCTCGGATTCAGTCCATCATGGCAGGGAAAGCAGGACAGAAGGAGCGTCTGAAAACAGCTGCTCATGTCCCAGAACACTATGACAGAATAAAACCAAGGCCAGGCAAGAGAGCCAACCTCTGACACTGTTAACGATGCTCTGCTATGCCTACCGTAGCTGTTCACCAAAACGCTTCACCCAGCAGTGGAACAAAACAGATGTTGAGACTCAGCCAAACATTTGGTAGAGCACAGGGAGTCTTGTGGAAGAGTGAGGGGAAGGATAGAAGGACCCAGGAGCAGACAGAAACTCCCCAAGAAGACCAACAGAGCTAAATAAACAGGTTCCAAGGGTGCTTGTGGAGACCGAAGGACCAACCAAGGACCATTCATGGACTGGATCTAGGCCCTCTACACATATGTAGCCGGTGGGCATCTCAGGCTTCATGTGGGTCCCCTAGTAATGAGAGCAAGGGCTGTCTCTGACATGGATCCTGTTGCCTGTTTTTGATCGCTTCTCCCTGGCAGAGCTGCCTCACCAGGCTAGAGAGGAAGAGGATATGCTCAGTTCTGATGCAACTTGATGTGTTGGGGTGTGGTTTTAGGGGTCCCCTTTTCTGAGGAATAGGGGAGCATGATAGAAGGAAGAAGGAGAGAGGGTAGAACCTGGAGGAGAGGAAGAAGGGGGCTATGATCAGGATACATACATATGTACATACATACATACATACATACATACATACATACATACATACATACAAGACCAGACTATAACCATTAAAGACCTGCTAGTCAGATCAGACCCCTCCAAATTCATAACCTCCTCAATACAGTACCACTAGTACTAGCAAACCAGTGTCCCAAATAAACTGTGGGGAACATCTCAAATCCAAGCCACAGCACGAGCTTGCTACGGGTTCTCATGGCCAACCTTTCTCAAATGGGAAGATGGCTGTAATCCCTGTAAAAAACAACAACAACAACAACAACAACAACACAGATACATACTTCCAACATTCAATGGCACAAAGTATACACTATCATCTCCAAAGGCAGGGAAGGGGGCATAGAGACAAAAGAATGGGCCAAAATAAGACAAAAACCCATCAGGGCAAAGTCCGAATTCTGTGTCCCTCCATGACTCATATCAAGGTGCTATTCAGATCTCGGATTCCACCCAGGTGTGGTGGCACATGCCTTTAATCCCAGCACTTGGGAGGCAGAGACAAGTGGATCGCTGTGCGTTCCAGGCCAGCTTGGACTACAAAGAGAGTCCAGGACAGACAAGGCTACACAAAGAAACCCTGTCTCAAAAACAAACAAACAAACAACAACAAAAACCCAAAAACAAACAACAACAACAAACAGATCTGAGATACCTTTCAGTGTTGCTGTCTGCAGCACACTTCTCTGTCCTGGACTGATTCTACCTTATTAGCAGCTCTTCATGGGAGGCATCGCAGCACTCTCATCTCCAACAACTAGGGTCACCAACCCAATAAAAGGCTTCGCTTTCACAGCTTCATGCAATGTTCTCTCTGGGCCTCCATGCAGGTACTGCACTGCCACATGCCTGGCCTCAGCGGCAATCTTTAGCCTCAGAGGAAGATTCTATAACTCTTGCATTTATCTTGACTCTAAATTTAGAGCCACTTGGCCAAAGCTGCCAAATTCTTCTACTTGCTTGGGCTGGAACTTGGCCCCCTCCTAGAAAGACATTTGCATCAGCTTTCTGTTGTCATACTTTCCTTTCTTCCTTAAGTTTTTCTTTAACTTCTTTTCATAAGTTGGAAGCTTTGATGTATATGTCATGCCCCGAGGGGACCACTCCCTTTATTCCATTTTTAATCAGGCCTTACTTTAAACGTTTTATCTCCTGAAACACAGGACTCTAACATTGCAGTTTCTGTTTTTTGTTTGCTTGTTTTGTTTTGTTTTTCCCCTCTTTAAACCTTCCACTTTACAATCTCTCTTTACCCTACCTGCTCTTTCATTGTAGATCTGCACAAGAGTTGATCACTAATAACTACGGGACACAGTCAATATTAGGCTGTCTTGAAATCTCCTTTGCCAACAGCATTAGTCCAAAACCCTTCAATTTAGCTTCACATGGATTTTTAGTATGGGGGGGGGGGGGGAAGCAGCCACATTCAAGAATGGTCTTTAGGTCAGATGAAAATATTCTTCTCCTGTGATAACTCTCAAGCAGGCCTGCAACAGACTTCAGAGCTCTTGGCACCACCGTCGTCCATGCTACTACTAGGATGGCCCAGTAAGCCCCACTTAAAGCATCCAACAGCTTTTCTAGTCCAAAGCCCCAAAGTCTTTCATATTCCTCCAAACAACAGCAATGGTTAGGCCTGTCACAGCAGTGCATCACTCCCTGCTCTCAAGTCATGTCTTATTTACTGTCCTATTGCTGTGAAGAGATACCATGACCAAGGCAACCTTTTATAAAAGGAGACATTCAATTGTATGGAGGCCTGCTTACAGGTCCAGCCAGTGAGTCCATCATTATTGTGGGAAGCAGAGAGGCATGGTACTAGAGCAATAGTTGAAGGTTTTATATTTTGATGCATTATAGAGAAAAAGAAGGAGAGAGAGAGAGAGAGAGAGAGAGAGAGAGAGAGAGAGAGAGAGAGAGAGAGGCAGGCAGGGTATGGGATTTTTGAAACTTCAAAGCCTAACCCTAGCCACACACCTCCCCCAACAAGGCCACACTTGCTGCAACAAGGCATCATCTCTTAATCCCTCTAATCTTTCACAGACTGTTCCATTCCCTGATGCCTAAGCACTGAAATATATGAATAGGAAACCATCTCATTCGACCCATCGTAGATGCATTTCCACTTCTAGAGAGATACTTCCAGCCTCCTAAAAAAATTCTACTAAGCCCTTAAAGTTAGCATGACTGTTCATACTGGGATCCAGGCCTCCAACACATGACTATCCAGGGAACAAAGCACATTAGCATTTCTTAAGCATAAATTGCTTTCTCCTCACGTTGTTTTTAAAAAGTAATTTCTACTCCTTGGCACAAATCTGCCTGTAGGCTAGTGGCTGCCAAAATCTTTGTTTAGCTCTGTCTTCCCTATGAGCCTCATATTTAAATATATTCAAATGACTATTTGTTGTCTAAGTTTCTGTCTAACACAGCTGCATCAGGTGAAACATTTCAAACACTCATATCATTGTGGATGTTAGTTTTGACATGTTATGTCCCATCATGAGTAATATTGACATTATTCATGGTCTGCCCACATACTCAGCTTCTAGATGTTTTTCTTCATTGATTACACAATCTGTCACAATCACGCAACTGTTCAAATGATCTTGTCTCCCTTTGGTCTCTTCCTCCTTTCACCTATCAATTTGATTTTTCCACTATTAGAAGAAATGCTGCATTTACTAAGTGTGCATTGTACCCCAGACACCATTCTAATCTTTCTATATGTACTATTTATTTAATCCTCGTTGTTCTATAAAGTACTACAACTCCCATTTTATAGAAGAAAAAAACCCCTGAGATTCAAGCTCATGAGGTGGTAGAAAAGGATGTAGATGAAACAGGCAGGTGGAGAGGTATAGGGAATGGGTCAGTCTGGGACAAGGAAAGAGCATTGTTTAAACAGCAGCAGAATTTCCTTTGCATTATTAGTCCAGAGTTCTACTCAAACTGTGGCTATAAAAGCTCTGCAACAGCTGCTTACACAAGCTCACCTCCTGGGCAAACCATCAAAGTACAGCGAGCTCCTATGCCTCATAAACCGTTTGTCTAAAATATAGAGTTCAAACTCCCCATCCTGTCTGCAATTCTGTACAGTCCATCTATTTTCTGACTTCATCTGTGATCATTAAGCATCCATCACCAACATGGCCTGTCTCAAATGGTTTCATGTTCTGAGCATGTTTTCGTCTTTCATCCCAGCTTTTAAATTATAGTCATTATTCAGAATCCAAATGAGAATGTTGGCCTCAGGACCCCGTATCTATATCCCCAAACCTGAAAATGTTCAATTCTCTCATTTACATTAGCACAGTATTCATATGTAACCCAATGCACATCTCATATACATGAAATAAGATCTAAATTACTTCTGATAGTTAATTTTGATTTTTATGTAAAGTGATGTGCTCTTCTAGGTATATCTGTGAGGGCAGTTCTAAACACATTTAGGACATGGGACAAATTGAGGGAGGGAAAACCTATCCTGTACATGGTGGTCCCATTCAAAAGACTAACAGCCTACATAGAATGTAAACGGAAGAGGAAGCCTGCCAGAATAAGCAAACTCCATCCCTCCTAGGCAAACGTAGCTATTGTTTCTGCCATCACTTGCATACATCAGACGCCTGCTTCTTTAGCCTGTCAACATGAGCTCATCAAGTGTCTGCCTAGGTGTCTTCAATGCCTTCCATCTCAGCCTTGAGGCACATTGCTAGCCCCTCTTGTTCTGAGGATCCATGCTTCTTGGGATGAGTAGCTAGTGGATTCTCTGGATCTCTCTCTATCCATCATGGAGACCACACTTTATTAAATAGACTCCATTGCCTTATGTTAATTTAATGCCTTTCCTGATGTCCTATTCATTCTATTCCTCTAGAGAATCCTTTTTGATGTACTACAAGAATTTAAATAGTCATCACAACACGCTGTTTAGGAAATAAGGGTGAAACATCTCTACATGCTCAGTAAAGGTTCTTAGTTTTTAATATCTTGTCAAACCACTGGTTGAATCAAAAAAAAATGCAGACAAAGAGAGACAGCTATATCCTGTTTCCTGTTGCCTTCCTTATCTCTCTAAAAACTCTACCTTTAGATTTAAAAAGTCAGGACAGTGAGTTTCCCTTTCTTCATTTAACCTTTACACTGAGTAGACAAGCTGCTATTGTCTATTATATTTACTCACATGTTTATCTAAAGCACATCCTTATATACAATGCACAGAGTTAAGTGTTTGTTTTCCTGGCATCACTGGACAGAGTAGGGTACTAATCAATTCTGGGCACACTGCATAATACTCCAGAGGTACTCTATACATTCTAAGATAATAGAAGAAAGGGTCCCTAAACCATCCCTTGGTTGTTGGGTGACAAGAAGCATTTGTTTTGTTGAATGACCTGTATGATCTGCTTACTTTTGCTCTGTCACTTTTCGATATGAAGGTCAAAGTACCAGGAAGGCGAAGTGGCTGAAATAGCCAGTGATCCTATTTTTCCTCAACCAACACAGAAAAACTTGTTAGAGAAACCTTCAGTAAAGAGTCAGTATCCTTTAGTGAGAGGCTTTAATAGAAGCACACGGGGAAGAAAAGGCGTCTCTCTGTGCCAGTAACTTAATCTCTCCCTGTTCCTGTTGTCCTGCCAGGGACTGTAATTCAGGAACTAATCTCAAACTGAGGAGAAGAAAACCTGAGATGCTTCATGAAAATGGCTGAAGGTCGTCAGCCGCTATATAGCAAGGGATGATCTGTCAGGAACAATCTATACATAAGCCGCACTTTCCCTGAATCGGAGCCATCTGCAGGGTCGCGAAGACTCACAGCTCCGGAGGGAGTCTTTTCAGCCCTGTGCTTTTTCTGGCAGGAAGAAATACAGACACTTGTGATTTACTACCGGGCATTTACAAGGATGGTGCGCATTGTTTCTTAGGAAACTCAGGCTGAGATGAGAAATGTAGAAAATAAAAAGTTTCTGTGTTAAGAAACATATACATACATACATACATACATACATACAAACATACATACATACATACATACAAACATACATATATCAGAGACCTTGAAAGCTGACAAAATATTTTATATTCATAAGAACCAGAAAATCCTTTTGCTTCCATTATAGCTTTTGGGATTTCTGAGCCACCCCAGTTCCCTTTCTTGCCTTGGGGATTCCAGCGTTGTGACTGTGTGAGAGAAGCTATTCTCTTTGTCTATTAATTCTGCTTCCCCCAGGAGGAAGGAGTGGTTTAATTAATTGCAGCAATTAGTTACAGTGGGACTTCTTAGTTCTTCTTTTTCAGAGATGTGATCAATCATCGCTGTTTTTGTGTGATCACATTCTTTTGGAACTGGAAGTCTGTTATCTTGGCTGTCGATTGTTCTAGGATAAAGAAGAGCCGATGAGTGATTGACTGCAACTTTCCAGTAATCCCAACAAAATTATTTGTGATGCTACTTCCGCACCAAGGAAAGCAGAGTGAACAGTCACCTCACAGGGACGTTCCAGGGATTTTTCCCAAAAAGCACAAATTAACAGCATTAACAAAGAAGGCAACAAGAGACGGGAGCGTGGAGCAGGGTGGACTGGTGACATTAGAACAAATTAAAACAGAATTTGAAGAGACAGAAAGCGAAAATTCTCAGACTATGAAATTATGAAATCAAGCAGAACAAAATGAAGGTCATACCTACCAAGAGCAATGGAAGTGAAGGTTTTTCCCACCGAAAACATAGAATTGAAGCAGGCAAGTAAGGCACAAGATGGACATGAGAAGTGTAGCAAACATGAGGGATTTGAAACAAATAGCTACCAATTACCTGTGTCTCTACACCCGCTAGAAAACCAAACAACCTCTGAGAATAAAAGTGACGGAGCCACTGCGGGCTTCAGCGGGAATTCAGAAGTTTCAAAAATCTTTGTTCTAGTATTTAGGATAAGTATAGCCTGTCGATTGCTATCTGTTTGATTCACCCCAAAATGAAGCAGGTTACAAAACACCTTTGTCGTAAAAAAAAAAAAGTTAGAGATATTCCAAAGCCATATTAAGACTTTTTGAGAAAAGATCTATTCACAAAACAACAACAAAAATCTATATTGGAAAGACAGAAGTAAGAGAAAAAGACCGAAACACAAGGAAACAGGAACACCTACTGTGCAGAGAAACATCTAGAAGTTAATAACAAGAAAATGCCTTGATGGCACATATTGGGTGTCAGGCCTTGTTTCAAGTACACTGAGTGAATGTGCACCCGTGTGTGTGTGTGTGTGTGTGTGTGTGTGTGTGTGTGTGTGTCACACAATGATCTTATAAATTATTTGTTATTATAATTCCCATTTTATAGATATGGAAACTGAGGACAGAAAATAGCAGTGAGTTATCCAGGTTTTGTAACTGCTCAATGGTGAAGTCATATCAGTTTAATTATTTATTGTTTGAATTCTAATTTTAATCATAGATATAATGTAAGAAGTCATTGTCTCCGTGTTACAATAGAATGCAATGAATATGGGACAACGCAGCTCTGATAGATGCTTTAGAGATGAAAATAATAATTAGAACAGAAAAACTTAATAGGAGTAAGAAGACTCAAACATAAAATTGAGAAAACAAAGAAAGTAGAGTAAAATTAATATAAAGTCTGAAAACTTGAGACAGTCTTTTGTCCCCTCCATAATGATCTCTGATTTGGGGGTATATATACCCCTACACACACACACACACACACATACACACACACACACACACCTATATATGTGTCTGCGCGCACACACATTCCAATTAGAGTTGAGCATTCCACAATCTGTTATTCTCCGCATGTTGGCCATTTGTGGGTGTATTTATTAATCACCGTGTACTGCAAAAAGAAGCTTCTTAGATGAAGCTTGATATAGGCGTTAATCTTTGGCTATAAACATAAGAATTTAAGACACAATTTATTCTTAGGTATACTAAGCATAATAACAGTGTTGGCTTCTCCCCTAGGGCCTCTGCAGGTGGCATGAAGGGAGAAAAAGTAGAATTAAATGGAATCGAGAATGAGTAGCCAAGGTGGAGGAGGGACTATTGGGAAGAATAGCTAACTCTAAAGAAAACACAATATGGACATCCGCTTCTATAGAAATTTCTTAAATATATATTATATACATAGGCAAAAATAATGTAATTAAAGTTTACCCTATACCTGGGAGACAATGCCTCCCTATAGGCTGACAAATAAAACACCTATTGCCAGGTTTTGGTTGCATCTTTTTAAGTTGTTGTTTGGTGGGGTCCCACAAACCCCATAACCCCCAAATTACATGCTATTGACACTGTTCTTGGTTACTCTTCAGAACTTGGTGGCAAGACCCTAACACTGAAAACCACACATTTGGCCCACTGGACATGGAAAAACCAAGCTAGTGCCAACCTGGCTTTCATAGTGTTACAAGGTTCTGTGCATGCTCTGACAGGATAAAACTAATCATCCACTTCACCTATCTGTGAAAACTATGATTAAAAACTGTCAGTAAATAACAGCCTGGCAAGATATGGCAATGGCACAATAGTGGCACAAATGTTATAGGACAAACCAACCACTTTCTAACTGTATTTAAAGCCTGATCAACAAGATAGAACTTATGCCTGATTCTGTCATCTTTGTCCCCCAAATTGTGGATAACTAACTCTAAAGTCAGAGGCCTTGAGAGAGAACTCAGAAGTTTCTGAAGAGAAAGCAGTTTACCTATAAAGACACAAATAAAACTATATTCGAAAGGTCTTACTAGCAAAGACTGGGTAAAGTTAATCAGGCGAGTATGCCTGGTGGAACATGGTTCCGTGTCTTCGCTTTATTTGAAAAAAGTTGGGACATGCCATACATTAGGATCTGTGTTGGGAGACTGGAGGTCACTCAGTTAGGGCAACCATGAAAATGCTCAAAGAACTTAAAATTCATAGAAATAAGAGTGAGAATAGTGGTTATTGGGGCAAAGAGAGGAGTTGGCGGGAATTATTATTTTATGAATCCAGAGTTTTAGTTTAGGATGAAAATTTATTGAGACAAATTGTATCATTTGTTGTAAAATAGTGCGAATGTACCCAGTGAATTGGACAGCGAAAGTGGGAAATCTTATATCTCTACCAGAACCAAAAGAGGGAAACCTCCCCCCAGAGGGTTACAAGATATTGAGATAGTCACCAGTGAGGAATGTTTATCCAAACTCTAGTGTATTTGTTTAATTGGCAAATGGATGTATGGGCATTTTGAAAATGGCTGAGAGTACTTTGCAAGCAGAATTTTTGTTACTTACAGAAAGATCGGAAATTCCACAATTTCCTTTGTAACCATTTCCAATATTCAACAAATGACTTTATTAGGAAATTCTTTATATGTAACTGAAATCCATCTCCCTATATCTAAAACTCTTTCTGTGTTGCCCTCTTTGGTACAGACAGGGAACAGCTGGGAGATACCATGCGTACCTTGCCTTTGGGGTTTAAATAACTGTAGTTAATCTATCCCTTCCTGGGCTTTGAACTAATCTTCTGAAAGTTCTTCTTCATTTCACTTCTATTCTCCCTGCAATTCCCTTTCACACGTAGGGCCTGCATGGGTAGTGGACACTGTGGAAATGTACTTACACTTCATTTTGACATTACCAATACTATCTTCTTGTTTATAAACCATTCTGGAATCCATATTGAGTCTATTGCATCCTGAGACCACTGACAATGAATGAGAGCTGCCAGATACGGCAACACTATAAAGAGGCCACAGGGACAAGGAATCTCTTGTTATGGGTGTGTCATGTGGACAATGAGATGAGTGGGCATGAGCCTGGGGGATTAGCTATTCTCTAGTGTCCTCAGATGTGGCCATGGAAGGAGAGCTATTTGTGTGGTAAGGCAGAGCAGGTCATATCTCAAGGGTACTGGCTTCTGCATACAGCAGGAACTGGGAAAGTTGGGGTGAATGAGTAATTTAAGTGGAAAACACCATCTCTGATGATGGCTTGTTCTTCTGACAGTGGATGAGGAAATGTCTATTGTCCTCATGAGATGCTAGTCCCTGATGCCGACAGGATGAAGAGACCCAGATTGCTCTACAGCAGGGCATGTAAGGGCTCTAATACAAGTAATATCTTACACGTGCCTAACACATTATAGGGCCGTTCCACTTATATACACTCTTGCCCTAAACTATGCTACCAATTTCCCTGAGCTGTTGGCAAGCAACATGCATACAGGAATGGTTACACGGCCTATAGAAGAGTTAGAAGAGTTAAGGCAGAGTCGTTGCAACTTTAGTTTTTTTAGTCCCACACAACACAGGCTTTCCACAAAGATCTGTCAGAACAGAATACACTTTGCTGAGATTCTTCCGGATAGCACAAGATTGCATAATTAGCTGAGCACCCACATTACCTGAACCCATGCCATCTATAAATCAGGGGCCGTAGTGTGAAAAGTAGCCGGTGGTTGAAAGGAAGAAACACAAGGGGGGAGAGACAAGAGGAAGAAGTTGATTCCATTATCACCTTGAATAGTAGCCTATGTGGCTTCCAAAGAACCTTAGAAACATTGTTCATTGTGGCTTGGGATTGGAAGAAGGCCCCTTTAACTATTGTTGTACTTCCTGGTAAATAAACACTAAAAAGAGAGAATACAATGTCTTTAAGTGTGTGTGTTATTTAGTAAATAAAGACTACATTCAGTAAATCGCTAATGCCATTTCACAGTAACAATACCCTAAAACCAAGCATTAACCCTGATAGAGTGGGCTGTGTACACTGAACAGCTTATGAGTCAAAACAGAAATAAGAACTCTATTGAATCCAAAGCAAAACTAATTTTTCCCTAGTAAAGAAAAAGCTCATTCTTACCACCCCCAGAGTTTCCATGCAGGTTAGATAATCATCTATTTTGTTTAAACAAAATGTTGACAAGCCACACACAAGGCCTTTGAACTCAGGATCCAAAAATCCCGTTGCTGTTCCTTTGGGAAATCCACATTTGGTGGAACAGATCATAAGAAATAGAAAGCCATATAAGTATCTAACATCAAGTTCCAGTTAGCAAAGTCACCTATCCTAACAGTGTTAAATAGTCAGCTGGAATCAAATCATATCACAGTGCTAGCTACTCATTTGTCCTGTAGTTTTGGTGATTTGGGTATAAATTAAAGATAAGTTTAGTTTGCACAGCTGTTTATTCATGCTCTACTCATGTAGGAATGCAAAAAGCACTTAACCTACGCAGTTCTGGAGACCAAATATACCTCTGTGTATTCACTTAATTGGCTTTGGCCAACTGTATGGGTCTATGCCATCCATTTGAAGGAAAAACAAGTTGACATCTTGTGTCTTATCGTGGGTGTATTACTCTGAGAATGGTATAGAAAATTCATTCCAGCATGTGTTTTATTATATCTGCTTCACGTCAAAGGTAAAGACAGAAGAGTAGTAAATCTGGGTTCCAAGTTATCATATAATATGCACAGCCTCTCAGGATTTTAACATAAATCTAGGAGAACAGACAGAAGTTCTATATAGCAAATGAAAAATAGACACAGAAACTGGTGAAGTGGTCAGTGGTAGACTGATGTAAGAGTTTCGTATTGTTGCTGTAAGGAAACACCACAAGCTACAGAGTTCTGAAGGCCAAAAGCCTAATTAGAGAGTGCTACTACATTCTCACTGGAGACTCTGGTTAAGACTGTCCAGTGCTTTGCCTTTTTGAGTTGCAAAGGCTGCTGGGAGTTTTTGTCTCAGGGAACCCCATCTTCAAAGCCAGCAACACAGCATTACCAAACTAATCTCTTGCATTTCTGCTTCCATTCCTATATAGCTCTTTGTGTGGCTCTGGTGTTAACAACTTGTTCTAGAGGGACATGGATAACTTTAATTTGCGCACCTAGACAATCCCCCACAATGGGAGATCCTTAGTATAGTCACAAATGTAAAGAGTGTTTGTTTATTTGGATTATTAATCAAAGTTCTCTAAGGAAACAGAAAAAATAGGGTGAAAATGTATACATGTGTGTGTATGTATGTATGAATGCATTTCTATTCTCCTCGTTAATATTTACGTCAATTTGACATATCTAGAGTCATCTGAGAGGAGGGAACTTCAGTTGAGAAAATGCTTCCATAATGTCGGCAAGCCTGGAGGGCATTTTCTTACTTAGAACTTGATGGGGGAAGGGTCCAGTCCATGATGGGTGTGGTTGCCTTTGGACTGGTAGTCCTGGGTTCTAGAAGAAAGTATGCTGAATAAGCTTCATATTCAAATATTAATTCCCAAGATAAAGTTATTAGGTTTGGGTTTGGTCTGGAGAGTTGATCCATCGTAGTGTGGCAAGTGTCCTTAATAGGAGATGAAGGACCTGTTGGCACACCTAGAAAGCTGTTGGCAAAGTCGGAAGAGTGCCCTGCCCTCAAGACACCAAACATGATGAAGCTTCACTCAGAAATAAATGTTTACTATCTAAGCAAATAAAATTAAAACAATTAAATGATATACTTTACAATGGTTTATAAGCAAACCTAATTCTGTGAGGAAAAACAATACGCACATGCACTAACATGAAAAGATAACAGGGATGATTCTTCAATATACTTGGTTATGTACATGTGTGCATGTTGCATGCTTATTAATCATCTCTTGTTTATAAAATGAAATGTTGTTATGTATGTCCCTTCCAAACACACATGTTGATGGCTAGAAAAAAAAAAGTAAGGTTACTTTACATTTAGCGGAGGTTTAACACATGTGACAGCACTGTAGAGAAAATAATACAAAGGAGATTCAAGCTGCTAATTCGAGAAATAACAATGGAGGGCACAACAAATTGCTAAAGATAATTCTAGAAAAAAAATGGTAGTTTGAATTAGAATTCACCCCTTTAGGCTCTTAGATTTCAATGCTTGGTCATTAGGGAGTTGCACTACTTGACAGGGGTTCGGAGGCATGGCCTTGTTGGAGTAGGTGTGGCCTTGCAAAAGGAAGTGAGTCACTGCAGGAGGTCTTTTGGGGTTTTAATGCTCAATCCAGACCCAGTGACTTTCTCTTCCTCCAGATCCAGATGTAGACCCCTCAGCTATTTCCTCAGCACCATGTCTGCCTGCACACCACCAGGCTTTCCCCGGTGATTCCAATGGACTAACCTCTGAACTGTAAGCCAGCCCAATTAAATGCTGTCCTTTATGAGACACCAGGTGATCATGGTGTCTCTTCACAGCAATAGGATATTTACTGAGACACTTTCTTAAAAATGAAATAATGATGTAATGTGGTATGTGATGTTGCAGGGCTCGATGGCACATGCCTTCAATCCCAGCTTTAAAAATACTTTGAAATATTTCTTTTCTAAGAAAAAAAAATAAGTGAAAGAGGAATGGAAATAGCGCTGCCTGGCAGAATACATGTACAGTGTGCATGAGGTGTTTAGGTTTAGTCTCCTTATAGCCAAACATAAAAATAAAATATGTAGGACATTGTCTGAGAAAGATGGTAGAAGAGTTGTTGCTGATGTCAGCCTGGTAAAGAAGAAGAAGGGGAATAAGGAAAACACTAACTTTATTGTAAAGAGAATAAAAAAGAAAGAGCTTCAGTTCACACGGCACTGATAGGATATTGAAAGTTGCTGTGAGAAGGACATACAGACAATGCAAGAAAAAAAAATGGGCAAACGAAGCAGAGCACAACTCCTCTCAGGTGGAGCGGGGGGGGGGGGAGGGGTGTGTGGGGGGAGCAGAAGCCTCATTCAACGTGGTACTAAGGATTAGGCTTTCAAGAAAAATCCCATTAATAAGAGAACTCCCCCAAAAAACTCAGAGAGTTATCCAAACCAACTGTTTCATAAAACAAAGAAACATAAGAAACATGGAAAAACAAGGTAATATGACTTCTCTGAAGAACATAAACACACACACAGAGAGAGAGAGAGAGAGAGAGAGAGAGAGAGAGAGAGAGAGAGAGAGAGAGAGAGAGAGAAGAGAAATGCATAATACACCAGATAAAGGGGTCAAATGTTTTCTGGTAAAATGATTTTGGTTGTGCTATTATTGCACCAGAAAGTCTTATAACCAGATCACTGTTGTGAGTCACAGGGCCTACAGCTGAGCCAGTGCTTACCTTCTTCTCTAATGGCATGCAGAGTGCTTTCCCAGTACCATGAACACTAGTGATTTCCACATATTTAATAATAAAGTTTTAGTTTTAAAAAGAAAATAGATAGCCAGGCATGGTGACTCATGCCTTAAATCCCAGCACTTAGGAAGGCAGAGTCAGGCAGAACTCCATGAGCTCAAGGTCAGCCTGGTCTTCAAAATGAGTCCAGGATGGCCAAGACAACACAGAGAATCCCTGTCTCAAAAAGAGAGAGATAATGAGAGAGAAATAAAATGACAACAAATTTTGGTGAGGGTTTGGAGATGAGCTACACTTGAATTGGTGCAGCCTCTATAGAAATTATTGAGAAGATGTCTTAAAAATATGAAAACAAAGCTGCTATATTCCCCAACTATCTCATGCTTCTATATAAACAGCTAAAGGACTCTATTGTATTACAAACATATTTTCCTAAGGATCTTATTGTTCAAAATAACAATGAAATGAAACCAACCAGTGTCTATCACTGGAGGAACAGATGAAGAATTCACATATATCTGACATCAGAATAAGGTTCATTAAGGTTTATGATAACTACTGAATCTGTTATTATGTGTATGGCATTTTATTTCTTTTGCCTGACTTATGTAAAGTATGCTAATAAGTTTACATTGAGTTAGTGAATATATGAATAAATAATTTCATAAATGACTGCCTGAAATCTTGACAATCTCCAGAGAGAAAACACTTGAAAAATTTGATACATTTTTCTTGTGTTTCTTCAGGAAGTATATAATATTGTTAACTTTAAAAAAATAATAAAATAAAAGCTTTGGTGAAGGGAGAATATACAGTATGTGTACACAATGGAAGTTTATTCAGTCATAAATAATAACATAATCATGACACTTGCAGGGAAATATATAAAATCGGAAAGCTTTACGTTAAATGAAATAAGCCAGACTCAGAAAAACAAAATAATGAATATATGCTTTCAGATGTAGAATTTTAATTTAACTGTGTGTGTGTGTGTGTGTGTGTGTGTGTGTGTGTGTGTGTTTAGATCATGAAAGTAGAAAGGTGGAGGAAAAAGAAAGTATAATAAAATGTGTACTGCAAGAAAGCAGATAGAGGAACCATTCGGAGGAGGTGGGTAACCAGTAGCAAAGAGTACGGATGAGGATTGGGTTATAACATATGCATACAATGCCATAGTGAAACCTGCTACTTTACATGGTATCTTAACTTTAAAGTTAAATAAAAGTAGTTAGCAATGAAGAGATATAGCTCAATGTGTATTGCTTGTCTAGCATGCCCAAGGACTTGTGTTCAATTTCCTTTACAAAGCAAAAAACACTAAATGTTGAAATCTTTTTTGAAATTTTTGTTATTTAATAATCACTGAAGACTAATAAAGTACATGAGCTCTAGTTTTAAATTTTAGCATGCTACACTTTTATTTATTTCCAAGTTTTTTTAATGCTAGAGTAAAATAATAAAATAAAATGTATTAATTTTTATTTTATAATATAAGCTTCTAAATTAAATAATAAAATAAAATTAAACTACACAAGGAAAGAGTCAGGAAAGGGAAAGCTTTGTCTAAGAGAGTATTAATTCCAAGCCACATCTGTAAAATGTGTTGGATTTAAAGCTAAGGAAAGAATTTCAGGCAGGATAACAAGAACAATGTATGGTGGAGAAAAGTTAGGCGGTTCTCAAACATTTCCACACACTTCAATGCCAGAAGTGGGGGAGAAAAAAAACCATAAAACCATGCACACACAGAAGAATCTAAAGGCATGCCTCAGAGTCTGTGTGATGCCAGGCAGTACCAGAAGACGTTATTCTGTTGTCTTTGTTCCTAGAGGCTTCAGGCTAGGAAACAGTTGGCGGCAATGATATTTAAATGCAATTCAGAACCTGAAACAAATACGAGCTGAGTGCAACCACATAGTCTGTACATTTTCCAAATGCTGACAGTGGAGACACAACACTGCTAAGGAAAGTGGGAGAGGAAAAGAAACAGAGCTACAGCAACTTCCTCTTGGTCTCTGATAGCGTAGTGGAAGATAGAAAGAAGTCACCTGAAGCAAATGAACCAAGTCATCAGCGCTGTTAGTCTACTTAACAGAAAAATTAACCATTAACAAAGATACAGCAGTAATTAGGTTAGGTGATTGATGACACAATACTGGAATCATAATCTGTGAAAAACAGAGTCAATAGGCTGGATTTTTATTAAAATTCAACACAGCCCAGTCAGTAAGCTGCTGCACCAGGGGTGAGGACCTGTGTTTAGAACTGCAGAACCCAGGTATCAAGTCGGCTGCAGCGGTGTAGCCCTGTAACCCGAGTGATGGGAAGACAGAGACCAGCAGCTCCCTAAAGCTGTCTAGTCAGCCAGCCTAGCAGATCTGTGAGCTGTGTGCACAGTGAGACAACTTGTGTCAGAAAAGAAAGGCAGAGAGAAATTAAGGATGACACCACACACCAACCTTGAGCCTCCAAACACTCCATATCCGTATCCATGCTGCATACGCCTCCATATACATGCACAAATAAACACATACACTATACATCAAAACATAAAATAAATAAATAAATAAGATAAGAACCCAACAAACTTCTATACTTTGAGAAACACAATGAAGGTTGTGAAAAGTCAAATTAGCCGAGGGTGGGACACACCTTTAATCCCAGGACCTGGGAGACTGAGGTAGGTAGATCTTGAGTTAAAGGCCAACCAGGTCTAGAGTGAGTGAGAGTTCTAGGAAAGCACAAGGAAAGCCTGTCTGGGACTGGGGGTGGCAGGGGAGCAGGATGGGGGAGGGGGGCGGGGGAAGAAGGAAAAGAAAAGTCAAGTTATGATCTGGAATGATGTGGAAGGAAAGATTTGCAGAAGACTCTAATGTAAAGGAGTGATAGCTAAAATGCACGGGTAGCTCATTAAATAGAAAGTAGACAGCCTGACTAAGAAACGCGCATCTGTAATCCCAGTACTCAGGGAGGCAGAGACAGGCGGATCTCTTTGTGTGTTCGAGACCAGCCTGGTCTACAAAGTGAGAACAGGACAGCTAAGGCTACACAGAGAAACCCTGTCTCAAACAAAAAAAGAAAGAATGAATGAGTGAGTGAAAGGAAGGAAGGAAAGAAGGAAAAGAAATGTACAAAAGACCTGAACAGACACGTCACTGAAGAAAGTTTCCAGGTGGAGAATTGCCACAGGATGAGTAAATGATAAATAATAAAAGCTTCTCCTGTTCCCAGCCCTTGGGATCTGGGCAGTTCAAGAACGTGGCACTGGTGCCCTGTGAAGATCCTTATGCTGCGTTGTGACATGGTAGAAAGGGAAGGTTTTATGTATGACATAAAGAAAGGCCAGTGATCACTGTTATCAGGAACCCAATCTCTTAAGAGACCACCATTAATCCTCAAATGAGGCAAGAGATTTCATGACCTGATCACTTCTTACATGGCTCATCTTTCATCAGAGAATTGTATACTAAAGCCACGGTGAGACCACACCACAAGTATTAAAATTACCATCCTCTAATGACTGGCATCAAATATCGGCAGGCAAGTGGAGCAGCAGACCTCCTGCTCACTGCAGACAGGAATGGAAAGTGGGCAACCCTTCAGGTGATGATCGGCAGCGTCTTATAAAACCAAACACCCTTTAACATGTGACTTCACATCCTGACTCCTTGGTACTTACCCAGTAGAGTTGAAAACATATTCTAACACTTGTATATATGCTTCCAGAATTGACCATGTGGTACTGGGTAAGTGGTTGGTTTGCTTTTCCTTAGAGAAGACTATCTGCCCACTCTCACTCTTCCTTACTTGTCTGTAGTTCTTTGTTTAGGTCTCATAGAAGTGCTTAAAAGAAGGAAGGATAAGGAGAAAGTGTTGTAATTATCTTATAATAGCAAAATTAAGGGAAATAATTTTTAAAATAAGCTAACAAAAATGTCAATAAATATTAATAGCCACCTTATTAATAATTGCCAAATTTTGAGACAGCCAACATGCCTTCAGTTAGGTAAACAGATAAACTGTGATATGTCCAGAGAATGGAAAGTTATTCAATGCTTTAAAAAAGAAATTTCAAGCCATGAAAACACAGACAAGATAATTAAATGCACACCTCGGGCAGCTTCTGAGTTTAATAACTCTATGAACCTTATTATCACAATAGTATAACATTCTGGGAAATACAAAATGAAAAAAATAAAGGAATGATTAGTGACTGCTAGTGTCCAGGGAAAGGATAAATTGGCAGAACATAGGGAGTTTTAGGGCTGTTAAGCTAAACCCATTTTCTGTTGCTAATGGCACAATTATATAGATCAGGTATGTTATTTTAAAATGTGGTCCATTTTGGCTGATAGTTCTATTCGTGCCATTCTTGTTGTCAGTCTTCAGGTGATATCTGTTCTTATTGATGACAGGTAGAGTAGAGATTGAGTGATCTGGTTTTTTTTTTTTTTTTTTTTTTTTTTTTTTTTTTTTTTTTTTACAGCAAACTTACTCTTAATCCTTAACCTTCCACTTGGTTGGTTGCATGAATTGACTATTCCATTTGTAGACGCAGAGTGAGCCCTAATCAACTTTTGACAGATCTCACCTGGTCCCATTTGTTAATATTGCCTGATGTGTCTTCAGACTCAGCATGAGGAGAGCCCATCTCGCAGAGAAGAAAGTCTTCTGTGTGACCCTAGGATGGGGATAGCACACCTTCATGAACTAGTCCAAGCCATGTAATACAAAACATCCTCATTAACTTAAATGAAGCTGGCAAGTTTAAACACAGCTCAGTTGCCCCAGGTCACTGCCCATTGAAAATTATTCTTTTTTGACCTCTCCTGATAGAGCAGCACCTAGTGCCTTCCTTCCTACTTAACTTGTGTTCAGGCACATCCTGGTAGGTAGAGAGGAAAATGGCCTGCTCATCTCTAGCTCACATTGGACACAAAAATCACAAAGGCCAATCAGCTGTTCCTGAAGTGACTCGTGAGAAGAAAAATCTTATTGACCATATCATGCACATACTTAACATTTTGGGCTACAACTGCTTCCCCGCCCCCTGACACACACACACACACACACACACACACACACGCACACGCACACGCACACGCACACACATACACACGGAGATCATCTATCAGCTGCAGTTGTCAATCAGTGTAAGGATCCATTTCCACTCAGGGAATCTGTTTCTCCTTCTGAGTCAACTCACAGGCAAACTCAGAGGAAGGATAGCAGGCTACCAAGAAGAGACTTGATACCCTATGGGTATATACAGGGGGAGGAAGTCCCCCTCAGTCACAGTCATAGGGGAGGGGAATAGGGGAAAAATGGGAGAGAGGGAGGAATGGGAGGATACAAGGGATAGGATAACCATTGACATGTAATATGAATAAATTAATTAAAAAAAAAAAACTCTAGACCAGAGCTCAATCGCACCCATTCTGAGTGAACACAATATGTTTAATGTGACTTTTAATAAGTCTGAACTTTCACTGCTGCTTTCCTGTGTCCTGGTCAACATTTTGTCACAAACACCTGTACACCAGGGCACAGTGAAACCGCTGTGCTAGACACGGATAGAAGGAAAGGTTTGTTGCAGGTCAAACTGCCAAGGCTATTTCCTGAGGTGAGGTGGGGTGGGGCACAGAGAGAAGCAACCTGGTGGAGAAACAAACAGACTTCACATGAAAGCCATCAAGGCGAGGCTATGTGAGCTTATACAGACTGTTTGGAAACTAGATCCCCTTGCCCAGGGGGCAGAGGGAAGATTCTTGGTAAACAGAAATCTGCCCTAAGAACTCAAGTTTTCTGGTAAACTGAAACCCGCCTTGAGGTCAGAGTCTTTCTGGTTAAGCCATTGTCACCAGCACTGCTATTTTGGGAGGCCTCTTTGAGCCAAACAATACCTTGATATTGTGTCACAGAAAAAAATGGAAGATATCGGCTGGCAACGTAAACTTTATATTTTGAGTGATAATGAAGCCTCCGTGGTTCATGGATGGAGCAAATGTGCTACTACAGTGACAGTGGGTGTGGGTGCCATGGGAAGGAAACGCAAGCTGTGCTGTGCTGGACCACTCTATACTTTCTACTCAGTTTTGCTGTAGACTTAAAAAAAATGTTCTAACAATAAAGTTTATTGCTTTAAATAATAAAAACATGAGTGACAGAGGTAAGTGTTACTGGAAATACGGAAGGAGTCACCACACATTCCCGGCAAAGTCAGAGTCACCGCTTTTGGTTCTTAGTTTCAGTAATAAAAGAATTTAAGAACAAATTAAAAGAAGCTCAAGGACAATTTTATTAGAGTTTCAAAGGAAACCTGTGGGACAGATGAGCTGTAAATCTTGGCAGCTGTCTGGAGGAGGTATATAGAGATGAGAAGGACAAAAACTGTGCTATTTGACTTAGTGTAGACATGTGGCACAGGACTGTCAAGCAGCCATATGGTAGGGACGGGAGTTTCACATAAGGAAGTCCAAAGGACCAAAAATGATGCTCTGTCCAGAATCTGAAACGAAGAGATACAAAAGACAAAAGAAGAAAGTAACTCAGAGCATCAGGCATCTCTAAGAGAGCCTCAGAGAGGCCTGCTGAGATTCCACTAAGGGGAAGAAATTCTGGGAAGGAAAGGTACATCAAAGAGTTAACTATTTCTCCTCTTTAGCATGGCTTAAGGTGGTTCCACCTTCCTGAGAGGTTGCCCTTTGGCTAGTCCAACTGGATTAACTATTATTTTAAATATAACAAAATGCAATATAATAATAATAATTTAAAAAAAGACAAAAAGTGTAGCATCAAAGTTGCACAAGACAGACCGGCAGGAGAAGATCCCAAAAGCAGGCACAAGAGTCAGAGACCCACACATTCATACACTCAGGAGTTTGATAAAAACACTAAACTGGCTGGGGGGAGGGGTGCAGGCCTTTAATCCCAGTACCTAGGAGGCAGAGGCAGATGAATCTCTGTGAGTTCAAGCCCAGCCTGGTTTACAGAGCTAGTTCCAAGACAGTGAGGGCTACACAAAGAGATCTTGTCTAAAAAATAAAAATTAAAATAAAATAAAAAAATTTTAAAAATGCTCTCTACTCTCTCTCTCCTTACTCTTTCTGTCTCTGTCTCTGTCTCTGTCTCTCTCTCTGGGGTACCCCTCTCCCCTTTCCTTCTCTCCCCATGCTCATTCAATAAACTCCTCTACAACATAAAAAACAAACAAACAAACAAACAAGCCATCAATAAGCACAGAGGACAACATAACTGCAGTAGTTCAGCAACTGTCATCTACTAGTTTTATTTCAGCTTGTTGTTGACTTTGAAACATAAAATTTCAAAGTCATTGTGTAATGCTGTTCAAGTATTTGAGCAAACTAATTTCTATTGCCGGAACTTTAAAAACTCCTCATTATCCTCTACAAACAAACAAACAAACAAAAAATGGTCTCGTCTTGGTAAGTCATCTGTTTTTTTTTGTTTTTTTTTTTTAAGAACTCTGGATATATCTGTGGCCTCGGTCTTATATTGTGCCCAATAGTGTTATTCTACGTCCTGGTTTAAAGACTTGTGTGAGGGTGGAAATGTCAGGAGTTCGTTGTTTCACTTTTGCTGGGAGTAATAAAACATGCAAAGAGTAAGAATACGAGGGAGGCCTACAGATTCAGTGTGGAATCAATCAGAAACTTGGCAAGCACTTGAGGATGTGCACTCAGCTTGAGGTCGAGACCTGGGCCCCAGTGGATAGATGGAAGTCTTTGCTGGTGGGAAAGAATGAAAGCATTAAGACGTATAGAAATCCATATGGCCTTTCTATTCAGTATAACTTATACACATGTAGAAGTGGTCTTGCAGTTGTTAGGAGTTAGAGCCCCACTCTCCCTAAAAGAGGTTGGGATTCTGCTGGCCTCTACCCCAAGCTCAGACTCCAAAGTGTATGGCTTTCTGGAGTTGCTCTTCACACCTCAGATTCCATCAAGTGGAGTGGACAGAAGACCCCTCCAGACAGCACTGGGTTTGAGGGAGGAGATGCGCCCACCTGTTATCTACCTTTCAACTTCCCCTTGTTCTAGAAGGAACTGCTGTGTACGTGTCCTCAATTCAATGTATTGTCTGCAGGAAAACAGACAGACAGCTCAAGTGGGCAAAACATGTTCTCGCCATGACAATAAAGACAGAAAGCCCTCTGTGTACAACTTATCAGATACAATTAATATACAAGCTGTGACTAAGCAAAAAACCTTGGACAGAATCAATGAATTTTAAAACATCCTATGCATGTTTATAGCTTATTAAAACGTTTTCAGGTTTAGAGCCTCGCATCCTGGCTCCCTCCTTACTTTGAATGGTTTGTTTTGGGAAGCACTTCAATCAGTGAAACCTAAGAAAAACATTGGCCCTGAACAATAATTTTCATCAAGATGTGTACAGTTAACTGAATCAGTACAGTTAAAACATAATAAATGCACAGATAGCATCATATGTGTCTGGTTTATTGCAGAGAAGCCACAACCGAACTGATCTCTGGACTGAAATTCTTAGGCTCCCTAGAAACAGCACACAGAAATTCACATACATGAGATTTTTATCCCTACAAGTGCTTGATTTTTCTATGCTTTGCATTTTAAAATACGATGCATTAAAGACAGATTTATTTCCCTAGGGTTTTGCCTCCAACTTATGGTATTTAATTTGATGCTGCCTCATTTTGTATTAGGGTAGCAATAAAATGACAATAGCAGAACAAAAAATAGACTGGAGAGCTCTATTAGTTGTGTCCTTAGTGCAAGGTGACTATCTAACCTCATGCATCTTGAAGAGTTATGAATTACACATGTGATCAACACTAGCCTACTGTCGTTGGATTTAACTTACGTTGTTTTCAACACAATAGTTCAAGAATTCTTATCTCATGTTTATGACATATTTACATGTCAACATATAGATTTTTTCCCTTCATATTACAGATATGACACAGGGCATTTCAAATGCTTAAGTAAGTACATTTATATATGGTTAGCCTCTGGTAACCACTACAGATTGACTACCATAACAAAATACCACAGACTGGCTAATTGAAAGCACAGAAATTAGTTTAATCATAGTTCTGAAGGCTGTAAGTCCCAGATCAGGGTGTTAGCCGGATTGGTTTGACCTAAGGGCTCCTTGGTCTACAGACAAGTTTGCCTTCTAGCTGTTGTTTTGCATGGCATTTTCAGTGTGCACAGGCATCCTGTTGTGTTTCTCTCTCTTTTTGTAAAAACACCAGTATCATTAGATATTTTTTAATCTTAATTATCTTAATACAACTTATCTCTAAATACAATTCTATTGGGAGTTAGGGGCTTCAATCTAAGAATTGGAAGAAGACACAATTTAATACCTAGTATTCTAAAACCTTGGGGGGATAGTAAAGAAGTGTCTATTACAATGCATACAGCTGAAATCAATATCACAGTTCCTCTAGACTCTATTTTCATGATGTATAATTTTAACTCCAGGGTTCCACATCATAAATTTTTGCGTCCAATGTTGTAATGGATATAGGCATTTCTAGGTGTTTTCTGCTACTGGAAAAATACTAGAGCTGGCTCCATAATTCTTTGTCATTATAGAGATTGTAGAAATGATAGTTATTGCCAGGGTTCTCCAGAGGAACAGAACCAAGAGGATGACCATATGTGTGTGTGTTTTATATATTCTGATTAATATATTCTGATATATATGATATAGATATACACATATACACCAGAATTTATCAAGTGAGCTTCAAAATACTAACAACATACAAATCAAACTTAGATGCTGGGAACCAAGTACTTGTCCTTTGAACAATAAAAGGGACAGGGCCAACTTCTGCGAACACAACTTTTTGCTCTTTTATTGCTTCCTTAAAACAAATATGGTTGTTGAGAAATTTTTGCCTGAGGCCCACATTCAAAGAGATGCCAGGGACCAAAAGGCCTGAGGCCGACTCCCACCCATTCAGTATTTGCAGCAAACATCCTGCTGGGCCACTCATTAGGTATGCAAGGCATCCGGCTTAGTCCTGAGAAGACAGCGATCTGATCCTAAGATATTCACAGAGACATCCTGCTTTGTCTCACCTGGAAGACCCCTCCCCTTGCAAATGTTCCCGGGGCTCAACCCAGAAGATTTTGTACTTTTCCACTACTCCCTTGCGTACCCCGCCCGCCCTAAAGCAGGTTTTAAAAAGCCTGCCCTTACCTTTAATAAACGAGCTCTTGACAAGCAATTGTTCGCTTGAGCTACTGTCTCTCTCCCGCCCATGTCTTTATGTACAGGTTGCGACCCCCCTCGATCCCCCAATAACTGACCAGCTGGACTGGTTGGTGGACTAATTATCGTTACATGGATTAATTTCATCTGGCGACCACGAAGGGACTCGAGGTGCGGGTTTCTCCCCGAACGGATTAAGGGACCGGTCCACAGGAGTTTTCATGACCAGCCGAGCTCGCCCGGCCGGCTTCGTCATTAGGTGAGTCATCCGTTCGCATATCTCAAGAATGGGCCATTCGCTGTCCAAGGAAGCAAAGTTCATAAAAGGCTTAAAGGACGTACTCAGAGAGAGAGGTATTAGGGTAAAAAAGAAACATTTGATTGAGTTTTTTGTTTTTATTGACCAGACCTGTCCCTGGTTCATGATTGATGGACCTACTATTCATTCTGAAAAGTGGCAGAAGGTGGGGCGTGAGCTTAATGCACTTATTAAAAAAGATGGTAATACAGCGGTGTCGAACAGTATTTTTTCTTATTGGGGCCTTATACGGGACATAATTGAGTCCGGCGAAAACGAAAGCGGAGAGAGGCAGCTCCTCTCCGTGGCTGAACTCTGCCTGCGCGAATCTCTCCCTCCTTCTCGTGTTCCTTCCTGTTCCTCTTTGCAGGGTTCCTCTCTTCCTACATCCTCGGAGCCCTTAAAAAATCTTTCCCCTGCGCCTGCGTCCAAGCCTTCCCCTTCCTCCCGCCGTCTCTATCCGTCGCTTCCTCCCACCCATGAGGACCCCATTTCCGCTATGGAACGCGGGTGTTCACCACTTTGTGCCCCTGTTTTTCCCCCAAAAAGGGCACCCTCTGTCCGATCCGGTCCGCCAGCCTCTCCTGTTCCTTCTCCGTCGGCCGCCCCTTCACGCGCCTCCCGCCATTCCGCCATTTTCCTTTCTCAGGCCCCAGATGAGCCCTTGGATCCGGATGCTGCTGCCACCCTTGAGGAGGAGGCTGCTCGACATCATTCCGATGATGGCCTCCTCCGCGCGGCGCCAACCTTTCCCTCCTCTACCTTGCTCACTCTTCCCCCTCCCCTTACTAAGCCCTACCCTGCCTCCCGGCTCCCGCCACCTTGTTCCCTCCCAAACTGCTTTTGCCAGACGGAGGCTCATCTCCAACACCAGATCTCCCATGCGACGAAGATTCTTCAGCTTCAACAACGGCTTTCGCTTTTAACAACGCGCATTTCCTCCACAGCTCCGTTTATTTTCCCTGTCACCCGTTCCCAGAGCCAGCCCGCCCTGAGCGGGGCGAAAACTGAGGCCATTGATTCAGGCGCTGCTTTGGGAGACCCACCTGCCCCTACACCCTCCCAGTCGTCCGCGGCCCTTGTAGATTCTGATAGTGAGCATGATTCCTCAGGTTCGGAGGGAGAACAGAAAGGTGGTGGAACGGCTCCTGACCCTACCCCCACTGCTTATCATAAACTCAAATTTAAAAAGCTATAAAAACTTAACACGGCTGTCCGTAGTTACGGACCTAATGCGCCGTTCACACTCTCCCTCCTTGATGATTTGGCAGATGGAGGTCATCTAACGCCCAACGAGTGGATCACCACTGCACAGACTGTCCTCACTCGAGGACAGTTCCTTTCTTGGAGGGCGGACTGGGCTGATCGTTGCCGTGACCTTATCCGAAAAAACGTACAGCAGGGACATCGCGAGACCCGTGAATGGTCTCTTGACAAACTCCTTGGCCAGGGCAAATATGCCACTGACGAAAAACAGCGTGCACTCCCCTTTTCCTTACTTTCACATTCTAGTTCTGCCGCTCTCGCTGCTTGGAGAACTATTGCTTCCACGGGCTCCGCCCTGTCCCCTATTACCAAGATTCTTCAGGGACCTCAGGAGCCCTTCAGCGACTTCGCTGCGCGCCTCCTGGAGGCTTCAGAAAGATCCCTTGGTCCTGGCCAGACAGACAGTAAATTTCTTACACAATTGGCCTTTGAAAATGCCAACTCAGCCTGTAAGGCAGTTCTTAGACACAAATATAAGGGCAGGGATCTTGATGAGATGATTCAGCTTTGCCGAGAGGTTGATCCCCTAACTGATAAGTTTACCAAGGCCATTATGGCCGTCGGAGCCCTCCCTAGCGGGGCCTCCTGTTACCGGTGCGGCCAACCGGGACATTTTGCCCGCGCCTGCCCAAATGAGCGTAACCGCCCACCCTCACAGGCTGGACAGCCGCCGGTCGTTCCGCCACCCACTGGATCCTGGGGACCTGTGGCCCGGCCCCCCCCTACTACGCTCTGCCCTCGTTGCCGTAGAGGTCGTCATTGGGCGAACACCTGCCGTTCCACTGTTGATGCCATGGGTAACCCTCTCCCCCCGCGTTCGGGAAACTCCTCTGGGGGCCAGTCCCGGGCCCCTCACCCTATCCAATTCCAGCCTGCGTCGGGACCGGTGTCACAGGCTCCCCCCAATTTACAGACCCGCTTCCATCCACAGACCTCCTACCCCACCTCCCAAACCCAACCTCCTCCCATTCCAGCGGCGGCCCCTTGCCCTCCCCCACAGGATTGGACTTCCGTGCCACCACCTCTACAATACTGACGCCCGAGGATGGAACCTTGTCCTTGCCTGTCGCCCTCTTTGGAAACCCTCCCCCTCTTCCCCTCCTGGTCCTCGGCCGTGCCTCTTCTGCCCTTATCGGGCTACTCATCTATCCCCTCGTTTTAAAACACCCGCTCCCTTCTCCTACGCTCCTCCTTGCCGCCGCTACCCAGGGCCCTCTCTCCATCTCTCCTGGTCAGATTCTGGCCTGGGCCCTTCCGTTAACCCTGGCTGACTCTGTTGTCTCTCCTCCCGCCACCCCGACTCCCTCCCTGCCCCCCTCCGCTTTTTGGGTCCAACGCTTAACTTCTGATAGACCCCATCTTACACTAAGGCTTGATGGCCGCCCCTTTGAAGGCATCATTGATTCCGGGGCAGATTCGACGGTCCTGTCCCAATCTTCTTGGCCCTCGTCTTGGCCCTGTCAGCCCTCCCTTACTCACCTTCAGGGCATCGGAATATCTACCAATACCCTTCAAAGTTCTAAGGTCCTTCGCTGGACTGACCCTGATGGCCAGACAGGGACGGTGCAACCGTTCATTGTCCCAGGGTTACCCGTTAATCTGTGGGGCCGGGACATACTCTCTCAGATGGGGGTCTTTATCTATAGCCCCTCCTCTCCTGTCACGCATCAGCTTTTGGATCAAGGCTATTTGCCAGGCCAGGGCCTCGGCAAGCTGGGACAGGGGCGTCTCGAGCCCATTGTCCCTATGCCTAGGATTAGTCGCCAAGGGCTGGGATATGAACAAAATTTTTTATAAGGGCCACTTCTCCCCCTGCACTCCAGGCCGATAAAATTACTTGGAGAACTGATTCTCCTGTCTGGATCGATCAGTGGCCCCTTCCTTCCCGTAAACTGGCCGCAGCCTCAAGGCTGGTGCAGGAGCAACTTGATGCAGGCCATGTTGAGCCCTCTACTTCCCCCTGGAACACCCCCATTTTTGTCATCCAAAAAAAGAATGGTGCCTGGCGACTCCTCCAGGACCTCAGGGAAATTAACAAGACCATGATGCCCATGGGAGCTCTGCAGCCTGGTCTCCCCTCTCCTGTAGCTATCCCTAAAGGATTTCATAAACTTGTTCTCGACCTTAAAGATTGCTTCTTTTGCATTCCCCTACACCCTGACGATTCCAAACGTTTTGCCTTTAGCCTCCCTGTTGTTAATCATGTTGGGCCCTCACCCAGATTTCAATGGCGGGTACTTCCTCAGGGCATGGCCAACAGTCCCACTCTTTGTCAAAAATATGTAGCCCAGGCCATCGACCCGCTACGCCTTAGGTACCCACATTTATATATTATTCATTATATGGATGACATCTTACTTGCTGGCCCTAACACGGCTGAGCTCTCTCTCGTCACCCAGGAACTTGTTAAGAGTTTGGGTCATCTGGGACTTAAAATTGCCCCAGACAAAATACAACTACACCCCCCTTTTCTTTTTCTGGGCTATGAACTTGGGACCTCTTCAGTCAGGACCCAAAAGGTCCAGCTCCGCCGAGACACCCTTAAAACACTTCATGACTTCCAGCAGCTTTTGGGGGACATAAACTGGCTGCGCCCCTACCTTAAGCTCACTACTGGAGAGCTTAAACCCCTTTTTGATATTTTAAAAGGCAACTCTGACCCTTCTTCACCACGCAGTCTCACTGCTGAAGCTTCAGTGGCCCTACAAAAGGTCGAAGACGCCATCTTCCACCAGTCCATCTCCTATTATGACCCTACCCAGCCTTTCGCACTCATAATTTTTCCTTCCCTCTTTGCCCCCACAGGACTGCTCTGGCAACGGACCCCTCTCTTTTGGCTTCATCTCCCCTCCTCCTCCACTAAGGTCCTTCCTACCTATCCTACTCTGGTTGCGTCTCTCATTCGACAGGGGCGGGAAGCGGCCACCAGGCTTTTCGGAAGGGACCCTCACTCTATTATCACGCCTTACTCGGCCACACAAATAAGGTGGCTTTTTCAAAATTCAGATGATTGGGCGGTCTCCTGTATTTCTTTTTGCGGCCTATTAGATAATCATTATCCCCCAGATAAACTAATTCAATTCCTGCAGCGACAACCTGTCATCTTCCCGAGAGTCACCCGCTCCAGACCCCTCCCCCAAGCTTCCCTGGTTTTTACTGATGGCTCCTCTACCGGGGTTGCTGCCCTTTCTGTGGACGGAGCTATCCTGCAAAAACAAACCCCCCATCTGCTCAGCTTGTTGAGCTGGAAGCTGTTGCACACGCCTTTACATTGCTTCCCCATACTCCCTTTAATCTATATACTGATAGTGCCTATGTAGCATCCTCTGTTCCACTCCTCGAGACGGTTCCTCGTATTAAGCCTGCTACTAATGCCTCTCCTCTCTTCTCCCGTATCCAACAGCTTATTCTTTTGCGCTCTCAGCCTTTTTTCGTTGGTCATATTCGCGCTCACTCTACCCTGCCAGGGCCTCTGACTACACTTAATGCCCAGGTGGACTCAGCCACGCGCCCCCTGCTTTCAGGGCTGGCCGTTCCATCCGCCAGTGACCCCGTTGCTATGGCCAGGGAGGCTCACGCCCTCCACCACCTTAATTCCCAAAGCCTCCGCCACATGTTCTCCATCACTCGGGAACAAGCCCGGGCTATTGTTAAAGAATGCCAGGCATGTGTCACCTTTCTTCCCGAGCCACATACGGGAGTCAACCCTCGTGGCCTCATGCCTGGACAGGTCTGGCAAATGGATGTTACTCATTTCTCCTCTTTTAAGAAACTTAAGTATATTCATGTGTCTATAGATACTTTTAGTGGATTTATTTGCGCCTCTCCGCACGCTGGAGAGGCTACTAGAGATGTTATTGATCATGTTTTATATTGCCTTACTGTTGCCCCCAAACCCTATACCTTAAAGACTGATAACGGCCCTGGGTATACAAGCTCTGCCTTCAAGTCCTTCTGTGCCCAACTACAGATTAAACATGTTACGGGGATACCTTACAATCCCCAAGGACAAGGAATTGTCGAGAGGGCCCATCAGACACTTAAAGCAATGCTTAATAAATTACAGTTTTCCAAAGGAATCCTATATCCCTCTACAGCAGGGCCTCGCCTGCTTCTCAATCATGCATTGTTCATCCTAAATTTTCTACAAAAGGATGATCTTGGCCATTCGGCGGCCGATCGCCTTTGGCACTCCTCCACCTCCTCCACCTATGCCAAGGCTCTGTGGAAGGATCCACTGACCCACCGATGGCATGGACCCGACCCAGTCCTTATTTGGGGCAAAGGTCATGCCTGCATTTATGATCAGAAAGAACAAAATGCGCGCTGGTTACCTGAGCGCCTAGTCAAACCTTTTAACCCCCCTCTCCCAGGGAACTCCCCTGAGGAAAAGATGTAATTGTGCTCTTTTTTAGGATAAAAAAGATACCGCCGATGCATCACGTTGCTACTCACCACGTCGCTCCTTTGCCTCTGCCTCCCTGAAGTGATTCTCACCGCATTTCTGCGCCAACCTCAGCCTTATACAATCTATAATTTTATCTGGGTCATTATTAACCAAGCGGGAGATATTGTTAGTTCCTCCTCCTCTCAGGGCATTAATCCCCAGTGGCTCGATTTACAGGTTGACCTCTGTGCCCTGGCCCTGGGAGGCCCCTCTTCTTGGGGCGTGGAAGACATTTTTTTCTCTCGCTCGGTTGGTGGTCCCAGTCCCGGCTGCTGTAATGACCTGGAGCGCATCATGCTCCACAAAACCTTACACCAAGATGGGATTGCTTGGGCCGGAGGGCTCTATGTTTTCCCGGGACCCTCTCATCGCTGTGGTGGGGCCCAAGATTTTTACTGTGCCTCTTGGGGGTGTGAGACCACTGGCGACACGTACTGGAAGCCATCCTCTTCTTGGGACCCTTAAAGACCTTTGCAATGTAGCTCGTTCAGTCACCAATGGCTGGTGCAACCCCCTGACCATTCGCTTCACTGAGCCCGGTAAACGTGCCATTTGGACGGGTCGTGGATTTGAATGGGGCCTCCGTGTTTATAAATCAGAGTACGATTTTGAACTTACGTTAAGGTTACACCTCCTGAAAGAAGGTACCCAGTAAGGGCGCTGCAGTGGTTGGGCCTAATCATATTTTCCATCATCCTGTTCCCGTTCCTGCTCCTGACCCGCCCCCCCCCCCGCCTAAACCCGCCACCCCCATGCCTCCCTCCCCTCCCACCCCCTCCCTTCCGACCTACCCTCCCCGTGGGCCCCCCCCCCAGTTCGGCTGATGTCATTCCCCAGTTGACAAATGCCTCCATATGGGCCTTAAAAAAAAAAAAAAAAAAAAAAATGAATGACTCCTCCTTGTCATTTCCTGAATGTTGGATGTGTTTCTCCCCCTCCCCGCCCTTTTACGAGGGTATTGCTCTTCTTTCCACCTTGCTCTTTACTAATGTTACCCCACCCTCACCGGCTTAGCTCCCGACAATCGCATTACCCTCCAGCCTGTTTCCGGCATAGGTACTTGCCTCCTGGGTCCCCATATGCTCCCTCCCCCAACCTCTTCCCCTCAGCGACGTTCGCGCCCAGACTGTCATTCCCGACCTCTCCCTCCCCTACATTCTCGCGCCAAATAACACCCATTTTGCTTGTTCCTCTGGTTTAACCTCGATCGTCTATGCCCCTACCTTCCTTTCCTCCAAAGACTGGTGTGTCCTTGTTATTCTTCTTCCCCGTTTTACTATTCATGACCCCGACTCATTTTTAAATTTTCTGAAAGGGGGAATTTCCCCAACCCTAACCTTGCCTCCCCCTGGCTTACTACCCTTCTCCTCACCCTGCTCGGGCCCCTCGTTGGTGTTCTCCTTCTATTATCCTTTGGCCCATGGACTTTAAACCGTCTTACAGGGTTTGTTAAAAGTCAGGTTGAAGCTGCCACCAAGAATATCCAGGTTCACTACCGCAGCCTGGAGACTGAGGACTCAAATGAGACTTCTATTTCCATCCAGGAGATTTCACCTACGCCTCAGTCGGTTAACTACGGGCGGCCTTTGCAGTTCCTATGGGCGGCCTTTGCAGTTCCCGAGGATGCAGAATGCTGGATGGTGAGCCTGGTTGTGCCCTCGGTGCCTTTGGTAAACCTGTGCAAGCCCTCCCCTATATCTTTTGGCCTGAGCCCACCTTGACCTGACCCGCGATAGTGCCTGGTAAGTCAGAGACGGAGCGATCGAATAAGTCTCGGTTATCAGACGTCGGTCGGTCCTTGGTGGGAGGACAGACCATAGGCGTGGTAAGATTGAGCATCGATCCTCTAGCAGGCTCAGGCCATCGCGAGGCCCCCTCTCCTTGGGAATTTGGCCGGTCCAGAATAACTGTTGTCCTGAAACATTGGACATTAGTGATTCTTAAATATACCGCCATCCTATAACAATGACTGGTGACCTCCTAAAGGTCATTCGCTGGGCTGTAAGGTCTCCCTCAGGCCAAAGTAAACAAAAGGGGTGAAGATGCCAGGGACCAAAAGGCCTGAGGCCGACTCCCACCCATTCAGTATTTGCAGCAAACATCCTGCTGGGCCACTCATTAGGTATGCAAGGCATCCGGCTTAGTCCTGAGAAGACAGCGATCTGATCCTAAGATATTCACAGAGACATCCTGCTTTGTCTCACCTGGAAGACCCCTCCCCTTGCAAATGTTCCCGGGGCTCAACCCAGAAGATTTTGTACTTTTCCACTACTCCCTTGCGTACCCCGCCCGCCCTAAAGCAGGTTTTAAAAAGCCTGCCCTTACCTTTAATAAACGAGCTCTTGACAAGCAATTGTTCGCTTGAGCTACTGTCTCTCTCCCGCCCATGTCTTTATGTACAGGTTGCGACCCCCCTCGATCCCCCAATAACTGACCAGCTGGACTGGTTGGTGGACTAATTATCGTTACATGGATTAATTTCAAAGAGAAATGAGAGTGTGCCTTGTTTCAGGGATGTCTAACTTCTGTCCCCTTTGATGGTGGTATGGGTTTCACATTCCAGAATCATAGAATCTGTCACAAAAGGGGTCAGTCCTCTGTGATAAAACAGTAAAGAGCTGACTACTTTGAGATGATCTCTGCCTTTTAAGCATTTCCGGACATATTTCATAAATGGAGGGGTGCATAGAAATGCTACAAGAATCTGTCATAGGCCTTTGGCTGGGATCCCTTGCCAGAGTAGCCATGTTGCTACTCTGTATAAATACACAGAACTTGTAGGATTCCTTGATGATATTAAATTTCCAAGATGTGATCCCTAATCACAATGTAGAATGATATTTCAAATACATAAAAAATATTAGTAGGAGCTCAAATATACATATATTTATTTGTCACTTTTTTCTGTAAGAACGGTTGTTTGTGATACAAATATTCAGGAAAATTTCTTCAGCGAACATGTGTGGCTATGGCATTTTATAAAGCCATCACTGATCACACATGTCTACTAATCAAGGCATTGGTTGTTTTGAAACATGACACAGGAGCTGTTGACTGGTTTTCTTTAAAAGATGAAGATTAAGGTGCCTACAGCGAATGGAGAACATCAAACTCCAAATTTTATACTTTTCTGAGTAATCTCTCTTCTAAGGTAACCATGTTGTATTTATGATAGGTGGATAATCTAGGGAACAAGAGAGAAAAAAAAGAGATTAACTTCCAAGGGATAAAGTGGAAAGACAAGTCAGGATATTATAATTTTCCCTCATTAAAAAAAATCAAATACTTAAACATTAACTCTCTGGTTATTTGAAGAAAAATCTATGCGCACCAACCAAAATCTTCCTCCAAATTCCCTAAATAAATCATTATCTCTGGCACAAGCCAGATTATGTCTCCTCTAGTCTTCCTAGGCAAGGTTTCATTCCAACGAGTCAATCTTACTGTCCTGTTCATGCACTCTGTGACTGTGTAGGAGAATTCTGAGTCAATGCTCTTAGTGTGGTCAAGGTGACTAATGGCTTTAATGAACACACGGACTGGTAAATTCCCTGGGAGGTTTTATTTCTATGACCTATTTTTGTTATTAGGATTACTATTATTATTGTTTCTTGTGCTGAAGTAAGTCTTGGACCCAGTAGAAGGAAATCTTTGCTTGTTTACTTTGATCCTACTAAGAACTCACAAAAAGCCCAGGTCCCAGCTGGGGAAATGCATGTGAGGACAAACACACTGATAATCTGGTTGGCATCATGGCTTGGCATCATGTTTGTTTTCAGTATACCACACAGAGTACTGAGGGTTCTTGAAATAAATTTCTTTCTGGTCTCAAATAGGATTAAAAGCAACTGAACATGAATTTGTCCTTATCATGGAAAACATGGATATTGCCAGAAACTCTGCTTCTAGTTTTATAATGTTTATGATGAATAACCTAGACTTTTCTAGACCTAAGCAGGGCATAAATTAGTTACAGTAACATTTGAGAGGACCCCTTGCTGCACACATCTGCATATGTCATGAATGCTTGCGTTCATTGGCTGTAAGTAGCAGAACCCAATTGTTATAGCTTAAGCAAAGAACAAGCTACTTATAATGATTAGATGATCCATACAGCACAAGGGCAGAGAGGCACCCTTGCCTCAGGATCATCTATAACCAGAAGTTCAAGTGTTATTAGGAAGCTCCCTCTGTTCTCTCACATTCCCTCTCTCTCTCTCTCTCTCTCTCTCTCTCTCTCTCTCTCTCTCTCTCTCTCTCTCTCCTTTTTCTCCCTGTTCCTTTCCCTCACCATCTCCCTCTCTGTCTTTCTCTATACCTACCTATTTATCTGTCTCTCCCTCTATCATTGGCTTCTCCAGCTAGTCCAATTCAGTAACAATGGATGAAGCCAACTAAGAACTTCAAAGTTTGCATAGCTCAGACCCAGTCACCTGAAGAGGAACAGAATCCTCTCTTACTCCTTTCTGGGTAGCTGATTCCTTCTAGTAGATCGTGGCCTGGTGGAAAAAAGGTGGAACCTTAAAAACCCAGAAAATTACAGATCATCAAACTGATCCCCAAATAAACAGTTACCAGCAGAGGACAGACACTCAGGTGGGGCAGTGTGTAAGTCTGGCAGGAAGTTGCTCCAGGGATGCACCTTTCATGTGCCATTGCCCATGCATGGGTGAGTTCTCAAAGATGTAACTGTCATGGATGCTCCTGTTAGGAACCACCATAGACTCCATTGGCTCACCAAGCTAGATTTCGGTTGAATAATTTCTGCGATCTCGTGTTAGTGCCATACCTGAGGTGAGAAGGCTCTTGTTCACAGCTTACCAAGAAAGGTCTCGCCATAGCTTCCAGTTGTGAAATTCTAAGAAAAAGGTAGACAGTCAACAACTTGAGCTTTTTCTTCCAACCCTATAATGCAAGGATGACAAGGACAGGTGGCCTGATAGTATAGTTCCCAGAAACTGTGATAAGCGAGGTGACATTGACAGCATACAACAGCATAAGTCAGGAGTGCATGGTGTCTGGTTACTCATTTACTGGGACAATAGCGTGTTCCCATTTCTCAAAGCCACACCATGCAAGTAGCATGCCTTTTCTGTGCCTGGCTGAGACATCCTTATGAAAATGTTAAAAGACTCCAAATCTCAAGATGCTTTAAAATTGATTCAAGTGTCTTAGGAAAACAATCCTACTGATAGGCGGCGTGCATCTAAAGAAAACATACACATGCATGTTCAAAACAATATATCTTAGAATAATCATAGCATTAATTTTAACAACAGAAAATCACTAAATGACCACTAGAATTTCTTTATTACTTAATTAATGTATTCACTTCACTGTCATAGCCCCTCCCTACCCCATCCTCCTTTTCTTATTCCTCAGAAAAGGGAAGCACCCCTACCCACCCCATCTCATCACATTGCATCAGGACTGAGTTCATCCTCTTCCCCTGTGGCCTGGAAAAGCAGTCCTGTTGGGGCATGGTCTGATGTATTTTGATGCTAACTACTGCTTGCTGTCTCTGTGAGCCATCTTTTGATTAATAAAAAGCCATCCCACCTGGGCAGGGCAGAGGCAATAGATGGGGCTTAGAGAGAGACGGGGGGGAGGGGGGGGTGGGGGTGGGGGGGGTGGGGGGGATGGGGGGGGATGGGGGGGTGGGGGGAGGGGGGCGGGGGGGAGGATCCAAAGAAGAAGAAGAGAGACAGCCAAGAGGAAAAGAGAGAGAGAGATCTGAAGGGAAGAGAGGAAGGATGCCATGGGTTAGATAGAGATAAAAGCACATGGCCAGCATGGATGGAGAGTCCGGCCCAGATGAAAAACATTAACAAGTGTTTGGGATTATCGACGGGAAGTAGCTTGATAGAAGTTATTGGGAGCAGATGGAGTAGGATTGAGGCAGGGATCCCATGCCTGCCCCACTATAGGAGGTAGCTTAGAGAATTGATATCTGCCCTGCTCCAGGTTAACTGAGGCTATTTAAAAATATAACAAGTGTCTGTGTCTTAATTGATTACTAGCCGGGCATACTGATCATACGGATAATACGTGTAATTTAAAAACAATAGTAATCAAAAAGAAGGCAACAGAGGCCATGTAAGAGATTGCCCCACTTCCCTTACTAGTGGTCCCACATGACACCTGAGCTGCCCATTAGCTACATCTGCATATGGAGCCTAAGTCCAGTCCATGCATGGTCCTGGGATGTTGCTGCAGTCCCAGTAAGCACCTGTGGGCCCTGATTAGTTGGCTCTGTTGGTCTTGTCATCTCTACTTTTCCACTAGTCTCCTTATGCTCTGCTCAATGTTTGGCTGTGAGTCTGGATTTCTGTTTCAAACTCCTGTTGCGTGGGGCCTCTCAGAAAACAATTCAGATAGGCTCCCGTCGGTCAGGGGTTGGCTCTCTTCCATGGGGGTGGGGCTTGGGTTGGGCCAGGCATTGGTTGGCCATTCCCTCAATCTCTGCTCTGTCTGTTCTGTCTTTATCCCTGGACATCTTGTAGACAGGGTAAGTTTTGGATCAACGTTTTTGTGGGTGGGTTGGTGTTCTCCTCCTGCCACTAGAAGGCCTATGTAGGCCATCCCACCTTGAACACTCACGATCTCGTCTGATCATTAAAAAAATTAATGGATAAGATTTTATAATATATCCCACAATTCAATGCTATGCAGTGATTAGAAATCTTGGGTTGTTTCTCATGTCTTTCTTCATCTCTTATATTCAACCTTTATGTTCTTTTTTTTAATGTTATACTCTATCCACATGTATATTTGTTTATATATATACTTATATTATTGGTTATATTCTGTATATGAAAGAGAACATGCTGTCCATTCCTTTTTGAGATTATGTGACCTGATTTAATATTACACATTTTAACTCCATCCATTTAACAGCAAAATTTTAACATTTTTGTTTGGAGCTAAGTAGTATTTATTTTATATATCTACCAAACATTCATTTATCCATCTATCTGTTGATGAACAATATAATTAATTCCAATTCTTTGATACAGTGAATAAAACAGCAGTAAACATGGGGGTGTGAATATCACTTTGGTATAATATGGAGTTCTTTATATATATACATACAGAAGTAAATTAGCTGGGTCAATGGTAATTCTATTTTTAATATTTTGAGAATCTCCAAACTGGTTTCTATAGTGATTGACTTAATCTGCACCCCCACCAACAGTGAATAAGGGTCCTTTTTATGTAGATAGCCTCCACAAAATTTGTTATCAGATTTGATGATAACTCAGGTGAGGTTGTTTCTCAAAGTAGTCTTCATATCCCTTCTGGCTAAGGATATCAAACACTTTAAAACTTAATTTTTTTATTATTTGAGATTATAATATACAATATAATTTTTCTCTTTATTTCCTTTCTTTCAAACCCTCCCATATACCTCTCATTGCATTCCTCCAAATTCATGACCTCTTTTCTCAATAATTATTGTTATTCACATACGCTTACACATACACACACATATGTATATACATATATATATATATATATATATATATATATATGCATGTACCTATGTATTCCTAAATACAAGTATAAAACCTTCTCAGTCTGAATTATGTTACTTATATGTATATTAACACTTTTAAAAATACTCATTGGTCATTGCTAGCCCTTTTTTAAAAAGCTGTCTATTCAGTTCATTTTTTTCATTTTCATTGCCAGTTCTATTTTCTTACTATTTAATTCCTGAAGTTTATTGTAAATTCTGAGTATTAGTCCCACATCTATGAAGTATAGCTGTATGAACTTTCTCCCATTCTGTGGCTTGTCTGTTAGCTCTGTTGATTGTTTTGTCATTGTTGTTGTTTTATTTTGTTACTTTTTTATTTGTTTGCTTGCTTGCTTTTGCTGTATAACCCCTTTTTCTTTTCATGTAATTGTATCTGTTGATACTTCCGGTTGGGCCCCATGCTTTTGGCCTTCAATTTTAAAAGTTCTTGCCTACGCCAGGACTTTAGAGGGTGTCCTTCACTGTTTTCTTTAAAAAGTTTCAGTGTTTTGAGTTTTAAATTAAAATCCTTGATCCATTTTGAATTGATCTCTGTACAAGAATTTTTGTGGAAGATAAAAATCTAATTTAATCTTCTGCAGGTAGAAGTCCTGCTTTGTCAGCATTATTTGTCACTTTTTTAAAAATTGCTCTTTTTTAAAGAAGGTCACTTTTGCTCCTTTTGTCAAATATTAAGTGGGCAGAGATTTGTCATTTTCTTTCTGGATCGTCTATTGTATTCCACTCGTCTTCTTGTCTATTTTTATCCTAGCACTTGGCTTTTCATCATTATGGGTCTAAGTCACTCATACCTTGAGCTCCACTGTTGTCTTCTGTTTGATTGCTTTTTGTTTTGTTGCTTGTTATTGAAAACACATTCTTTTCCTCACACGATGTATCTCGATTACAAGTGTTCCTTCCTCTACTCCTCCCCGTTCCTCCCACCTCTCTTTCCAGTTGGATCCACCCCCTTTCTATCTCTCACTATGAGAATGAACAGTTTCCTGCAGGGTAATTGTAAAATATAAAACATAAGAGAAAACAGTAAATAACACAGCAGAGGAGGACAAAGCAAACAGAGGGAAATGAGCTCAAGCGAAGGCACAAGAAACAGGCAGAGTTGCAGAAGAGCATTTGTTCACACACACCTTTTGAGGGCATCGCTCTTATTACTTAGGATTGACTTCCTAGTCATGGTCTTTTGTGATTCTCTGTAGATTCTTGTATTACTTTTCTGAAGTCTGTAAAACAGGACATGGGAATTTTGATAGATATTGGACTATGTATATTAATTCTGTTAGTGTGTTTATTCTCATATTATAAATTTTGCCTAGACAGGATCATAGAATATTTTTCCATCTTACAGTATCTTCTGTGATTTCCTTTAAGAATATCTTGAAATTTTCATTGCAGAGTTTTTTTGCTTCTTTGGTTAGATGTATTTATAAACACTTAATTTGGAATATTTACCCTAATATTTTTATGAGAATAGACTATTAGCAGAGATTAAAACTAATAACATTTTTATAAAAATTTAGATCCTGAGGCTTTACTGTGTTTATTTGGTCCAAAGTGTTCTAGTATGTTTAATAATGTTTTTCAAGCAAAGAATTGTTTAATCTGCATAAAGGGTTAGTTTGACTTCTCTTCTTATTGTTATCACTTGTACATCTTTCTCTAACCCAATTATTATAGCTAAGATGTTGAGTAACAAAAGGAAGAATGGGCATTTTTGTCTCATTCCTATTTTAGAGAAAATGCTTTCAATATGTCTTCTTTGGATAGAGTGTTACCTGTAGGTTTATTGTATATCACCCTTAGTAGCTTGAGGCACATTCCTTCTGTTCCAGAAGTCTCCAGAAACATGTAAAATTTTTATCATAAAGACATGATAAATTTCGTTATCTAAATTTCCAGCATCAGTCAAAATAATTATGTGATTTCTGTCTTAGGATTTGTTTATGATCTATGTAACATTTATTGACTTACATAAGTTGAGCCAACCTGGCCTTTTGGAGGTGAAGTTCATGTGATCATAATAAATAATCTTAATATATTTCTGAGTTCAACTTCAAATATTTTGCTAAGAAATTTTGCATATATCTTCATCAAATAAATTGGTCTATAGTTTTCTTTCTTTTCTTCCCCTTTCTCTTTTGTGTAATTTTTATCTGGTTTTAGTATCAAGATGATAATGATGTCAGGATAAACTTGATAGTGTTCTTTCACTTTCTATGTTGTGAAATAAGTTGAGAAGAATTGGTATGAAGTCTTTCCTAAAAGTCTGATAGAGTTCACAGTGAACCTGTGTTTTTCTTTTTGTTTTGAGTGGAGGCTTTCAATAACAACTTTAATCTCATTGTTTGTAATGGTCTGGGTCTATGTAAGTTATCTGTATCTTCAGGGCTTAATTTGGGTAGATAGTATGCTTTAAAAAGTCTTGTATACCTTCTAAGTTATTCAGATTTTCAGAGTTTAACTTTTCATAGTAATTTCTAATGAATTTCATTGGAATCCTCTGTAATTGTATCCCTTTGGCCTATAATTTATTAATTTCAATCGTTTTCCTCTTTCTTTTGTCAGATTAGTTACAAGGGTGCCTATGTTGTTGTTGTTGTTATTATTATTATTATTATTATTATTATTATTATTATTATTATTATTATTATTATTATTATTTTAAGAAACAACTCCTCGATAGGTTGGTTTCATGTATTGTTCTCAATTCCATCCCTAATCTCTGTTACTTCTTGCATCAAATGTATTTGGGGTGAACTTTTTGTTGTTGTTGTTTTTTTAAATCTTTAGGTTGCATCATTAGGTTATTTATTTTATATCTTCAAGAATAATATTAGCTATGACTGCTGAAAGTCCTCTTAGAACTTCCTTGGCTGAATCTCAGAGGTTCTCTTAGAATGAATTCTCATTTTCATGTCTATAGGAAATTTTAAATTTCCTCTGTGATTTATTAGGTAACCTAACGCCCATTCAAAACTGTGTTATCTCTGCTGATAAACTGTGGTGCTAATTTCAGGTTAAAGAGCACGACACAACTGATATACATTTCTGTATGTTGCATTCAATCGCTTTTGCTGTGGGTTTTTTTTTCCACTTAACATTCAGCTGTTTTATATGGATAGAAATGTGAGTCAACTCTTTTAAATAAAAGGATTCGTTTTGCTTCGGTTAAAAAAAAAATGTGCTATCTAAACTCCATACATTTCTGCATTTCTGTGGGTTTTGTACTTTATCTTATTGTTGATCTATCATTTTACTGGATTGTGGTCTGATAATAAACAAGAAACTCTCCCTCTCTAGCGCTCTCTCTCTCTCTCTCTCTCTCTCTCTCTCTCTCTCTCTCTCTCTCGTATTTGTTGAGACTTATGCCCAATCATGTGATTGATCTTAGAGAAGTTTCTATTTGCTTCTGAGAAAAACTCTATTTTATATTTGTTGTCTTCAATATTCTGTATATATTTGTTAAGTCAAGTCATCCAGATTATATTTTAACTTTACAATTTCTTCTACAAACTTTAGGGAAAAGTATTTCAGTTAACTCTTCAATTTAATACTCCAACCGTTTTTAAAAGTTAAAGCATTTAATAAATTTAACATTGTTGGGGAATTGGAAATTGATTCTAATCTCAAATTGTTTACTTTCCATCACGATAGTTGCTGAAATACAATACAGTGTGGCAGACCCGTATCCAAAATACTTCCCAGCTCTGACATTCACTTGCTTGGTAAGCTTGCATAGGTGACTTATCTGTATTTCACTTTTTAACATTAAAAAATTAGACTAATAATATATATTCTCTTATGTAAAAATGCATTAATGCACTTAAAACTTTTAAGCATCCAGTCATATTTATTTTGTGTTAAATAATTCTCTATTGTAACCTGATCCACAATTAGAATAATCACAATTATTCAAAATAATAAGATCTACATATTTTTCAGTGAAATAATACATTTATAGTTGTTACTGAACATTAAGTAATTTTTAATCCATGCAGCTATCTTACATTTTCCCAAAACCAGAAACATCTTCAGGTTTGTGAATATGAACAAAGTTTAAAAAGCACAGCAGATTGTTTGATCAAAAACCGCACATTCTCCCAAGCCGAGAAGAAAATGTCTGAAGGTAAAATATGACCACAATCATTTCAAAACACAATCGCTCTTTGTCAAGTGACAGCAGTCTTTGACTTGGTATTTCTTCGGATGTCCATATGTTTTTCCTCAAATAGAAACCACCACATGACAGTGTACTGTGAATTGAATAATTTCTTTAAGTGCTGAGGCCACAAGTATAAAAACATGTCCATGTTTCCATTCAGGCTTGCCTGAACTTACTGTCATCTACTGTGCTCTGAACATCTCTATCGACATTTGATAGCCCCAACAGAAGGAAACCTCAGTACTAGGCAGATAACGCATTCTACTCAGGGCTTGTTTCATTTGAGCTTTATGAGGCGCGAGAAAATTATGATATGCATTTGTCTAGTAAATATTTTTGATTATCAAAATTAGATTTCCCACTACCATTCTGAACTGAAGAGCAGACCAAGAAGAAGAAGAAGAAGAAGAAGAAGAAGAAGAAGAAGAAGAAGAAGAAGAAGAAGAAGAAGAAGAAGAAAAGAAAGGCAGTATTTACACAAGGAAGCTGTGCAGTTGCTGAGCAATGTGTTCCAGATGCTCTCACCTTGCAGCCCTTGGCTTCTGGGGAGGACCTTGTGTTTCTGGTACAAGAAGCTCAAGTGAATACATTTCCTTTCAAAAATGAACCAGTCAATTCCTTTTGTAATTGCAACTTCTAAAAGGATTTACTTACCCTGCAAGGTATGTATGTCAGCCCACTGAACAGGAACATGGTGAAGTCAGGTTTGTTGGAGAAACTGGGACATCTCCTAGGAACTTGGATGAATGAAATATCACTTTAAAAAAAACAGATCTTGTTGCTGTTTTAATCTATGGCTCATTTATCACAGTTCAAAGACGTGTTTTCCGTAACGTCACATACACAAAGCATAGAAAGTCAGAACTTACTGCATAACTTATATTTTGAGGGCACTCCTTAGACTCAAGAAGCTCAATGGCTTTTGAATTATTAATAAAGACACATGTCTTTGAGGAAGTGTCAAAGACTTAATTCTAGAAAATTAAGCTAAACTTATGTGTGTAAAATATATACATTATATGTAAAATATATACATGCTATTATTTTCTATTGTATGCTGTTAGATGTGGTTCTGCTAAAAGGAAGACTTAAGTGTTATTAGTTTTACAGACATCTTAAGTCATGATGAAATTATTCAGCAGCAGTGGAGAAATACTGACATTCTGACTTCTGGCCGCCTCCTCTTCCAGAGTGGTCTCCGCTGAGCCTTGGAAGAAGGCTTGATGGGTACATGTTCCTTCAGGGCTGGGTATTCAATAGTCTCTTGTTCTCTATAGTTTGACCTGTTGTGGGTGTTTTATTAGCCACCATCTACAGCAAATCGAAGCTTCTCAAATGAGGGTTGAAAGATCCACTCATGCTGGGTGTAGGCAGAAAGGAACACAGAAGCAGGCAGGACACCTTCTCCTTAGGCAGGGCCACAAGGGCTTCTCTAGATGTGTATTTTAAATATGCATAGAGAAGCTTTGATTCAGCTTTCCCTTACACCTGTAATAAGATTACTTTCTCGCATTAATTTCTCTCTCATAATGCCACTGAACTGATGTGGTGAATATCATGAAAGAGGAGAAAAGGAAAAGGAAATAATTAAGAGAGCCCTCCCAGGATTAGTTTATTTTGCGTTGTGTAAACTACATTTCAGTAGCTAATATTTACACTTAGACACTGGAATTCATTAATACTTGGGAAATTCCACAGATCGCGAGAATAATGACTGTGGAGATCCTGGCCATAGTACTTGGTGTTATTATAGAGCTTTCTGACTGGTTTCAATTTGCTCAGTCAGGGGACGAATAGAAGTTGACTGATGCTCTGCCATTAGACTCACTCCTTCTAGGTACAAGCGTGAGATACTTATTTGAATATAGTCTATGGTCCTATGTTTGTTATACATTATGTTTCAATTCAACTTATACTGGAATCTAGCCTATGTGGCACACCTGTATTACCAGACAGGAACTTTACAAGTGTTTGGCAAAAGGAAGCCATAGTAGTTGCCATATACTTGGGAAAACTGACAGCTGAAGACCAGTATCGTAATAAGCATATGCAATGAACGACACTGGGTTGAAGAACCCCGAGGCACGAGTCTTTTATTCTTGACTGGTAGGTACTTGTGGATCACAAGCTCCGCTGGTTGGAGGTTAAAGTTTAGTGCCAGTGAGGTCAAAGTCATCAATGTGAACAAAGTCAGACTTTGCTATGAAGTTGAACATTTAACCCCAGCCGATAGTGTGTACTTCTATTCACAAGAAAGAAAAGGTAAGAGTAGGTGGAATTGGGTTTCAGCCAAAATCATCATCTTTTTTTTCTGAAAAGAATAATAACATATTTAAATTAAGAAGCAATTTTCCTGTAATAGTATGGTCGATCTGGCATTGAGAATGGCATCACCAGTGGTTATCTTTAATACAGTTCTTACACTTGATAGAAGACATAAGAAGGGATGGGGGTTATTGATTATTTCCCCCAATATTTTGAAGACAGAGATAAAAGAGAGACCAGTTCTTCTGACTCCTGATTAGGATTCCTTCTATCAAACTAGTAAGGTGCACTGTGATCCCATGGGAAATAGTTTGCTGCCCTCTTCTCAATGACCTGCCTCCAGGGGTAAAAGGAGAGATCTCTGTTTCCCTGAGAAAGTGGACATTTCTACCACTTTCATTTTTCCGTTTCCGGAAACCATATACACTCATTTACCTTAAGCTTACACAAGTTACACGAACAGTTTTCTTCTTCTGTATCATTAAATTCTTCTTCTACTTTCAAGACCTCAATGTATCCCCCAGGAAACATGGGTTCACGGTTGGCTTTTACCTGTAAAGCAATACTGAACTCTCTTCTTTTATGGTGTTTCAAAAACCCTAAGTTTTCTCACACTCTTCTTTGCTTTATCACATGGACTCTGTTGCTTGCTTTTGATCACTTCATCCTAACTGGGCTGCCTGGCCTGGCCTCAGTGAATGTGAGGAGGAGCTCAGTCCTGATGCGACTTGCTGTGCTGGGATGGGTTGTGAGGGAGTTCCCTTTTCTGAGGACAAGGCAGGGGATACGGAGAAAAGGGTGTAAGGGAGGTACCAGGAAGAGACAAAGGAGGGGTCAATATTTGGGATCTAAAGTGAAAATATAAATTAAAGAAGAAAATCCTGGAATATTTCTGGAACCTGATTGATTTATATAAAAATACTAACTTACTTCAGATGAATTTATATATAGGTAAATTCCGCTTTAATTGTTAAACTACATTGGGTAGCTGACAGTGACAGACAACAGAGACTAAAGGAACTATATTGAAAGAAAATAAGCAGAAATTCAAACACTTAGTACACACATGACTTACATTGATTTCTAAAAGTTGTAATCATTTATTTATGTAAGCTTTAAACAAATGAAAAGATTTGATGGTATTCAAATAACATCAAAGAAAGGCTTTTGTTCAAATCAATATCAGATTTTAAATCCTTACTTTTAAATCTAAATTTATATATCCATTATACTCAGGTCAAAACTGTGAATGATTATTTAAGTTTTAGTCCAATTTGTGTTATTGTTGCTTCAAATTATTCGTAAGTTTGAAATGGTGAATAACATCTCTTTAATTTACTTTTGGCTCTCGGCAGTAGTGACCTTCAGAGAACAGGAAAGGCTGTTGCAATGTGTTCTGTGCTTCCTCTCTGAGAACTTCGGTACTGTTGGTCTGGGTAGGAACTGAGAGTCTGAAGTTGTAACAGTTTCTCCTGTGAGACTGGGCCTGAGACCACAGGTTGAAAGCCACTGACTTATAACTACAAAGATTCCCATCTGGTCCTCAAAATCGGCAAACTCTTAACTCAGACCAAATTTCCCACCCCAACCATTCGACTTGAGTCAAGTTTGGATTTTATAACTATCTGGAGGAAATGACTCTGTGCGATTTTAGTGGATTTCTTTTTGAAAAAGTTTCTTGGTCCAGATTAAGTTCTGAGTTAATATTTCTGAGCCAGATCATCAAATATAACTGCAAAGACAAGGATACTTGGGAAATGTGATAAAATAGTCACACATGCAATTGATCCCATGAATACCAACCATCTTCCTTGGAAACCATTCACAGCTCCAAGTACAGAAATGAAACACCATTTTATAATATACATGAGAAATACAAAAAAAAAAAAAAAGACCATCAAACACTGGAGAGGTTTGTTATTAAGAACTACCTGGGTGGCACTGTTCCCTCGCCCTGCTCCCATCCTGGATGAAGTCAAAGTCACTCGGGGAAGTAGTCAAAATAAATATTAGGCAGATAAGAAGGCAGGAAATAACAAGAAAAGATTTATGTAAATAATTGCCGTGTCGTGACTTGCAATTTCATTGCTGTTTTTAAGAACTATAGAAATAGTCTCAGCTCTCCTTCCATTACAAAAAAAAAAAAAAGATTTCTAGTGCAAATATAAATCAGCACCATTTACTTCCACAATGACAGTGTCTGCTTCTCAGCGCAGTTTGCAGAGATTTACTGAGCTAGACAACTGTGTTAGATCCGTGGAGGCTGTTTGGGAGACAGATATGTATAACAGAACTTGAGAAATGCTTGCGTTCACTCCAGTGTGGTCTCTCTGAATGCTTTTCTTCATGAGGGGGAAAACACCTCTCCCATGTAATAGGTTTTTTTAATGCCTTTTGTTACAGACTGCTTTGCTCAAAGTCTAAAGAAGAAACTTCAGTCTTCATTGCATTCGGCTTCCCCAGAAAGGCCAATAAGAGCCATTAAGGAATTTATAATTTAAGGTGAACAGGCATGATTATGAGTCTCAATGTGCTAAGTGCCAGAGAGCATTTTAAACCGGAGAAGACTGACAGGCCTGTCAGGGGTAATGCATGTGCATTCGCATCTTGACCTAAAAGCCCTTTCAACATCTGCAAGGACAAAAAGGGGGGGAAATCAGCCAAAGAAAGCTTGTCTTGAGATGAAAGATTAATGACATAGCAACGGCCTCCTTCCATCAGGGGGGACTTATGGCCGTATGTCTTCACTCCAGTTCCAGTTGCAACCCAGAATCTGACTCTCTGGAATTAACTGTCTTTGGTTGTTGTTTTTTTTGTGTGTGTTATTTGTCTGTGTGTGTGTGTGTGTGTGTGTGTGTGTGTGTGTGTGTGTGTTATAACTCATATTTCCCCACACAGGCTAAAGTTAGTGCAAGGTAGCACAAAACAATGCTGTCTTGTCTTTGTCGCTGCTGTGACCTCCCACAGGCTCTATGTCACAGATGAAGTCTCAACTGTCTGTCGGCCTGGATAGATGTCTTCTTTGTAAAGACTTTAGTGTCTAGCTTCTTTCTGATGTGCTTTGGGTTCCTAATCATTTTGTAGCATACACGAGGAAAAGTTCATTAGACTGAGAATGGTCAATTTCTGTTTACAAAGTTTGGGTTGTGGAAGCCCAAAGTATTCCAAGTTTAGTTATGCTTTTATTCAATGCACAAGTCTACACATGAAACTAATGAATAGGTTTTGCAAAAGGATATTCAAGCTGGAGAAAGAATAGGAAATGCCTTGCTTCTATTTATGTTCCGACTATCTTCCATTGTTTGTATCTGCAGTGTAATATGGGTTCTAGAATCTGGATTCAGAGTTGATGGCAGTCCTGTAGATAGATATTACCACAAAGGTGCTCAAATTGATCAAATGTAGGTGTCTTTTTAAAAAGGAATGTTTTGCAGTAATTTACAGTATTTTACAGAAATGCTTAAGTCCAGTCCCGGCTGCAATTAACATAAGAAGAGCGCTCTTGAAGCTATTCACAGAATGAAATGTCTCTAGGGGTTAGTAAATTGCATGCTTTTGAGGCAATTCCCTTCATAAAGAGCACTGATACCTTCCTATGAAATCTCTGGACATCTCCCATAGAAACGATAGACTTTCAGAAGTGACATAATGACTACATGTCAAGGACGGGAGGGATAGACTGTGAGTCCTCAAAGAAATCAAAGGAGCTTACGAGCCATCTTTCTTCTTAGCACATGTAGCATAAAATTAGCACACAAAGAAATTTGAAAAATGAACATTTTTTTTCCTCAGGTGGTTAATTGTTTTCTGCATCACAACCGCAGCCTATTCCATCCCTATTGTGTTAGCAAAGAAGAAAATATAAAACTATTTTTAAACAAACTTCTTAAAAATTGTATGACATACAGTTTATTCTCATATAGAACATGCTGGATAATATATAATATGATTTGAATTCTTAAATCTAACCTTTAATCCCTCCTAGAGACATCTCATTCTTTTTTTTTCTTTAAATGTGTTTATTTATTTTATACACGTGTGTGCCTGGTTGTATGCATGTCTATCATCTGCAGGCAAATGTCAGTGGCGGCCAGAAGAGGATGTCGAATGCCCCTGGAACTGAAGTTACAAGCAGTTGTGAACCATTTGTTGTGGGTGCTGGCAACGGATCCCAGTGTCTCCACAGGAAGAGTAAGTGCTCGCTACAGCTGGACCACCTGCAGCCCCTTACTACTCTGTCTTACTCGTCAAACTATTCGCTGTAGTTGTCTGCTCTCAAGTCAGACGTTAGCCAAAATTTCTCATGTGTAAAATAGTTTATGCTACTTGTCCCCTTGTGTCTATTATAATGCAGATTTTATATGTTCCTGTGGAAGAAACATGACCATGGACTCGTCCATGCTTTATGTAGAAGAAACAGACAAAGAATCTTAATGTATGCCCCTAGGAAATTACCAGTTAAAAGCTGGAAAGAGACAAATTCACATACGCAGAGAAATATCTTTTTCTCTGGAGTGTATGGAAGTCTAAATATCCTTTGTGGTTTTGTCCAACCACTATGTGCCATCTAGCTGAATCTTCTGTCTACTCTTTCCTAAGTGTGTGTGTGTGTATGTGTGTGTGTGTGTGTGTGTGTGTGTGTGTGTGTGTGTGTGTGTATAGCTGCCACAGAGGGTCTCCAATATTTTGCACTTTTTAGTGGTTTGGTGTAGAACTACATATTCAGGAAAAGACAGTTCATTGCGTAAATATGTACACATACAAACGCACAGAAACACACATGTACACACACACACACACACACACACACACACACACACACACACACACCACATGAAATAGAAATAGTTTATTAAGAATGAGAAAAGTGCACCTGAAAATTGAAGAGGACTAGTGAGCTCGGAAAAAAAAACCTGCTCAAAGGCCAAATTAAAAATATCTGTAAATGAACTCCTTTCAATTATAACACTATCACACATAATAGAAATAAAAGAATTGATCATGTTACCTTGGGAACATAATCCAAAACAGCATGAGCTTAGGTTCCTACCATTATCAAATGGTCATACTGAGAAACTGGAGCTTCAGGTCAGCGATACAGCTCAGGGGGCAAAGGCAGCAGCTGCCAAGCCTAAATCCCTGAGGTTCGTTCCCTGAACCTGTGGGGTGGAAGAAGAGAACGGAGTAAGCTGTTCTTTGATCTTCATACATAAGTGCACGCTCCTTTTCACTCATATAAACCAGTGAATAAATGTAAAATGAAATTTATAAAAAGAAACTGAAAGCCAAAATAACGAATAATTTTAAATTAATGTGTTTTTTTTTCTTTAGGGGCTTGGTTTCAAATGTACATTTAAACCAACCCACTTTCCTATTATTAATAATAGCATCGCCAGCAGACAAGACTGGGTACCACTGCTCAGCTGAGAAACTGATGCTCAATGTGCTCAAATGACAAATTAACAGAAGAAAAAAACTGATAATGCCAAGTCTAGAATTTATATTGTCCAAATCCAGTCCAGTGTTTTTGCTGTGTAAACTCCTGTTATAACAAGACATGGAAATATTTTCTTTTTTTAAAAATATATTTTATTAACTTATTCATATTACATCTCAATGGTTATCCCATCCTTTCTATCCTCTCATTCCTCCCTCCCTCCCATTTTCCCCTTACTCCCCTCCCCTATGACTGTGACAAGACATGGAAATATTTTCAAAGGAACTCATCTTCACAAAGCTACAAACAGACACTGATTTTTCCTGACTCGCAGACTTGGCAAGAGCCAGTGTCTGCATTCCACTCTCCCATTTTCAACTGCCACACCCCTCCCTCAGGCCATTAGGGACCTCCTCCTTTAATCCAACAGGTGGATGGTAAAGGTCTAGCTCAGTAGGTGTCCGTGAAAACACTCTTCCAGTCTTCCAGCAGAAATGTCTTCAGAATGGTCAGCAGCTATTGCAAACTCGCCATCCAACACTTGAAAAAAAAAAAATCGGCACTCAGAGGAAGGATAGCAGGCTACCAAGAGGAGACTTGATACCCTATGAGCATATAAAGGGGGAGGAGGTCCCCCTCAGACACAGTCATAGGGGAGGGGAGTGAGGGGAAAATGGGAGGGAGGAAGACTGAAGAGAAACCTGGAAAGAGAAAAGCCACAGAGGGAGCTGCTGGGAGAGCATCGTTTCCCAGGGCACAGAAGAAGATCTAGCAAAATAAGAAGAGAAACTGTGATGCGGAGGTAAACAAAACCAGAGGAGTAGCTTCAGCAGGAGGAGAGAAGCCTCCAGGAAGTCCTTTCCACCTGTATCAGTGCTGTATTCTGTTATTTCTTGTTTTTATTTTATTAATTTATTCTTATTACATCTCAGTGGTTATCCCATCCCTGTGTCCTCCCATTCCTCCCTCCCTCCCTTTTCCCCTTACTCTCCTCCCCTATGACTGTGATTGAGGGGAAACTCCTCCCCCTGTATATGCTCATAGGGTATCAAGCCTCTTCTTGATAGCCTGCTATCCTTCCTCTGAGTGCCACCAGGTCTCCCCATCCAGGGGACGTGGTCAAATATGAGGCACCAGAGTACGTGTGAAAGTCAAACCCCACTCTCCACTCAACTGTGGAGAATGTCCTGTCCATTGGCTAGATCTGGGTAGGGATTTGAAGTTTACTCCACATATTATTATCCTTGGCTGGTGCTATAGTTTGAGAATGGCAAAGTAGAAGGATCCAGAGGGTCCTAGAAACCTACAAGAAGAACGTTATGATAGGCAGATTTGGGCCCAGGGGTCCTGCTCAAACTATTCTGTCATTTCTAATGTGGAAGAAAGAACAAATATTGACAACAGTAGCTGGCACTGGCTGGTTTGCACTTGCCTAGGAAGATCAACGCATGACCACACGCACAGTGCCAGACTTAACATTTCTAAGGAAAATATAGCCAGTACATGCTTCTAATTTTGACCCTAGTAGTTTGAACCAAGGAACAGAGTTCACAGTGGGTATCTCTAAATATTTTTCTGAGCATAATGTATGAAATAAAGTGCCAGTTGCTTGTGGCGTTCATTATCTTCTGTTGATAGAAAAGTAATCTGTGAAACTATTTTGTTTTAAAAGCCACTCATGTAATCTGATATTTGCAAGCCTTGTATGTGTGTACGTGTCCAATAAAAAAAATAGAAAGATCAATGGATGTCATTAAGTATTGAAACTGTTAAAAAAATAATTTAAAAATATTGCAGGAGGAAAATATCAAAATGTATTGTATGAAAAATGTTTCAGTAAAAATGAACTCTGAAAAATGTTTTCTTTTTCTGCTATTTTTGCATAGAGCATAGAAGAGTGAAAAATATTTCACTCTTCTAATTATCAATACAACTACAGTATATTTTAAATAGAAACTCAGCTGGATTATAAAAATGCTTAGGAAATTTTATTTTGCTGTATTGACCCATATATTCTTTATTTTTTGTGAGTTTAAATAAAATCATGCAATTGAGTTTCCACGTCAAAGCAGCTGTCCTCACGCAGATAAACAGAACAGAAATATCTCCTTGTGTGTTTGTTTAAACAGATGAAGGCAGGAAAATGGCACACTAAAGACGCTTTCATTGTCTGAGGATTAAAATGTATTCGTCCTTATTGGAAATATATGGGAGGTCAGCTATGGATTAATTTTCCACTCTATGAAAAGTGTGAAAGGAAACCAACAAAATGTAATCCTAAAATCACCTAACTTTGAGTCGTAACGCTGCCTTCAGCGGGTAATGGGTGGGCTCACTTCCTTTAGTGTTCTCGTTAGTGTCCTTTGTTCAGCCTGCAGAATGTGTCATCCTCCGTACTGTCACCTGGGATGTCACAGTCACTGGATGGGTTCTGCAAAAAAACGAGTTCACTTTTCTCTGAATGGAACCTGAAATGTTTTCTTTTCTTTTCTTTTCTTTTTTTTTTTAAGTGTGAAGAGGGTTTAGTAGAAGAAGTGACATTCTTCCACAAAAGGCTTGTATTTGCAAGGGACAAGGTCACAGCTTTGAACTCTGCTGAGTGTGCCGTCCCTTCTGACCCCTGAGGGTGTTAGGAGTCTTCTTAGTTACTGTGTAGGGCACCAAATCCTCTCCATTAGTGGTTTTCCACTCCTCCCAGCTAAGAACTCTTAAGGAAGAAGGGGGCGGGTGTGCCAGGGGTGGGAGCGGACGAGGACAGAGTAGAAAGGGAGAGAGGGAGGGAGAGCTCGTGTGTAATGCTGCTGATTAAGGAAATATACAATATCAGAGATTTATGATATGTTCACTGCCTTTGGAATAAATATTTCATTGACAAGATTATCATAACAATCCCATGGTTGAAACTAGAGTAGTTAATATGGAAATCTAAATAATAAAAGCATAAAATGGAACTTTCCAGTTTTTCCTATGGGAAAACATCCCTGTTTTCAAAAGCAACCCTACTAACAGAAAGGGTTGGTTGTTGAGATATGTGTTATCCAATGAAGGCAGGTCCCAGGGAGCAGTGATGAGTAAGGTAATCTCTCAAGCAACTGAACCGTCCAGACATCTGGCTTGTTGGTTGGGCATTTGGGGAGGTACAGAGATTTTAAAGATTTAAGTTGCAGTGATTAAAATGCCAATTTTATTTTATCTTTCTGTGTCTTGTTTCTTAACTATGTAATGAAAAGGAAACTCTAAAACAATCCAGATAGAAAACTTGAAGGAAGGGACAAATCAAGTTGTGACTTTTCCTGCGTTCTTCTCAGATGCCATTAGTTTAGATCTGATTATTTCCAATAGTCTGAATCAACAATGATTTTACATTGGAACAGTGTCTCGCTGTATGGTTCAGCTCGCCTCAGAGCCTCAATTCTCCTGCCTCAGCCTGCTGCGTGTTTCCATCACACCCAGCTAAAGAAACTGTCTTCTACTGCACTTATTTGATTATGTAAAGGGGTGATTTTTTTTTTCAGATTTTTGTGTGTTTCAGATTCTTTTCCCTTTTCCCCAACTTTATCAAAGCATAGAGAACAGTGTCATTAGATTGTCACTGAGGATGTCCCAGTGCGAGACAGGATGGGATCACTGCCAAGGCTTGTTTACTGACACCTTGGAAGCCTAAGGACCACTGGAAACAGGGCTCAAATAATAACACCTGTCTCACTGGTCACTCTTCTGCTTTTCTCTAGTGTAATTTTCTTTTCTACTGGACGCTTTCCCTGGCTTCTGCCAGTTCCAGGCTGATTCCTGCCTCTGCCACTCCCCCACCATCTGACCTCAGCAGACAAACCCCATCCCACGTCTCCATCATCTCTGAGTCTGGTTTTACTCTCTTAGCTTGAGTCTTCTTCCCGTTTCTTAGCCAATCACTATGGTCCAAGAGATGAAATATTCATTGAACCGTGTGTCCACTTCAAGGAAGACTGACTCTTTTATATAATAATTTATATAAGCAAAATTAAAGGAGAACATTTGTGCTCCTAAATGAAACTGATGTCATTTACCAAAATAAGAAACTGTTCCTCAGTCAACGTAAACAAAAATATTCAAGTCTCGTAATTTGGGGACTTTTTACATGGATGAGGGCAGAAGATTTTTTTGAAGTCATATTCTGGCAGGTTCTGGACTCATGGGGATCCTAGAAGCTCAGAAGCAGAATATAGAGATTCCAGGGTAGACCTCGCAAGTGTACACAGAGAAAGTCCATAGGCGTTCCATACTGTGCTGATAAAATATAAGCATCTTGGTTCTGATTCTAATGTGGGGAAGGAAACCAAGTACAGGGTATTATGGAATTTCCTGTCAAAGATCGGTATGCTAGGTCCTTGATATTTGCAGCCCAGGCATTTGGAGACAACTCACATCAATTGCACGAAGGATTTATGGTCCATATAGATTCATACCATCTCTTTAAAGTTATACGAGGCACTAGGTGTCTGTGAGCTTGGGACTGCAGTTATTCTGTAGATCCAGATAAAAATCATTTGAATTAGATACTCAATATATTCCTAAGCATGTCTAGTTTTCTGCCTTCTCCCCCCATCTCTGAAAACTTAGCCATCCACAGAAAATGCAATTAATAAGTGGGTTCTCTAATAATATGCCTTTTGTAGTTAGACTTCCCTGCTTCAAACCTTCACCCCAATTAAAAAAACAAACAAAAAATACTTCCCATAGCTCTCTAGTTGTGTGGCCTTGGCAATGCTAATTAACTTTTATAAGTTTTCGTTCCTCATCTTTAAAATGAAAATTAAATCAGTAGGTACCTCACAGGCTGATGTTTTAATAAACCTATTGTTCCTAAGGCATTGAGATCTCTGACGTATAGTAACTTCTCGGTACATGTCAGCTACTGTTACTAATCCCTAAGAGTCTGTGAAAGTGTCAGAGTGTCTATCCTATCTAAAATATTAATGCAAGATACTTGGTCTAAAGGCCTCCAGGTACAGCTGAAGAGCAGATTTGCAGAGCAGTGAGGAAGAGGGCTACCACTTCTTTTCATTTGTGGTTATTATAATCCAGCTGTCAGCTGAACGTCCGGCCACCTTCTGCAGCCATCAGCCAACAAGCCCACTTGCTCTCACCTGCATATGGCCAGTACTTAGGCAGGCACACACCACATTTCCGGAGTGGAAAGTTTCAGACTTTCCACCAATCTCAGGCAGTTCATCCTGCGATCCTCCAGAACCTGCCCATGCTGTCTTATGTCAACTTCCACTCATCTATATCAAAAACGCCGATGAGCTGATCTACACAAAAGTTCAATTCAAATACAGAATTACGTGCATACTAGTTATTGTCGTATTAAGAGGCCATCGAAAAAGGCTACACTTCACTTGCTCACATGACAAGATGTGCCACACTCACTCTTTTCTTCCTATGTCCTGACCTTGGGGGAAGGTCACCCTTCAAAATGAATTTATAGCTTCCAAGTACAATTATAAAAGACATAGTTTTGGAAAATACAGTTTTCTTACTGAGGAAGTCTGTTGACGTTTTTATGCAGGTAGTATTTCATCTTCACGATATTATGTTAGATTTCATTATGTGCTTCCACTCAGGAGGTTCATATCATTCACGGCTTTACAAAATTTGTGAAATGGTAACGCCTACTTTTTCAGAGCGAATGATGTAATGAGTCTGTAAAATTGCTACTGCAAAGATTTTACAGACTCATTACATCCTTGGTGCTCCTTAATGGTATGGTCAAATGAAATATTAATGTTTTTAACACCGAGCTGTGGATATTTAAGTCGTGGTCATGATTGAAGTTTACATTTTAAAAATAATTGTATTTCATTTATTTATTTTGGAGGGGTGTGTGTGTGCATGTACACACTTGTGCACTTGCAACAAGATGTGCATGTAGGGGCAGAGGACAACTTGCTGGATGTCTTTCACATGTGGGCAAGGCCTTTCCTAAGCCGTCTCATCAGCTCCATTTCCTTTTATTTTTTATTTTTTACTTTATTTTGAGATATTGTCTTGCTATGATGGCCAGGATGATGTCATATTAGATACCTTTCTGTCGTAGTGTTGGTTTCCACCAGCTTTTATCTCTATTTCCAAGGCTATTCCAAAGATATTTAACATAATATATGTTTAAGATGTATTTCACTAATTAAACTCAGGATTGAAACCAAAATAAGTAATCTTTTCCTGACTTTAGGAAATTGAGTTTTCCTTTGGTTATCTGTATTCCCAAGAGAAGAGGAGTCTAAAATTACAAAAGTGACACACAGGTGTAGGTAAATAATGACTGAAAAACCACCGGAAGTTCAACCTTTGGTCTTTTCTGTTTACTAATTTTTTCCAAGGTCTCAGAAGAGAACCTGGCTGGTACTAATATTAAGTGACACAAGCAAGGTACTACTGTGCATCCTATCAGACACATGTCACTCTGTGCCTATCACACACTAGGTGAAGTAGATGTCCAACTTTATTTTTAAGGCGCCCAGAGCCAGGTTCTTAATTAGAATGTATGGAGATTAATCGCTTAGAAGGCTAGAAACATTGCCCTGATGACGTCTTTTGTGTGTCCTTTTACCTTTCCTGACAGTTCACTCCTTCAGTCCCATTCCAAGATGCTCTTAGTAAACCAAGTACAATTAGCCATATTTTTATCTGAGAGGTGCGATTTACCTAAACATGGCATTATACTCCGGCTAACACCTCTCAAGCCATTTTTGCAAGGACATGCTAATTCTTTAGGTATAGACACAAATAACTATTCAAATGTAGTTTCTGAGGCATGGGGTGTTGATGTTTTTACTAACAGAAAGGCTCCCCTTTTTTCTTTACTTTAATCTGAAACTTTTTTTCAGAATGATAAAAAGCATAGATATGTTTTTAACTTTAATGGCTGTATTGGTTCCTTTTCTGTTCCTAACACACCTATAGAAGAAAGTTTATTTTGGCTTATGGTTCCAGAAGGTTAAAGGCATTAACAGTGAGGCTCACCTGTCACCAGGCAACAGGCATGGAAGCATAAGTAGGAAGCTGAGAATTCACATCTTGACCACAAGCATGAAGCAGAGAGAGCAAACTGGAAGTGGCGGATGTTATAAAATCTCAAAACTCACCCTTGGTGACTTACTTTCTCTAGCAAGTCTGTGTCACCTTCACCTCACCAAAGAGCACCCTTATCTAGGGCAGTGGTTCTCACACTGTGGGTTGCAACCCCCCCCCCAGGGTCACATATCAGATGTCCTACATATCAAATATTACATTACAATTCATAACAGTAGCAAAATTACTATTTTGAAGTAGTAACAAAAATAATTTTATGGTTGAGTCAGGGAGGTCACCACTACATGAGAACTGAATTAGAAGGTCGCAGCATTAGGAAGGCTAAGAACCAGTGATCTAAGAGCTAAGTGCTTAAATCTCCAGACTATGAAGGGCATTTCTTCAGACCACAACAATACCTCTGCTATGGTCACACACTTAGACTGAGTTTGCACATGGTCTTTCCTATATTGTTTTTGGTTGATATCTTTAAATTCTGTGTCTTTTGTTGCTCTGTATCTCGGGAGCATCTTCACATTCTAAGCAATTTTGTTCTTTGTTTTGTTTTTAATTGCCATGGTAGGCATAAAATGTTTAACTTGGAAGAAGTTATTTGTTAGCGGCGCACTAAGTAACTGTTCTTGCCTTCCTTCTTCCTGAGAGCAAACAGGGTTACATTTGGGATCAATTTTCCACAACTCTTTGGTAGACGACGTGTACTTTGAATAGATTTGGGTCTATTTCTGGCTCCAGGTGTGGACTCTGATGTGACTCCGTCTGTTACTGGCTGAAGATGGAGAAGTTAATTGAGGTGGACATTGAGAGCACGTGACTTCAGCGATGGGCTCAGGGTAATGCAGTGAAATGAGAGAGTTTTTATGATGTTGAAAGGAAAACCCTCTGTCTGGGTCTGGACAGCGTGGTGTTTACAGATGACACCTGGAATTACCGCAGCTGTTTCATCACTGTGGTAGGAGTCAGACACCCACAAACACACAGATAGGAAGGAAGGGAACCAGATGACATGCTGAAATCTCATCCTGGTTCTGGCGCCAACCCTCACTGAAGCCTCTCAATTCAGCTCAACTAACAGTTAAGTAAGACAGGAAATATGGTTTCACCTGGATCTTAGAACCTCCAAATAGATATAATCATGCTCACATCTAAATGTAATTTCTTGCTATCCTTTACTTCGGAGCGAGTTTCTTTCAATTTTTTCAAAAATAACGTGTGTATTTAACTCCAACTTAGAGATAATTTGGGGGGGTTGTTTGCTGTTTGTTTTTTTTTTTTTTTAATTTTTGAGGCATGCTTTCACTATGGAGCACACTGGCTGGCTTAGAATCTGCTATCTAGACCAGGCTGGCCTTTAACTCACAGACATCCTCCTGCCTCTACCTCCCCATTCCTGGGATTAAAAGTATGCACCACCTTTAGCGGGCCATCACAAAATTATACCGGCTTGACTTTTCTAGTCTGAATGAAAACAATTATACTTTCTCATGGTTAAAATTATTTTAAATACTCTGAGATCATAAACTGACTTAATCCTTGGGTAAACTGTTGAAGACTCAATTAGATTTTTTTTTCAATAATATAAATTTTATGCATGAGACAATGTGATTTGGTAGACTTGAATTTTCTCCAGAAAGACAGTGCTGTTTTGATAGTAAATGTTCCCCTGGACTCCGTATAGAGAAGGCAACCATTCTTCTCTGCCGTGGAGTTTGCTGAAAGGACAGTCTGTCTTATCACTTCCTGTTTCCTTTCTCTGCATTTCCGTGTGGTAACTAATCTGAATTGAATTTCTTTCTCTGAATGATTTGCTATCACGATGAGTGGAATGCTGAAGCATATTTACAGATTCCCATCTTGATATGAACATTAAGAAACAAGAAATGTCAGTATTACCCACAGACAAGTAAGCAGGAAATTTGAAGCTATGTTCTTATAAGAGCAAATATCTTTTAAATGAATATTTGCACCTTTAAATTAGACTCAAGAGCATTGTCATCCGTGAGATGGTTTCTTCATAGATTCAATTAAGTCAGATCTGTAAAATAATCTTTTATATATGAAAATGTTTCATGCTATGAGTTTTAACTGGTCATTATAATTATATAATACAATTAGAATTCTTAGTTTGGATCTTCCTTATTTACATATCAAGAAGAGGCTAAATGTTGTGCATGAGTCTAAGAAGCCATGGTTTTATAGCTACATAGGAGGTTTTAAATACCACATTTTTGTATGTGCATACATACATGTTTGTATGTACAGTGCACGTAGAGTCCAGGAAAGGACATCAGAACCCCTGGGACTGGAGTCATAGGTGGTTGTAAGCCACCACATAGGTGCTGGGGCCTGAATCCGAGTTGTCTTCAAGAGTAACACTGTTCTTAACTGCCAAGCCACCTCTTTAGCCTTAGACACGTAGAAGCCTCCAAAACATAGTCTTTGGCAATATAGCTGTAGTGTCACTGAGTTATCTGGGTATGTGTTAAGTTTGGTTGTTTGAGACCTGGTCTACATGAAGTGTGGGCTGGCCTTGAACTCACTGAAGCTGGTCAACTCCTAGTCCTCTACACTGCTGAGGTCATAATCCTATGCCGCCATGTTCTATACCACGCTCTACCCTTGCTAGTGGATTTTTAACAGGTGAAACCTTTCTTTGTTAAAATTTAAATCAGAAGAACCTGTTTGTTGCCTCAGCCTCAAAGACTCCATAAGGTGAGATCTTGTAACGTGGGCATGTTTTCAGTTTTCCTTCTGGAGCTTCTAAAAAAAAGAAAAAAATCCCTTCGTGCTGCTCAGTGTCACCCACAGGCGTGTCCTTTTACTCGTTACTCAGGTGAGGTAACTCACAGGCCCCGTCTCACATATTGTTCTATTGGGAAGTGTCCTGTTTCTATGGGCTCAAACAAGACACCATGGAAGACCCAGACCTGCATGGCTGAGAGAAATCATGTGTGTTATCCTATCCTGATTAATTTCCCATGGAGAACTATTCTCTTCAATAATCATCACAAATAAGTGGTGGTCCAATCGTCAGCCTGTGTGAAGAGTTCGGCTTCCTTCATGAGAAGGCGCGGTTCCGCGGAGGACCATACTTAGCATCACCTCGCAGCTGCTGCTCACTCCTTCCTGTGTGAGGCTCGGGGTGACGTGCGCTTTAATCATTGCGGCTCAGTGACTCGGAGAAAGGCAAACACAGGGGTGATAATTAGTTAGAAGTGCACAGTCCTTTCTTCCAAGTTGAGTGGATTGTCTTGGTAAAACTTCTCTCTCAGGAAATACGTGTAACACCGCACACTTCGGCATACCTCAGCTGAGTGAGTTTTCCTCAGGCTTTGATACCTGTGGCTTCAGAAGTCATAATATTTTGCTTGGATTTTCAGCTTTATTCAAATCTGTGTAACTTCCACAACCATCTGAGACAAACCAGATGAAAGATTTCAACCGCATCTACTCACCAAGTCAATTTATTTCTGGTCTTTTTTTTTTTTTTTTTTTTTTTTTTAAGGTTTCTGGTTTCCCTTCTGTGTGGCTTAAGTTCCTGTGAGGCCAGATTTAGAAATGGGTGGGAACGATTGCCTAACTCAAGGAGTGTTAATCATTTCCCCTTAATAGAAGTAACATTTTTATTGCTGCTTTAGTGATGGAATCTTTTCCCCAAGGCAAGAAACAATAACAAAATCCCTCCTACCTGCCTGCCTCAAAAGAATTCTAATCTGTCTGGGAGGCAGCCACCCCTGAAGGATGCTTAGGTTGGTTCTCAGGGCGCTGGCACGCTTGGAAAGATTCTGAAGCTATGCAGCTGTTTCAGTAACTACCCAGTCGTCCGGGCTGGAAGAAGAGAAACTGGAGCTGGCCTCCAAGCACTCGGGATTCTGGTTCTGGTCTGTGTTTTGACAGGTGTGACCATATGGCAGGCAACATTTATTTAAATTTACCAGGCCTTGTATATTCATTCTGAAGAATGTCAACAACGCGGCAGTTTGCAGGCTAAACGTAAACCGAGGCACAGAGAGGGCCAGTGGCCTGTTCCACGTCCACACAGCTAAGCAGTTTGCTGAGCCGGATGCCAGTAGCTTCAGGGTTTTTTTTTTTTTTTTTTCCTGTCTTGGATTCCACTGCACTATGATATTTTTCCTTTGCACGGGTTTTTGTTTGGGTTTATTTTAATCTGAAAAATAGGTGAATGAGCTAAACCTTAAAAACAAAACAAAAAACAAACAAACCAAACGAATGAAGAACCCTTTGAACTTGAATACCTTATGCTCTTATAATTGAGTGTTATCCGCAAGTTTGGGGAGAATACAATTTGGTTTAGTTCGTCCCAAACGGTACAGAAATGTATAAAATAAAGTTGAGAAGCCATGGATTGGCCGGAGTTTGAGATTAAGGGTCTGGTATTAATCTGGGAAAGCTTCCGGACTCAAAGGGGTTTCATCTGGTGCAGGCAGGAAGAGCTGTGATGTTGGCGCGCAGATGGAAGGGAGGGAGTCAACTCAAGCCGCTTCAGAACTCCAGCAACACCACGTTGCAGAGGATTCAAAGGAAAAGGCCATTAGCGGGGGGGGGGGGGGGGGGGGGGGGGGGGGGGGGCTCCTGATGCAATGACAGGCTCTCAGGATCAAGCATCTTGCTGAGGGAAATGGAAATGGGCCTCTCACTCAGAACCCTTCCTTTCTTGGGAGTTCATATGTTATTGACCGGCTGACTGACTGACTAAGTTGAACTGAACTGCAGAATTGCTTTGAAGCCTGCAGTTAACAAGCTGTAATTGAGAAAGTGTCCAGAGATTCGAATGCGTGGAAAACCATGGAAGAATAACGTTTCCATGTTTCGGAGCCTGCCAAAATACAGTTTCCTTTCTGCTGTTCACTTCCTCCCTCGTTGAATTCATAATGTTTGCATCAAGAAGTAGTTGACTTTGTAACTGCTCATAATTAATACCTAGCATCTTTTTTTTTCCCAAAAAAAAAATATTGACAATGTTAGCAAATGTTGACATTGTCTCTTTTCTAGGGAGAAAGCGCCCATAGTGAGAAAAGGTTGGCTCTCTTCCCCTCAGCTTGATACATTATTAAGAAAGAAACTGAAACGGTAAGATCGGCAGGGTCACTGTGAGTGAAACAGCTGCAGAAGTGCATGTAGGCTGGGGAACCAGAGTACACTCTGTGTAGTGAGTTCTCAGTGTTCCCCTCTTGTGACATGGAGCTAATTGCTGGCACTAAGTGGAGCTTAGAAAAATGTGTTCCTTGAACCTATAAAAACAATTGTATTCAGAGGCTGTAAAGCTCTTTTAGTCAGTGAACTATGGACTTGAGTTCAATCTATCATCTATGTTTTTTAAATAAAAAAAAAAGCATGTTCACATGTGCTTGGAATTCCAATGCCAGGGCTGCTAGAACAGCCGGAGCCCTGGGCTCACTGGCTTGACCCAAGATTGCCCTCGGGACTACACGCATACAGTCGTTTCTGTGCATGTGCATCCCCCATCCACGCCTGCACACAGACATGAATGCTCTCAAAGAGGTTCACAAACAGGTGAAGATGCTCACACACACTCCTGCACCCACCCGTGCATGCACACACATCCGTAAATAAAGAAGTTAAAGACAACTGTATCTGCTGAATGAGCCAGAACCTACAGCTAGACACTTTTCTCTGCACGATCTTTAATTTTTACGGTAACTCTTTACTATAGAGATTCCAAAAGCAGAAGTGTTTCATTAGCATGCCACGTGAGGTCTGATGCATTGCTCAGCTCGACGCACATGCCCTGGCCCTTCCACTCTGTGCCTTTTAAGACATAAATGGATGTAACATTTATCTAACTCCTGATTGTCTCATGGTTCTTCCAGCTGTATGTAGTTTATTTTATTCATGTGTAACAATATAAATGTATATGTTTTTAAAAAAGAAACATAATTTTAAAAATGGAAAAAAAAGAAAATACAGAAAGAAATAAACATGAATGGATAATTAAATATCTGGGCTATTTTAACAAGTTAAAGGCATGCCATCTAATAACTACATTGGAATATCTTTAGTCCTGTATGATAACATGAAATTTGCCACAAAGCGCGATGGCTCCAGTCATTTTCCCCTCCCGTAAGAAGAAAATGTCTGCCTTTGAAATAATGAGTTGGGATTTCAGGAATAAAGTTACTTGCAATTATTTTTCTTTTGGCAAGAAAGTTAAAAGTGCTTCTTAAATGGACCTTTTGCCAAGAAACATAGGCAACCCTGTGTCCAGGCACCACTAGGATGGGCGATTCCTTTTGTAGCTAGTAACTGCCACCTTGGAAGCCCGACATGCCTGCCCTCCTTGGGCTGGTGCCTACAGTCCGTCAAGTAGGCTTGCTGCAGAAATCCCTGTTTGTGGAGCCAATTTCCTTGACTTGGGGACGGAAGAAAGAAATCAGAGCAGAATTAGGGGGAAGAAGAACTTCAAATGAACACCCTGGGTTCTTGCTCACTTCTAAAAAAACATGCTTTCACTTTTCTCATCATTACATGAAATGAGAGGCTTCAAAAACTAACAGAAAAATAAAACAAATCAGAAGCAAATAAAAACATGAGACCAGAGAAGGGTCTAGCTGGGACTCTTAGGAAAGGGGCAGGGGCAAGACAGGATAATGAAAAGTGAATGTGATTGAAATACATTACGGACTTTTACGAAATGGTCAAGAAGCCCATTATTGTGTATAATTAATATGTACTAATAAAAAGATAAAAGAGAATAAAGTGACTCCTTCAAATAATATCTGAACTCTAAGTTTCCTGGAATTCATTTCGCCCAAAGAGGAAAATAAAAAAGCCTGTGGCAAAGTATTTTCATGTTCTGTTTTTTTTTTCTACAGGGAAACAGGGGGGTACAAAGCAGAGAGAGGGTGGTTGGAGATTTCGCCTGGCAGAATTGATGGAACTGCAGGCACATAGGACTGAGCTTCCCTGGTTGTGCACTTGGCACTGTCTACATGCTAACTGGCCCCGCCTGCTTTGTAACAACCACTGCTTCCATTTGTTTCCCCCATCAGACCTGAAAATCACTTTCCGTTAGAGCAAAGGGCCTATTTTTATTGACCTTATGTTTAGCTCTGTCTTCGGAGTGGTCTGCAGAGATTTACCGGGGAGCCCTTGGGCTGTCACACAAAGAGATGAGCTCTCTTTCTCCTTACCGGGGTCAGGAATTCAAATGCAATACAACTTAATCTTGAGAATCTAGTGACCCTGATTGGAAAAACTCCCAGGAGTAATGAATGACATAGTGACAGAGTGGAGCACGCAAGGCTAACTTGGTCTCAGGTTTTTTGTTTTGTTTTGTGTTTTGTGTTTGTTTGTCTGGTTTTGTTTTGTTTTGTTGTCCTCATGCTTATTAGGTAAGAAAAGTAAGTTTCCAGCTGTCTCCAGCCTCTGTAGTCTTCCCTGCTACTGTCAGCCTCAGACAACTCTACCTAATAATAAGTGAGTCTCTGAAACGCTCCCTTCTAAGCACACCACAGTTGCCTACAGCTGCCTACTAATTGCTTTGGTGGACACACAGAGGTTAATAATTCTTAGTATTGGTGGCCACACAGAGGTTAATAATGCTTAACATTGGTGGCCACACAGAGGTTAATAATGCTTAACAGACATGGCACAACATGCTAAACCTCTCTCCCTTGAGGCGTGTTCCAGTCCTTCACTAGGGAAGATATGACAAAAGACATGGGAGAACTCAAGTACATCAGCCAAGTGGGGTGGCTCACACCTGTGATCCCAGCAATTAAAAGAGGACAGGGCAGAGAGACTTCCATGAATTTGAGGTCAGACAGGGTTATAGAGTGAATTGTAGGCCAGTCTAAGCTACAGTATGAGGCCTTGCCTTAGAAATGAATTTTTAAAAAAAAATCAACAAATATGCCTACATTTAAATACCTAGTCGTGTAGACAAGGAATGCGTTAGAATGTTTTCCTTTGGCAGTTTGTTGTTACTTTTTTTTTTTTTTTGAGAATTTGATTTTTTTTTTTTAAAAGAAAGCTCAGTGGTTGATAACTCTGTAGGGTGTTTAAGCATTTACTGTGTGAGAACACAACGTTGCTCTTCTTAAAGGATTGATACACTGCAGACACAAGTTTTTGTCATCTTAAACAAAGAACAAGGTGTCTGGAAGTCATGGGAATGAGTTCATTTCACTTTATTCAAGAGAAAATTATAAATGCCATCGGAAAGTCATCAGAAGACAAAGCTAAGAACACTGGATTTCTTATAGAATTTCTATATTGTATAAGGAAATTAAGAGACCACAGAGGGTAACTTTTTCCATCCCCCGGCTTCGGTTCCATTGTGTTTGCTGTATTTTTTCATGGTGAGAATTGTTCCTGGGGTAAAGCTAGAAACAAAGTCCAAACAGCATGAGTGAGCTGGAGGTAGATTGATGTGGCTTGTGTATGAACTTAGAGCCAAGTCTCAGAGGCGGTGTTTTGGAGTCAAAACAAGTGTGTAAACTAAGAAATGGCTTTGTTTTTTCTTTTTTAATTTTTTTTATTAATTTATTCAGATTACATCTCAATTGTTATGCCCTCACTTGTATCCTCCCGTTCCAGAAATGGCTTTGTTAAATGCCACCTACCTGGCTGTTCCCACACACACTTGGAAGTTGTCAGCTCTAAAATTGCCCTGCAGGGTTCTGTGTTTGGAGACCACAGCTGGAGGGCCAGGTCAGCAGAGTGCATTCACATCAGCAGCCTTTGCATGTGTATCACTCCCAAGGCTGCCAGGAGGTGTCTTTTTCTTACATCATGTTTGTTGGTTTGCTTCAGTAGTTATGTACTTAACTCTTGAAGAGAGAGAGAGAGAATAAGCTTTGTTAGAGTTTTTAAAAAGAAACAGATATACTATTTGTTTCATGCCTTTATGGTTAGCAATATTACTCTTTTACCATTGATAAGCTTTGTATGTCCTAAAATAAGACATTAAACAAATAAAAAATGTATATTGATTAAGATACACGTGAATTTTGCTAGTCCTTTCAAATTCGTTATTTTTTTAAAAAAAAAAAGGAGTAACACAGATAATAAAATCAGAAAGGCTTTTTTTTTCTCAAATTCAACATTTAATTATAATACCTTCCCCCATTGAAACAACTCATCAGCATTTCAGAGACATTTTCCTCCTAGAAAGTGGCCAAAAGACAGTAGGTGTTAAATGTGCTGGTGTATCAGATTCCTAGCACTGACCCCAGCCCCTCCTCTCAGGAAAAAAACATGTCCACTTGATATCTCACTACAAACATGTTAAGGGAGAGAGCCATTACACGTTTTGGTATTTGATAACAATCTAAGGAAGGGAACGGTGTTTGTTGACCTTGACTCGCTCACTCAGCTGTTTGCCATGAACTTCCCCTCAAGCTTTGAAACAACCCCCTAGTCACTGCGGTTGACAATCTCTGGGATAAGAACCCTTCGTATAACAACAAACTGCTACACATGTTTAACATCTGAATTATCATTGAATTTCTGCATTGACATTGCATTATATTGTTTAATAAGCACTAGGTCTTCATTTTATGGCCCTGGCTTAGAAAGCATATAACTAAGCCCAGGAGTGTTGGAGAGACGGGTTTGTGCACCGTGTATTCAGGTGTTGACTTCTGTAGCCAGAGTGTTGCGTGCAGGCGAACTTCGGCATTGTCAATATTATGAAGCATCTCCAGTCTTAGTATTTTGTTAAACATTGTTCTCCATCCCATTCTGATTGGTCAACGAAAGAGCTGAATGACCAATAGCTGGGCTGGGGAGTTAAGGCGGCACTTCTGGTCCCAGTGAGAGGGTCTCAGGCGTGGACCAAAGGAGGAAGAAGCCTCCATCGGGACAAGGATGAAAAAGAAGGTGCCAGGGTGAGACTAAGATGGCAGGTAATGGGCCATGTGGTGAACATAGGCCAGGCCAGTATTGTCAGGTTAGAATAGCTGAGTGTCTGCCCAGCTATAGTGCCTGATGCTGTTAATGAATATAAAGGTCTCCGTGTTGTTATTCAGAGCAAGTGTGGGCATAGAAAAACCATACGGTTATATTTTCACAAGGGACTTGATCTCTTTCTACTACCAGCTCCCCGGATGAAATGACTGTCTCTTCATATCGCCATGCCCAATACATATTAACACTTCAGCGTTACTGAAGGCCTGATGGCTAGCTGTTTTGCAATTGGAAAAAGAGGCTCCCCAGAATTCTTTTCAGGTAGGACAGTGAAATTCTTCAGGAAACAAATTCCTGGGTGCTTGAAGTGGAGGGGTAGATATGAAGTTTCACACAGCACTTTTTGTAAAATGAAGCCCAAAAGTGTAAATTAAATAGGAAGAAAAAAAAAAATAAAAGTAACAAAAATCCGTCATTTCCACAGTAGGTCCTCAGTCTCCCACTGTCATCAGTAAAGCTGTAAGAGGAATCAAACTTTCTGCAGTGTGAGTATGAGTTAATAAATACCTTTCTTCATTTGTATGTTTAAATTTAAAGCGGGTGACAGGGAACAGTTGGGAAAGCAGGCCTTAGCAGAGGAGTACAAGACAAAGGAAGGAAAAGAAAACTTACAGCTTCAGATATTTGAGTCACCTTTTGCTAATATATGAGAAAAAATTGAGAATGTCTTTGATGAGATTTTTCTAGACCATTGTGAATAGTAGTACATCATAAAAATCTCAAGTCTCATCTATGGAAAAAATGTGGTCAGAGAGAGTGCTCATTGTTATTTTCCCTAAATGATAAACTTTATTCTAACCTTTTTTAGTGACTATTTTCATATCCTATACACTTATCATTCAGACTTATATTATGTATATTATCTACTTATAGTTATGGAAATTGAGGTATTATTGGTATCCTTTTATGTGCCTGGAATAGACATTTAAAATGATATATATTTCAAGACGTTTAAAGTTTGTCAGGGATCATGTTTTTCATGCATGAAGATGAGATGAGTTATAAATTCCCTTTACACAGCATCCGTGTGGTAGTCTTATTTTACCTGACAGATGGAAGTGCTTGCCAACCCTTTGGATTCACAGGGGAAAATCAGTCTTGAATTATGCATGCTATTCAACGTAATCAGGAATGCTTCTTCCCCGTAGACTATGATCATCCTGTTATTAAAGAAATTGTAAAGCATCAGAAAGTGGCTGATGTGAGATAAGGCATTTGAATGACAGGCTTGGAACAGGCAGAAATAGGATGATGTCATTTCAGACCGAGAGGCATGGATGCCTGAGACTGAAGCGCGTTTGAGCAAAAACCTATGGTCACACTCATCTAAGGGGAAGGGCATCTCTTGGAATAGTATCCAAGCTCTCTGGATGGCCTTTTTATGCACTGGGAGATGACAAATGGAATCAGAATGCAAGAAGTTGTCAGAAGCCAAGTGTTGACTACAGCTGGCGAACGTGTGTGATTGGAACCAAAATCATTAACGTATGGCGACTGTCAGTCTTCCCCATCCTTTTATTACTTTCAACAGTAGTTTAACTTTCCATACCTATCCCAGCCTTTTTCCCACCATCCCAGAAGCATCCTGTCTTGTCACTTCCATTCTTTTGATTCTCATAGTCAAGAAAGAAAAATAGAGATCAAAATCAATTACGAAGGGTCTGGAAAAGACCTTTAGAATACAAGCTGGAAATCATTGGTGAGGTAAATATTCTCCAAGCGCATGAGCTGATAGAGCTTTCTCGTGATCAGCTTGAATATTTGACTCCTCACATTTATGCCCAGCAGGACGTTGTCAAGGCAAATCCGTACCACAAAGCTGGAGATATGAGAGTACTTCTGTGATACCAAGCTCTTGGTACAGTGATGTCTGCACTGCTGTGCATGGGGAGAGCTCTAGCATGTGCACTGGTTCCATATGTCTGCTAGGCTAAAACAGTGAAAACAAGTGGGGATGGCGTGTGTTAGACTATTACTGATATAGACTTTTCGGCCACTATGGACCATGTATTGGAAATGTTGTTTATAACCGTGGCTTAATTATAAAATACAAAATTTAAAACTTTAGCCTAACGTGATTTCCCCCCTTGGGCTGACAGGGTCCCATGCAAGCTGGGACAGGGGGAATCTTGAAAGCCCCGTCTAATGTTGAATTTAGACATGAGAACCAGATTTGATAAACTGGCAGAATGGTGAGAAGGGACAGGCTTGCTAATGTAGCTTTTGTTTTGTTTTCAGGAACGATTTCAAAGCACAAATGAGTGACGGGTCTTTTTTAAAGTATGCATCTCATCCTGAAATCTACAGAATTCCGGCCTGGAGAGATGGGTCAGTGGTTAAGAGTGCACCTGGGTTCCATTCCCAACACGCACCTGGCAGGTCACAAGTGTCTGTAACTCCAGTTCCAGGGGATCCGACACCTTCACACAGACATACACACACAGGCAAAACATCAACACATACAAAATAAAAACAAATCATTACATGTACAGAGTTCCGGAATTAAATGATTTTTTTTTTTTTTGGGAAAAGCAATTGTTACAGTTTACATTCAAAAGACTTTACTAAGGGCTAAGTAACAATCCTGGGGCAGAATTAAGGGCCCTTAGACTCATTTCAAAATTGGTTTCCCACGCAATTTAAGGTACATGGGTTCCAGAGCCCAAACCAAGAGGAAGTCAGAAACTGGATTCAGGCATCTCAGTGTCAGAACATGCCCCATTCAAAGTCTCATCCTAAAACATGAGGTCTTGTTTTTTTTAAAAATTCAGTTACTGATTTAGCATTGTGAAAATAATATGTAGACGTCTGGGAGGTGACGCTAAAAGTCCAAGTTGTTATATCTCTTGACACATTTTGTCTTTGCAGTGAGAGTAAAGTGAACTGAGTACACACTACAATTGGCTTTGAGCAGCTAATTAACTCCAGCTCTGAAAACAGCATGTTTATCCAATTTCCCACAGGGTCTAGAAGTTGTAGGGCTTGGAACCTCCGTGTTTGAGAGCAGATCTTTTTCTATGGACTCATGATATCATTTTTTTACATCTTTCTCTTAAAATCTCCATTTCCCCTGCAAGTTACTGAAAAATACAATAAGCAGGCTCTCTAAGTGACTATGACTGAGGACTTAGATTATAACTGTGCACTTGCCAGCCATCTGATTTTAAATATTAACCCTGCATTTAGTATATCAATATGGTAAGGAATTGGATAGACCTAATTGCTTGGATGGGCTATCTTTATTAATGGAGTTTTCTAATTGATTTTGTAAATTTGATTTCATCTTCTACTTATTTTACTTGCAAGCTCGATAATAGTTCCATTTCAAGGATTTCCACATTTATTAAAAATAGGCCCTCTGTTCATTCAATTGTAGAAAAAGTGAATTGCCTAACACAGTCTGCATTAATAATGAAAATTAATAATTTTTGAAGTTGCATGAGAAAGTGCTATTAAAACCCACTGCACTTAGAAATGAGAACATTGAATAGACATTTTATATCTTTTAAACTGGGGTGCTTCACTTTTTAAATTCTAAATTTTAATCTTTATGTCATCACCAATAAATGTTTACAAGTAAATACAATGTCTCAGAGTTTTGGGCATTATCTTTCGATCTGTGATCTACCTGGAGTCCTTTTTTATAAATTAAAAGAAAAATACATCTTTTATTTTTGAGATTATAATTATATCATTTCCCATTTCCCTTTTCGCTCCCCATCCCTTCAACATACAGTTCCTTGCACTCTTTAAGATTCATGACGTCAACCTGAGATCATGCATGGGATGGACCGAGGTCCTCTGCACATATGGAACATATATACTGCTGGATCTTCATGCGGGACTCCTAACAGTGAGGACAGGAACTGTCTCTGACTCTGTTTGCCTGCCTCTGGATTCCTTTCCATTAACTGGGCTGCCTAGTCTAGCCTCATCAGGAGAAGATGAGCCTAGTCTTACTGCAACTTGACATGGTAAGGCTGGTTGAAATCCGTGAGAAGCCTCCCCTTTTCTGAGGAGAAAGGAAGGAAGAATAGATGTGGGGAGGGGAAGGGAGGGGAGATCCAGGGCCTGGGAGGAGAAGAGGGAGGAGAAGCTTTGATGAGAATGTAAAATAAATAATAAATAATTTACAACATTTTGTGGCCCCCCCTTTTTTTTTTATATAATTGATGTTACACGGTGCATGTGCGTGCACACACACTTACCCACACACACATGCACACACACACACACACACACACACACACACTTAAGTGCGTTGTTACAACCTGTTCAGTCTGCATAATGTTACCTGTATTTGTGTTTTCAGAGATGACCATTTGCTATTGGAAAACCAACAGGTGTGCTCTTACCTTGGAAGATAATCTACAATGGCACTCCTGCGTCAGGCATGCATAGAGCATTGCAGAAGAGAGGGAAGAGAGATTATATAAGAGCCAGAGCAGGAGGGAATTTGCTGTGAGATTGTGCCTCCCAGGAATATCAGAAGCTACAATCATAAAGTCCCATCCACATGACCGCCTAAACATGACATAAACAAGGACAACGACAACAGACATGCCGAAGTGGATGCAGAAAATCCCCTGAGGCTGCAACTCTGTGAGTAAAGAATACCAAGAGGAGAATGTTTATCCTAGGCTTCTTTTTTAATTTTTGAGTAATTTCATACATGAACATAATAGATTTTGATCATATTCACTTCTTACCATACTCTCCCATTAAGTCTTCCATTTTCTTGTCTTTTTCTTTAACAACACAGTGATTTTATAAGAGCTTGCATGAGCATGAGCACGGTGTTCTTCATTGGACCTTGGGCAACTTATCAATGCCCATACACCTGAAAGAAAAAAAAAAAAAAAAAAAAGAAAGAACGAGTTTTCCTCTGCCAAAAAACATTAACTGCCAGCATCTCCTCGGCTAGTTTAAGGACTCTCCTCCCTAAATGAGAATTTGTTTTAAGGCTTCACCTTGGTTACGTCTTTAGCCTGTTCTGCTGAGGTGAGCTCTAAAATCTAGGACAAATACAACCTTATCACGTTTCCAGAAGTGAGCACAAGGCGCGGAAATTTTTTCCTTACTCTTCCTCTCTCTTCAGTCATTGGAAAGCAAGTCTTGCTTCCTTATGTATGGTTAACAACAGAGGAACTCCTTCCTTTTTTTAATATTTTATTAATTTATTCATATTACATCTCAATTATTATCCCATCCCTTGTATCCTCCCATTCCTCCCTCCTTCCCGCTTTCCCCTTACTCCCCTCCCCTATGACTGTGACTGAGGGGGACCTCCTCCCTCTGTATATGCTCATAGGGTATCAAGTCTCTTCTTGGCAGCCTGATATCCTTCCTCTGAGTGCCACCAGGCCTCCCCATCAAGGGGACGTGGTCAAATATGGGGCACCAGAGTACGTGTGAAAGTCAGACCCCACTCTCCACTCAACTGTGGAGAATGCCCTGGAGGAGCTCACTTTTGACTTCCTTTTTCTGGGTGTGGAAAAGCAGAAGGGGTAAGAAATAGCAGCACAATTCTTTTCTGTGTACTGTACAGTAAGTACCTTAGTGCAAAACCTATCATCCTGACAGTCAAGTTTGATTCTTTCTGTGCTGAAGAAATAGGAATAGGGGCTCAGCAAAACCAATGACATATGCAGGGTCACATCCTTAGCAAGTGGTTTGTTTGGTTTCCACAGGGTGTGCTCTACCAGTTTCTCTCATTGTGAGGCAGCAACTATCTTGAGCAGCCAAGGAAGACTGATACAGAACCGTGAGAAGTTCATGAACTCCGACCCCTTGCTGCAGCCCCATATAACCTAGCTTAGCACTCAATAATTTAGGTGACATGCCACCGTTGTTAAGGGCTCTAGAGACAAGCAGATCTTGCTTCATTACCTGTTATTCAGCCGCTGGCTTATTGGGCTTCTGTAAACAGGCTTCTCTCGGGCTCAGTTTTTCCACTTACAAAAGTAAGACTTGAGAAATGTGAATGCAAATGCAAACCGAAGGTAGACTTCTTGGCCACAATCAGTAATGTATAAATCATTGTTAACAATGTATCACCTTGTACAGATTTGTTTTTTCCAATGAAACTCAGCCAGCAACTGCAAATAGGCATATAAAATTTCTTGAAGGCAAGAAAACTAAAATTCATACAGAGTTTATAACACACCTCTCTTTCATGATTGTCTTCTTCCAATTATCACAAAGGCCCTTGAATCCAGATGGGCCAGAAACATTGCTTTGGATTGGAAGGACAATGTGTCTTCAATAGCTATGTGGCTCTCTGGTACTTATATCGGGGGTTTTGCTGGTATATTAAGCACATTTAACTTATACTGAAAACTTTTACTCAATTCCGTTGTTGATTTTCTTCACAACAAATATAGTATCTTGATGGTTATAGACGGGGTAGGAAAGCATTGCTCTAAATAACTAGTTTGCACTGGTCAATAGGGATGCAAATCAACATTCTAGAAAACTTGGGCTTTCAAACCTCAGCCAATATGAATTTGTAAGTACTATATTTTAAAAACTAGATGGTAAAATTTTGAGGTTGGTTTCCATAGATTAGCTGAGTCTTTTTCCCTTACAGATTGAACTGAATTTCTTTTCTTGACTATACCAACTAACTAAACCAAGATTTTACTTGATGAAATAATTATAACTGGCAACAAACATATGTTTGTTTTCTTGCTTCCTCATAAATTTGTTAATATTCCCAAAATGTAGATGTGTAATGCATTACCAACAAATGTAAAGGTCAGAAACTCCATCGCAATCCCAACGGATTCCAAATCACTCAAGCTTTTGTACAAATGATGTTAATACTAATTTATCAGTGATGAGAATTCAAAACTTTTTAGGTGCTCTTAGTCAGAAATAATAGAAATGCAAAATGGCTTAAACGCTAAGGAGGTTACTGGCTTATAGCTGAAGATATCAAAGAAGATGAGATGCAGGCCAGGTGTCCCCAATTCTGCCTGTGTTCCCCGTCTTAACCCTTCCCCCACTCCCTCAGTCAGAATGGAACAAGAGGGCACTAGAGCAAGCATATCACTCCCTCAGTCTCACATAGTCTCGGCCAGAAGGAAAGGTACGTTTTAGGACTCTGTCTGAAAAGGCAGCCCAGGTTAACAAATCCACCAGCACCCAGCACCCAAATGCTTTTGTTAAAATGAGACTGCTGGCGGTGCACTGTGTGTACTTGAAGTAGGGGGACAGCAAATGTAGGGCCCTCTCATGGTCAGTTTTCCTACATCATTTTCAACAGAAGGTTAGCACACAGACAGAAATAGAATTGGTATTCCCTGGGAAGGAAAAGTGTCAAATGCAAACTATTTCACAGTCAATCATCAGTATCCATTATTTCTTCCCATATATACAAAATTGCTTTTTAAGGGGTCTTAAGTTAATAAGATCCTGAAAAATCAAATAGCCCTTCTCTGATAAGCCTTTGGAAAAAGAGTACAAATTGTTTTAAATAGTAAATAACCTGGCTTGAGGTATGAAATTCCCGTGCTGAGACAAGGGAACACCTCACAGGACATGAGTGAGACTGGAACTTAAATTTAGTGGCTGGGATACATCCAAGTACATGAACACATTTCCCTACAAGTGTGTTTATAACTGTGTAGCAGTGCATACTACAAAACATAAATCAGAAGATACCATACAAACTAGCATTGAAAAAAAGAAAACGATTAGGGCTTCTTTTGGAAAGGTAGAAATCTTAATGCTGCAGACTCCAGCAAGCCTAACTCCACTGAGAATTGATGAGGGATGCGACGTGCAGAAGATTGCAGCGTTAAGATTCACATAATGCCAGAGACTAATCTCATCCACAGACTGACTTCAGCTCACGAGCTGCCCATGACTTACAGACAGACAGACAGACAGACAGACAAACAGAACGTCCTCGAAAATCAGATTTTCCTTCCAAGAATATTGATATGCTATTGCTAATGTTTACTCTAATTTTTTTTTGTTTACTCTAATTTTTAAAAAGTAAAAAAAAAAAAAGGATAGGTTTTTAGAGTTCTAATGAGGGGAAAAGGAAAACATGGGCTTTTTAGAAATGGAGTTTGGGATATTAAAGATTTTATCAAAATAATAAAACCTTTTTTTTTAGGTTTTCTTTTTGTTTTGTTTTGATTCGCTGTCCTATTCTAAAAGTGCTTCAAAATAGCTGACCCCCCAAAAAAAAGCCATTAAATATTTTTCTAAAACTAATTTAAGGTTGAAAATTGTTTAAGTGTTTATAGTAATTGGTTATTTTAGTACTTACAGAACAGCACCAAGGCTCAGAAAACATTAAAACGCCTGATCTTTTCACTTGGAGAGTTTCCTATGTATTTCTGAGGCTAAATGCAAAAACTACGAAAAAGTAAATAACAAAATCATTGAACAAACTACTAAATATGGATTACAACATATTAACATACAAAATTCAAAATGAGGAAAGTATGTGTTTGGGGGAGGAAATTACCAAATCATGCACATTCAGGGTAACATGTATTAAGCACTCACCTGTGCCAGATATTTTCTAACATATCATTTGATCCCGTCATAACACAAAATTTTAGTACTTTGTAGAAAAAGAATGAAAAGTTCTAGAGCGTCACTTGCCCAACTCGAAACATCAGGTGAAATGTAAGATTAGAACTGAGCACATACAGTCAGACATTGGTGTTGCCTAGATACTAAGTTGTTTGTCCTCACAGAGTACGAACTATGCAGACTGAAGGGCGCTTCTTAATCAAGGAGAACAGAGCAAATACTGGCAATAAGACCCAATATAGGCAAAGGCAGTTACCAAAGTACACGACACTTATTGCGACTATCTTAATCAAAACCTCTCAGACCCTGCCTAGTGAGAGCACATATCATATTAAAGCAAACAAATGAATAAAATAATTAACTCAGGCTCTCTGCTCTCTTTCTCACCCTTAGCTATAATTTTGAACTCCAAAGCACTTGGAATAAAATGACCAGAGACCATCCAAAAATCTTTCAGATGTTTAAATTAAACTCAAAAGTATAAAAGTGTTCTGAGTAGCTGAAAAGCTAAGACGTCTCGATCCTGGGTCAGATTACCCCAGGGGGAAAAACAAAGCATGAGACTTTAAGGTGACCTGGAATCCCGCAGACCCCAAATGGCTTCGAGAGCTGTTTCCTCCATCTTCCAGAGCATCCCAGTCTGGCCTGATCCTGCCACCATGAAGCAAAGCTGTCCTCCCAAATTGGAAACAGCACCAAAGATGAAGTAAGTAAAAAACCAGAGAAGTCTCTGGAAGAAAGCATGAGTGGTTGCCATTGTTATTATCCCTGGGAAGGTAGCTGGTAACCTGGAGCACATGAGAAGACAAAAGAATGACATTTGTCCGTTGATCATTTGTTTGGAAAGCAACCTGTTATTACGTATCCAGTAATATATATTGCAAGAAAATTAGCTTTCCATCGAAATATGTTATCATGTTAGCTGAATCTTGTAATTTTTAGTGAAGACAGGTCTCTTTCCTGGTTTGTAATATCCCATTTCTCTGGTTAAGTCTTCTGTTTTGTTAGACGGCATCAACATGTTGGCTCTGTGGTTCAGAGAAACGTAGACTGTTATCTCAGTTAATACAACTTTGTGTGTGCGGATTCAGAGCTTAATTAATCATGTCAGTAGCTATAAATGCCTGCTGAATCATACTGTGATTATAGTCAGTTGGAATACAAAGTTCACATTTTCTAGCATTATTTCTATGATGGGTCACTTTAACTTTATAGTGATCATGCTTAAATCTCACTGTGTTTATGTTGGACCAGTATTTCACCCACCAATGTCCATACTTGGATTTGATTCTCGTTCTCCTCCTCTTTGATCTCTTGATAAATTTGACATATACTCCATCAACTAGTTCTCTCAAACTGCTAATGAGGAAACTAGCAGAAGATGTAGCTTCAGGCTGCAGTCATCTCTCCTCCAAGTTTTCAGATTAAAGCTCTTCCTCAGTGTTGTTTTGAGAATAGTCATTTGTTTGTCACTGTTTGACCAACTCTATTGTCAGTTTTCTTACATTGACTGCTAAAAAAAAATCCCTCGATTCCATACCAAAATCCAAAGTAATCTAATAGGTACATGCATGAGATTCCCAGGATGGTGTGTGTGTGTGTGTGTGTGTGTGTGTGTGTGTGTGTGTGTGTGTGTGTGTGTGTATAAAATATTTGCATGTGTTCATAGAAATACACATGCACCCAAATACATACTTCACTTGAGGAATTCTTTACACAACTTTACTAGAGTTTCAGAAATTTTCTGGCAAAAAGATCAATAACCTTTAACCGTATGTTCTTCTGATATGTAATCGGTGAGGCTTTTTATTGTGAAATAATCTCGTGGTTTTTATTTACTTAGCACTTATTAAGTACCAAGATCGATTTCAATACTGATGACAGTTGCAATGATAAAAGAAGCTCATGACAAAGTTGCTTTTAGCTTACCCATTAAGCAGCACGACTGTGCAGAGTATGAGGCAGAGATGAGTGATGACAAAAGTGTGGCTAGAGATCCACGGCAGTTCTCCATCAGGGCTTGCACATCCCTCTGTAAGTGCGCATGAAAATAACGTGGAAGTACTTTTGGGATGTCCAATGATCATGGAGCCGTAGTGACACCTGAGGTGACCAGAAATATCAAAGATTTTGTGGTCTGGGGGACATTTTTCACAGTGTAAAACTGTTGCAGTCAAGTACCAATAGCATCTTATTGTGAGGACCTTGATATTTTTCTTTTAGCTATTTTATAACTTTTAGGTCTTATTCTGAATGAAGTGGGAAACAGGTTGCTATTATATAGGCCTTAATATAAAATCATGAATTTGCAAATCTGTGTTTTTCAATTCTAGTTTTTGTGTTGGAGGTGAGGTAGGACCGCGTGGTAGCTATTGCAAAGCTGGTCACGATAGCACATTCCTATGATTCTAGCGCTCAGGTAGTTGAGGAATGAACATCATCATTTTGAATTTCATGTGAAATCCTGCCTTAAAAAAGAAGAAGACAAAGAAGAAGATGAAAGCTACCTGGATTCTGCATCTGACACACTAGTAGTAGAATGTGAGAGGGAAGTAAAGAATGAATCCAAGGAGTGTGTATGTGTGTGTGTGTGTGTGTGTGTGTGTGTATGTGTGTGTGTGTGCATGTATGCACACACGTACAGGTCAGAATAGATGTTGAGTCCATCCTTGCTACCTTGGCATGTTTTTTGGGGGGATACAGTCTTTCATTGAACCCACAGTTCATCAGTTTGGATGGACTGGCTAATGAGCTCCATGGATCTTCTCTTCTCTGTCTTTCGAGCGCTTGGAGTGCAGACTGCCACTACCAAGGCTAGCTTCTACCTGTGCACCTGAGAGCATAAGAGGCCCTCAGCTTCAGTGGCAGGTCGTCCATCAACTGAGCCACCTCTGCAGTCCAGACCCAGATCCAAGATTTTCACCACAGATATTAGACAAAACAGAACTTCCATTTCTTGTGATGGAAAATTTGTGGGGGCGGGGGGAGGGGAAGCTGTGATTAGAGATGGAGGAATGGGGAGGAAAGAACACGTGTGGCACCACTTTGATGAACAAATACACAAGGGTGTGCATTGTATGTAGCCATAGTTGCTAGGAGATGGTAATAGCTTTTAGCTACAGTAAACAAACAAACAAAAACAACAACAACAAAAATCAAAGATGTTAACAAGACCTACCTCTGAATTTTGAGGTTATTGGTTTTTCTGGTCTCACTTGTCGTATTTTAAATAATTTACATTAAACATGTCACTTTTATGGACTTTAGAAATTATATTTAGGACACAGATAATGGCATAGCTTTAGAAAACACTCTTGTGATGGGGCTCAAATTTCACCTTTTTTCTACCAATTCATTCGCCTTCTTTTTTATCCAGCTGTTTACACATCAGCCAGTGACTAACCTGTCCAGTCACAGATTCCACTTCCAGTGATCTTACAGCTCGCTCTTACTCTAATGTGCTTTTTATAACTGTGCAATACAATTCTAGAGCCCCACCCCCAGCCTGTCATTCCAAGGAGAAATGGCGGATTGCTTGCAGCTGGATGCTATTTGAAAAAGCAAGCCGCACATATTTGGGGCACTGTAGGAGGAGAGAAACAATTGTCACTCTGGTCCCTTTTCCTGGCAGCACCTCAAAAGTTGGCAAGTGAGAACAGCAGCACCCAGCTGCCCTGAAAGGGGAGAGAGAGAGGAGAGAGCGACGTTTAAACCTTGAATTGCTTCTCTCTCCTCATTATGTATTATTTGTCAATCATGGATAAAAGGTGGGTTTTTTGCCCCCCCCCTCAAGCTGCTAGTCCTGGGGTGCATATATCACTCGATCTTGCTGCTTTCTTGTGGAACACTTAAAGAAAAATCAATGATTTTCACCATTCTTTGAAAGGTGGGCTTTCTCTCCCCCACCCCCTTTTAAATTTTCATTTTCATCATTGACCAACTGGTTTAAACGAGGCAAATCATTCTGGAAAGAGCTTTAATGTTTTTGTTCTCTAATTCTCTGAGAATAAACATCTTATATTTTGAGCACATATAGGGAAGACTGTCCCCTTCCTTATGGAGACAACGTATCTGCAGTTTCTAAGATTACTGCGGCATGTCAGGAGGAGGGTACTGTGTTCCTTTGTACTGGACCGTGAAAATAAGAAAATGGTGCTGTCACTCAGTGTGAAAGTCAGATTTTAGCAGCAAGCTCATTTGGATGCTCGATTTTCACATTTATTTTATAACATCAAACACATTTCTCTCATTTGTGCATCTTATTTTTTTCATTAAAGGAAGTGCTTTTTAAAAATTAGCAGCATTTTAGAGCTTAACACACTTTGTGTAGAACTATAAAAGGCTGTGATGACATGGAATTCAGGCATGTTTTCAGTTCATGTGGTAAATACACACAGAATCATGTTGCAGATGATTTTCTAGCTAATGTCCCTAAACCATGAGCCAACACACCACAGCAATTCTCCAAGTCCATTCACAGAGGGAGCCTGTTAGCACCGTTCTTTTTCTACACAATGTATCTTCTAAGAAAAGAAAAATCTCAATGGAAAAAAAAACATTCTATTTTTTCTTAAGAGGTATTTAACCAGGAAAGTATAGTAAAAGTACACACACAGTCACAGGTTTCCTTTTCTGTTTTATTTTGGTATGGGTTAGGTTTTTGTTTTTGTTTTTTGTTTTTGTTTTATCCTTTACTAGCTAAAGATCACTCAGAACAATGAACTGTAGTAAAGTATACACTTTACAAGTGAGTCAAAGTAGCAGAACCGATAATCTGCCAAAACCAGAGGTTGTTTTCATAGAATATTTTATTCTTTTTGGCTTCTTTGTTTTATTATTCCATGACTGAAGTTTAATGCTACCTGGAAAACTTCAACAATGAAAGGCCCAGCAACTGAAGTTTTCCTCTCCCTCTCACATACATGGAAATAAATGTAAGGCAATTGCAGCTCTTGTCAATTTGGGGGGAAGTAAGGATAAATCAATAGCCTTGGCCCACCTAGTTCTTCGAGATCCTTCTCTTTGTATAGGTAGAGGAGGCACCCGGCAATTAACTCAGTGTCAGCTATAATAAAGCTACTAAGGGAGACAAGCTGGATGGCAGTGAGGTGCCCAGGCTGCCAGCTAAATAGCTGTGTCACTTCATTGCCTTTCGTATAGTTTCCATCTTAAGCTACGAAGAGCTGGGACATATTTGTCTGTCTCTATGAAATGCATGCTTTCAGATCTTCAACTAAGCTGGTTCTGATTGACACCTGTACTCACTGCAGGCTCCTTAGAAATGAACCTTGCTAAAGTTGGTCAAACCTCAACATTCATAATCACACAGAATTCCCAAACATTTGTTTTGAGATTCCATCACAAACTAAGGACTAAGTGCATGCTTGTCACTATGGTTCAGGCACGTAGCCCTAACATCTATCGTGTCTGATGCTCAGTTTTGAGTAGTAGGAATTCATAAGAAAACTTGAGCTTGAACTTAGAGGACCAGCCACGTGAGATGAGGCAGTTATAGAATTCTCTAGATTTCAAGAGGAAAACCATTAATCACCGTAAAGAAGCTTCCAAAAGACAAGGAGTCTCTGCTGGTCACTGGCAATGAGCATCTGCTAGTTGCTTTGAAGACTCTTTTTTTTTTCCAATCATCTAGTCCCTCTGTAGCCTTCCCTAAGAAAAGATAGATATAATATAAACCAGATTGGATGAATCTCCTTTTGTTATATTTTCTAGACCTTTGCTGAGACAACTTTTCTCCCTCTAGTATATCTTATACCCTCACCAATGCCAAGATCCAATTTTACAGTTTCTTTACGCATGGAATCTTTCCTGGCCCCGTCAGTTGGAAATGATTTCTCTTATATGTGAGTTTCTAGAATTCTATGGAGTCTCCTTCTCTCCTCAAGATGTGTGTATTAATTACTTTCCTCACTGCTTTGACCAAATATCTGACAAGAATATTTTAGGCAGAAAAGCTGTATTTTGGATAACAAATCAAGAGGTATAGTTCACTGTGGCCGGTGAGGACATGTTGGCAGGACCAGGCGGCGTCTTGTCATCCTACATTCACAGGTAGGGAACAGAGAATAAGCAGAAAGTGAGAGTGGCCTATAAAACCACAAAGCCTGTCTCCTGCCGTGACCTGCTTGCTAAAGGTTCCACAACCCTTTCAAACAGTTTCACCAGATCAGGACCAAATCTTCAAACACATACGCCCAACAGGAGAGTTCCACATTTAAGTTGCAAGAGATTGGCTTTTTCACTAGACCCTACTATGCGTAAGGACAGAAATAAGACCTCCTTCCATCACTCCATTGCGAGAAGATAATAGAGCAGTGGTTCTCAACCTTCCTGATGTGGCATCCCTTTAATACAGTTCCTCCTGTTGTGGTGACTCGCCCCTCAACCATAACGTTAGTTTTGTTGTTACTTCACAAATGTAATGTTGCTACTGTTACGAGTTTTAATCTTAATGTCTGATACACAGGGCATCTGATATGTGTTCCAAAGGATTTGAAACCCACAGGATTGTAACCACTGTGATGGATCCACTGGACAGCTCATTCTCCACAGTTGTGTGGGGGAGCAAGGGACTTCCTCTGACATGAACTCTGGTGCCCGCAATTTGATCACTTTCCCTTGGTGGGAAGCAAGGGGATGCAGGATATCTGGATGAGACCTGATAGGCTGTGGTCAGTCAGTGTGGGAGGAGGCTCCTCCCATCACAGGTTTATGGGAGGAGCATAGGGCAGAAGAGGGAGGGAGGGAGGGAGGGAGGGAGGGAGGGAAGGTGGGAACAAGAAGATGCAAGCAAGGGGATAACAATCGGCATGTAATCTGGATAAATTATTGTTTAAAAAGAAGTCAAAAGAATGTATTAATGGATGTTCATTGTATGCAAACATAAAGTGACAAGGAGGATGTACGCATAGCCTGTGTGTCCCACAGCAGAAGAGAACAGAGAAAGAATGTTCAAAGAGGAAAGATTTGTGGAGCCTACATTGTTCCTACTTACTGTCTAATTAATGCTAAAATTGCCCTTCCCAGAAGGGCAAGTGTCTCATTGTTTTCATTCACTGTACTGCCAGCCCAGTTAACAGACGGTGTTTGCTGAGTGAACAATATCGCTTCGATCATCAAAAGCTTTTTTCCCCCCCCTACAAACCACTGGGATAAAGAGAAAATTGTTTGAGCCATCAGAAGGAAAAGATATGGACTATATGTAAGTAAGGCCAAACTTAAAGCGCCGTAAAGTAAACCACTTACAACGGTTTTCTTTGCAGGTAGTCCCTTTCGTTGTCTGAGCCTCTGAGATTTCAGCTGTCCTTTTGTCCAGTGTCAAGCCACTGAGGCAGTCACAAGAAATAATCTAGGTAAACTGATAAGAGTTTCTCATTAGCTCCAAGCAGATTGGACAAACTGATATTAGCCCTTGAGAGAGTTCTTCGCTGGGCATGCTCTCATTTCCAAAGTCCTTCCCGGCCTTGATAAGATTCAAATATTTAGAGAAGAAGCCAACATCAGACACAAAGCTGAATTCTAATCACATTAAAGCAAGATAACATGTTATGTGAGAGAAAATTTATCCCCACTTCTAAGCTGTGTTTATTTGTGCAATCTGACACACAGGGATTCCCTTAACTACTTGTTGGGTCGTTTTCATTCTTTAGGCTTTATTGCCTTGACATCTAATTGCCTTTTATTTATGATAATTCAAATGGTTGTTGATTAAGAAAGCTAAAACTTTTATTATTATTTCATGCTTTACTTCATGCATAAAAGAAGTAATTCAATAACACCCCCCTCAAAAAAGAGCGTGTTAGTGTCACATTTCCAACTAGAATTTAAGCTTTATAACATTAGGGACTCAAAACTGATGACACAACAAATTAATTTAGTTCTGTAATCACAGTTTAATGTTTGCCAGATGAAATATACAGAATTGCACAATGACCTGCCATTCACAAAGGAATGGAGAAAAACTGATGTGCATTTTAATTAACTTAATAAAACAAGTAATCTCTTGTTTAACATTTCTCACATTTCCAGACAGTTCTTATGACTTTATGACATCATATCCTATTTTAAAATACACAGAAACTTCATTTATAAAAGTAGCTATTCATTCCACTTTACAAAGAATTTTAAATGTGGTGTTTATTAATATGATTTCATTAAAAGAAGAATATGAAGCTTATCTTCATCTCAGATGTTTTATCTAGCTGGTTAAAGGAGATGAATATTAAGACAAAATTATAAAGAAATAAATGTAAGCTATTTTAATATTTCAAGACATTTTAACAATTTAATGAGCATTATTCATATATTGATTACATGGCCAAGAAATATTTCTCAGTTGGTCAGATGAATGAGGTGAACCCAACCAGAATACCTATAAAGATTATATTCAAATTATTTTTAATAAATTACTGGTGATTTTTTTGACTTTTATATAGAAAGCATTTATTTTTATTTTTTTCAAATTAAAATACAATTGCATTATTTCCCCATATCTCTTTCCTGTTTACAACACCTTCCATGTATATTTCCTTGTTACCTCTCAAATTCTTTAATTATTATTGTATCTTATTTTCTAATTCAGAACTCTATAACAGTGACTGTAAATATTTTTTACTTTTATTGAATATCTATGATTTACACACCATGCACCAAGATCCCTCTCCTCCCTACAGTAAAATAAAACAAACAGAAGACATACAAAAAGTCTTGTCACAGAAGCTGTAGTGTATCACGCAGTATAGCCTTTTGTCCATATATGTTTACTTTGAAATGTTCTATGTTATGGGTCATGGGTCTGGTTTGAGGCCTACACTGTCGTTACTGGATCCTCACTGGGACTGCTGTCGGATATCCCGTTGTTGCTGTGTGTCAAAAAGATTCGTAATTTTTGAATCTGCAGGTCTGGCCCCTTCGTGTGTTCCAGCAGGTCATATATGGGATAGAAGTTGGGGTGAGGTCCACTCAGAGCCCTGGGTCAGGGCCCACTTCCTTGTCCAAAGGGCAGGACCTGCTCTCCTGCTCCCGTGTCCTCAGGGCAGGGCCAGCTCTCAGTCTTCCATGTCCCCAGGGCTAGTTCACCTGCTCCCGTGTCCTCAGGGCCAGATCTCCTGTTAGTGTGGCCTCAGAGCCAGCTCTCCTGCTCCCATTCAATTTTCCAGATTGTTGCTGGCCATCAAGGCCTGGATGGCCTCCTACTCCTGTGGGTACTGGATCTTGTGGGCCATCAAGCAGGTGCCAAGTGGAGGCCTCTCAAAGTCTTTTCTTTGAGTAGCTTGCAGAAACCATTGATGTTGGCCCAGCTCAGCTTCTTGTCCCTGGGAACTTGTGGCTCTGTTGATTTGCACCTCCCGAGTCTCTGGTTCCATTGGGTGCTCCATCTGCCATGGGCCCCCACCTCAGTGCTGCTCCTACTATCCGCTTCTGCACGATCCAGCTCTCAGCACTGAGCATGGCCTCGGCCCATGAGAGGAAGTCCATGAGGCCTGTGGTGTGGGCGGTGCAGTCCTCACTCAGGCTGGACTCCCTCCTCCTTGAACACCATCTTCTTGGTCTGCATTACACCAGGCAACAACCCAAAAAGCAGCAGCTGCTACAGCTGCACCTGCGGCTGCCTGGGGTCCCTGGGATCTCACTGTAGCCTTGTTCCATGGTCCTACCACAGCATAGACGATCCACATGAGAGGATTTCCTTTCTTTCTGGAAAACACCAGCACTGTGTTTTGGAGCTCTCAGTATGGTCCTTTGGTGTCTGTGTAGTCACTACTGTTCTACAGATCAGATACTGTATGAGAGCAACGCCATCTTGGATGATCTCGGCTTGGGTACTTCTAATACCTTGAGCTAAGTGTTTCCTCCCAGTCAGGCCACTCTTGGGGGCGAACATTTTTGTGTATCTCTGGAACACAATCATACTCCTTGGAATGCATTAAGGACCTCATCTTTTGAACCCCTGGGCCTGTGCCCGCCATGCGCTATTGTATCATTTTTATGCTTAAACACATAAATACAATTGATCAATTTGTTTATTGTTCCATGTAATGTGATTTCAGAGGGTATCAGATAAACAATTAGGAGGCTGATCTCTAGGGAATAATATTTTTCCCATTCCATTTTTAGTTGCATATAGCTTCTTTTCTTTTCCCTATCTTTCGTTCTTTTTCTTTCTTTTTTTATGTGATGGGACCCATGTGACATTTTCTTTCTCTTACAGTTTCTCATATCTGTTGTTAAGCTCTTTTTAGGGAGCCATATTGCTGAGGTATCAAGATTAATAGGAGACACAATCTCACAGTAGCTTTCCTTCTCCTACAGACCTATGCAGTCTTTACACACCCTTTTCCATGAAGTTCCATGAATCTTAGGTGTAGGAGTTGTATTATCGATGTACTAGCTGGGGCTAGATGCCCCGTAATAGTTGTTCTCTGCATTATGAGTAACTGTGGTTTTCTGTAAAGTCTCCACCTGTGATGAGACGTGGGCACTGCACTTACCCTGAGTATAAGGATAAGTAGCTGGAATGTAATTAGGAATTATGATGCTTTAGAAAAGTGTGAGCATCCCCTGGATGGGGAGGCCTGGTGGCACTCAGAGGAAGGATAGCAGGCTACCAAGGAGAGACTTGATACCCTATGAGCATATGCAAGGGGAGGAGGTCCCTCTCAGTCACAGTCATAGGGGAGGGGAGTAAGGGGAAAATGGGAGGGAGGGAGGAATGGGAGGATACAAGGGATGGGATAACCAATGAAATGTAATATGAATAAAATAATAAAATAAAAAAAGTAAAAAATAAAAACTGAAAGAAAAAAAAAGAAAGAAAAGTGTGAGTAGTAAGCTCTCCTCTATGATCCATGACCTCACTGGCCCTGGGTAGATGGTTAGGTTTCAAGGACCAGACATAATTTCCTACTGTTACAGAGCCTAGGTTTAATTAAAGAACTGTTGAGTATTGTCAGGATACATGTGCCACTACTGTACTCTTAGGAATGTTGGTCATAGCTGTGGTTCATAAATCTTACAGCTGGCAGGAGTATTGGTTTTTTCCCTCCCTTAGAAGCTTTGTAGTACACTTCCACATTGTAAGAGCTGGTCCTCAGGGAGAAGGCTAAAGAAAGCATCTCTAAAATGCCTCTTTATTTATCTGTCTTGCTACTGTTAACAATAGTGATTATAATAGCAGCCAATTTTCTATAAATTGTTTAAAAGCATAATGATATCACATTTTCCCCTTAAATGACAATATTATAACATCAAAGACCAAGACAGTTAAGCTGCTTATTTACTGAAAAAATATTAAGTAATATAGTATTTTATGTGCAGTATGAATTTTAGCTAATGACTCATGATCAATTTTAATCTCTGAGCTAAAATTAGAGGCATAATTTCATTTTTGAGTTTGACTAGTATAGTTAAACAGCTTCAGACTTTTGGAAAAAAGAAAAAAGACTTTGCTCTATGTTTTTCGTTCTGAAATTTTCATTTGAACACTAAAACGTGTAGGAAGAAAAACTTCCAATCTCTTTTTATAAGGCCAGTATTATACTGATTTCAAATCCAGCCCCCCCAAAAAAAATAAAAGAGAGAAAATAATAAATCAACTTCCTGGATGAACACAGATGAAGCTATTCTAAATCAGATACTTGCAAACTGAATTCAAGAATATATTAGAAGATAACTCACCATTATGAAGTTGGATTTATGGTACTCATAAAATGATGTACATGCATAAATCAAAAGACAAAATTTCTCATATAAATGGCAGAAATTGAATAACCATCTTGATAGTTACAGAGAATACCTTTAAAAAATCCAATATCCCTCAAGATATAATTTCTGGAAAGACTAAGGATGGAAGAAACATATTTTAACTTAATAAGGTCTATATGTGACAAACTTAAAGCCAGCATAATGCTAAATGAAGAAAAAGCACAAAGTATTACCATTAAGGTGAGAAACAAGATGAGGGGGCTCAAAGCCACCATCCCATATAATATAGTACTTGATACCCTGGCCATAACAATAAAAAAAAGATAAATAATCATGCTCACAGTTATCTCAAAAGTTATGTTGGACTAAATCTAACTAAGAAAATTAAAGACCTCTGCAATAAAAAACCTGCAAACACTGAAGAAGACACCAGAAGGATGAAAAGGATTCCTATTCTCATCATTTGGTAAGATCAACTTAGAAAAGAAAAATGGCCATTCTACAAAAATAAATCTCTAACCTCAATGCAATTCCAATAAAAAGATGTCAAATCATTTCTTCAGAGAACTAGAAAACAATCACCTTAAAGATCATGTAAGTACTGACTGGACGCTTCATCCCTGCTGGACAGCTTTCATAGTCTTAGAAAGTACTATTTACCTCACTAGAAGAGAGGAGTTATCAGTCTGACCCAGCTGTGAACCCTGTGTTCTACAGTAACAACCTGCCTGGTATAACAGTGGTATAATGTTAATGGAGCAACCAACCCTCTCTTGGTAGATTTAAAGCCAGCTCCGAGAAAAAGGTGGAATCTATATCTGTCACTGTTAATGCTATATATACCCCTCTACTAGTATAAGTCAACCTTTATCAGAGAAGTTGATTCTTGGAAGTAGATGTCAATTAACAAAGAGACCCAAACTACTCAATGCAGAGAGAGTAAGAGACTTCTGAGCGTCCATTCCTAAACGGGACCCCAATATTATACTCTTTTTCCCAAGGCTCAAGGATCATCCTAGAAAAAGTGATGGAAAAATTGGAAGAACCGGAGATGGTGAATGACTTCAAGGAAACAATGCTCTCAGTGCATAACAGGGTGGTTGCACATATAAACATATAATGATTGTGTGAGCAAGTGCAAAGAATTGTGCAAACTCAAGCCAGGCAAAAATCTCAGCATGGAGATGTGGAGGTGGACATGGAATCTCTCTCATTCTTAGTTGAAGAGCTATTGGTATTTGGTAGCAGATTGAAGAGAGACAGTCCATTTTCATTAATAAAACCTCACTCCGGGGCATGCCTCATACTAAGAGAGGTTGATCATCACAAACTGCATGGGATGGATTTGAAAAGGAAAGAGACAAAGAGAAGCAGAGAGGCACAGAGAGAAAAAAACAGATGGGTGAGTTGGGGGTTGGTGGTAGATCTGGAAGCTGTTGGTGGTGGGTGTGAATAGTATTCAAATACATTGTGTAAAATTCTAAAAAAAATAAATAAAAATATTTTTAATTGCATAGAAACCCAAAACACCTAAGATAACAAAGTGACGGTGAACATTACAAACACTGCTGGAAGTATCAAAATATTTGTTTTCAAGTAACAATACAGAGTTACTTGTCTGAGAACAGCATGATACTGGCACAAAAGTAAATACATACATCAACTGAATAGACTAAAAGAACCAGATATAAGTTCACACACTTTCAGCCACTTTTGGCTTTTTGTTTGTTTGTTTTCTACAAAGAATAAAAAATGCACATTGGAGAAACACAATGCTGAGAAAATGGAATATCTCCATGTAAAAAAAAAATACTAAATCTTTATCTTTCACTCTGTAAAAAACTCAACTCCAACTGAAACTACTAGTGGTTAATTATAAGAATCATAGGGGACTTTCATGGCTGAAAGTCTTCACTTATCAGGAAAGTGGGACAGAGAGGAGGACATCTTATTGGGACTTCAGGTGAGAGAAGCATGGGAGAATGGGGAAATAGAAGGATCCAAAGCGTCCTAGAAACCTACAAGAAGAACATTATGACAAGTGGTTCTGGGCCCAGAGGTCTGTTCAAACTGTGGCACCAGCCAAGGACTATACATGCAGTAAACATTGAACCCTGACCCAGATCTAGCCAACAGACAGGACATTCTCCACAGTTGAGTGGAGAGTGGGGACTTACTTTCACACAAACTCTGGTGTCCTATATTTGACTACATCCCCTTGAGGGGGACCTGGTGGCACTCAAAGGAAGGATAGCAGGCTACCAAGAAGAGACTTGATACTCTATGAGCATATACATGGGGAGGATGACCCCCTCAGTCACAGTCATAGGGGAGGGGAGTAGAGGGAAAGCAGGAGGGAGGGAAGAATGGGAGTATACAAGGGATGGGTTAACACTGAGATGTAATGTGAATGAATTAATAAAAAAATAAAATACACTCAGGAGGAAAAAAAAAAGAATCATAGCGGGGAAAAAAAGAATCAGTGGAAGAGGAGATATGTAGCAGATAGATATGTGTCTTCTGGGCATGACACAACCATCACACTCACGAGCTCCCTGTAGTTGTGGTTATATGTGCAAGATTGTCACAAGAGTGGGCCCATTGCTATTTCCTTGTGAATGAGGTAAGGGTCTCTGAGTCTCAGTTCTTCTCTGACTGACAATTGATAATGAATAGTTGTTGGGGTGTGTCATTTCCTCAGTGATGTAGCCATTGACGAGTTGCCCTTACTCAAGTAAATAGTGCTCCACCAACATTAGGGTATGGAAATAATTAAAGTTTATGGGTTCATTACAGAAAGACATAAAAGTAGACAGGACTTGTTGAGAAGACAGGTTCTAGTGGGAGGAAAAAAACATGAGTGGAAAATGGGGCACTTTAAAATGACTAAAAATCATTATACAAATGTAGAAAATTATGAAATATTTTTTAAAGTTTAAAAAGAAGTCCACAGTAACACTGGCAAACTCGGTTAATCTCAGCAGGTGACAAAGCAAAAGGATCAGTCATAAATGTGAGAGGTTTGTGTCAGTAGGGCTGATGTGTGGGGCCTTAATGAGGTAGTGGGTGAGATTGCACACATGTTAGTTAACTTGTCTTAAATTATAACTAATAAATTTTTAAGTAAGAAGTGTTTCAGTGATAGGTTTGTTTATAATCAAATTTTCAAATGAGCCATATTAGTCAGTAAATGACACACACACACACACACACACACACACACACACACACACACACACACGTTTCAGCCAGGCATGGTAGTGCACGCTTGTAATCCTCGCACTCAAGGAGGCATTGGCAGGTGGATCTCTGTGAGTTCAAGGCTAGCTTGGTCTATAAAGCAAATTCAGGACAACCAAGGCTACACAGAGAAACCATGTCTCAACAAAAAAACATTGAAACAAAAAAACAACAAACAAGCCAATAACAGAATTTCTTCTTTACCCTCATTCATAGAAACGCTATGACCAGGAAAATACTATGCTACATCTCTTATTTTGGACAATCAAAAGAAAACAATGGGCTAAACAGATATTCTTTCTCCACTTAACAGGTGAGAAGTGTGACTAACACAGAGTCTGAATAAGTTCCTTAGCATTGCTGGTAGTAAACAAAGACCAAAAACCTAGGCTGTAGGGGAGGAGAGTAACTGTCAGCCAAACTTAAGAAAATGTTGGTCAAGTAGAGTCACTTAGTAGAGCTTCTCTTCTTATAGGAGCCCACTTTGCACATATTTTCATTTTATTCCAGTGATCTTTCTGTTTTCCATTGTCCTTGGGTACAAGTTTTGTTATCTGTCCTTTATTGTCAATAAAGTGTCTCACGATTTTTTTTCTTAGTCAGTACAACCTAACAGAAAGCAGCCAATCAGAAATAATACCTATCTAAATATAAACAAAAAAATTCCTGAAAAAAATTTGCTTTGCACATATTCCTTCAACAAACAGTTCCCATGTGTCTCATGGTGACTCAGAAAGTCACTATCTATCAGGAAAAATATGCAGTAAATGAACTGATACCCATGTACAATATCTGTGTATATATACCTGTGAACAATAGCATTTGATGAAAGTGACAAAGGAAGTGACATGGGCAGGGGTGGGTAGTTAGTAGACAAGGTTTCTAGTAAAAGGGATGATTTAGAGCCATCAAATGATGAAAACAAACTGCAAATACTCAAGGCAAAGAAGAACAGTAGGGGTGAATAAGAGAGCTCCCAGGTAGGTGTGGCCCTTTTGAGGTTCTGGCTTATATGAAATGATGGTAAATCCAAATTACTTGCCACAATAAAAACCTGAACTTGACTTTGAGGTAATTGAGAGCCATTAAAGGGTTTTAGGTAGAGGTACAGTTAGGTTTGCCTTTTCAAAAGAGTTTTCTATAGGCAGAAAATAGTGTCAAGGAAGACTATAGCATATATGAAAACCATTACATGACCTCATTGTGAAAACATGGTGCCTTCTCCTTATGTGGTTACAGTGGCAAAGACGATGAGTCAGACACAATGTATATTTGATCTTTGGCCTGACTGTGAGTGAAGCCTACAAGATTAGCAGATGGGGAGAAGTGTCTAGAGGGAAGGAGGGAATGCAGGAGGAATGGAGGAAAGTAGGGAAAGAGAGAGAGAGAGAGAGAGAGAGAGAGAGAGAGAGAGAGAGAGAGAGAGAGAGAGAGGCAGAAAGAGACAGGGAGAGACTGAAACAGAGACAGACAGACACGGAGACATGCAGAGAGAGAGGCAGACACACACACACACACAGGCAGAGAGAGAGAGAGAGAGAGAGAGAGAGAGAGAGAGAGAGAGAGAGAGAGAGAGAGAGAAGCAGAGAAAGAGAGAATGGGAAGCCAACTTAAAAGACTAGATGTTGAGTATGTAATATCTACCACAATTTCCACTACATGATCAAGTTAGTTAAACTAAGATTGTTTCTCCAAGTCACTTTTGTGTCTACATCTTGTTGTTGCTATTGTTGTTTTTGACACTCCAGTTGGAACCCAAAGCCTCCTCCTTCACGGTAAGCAAACAGTAACCCCCGAGCTGTTCCCTTAGCTGAAACTTTTTTTTTTAAGGAAAAGGTAAGTTTTCAGAAGCCTCAAAAGTAGAAAACACTTGACATACAAGGGGCTATGGGATGCTCTGAGTCTGTGCTGCCACTCTCTGTGCCCTTTATCTCTAGACTATTAGTAGACACCACAGAAAGACTCTAGTACTATCCACCAGATTAGGATCCCAATTTTGTAAGCAAAGAGCCCACCCCCAGGCTTTTAATTGCCTGTTTATCTAAGCACCCAAGTTAAAGCCTCTTTGCTCTCTTCTCTTATTATAAATAAAATGAGTCATCAGACCACCAAGTAAAGGACCCCAGGTCAGTCATTCGGCAGCCAAGGAGAGGGGAAAAGGATGAAGAAGGGCTCCTGTGTTCTCATATTTCAAAGGTTTTGTTCATGCTTGCTTAATGGGAAGCAATTTTCGAATGTTTTGGATTTATTGAGATATCATGAGGTTCACACACTTGATATTCAGTATACTCTGAAAATAAAATTGGCTCTCCTTTCTAAAGAAAACAAGACAAGTGACAGCCCTTAGAAACCAACAGTTCGTCTCCTGAACACAAAGACTTCTTTGCTAGGTCTAAGTCATGTGCCAACAAGAGGGGTGTTTATTGTTTTACCATGTGCCATGTGACTCAACCGCATCATCTATAATAGTTTTCTGGAGTGAACCAGGCACTCAGAACCCTCTGTCCCACACAAATTCTGAGGAGAGGTCAAATGGCAGTGGCTGTGTGTTGCAATTTGAACGTCTCATCCCATGGGGAGCGAAGGGAGGTGACATAACCCAGAAGAGGCTGAGAAGTGAGAGTGTTTGTAGGGGTGGCTGACCTGTGTGACCTTTCAGGGGTTGCCCTCCAATGCAGAGTCCCTGGGGTCAATGACTGTGCTTCAAACACACCAGGGCCTCAGGAAAAGCTTCTTGGGAGGTTTCTTTGAAATGGGAAAAAAATATGCTGTTCTTCAAGTAGGTGGGTATAATGACCAGGTTTTCTTTCTATCGTGTTCCACAGAAAAGTATTTTTGATAGTTAAAGTTTGGCTAACCATTAGTTTCTATCATAAGAAAAGAATACATTTGTCTTGAAAGAGAATGGTTGAGCCGGAGCTACAGGCAAGTATCAGACTGAGCCTAGTGTAGGGCTTGAACTCAACTGATCTTAAGTACAGTTTGAAATTAGCTTCATGCACTTCCTTCTTACCATTGCTAAAAGAAGAAAGGAGAAGAAAGAGAGGAGGAAGGAAAGAGACAAGGAGATCACTATAAGGGTTCTGAAATACTACATAGGAAAAGTAGATTTAATTTTCATCCTAACATGTCAAGCAGCAAATTTTTACCTTGAGTCAGTTCTTTTTATGTAGAGAGCTCAGTTAACATTAGACTGCCTACTATATTTCAATTCTAAGTGTGGTTTTCATAATACTCCAGGAAGCAAAGCACTGTATAAAATTTCCAAGGCATAACTTAACATTGTCTAAATATTCAAGGTAGGTTTTTTTTAGTTTATTATTAACATTCTTCAAGAAAACTTATCCACACAAGCATTTGTTTGGACCAAGATTTTTTATATATTTGTACTTCAATAATCATTTAACAGTAGTGTATATAATAATAAATACTTTGTAAATAGTTGGTTTTTTAAATCAATAAGGTTAAGTTAACTATTAAAGCCAATATTTATGAAAAGATTCTGACAGGATTAAGAAAGTATTTAGACTATCTTTGTCAAAGCACTTAAGGGCATTGTATATGTAGGCTTAGATGTTATGGTAAAGAGCCTTGTACTGTAACTTAGACCTTACTGTGAACTCTAAATTTATGTTCCAAGTGAAATATAGGTTCAATTTCAACTCTAAAGGAAATAGAAGTTACTAGCTCTTATCCATTTGTTATATATTGGACCAATACATCAGCCACTGTGAGAGCTGCCTTGAAGTTTAATGAACCAGAGATTTTTCCCCCACGGAATATCTCCATGTCTACATGGCAATTCTCATCCATTCATGTCAAGAGGCTCTGTTCATAGTCTGTGATGTGCCACACAGCTTCTGGTGATTTCAGACCACAGATGGACAGTGCATGGGGAAGTCCTAGTCATTTTCCTAGTCCACAGCCATAAACTGAAGGTCTGGTTCTTCCTTTCTCCTGCCTCCTGTGATCACTGCATTTAAAACTTCTTCTCAAGCACAAGGCAACAGCTGAGTACAATCATTTTTTGAGATTAAGCTTGGAACTCTCCTCATGTCTTAGTCTAGTGCTCATTTCCAAACTAGCACTGAGCTCCTTACTTCTTGTGTGTTGAGCTCAGAAATGGAACCTTTCTCTGAAGTTCTTTCTGACGGTTTGTCTTTGCACGAGGAGAGAAACAAGACATGAACCCATTGCCTCCATCCATGTCATCTTGAAGAGTTTCTGGGTCTTAACGGCCGAGATAATTCAACCACAGCAATCCTCTTTTTGCTTCTGCTGGTCCCTGGTCTGCCTTTGTTGTTGAGTCCTGGATCCTGATATATTTTTATTCTCTCGTTCTCAGTTTAGCCACTTGCTTCTCATGCTAGGTTTAAATAGAATTTAAAGAAAGATGGCTTGTAGTTTAATGTTTAACTTAAGGAAGTCCAGACATTTGAATATCTTATCTTCCTTGTCTTATTCTTATATTCAGCTAATCCACTAACTTGTGAGAGACTGCAGACATGCAACCTAACTTTTCATAGTGCGTGATAGAAATGATATTCATATATTTTATATGTATTGGAATCTTTATTATTGAAAAATACTTCTGCATACAATTTTGTATCTGATTCTAGCAGATGTTGAGACACATTTCACTCTAGTATAAAGGATGGCTTTCTATAAATTGGCCTATTTAAAAGAAACAGTAACTTAAAGAAGTGAATCTAGGCTCTGGAAATGCTTAAGGGGACTGAAGTTGGAGTCTCTGAAATTTTTGTCAGAAGATTCATGATATTAATAAAACTTTATAATAATGGCGCTGTGGTAAGTGGGCTGGTCATACTAATTCAAATATATTATCTAAAAAAATGAATAATTGAGAGCTCAGGCTTCATGTTATAACTTTTGTTTAGTAAGCCTATGGTGTTGAACTCCCATATGCAAGCTTACCATAGGACTTTAAGCATGTAATTGAGCAGTTTATATTCTTTTTTAGATTTTTTTCCCCAAAGATTCAACAAAAGTCTAAAGAGGTATTGGCCTAAATCATGGACTATGGACCATACTAAAGGGTTAGAGTTTATACTTCCTCAGACCAAGCCAGACAAAAAGTGAGTGAGAATATTTGAAAGGTTAAGTTCAAGACATGAAGGCTGAAGGCTGCCCTAAGCATAGAAATAACAGCAGGAACGTAGAGAGAAGAGGGCTGCAGAAAATGCTGGGGTAGCCAGCGGAGAGAAAGATGCTGCCCAGTGAACAGGGGCCGAGATCCAATGAGGTCACTGCCTACTGAGTTAGAAGCAGAAGAATGAAACCGTACACCACAACTGTTTTGCATTAGTGTGTCCACACTCGGAAAGAATGCCTCTTTCACTCTTCTGAGCTCCACTGTGGAGGAACTTCTGAGCCAAATCCTTGCTTGGCTTTAGTCTAGTTTTGTCTTAAGCAATATTAACCACTTTCTTTTACAAAAGTCTTTATTAATGACTTTGTGACACTGAGGCAGGAGAGGAGCCTCAGAAAGGACTTGCGTACTTTTATACTTAACTAACAGAAAAACAAGGTTAAGAGAAGACTTAGTTTTGCTAATGGGTACATTTTTTTTATTTGCCTGGGTGGCTGGTGACAAAAAATAACAAGGCACCATTGCTAGAAATTTCAGATACTCTCCTTTCCTTAAATCACATGTAAGTCTGTCATGGGGAAGATGTTTGAGATAGTATATATTGCCCAGTCTCCCAGGGAATTTATAAGGAGTCATAAATGAATAAATAGTGGCCAAACTGTGGTTTTACATAACACACACACACACACACTTCATCAATAAATGAAATAAAAAAGAACCTAGCATTTTCGATTCTCAGTTCAGGTCAGGAATCATAAAAAAATGAACCTGTAACATCTTGCAATTCCAAAAAATAAAGGATTTCTCAAGAATAAATCAAAAAGTGTCTGAAGAGCTTCAGTGACAAAGACATGGCAAAGAGAAAACAAGCAAACTTCAAGTTCAATGGCCAATAGGGAATTATAATCTAAAGCATAAAATAAATAGGAATGAGCCTAAACATACACAAATAATATTGCTTGATAAAAAGTAATGGACCCTACTGCTGAATACAATACCTATATAGGTCATTGAACACTGAGAAATCATGCTGGTACTTATTTGGAGCCTTCACCCTTAATGACTAGTGTTCATGGTACTAAAATGTACTCACTACACTACCAGAGGAGAAAAGTAAGCACCAATCCTTCTGAAATTCTTCCATCTACAGTGGTGACCCACCTGCTTAATATGCTGGCCAATAATGGCCTACTTCATGAAATGAAACCCACACCTGACACTGTTCAAGTGGCCAAAAACTTGAGTCTATATAGGCCTTGGACCTAGAAAAAAGCAAATACTATTGTTCTGATAAAGAAACATACCAATAAAATGACACTTAACAACATTCCTTCATACCCATGGATCAGTGTCTCACTCAGCTAGCATGTAGGAGATGAGAAATGATACAGACATTCACAACTGAATAGTGTGCTAAGATTGAAAGACTTTGGAAAACTCAATCCTGCATTAGATGTTTTCATCAAAATCCTCCTCTTGGCGCTCAAGGAGTTATACAGAAGGAGGCAGAAAGATTGTAAGAGCCGGAGGGAATGGAGGATACCAAGAACATAGTGTTCTCCAGAGGGTACAGAACAGATGGTACATATGAACTCATAGAGACTGTGGCAATATGTGCAGGACCCACGACAGGTTGGGACTCCCACACTGAGAGGGAAAGCAGACATAAGCCTCTATCCCTAACCCAGAAGCTATCTCCAAGTACCAACCACTCACAAAGGGAAACTTAGTTTTCTCCAGTGGAATCCCCTGGGTATGCAAATCGCATTTAAGGGCAGGCCCCATGTCCAGGAATAGACGAGGAACACAAAACAACCCCAATGACATTTTTGACAATTTTTTTTGTCTCATAATGTTTTGTTTGGCTTTTTTTTTTAACCTTACATGTCTTTTGCTTATAGATTGTGAGTTCTGATTTTGTGTTTTTATGTGCATGTATATTTGTTGCTTACGTCTTTTTTTCTTTATTTTTATCTTGTTCTGCTTTGTTTACTTTCTTTATTTGCCTGTTTGCTTTCTTAGAAAAGAAAGAAAGAATGAAAGAAAAAGAAAATATGGAGTCAGAAGTGTAGGATGGTGGGGAGTACCTAGGGTTGATGAGGGAGGAGAAACCTTAATCAGAATATATTTTATAAATTTTTTTCAATTAAAAAATCAATGGAGAATAAAATAAACAATAAACTTCTTTTTCATAAGTAAGTTATTTATGTAGGCTATCTGCCGTCAAAGAACTTGTTCCATGTATAGAAACTTCCTTCCAAAGTGTAAAGCAAAGAAAGGAATGATTTTAGAATTTGGAAACCTGACAAATATTAGCACACCTAGGCTAAAAGGATTAACTCAAAGAATATTCACTATCAATATTATGATGTGGCACAAATGGGAGAACATATGTTCCCATGGTCTACCTTCTCAAACCCGGACCCTTACAAATAATCATAAAACATAATTAAACAAACTAGAATTGAAATACTACAAAGAATTTAAACTGCTAAGGTTATTAGAACCAGAAAAATCCAAGAAACTGCAATATGCAACAAGAGAGTAAAGGACCTATGAGTAGACATGATGTGTCTTGGATGGGATCCTGAAACAGAAAAAGGGCATTAAAATTGAATCAAGATCAGATAAACAAACTAAATAGTCCTATATATCCTACAGAAATAGAAGCAGTCATTAATAGTCTCCCCCTTCCCCCCAAAAAAGCCCAAGGCCAGATGATTTCAGTGCAGAATTCTACCAGACTTTCAAAGAGGAGCTAATACTGATACTCTTCAAGATACTCCAAAAGATAGAAATGGATGGAACATTACCAAATTCTTTCTATGAGGCCACAGATACTTTGATACCTAAACCTTACAAAGACCGAACAAAGAAAGAGAATTTCAGACCAATTTCTCTGGTGAACATTGATGCAAAAATACTCAATAAAATACTCACAAACCAAACACAGGAACATATCAAATATATCATTCACCATGGCCATGTAGACTTCATTCTAGGCATGCAGAGATAGTTTAATATATGGAAATCCATCAATGTAATACACCACATAAACAAACTGAAAGAAAAAAAACACATGATCATCTCCTTCGATGCATGTTAAAAGTTTTGGTGAGTTCAGGGATACGTTTGGGATACGAGGCACATACCTAAACATAATAAAGGCTATATACAACAAGCCAATAGCCAATATCAAATTAAATGGAGAGATACTCAGGGAAATCCCTCTAAAATTGGGGACCAGGCAAGGCTGCCCACTTTCTCCATATCTCTTCAACATAGTTCTTGAAGTTCTAGCCAGAGCAATAAGACAACAAAAAAAGAGATCAAGGGGATCCAAATGGGAAAGGAGAAAGTCAAATTATCCTTATTTGCAGATGATATGATAGTATATATAAGTGACCTCCAAAATTCCACCAGGAAACTCCTACAGCTGACAAACACTTTCAGAAAAATGGCTGGATACAAAATAAACTAAAAAAAGTCAGAGGCCTTCCTATATACAAATGACAATCGTGCAGAGGAAGAAATTAGTGGAATCACACCCTTCACGATAGCCACAAGCAATATAAAATATTTAGGAGTGACTCTAACCAAGCAAATGAAAGACTTATTTAAAAAAAAATTTTAATCTCTGAAGAAAGAAATTGAAGATGACATCAGAAGATGGAAAGATCTTCCTTGTTCAGGGATCAGGAGAATTAACAGTAAAAATGGCCATCTTACCAAAAGCAGATTCAGATTCAGTGCAATCCCTATCAAAATACCTACACAATTTTTTAAAGACATCGAAAGATCAATTCTCAACTTCATATTAAAAAAATACCAGAATATCTAAACAATGATCTACAATAAAAGATCCTCCAGAGGAATCTCCATATCTGATCTCAAGCTGTACTATAGCACAACAGTAATTAAAACAGCATGGTACTGGCACAGCAATAGGATGGTTGATCAATGGAATTGAATCAAAGATCCAGAAATAAAGCCATATACATATGGACACTTGATTTTTGACAAAGAAGCCAAATCTATTCAATGGAAAAAAGATAACATCTTGATTTTTGACAAAGAAGCCAAATCTATTCAACGGAAAAAAGATAACATCTTCAACAAATGGTGCTGGTCTAACTGGATGTCTACATGTAGACAAATGCAAGTAGCCCCATATTTATCACCATGCACCAAACTCAAGTCCAAGTGAAATAAAGACCTCAAAATAAAACCAGGGACACTAAATCAGTTAGAAGAAAAAGCAGGGAAGGGCCTTGAACTCCTTGACACAGGAGACAACTTCCTGAACAGAACTCCAGCAGCCCACACCTTAAGGTAAAGAATCAATAAATGAGACCTCATGAGGCTGAGAAGCTTCTGTCAGGCAGAAGACACTGTCAACAGAATGAAGCGACAGCCTACAGACTGGGAAAAGATCTTCACCAACTCTACATCTGACAAAGGGCTAATATCCAAAATGTACAAAGAGCTCAAGAAATTAAACACTGCCTAACCAAATAGCCCCATTAAGAAATGGGCTTCTTGTAGGTTTCTAGGATCCTCTGGGTCCTTCTATTTCCCCATTCGTCCAATGCTTCTCTCCCCTAGAGTCCCAATAGGATGTCCTCCCCTCTGTCCCACTTTCCTGATAAGTGAAGACATTCATGAGACATGCCCCTTGGGCTAGTGTCCACATATAAGTGAGTATATACCATTTGACTCTTTCTGCTTCTGGGTTAACTCACTTATTATTTATTATTAATTTCTAGTTCAATCCATTTGTCCACAAATTTCATAAATTCCTTGTTTCTAATAGCTAGGTAGTATTCCATACTGTAAATGTACCACAGTTTCTTTATTCATTCTTCTATTGAGGGAAACTTAGGCTGTTTCCAGGTTCTAGAACATTATGACAGGTGGATCAGGGCCCAGGGGTCCTGCTCAAAGTATGGCACCAGCCAAGGACAATACATGCAGTAAACTCTGAACCCCTACCCACATCTACCCAATGGACAGGCCATTTTTCACAGTTGAGTGGAGAGTGGGGTCTGACTTTCACACAAACTCTGGTGCCCCATATTTTACCACATTCCTTGGATGGGGAGACCTGGTGGCAATCAGAGGAAGGATAGCAGGCTACCAAGAAGAGACTTGATACCCTATCAGCACATACAGTGGAAAAGGTCCCCCTCAGTCACAGTGATAGGGGAAGGGAGTAAGGGGAAAATGGGAGGGAGGGAGAAATGAGAGGATACAAGGGATGGGATAACAACTGAGATGTAATATGAATAAATTAATAATATATGTATACAGAAATGGGGCTCAGAATTAAACAATTCTCAACAGAGGAATATTGAATGGCTGAGAAACACTTAAAGAAATGCTCAACATCCTCAGTCATAAGAGAAATGCAAATCAAAATGACTCTGAGATTCCATCTTACACTTATCAGAATGGCTAAGATCAAACACTCAAGTGACAGCACATGCTGGCGAGGATGTAGAGAAGGGGAACACTCCTTCATAGCTGATAGGAATGCAAACTTGTATAACCACTTTGGAAATCAATCTGGTGCTTTCTCAGAAAACTGGGAATAGGGCTTCCTCAAGACCCAGCTATTCCACTCCTTGGAATATAGACAGAAGATGCCCCACCACACAACAGAGACACATGCTTAACCATGTTCATAATAGCCTTATGCATAATAGCCAGAACCCAGAAACAACCTAAACGTCTCTCAGTCAAAGAATGGATAAAGAAACTGTGATACATTTACACTATGGAATACTACTCAGCTATTAAAAGAAAAGGAAATGCCGAAAATTTCAGGCAAATGAATGTAACTAGAAATGATCATACTGAGTCAGTTAGCTGGACACTAGCCCAAAAGGGATGTCTCATGAAAATCTTCACTTACCAGGAGATTGGAATAGATACAGGGATCTTCTATTGGGACTCTAGATGAGAGAATTATGGGAGAATGGGGAAATAGAAGGATCCAGAGGGTCCTAGAAACCCACAAGAAGAACATCATAATGGGCAGATCTAGACCCAGGGGCGTCTGCTCAAACTACTGCACCAACCAAGGACAATACATACAGTAAACATTGAACCCCACTCAGGTCTAGCCAATGGACACGACATTATCCACAGTTGTGTGGAGAGCGGGGACTGACTCTGACATGAACTCTGATGCCCCATATTTGACCACTTCCTCTTGGTGGGGAGGCCTGGTGGCACTCAGAGAAAGAAAAAACAGGCTACCAAGATGAGACTTGATAAGCTGTGACCATATAGTGGGGGAGGAGGTCCCTTATGTCACAGACCTAGGGGAGGGGAATAGGGTGAAAGGATGAGGGAGTGAGGAATGGAGGGATACAAGTGAGGGGATGACAACTGAGATGTAATCTGAATAAATTAATTAAATAAAAAATATAAAATAAAACACACACTCAAGAGAAAAAGTGCATTAGGGGAAACATAATGTAAATAAAACATAGAGTTTACTCAATAAAAATATATCAGTGGTGGTTCATTAAGTGTAGCTAATACATCATATTAACATATTAACTAGGCACAAAATGTATGGAATTGTGTATTGTCTGGATTTTCCTATAAATGTGCATCTATTTTAAAATAAACTTTATTAGAATAAAGCCAAATATAATGGAATGAATCAACACATGACACTATGTATCTAAGAAATCACTAATAATGCCTTTAAGCAAAAAGTGGAAATATGGTGGTGGAGAAGTGATACACTGCTCATATGTTGAGATGCTTTGGATGTCAGGAGTTAAACTTTACATTTTTCATTTAATTTTCTTCACTTTATTTATCATGTGGCTAATAACAGCTACTTGCATTGTAGATAACTTACGTAGCTCCCATTACATTGTTTGTCTCATCAGTGGTGAACTAAACGTCTCTCAGGAGTTTGGAAGAGTTGATGGGTCTTCCCAAAACAACCAGATTCTCTTGCAGCAATTTTAGGCCTTCCTACATGATGCTGAAGGTGTGTTACCTTAAGGTGCTTTCTCTGAGAGAAACTTTATTATCAGGAAAGAACACAGGCATTCTCGATTTTCCCTTTATTCTTTTACAGATAACACTTTTAAAATATTGAATGTTAAAGAGTTCCTCCTAAAGCATCTATGAGAGGGAAAACTAAAACACACCATATAACATGTGTCATAATACAGAGCCCTTCTAACAGTGTGCATGTGTAGGAGAGGAAATGCATTTTTCTTGAAGATGATGCTTCTTTCAAATTCCATCTGGGTCCACCACTTCCTCCCCTCCCCTCCCCTCCTCTTCCCTCCTCTCCTCTCCCTTCTCTCTTCTCCTCCTCATCCTCTTCTTCCCCTTTTTCCTTTTTTTTTCTAATGAAAGGATATCTATATATCTCAAGCTTCTTTGAGACTTTCTATTCCAGCAAGACTGTCTTCAAACTTCTGACTGTCCTGCCTCTGCTTCCCATGTGCTATTACTGTGTATATACCGTGTATATACAGTGTGTATACCACCATAGCTGGCTATGGAATCATACTTTCTTTTTTTAAGAAAAAAGTGAAAATTACGCGAAATTAGTATTCGTATAACAACAGAGCACCTGGCAGAGAAATGAAATGTTAATGAATTTTTTTTTGTTTGGACTACAAAGGGTTTCATCAGGCAGCCCTCAAGAATAATGAATGAGAGTCTTCCTTCATGAGCAATAACCATCTTGCTGGAAAAGGGAGTAAAGAGGAATGGGGTCCATCTGGGACATTTTTTTTTAATTTTTAGCAAGCACTTGTTTTTTGAACTGTACCTTTGTAAGAAGAAGAGAAAAGCACATAGAATGCATTATGTTTACACAGCAAGACACACTGACCTAAATTCTTACGTTTTCTACAGCTTACCCAGGAAAAGCAAAGCCCCTCAATTGACAGTACTTTTTCCCACCATCTACTCACATGTCTTTGAGAAAGATATCCCTAAACCAGAATTAAGTCATATTTTTTTTTGTTTTTATAATCTAAGAACAGCATTGGGGGGAAAAGGCTCAGAGTAGAATTTGCTTCTCTCTAGTAAATAGGATTGAGTGTGAAACGTGTGAGCACGGGGCTGCATAAATCTATTATACTATGATTCATATGTTTTATGCATATAATGATGAAGTAGTAGGATGCTTATCCTACTATTGGAAGATACAGCCAGGGTCAGCAGTCCATATATTTACACTGCGATGTGAATTAGATAAGAGAAACAGAAAAGCCACATTGTCTGTAGCCGTGCAGTCAGTCACTGAGGATGGAGGGGAGCCTTGATATTGTAGGCTTTTTCTGTGAGCCGTCTCAAAATTCCTGTGCTTAGCAGACACACACCCCAAGTGTACAGTGCTGAATTGTTACAGAACATCCAATGCCAGGTTGGTGAATCGCAGATGGACTGGCCTTGATTGCTTCTCTTAGGAGAAGGCAGAAAAGTCACTTCCATCCTTTTCTGTACAGTCTCCCACTGAGCCCATCCATTACTGCTCAGACTCACAGAGGCTCTGCTGTGGCTCGACTGAATGGTGCTACTTTTCCTCAAAGGCTCTATTTGCTTAACTCATACACCTGTGCAAAAACTATTATGCTTCAAAAGCTGCCACATTGTGCTTACAATAAGGATCTCTACATATGCCTTCATGCACATGAACAGCAGGAAGTGTATCGAGTGCATTTCAGCATCAATGTCTGTCCTGGGAAAAAGTCACTTCACTCTGTCCCCTTTATTATAGCTCTGGCATTCAAGTGCAGTGTTAAGGACTAGAAAGGCTCGTGCTGTGCTAGGCCAGCCCTGTCTAGCACAGCTGAAGAAACACATCAGAAATAATTAATTTAGCATTCAACAGCTGCAGGAGGGGAGGCTGCTGCCAAGTGCCACTGTTTGATTCTCCTCCTCTATCAGGCAGTAGCTAGTGAATTCATTCCCTGGGCACCCGGCCACATCACTGAGAAAACAGGAGTGGCAATGGCTCTGGCAATACAGACACACAGCCCTCTTAGAAAGATGCTACTAGGAACTGTTCTGTACTATTAACACTGCTTAAGAATGGAGCCACTGGCATCCAGGCAGAGACAGGGAATGATTTAGCTAGTGATGGGTATTGTAAAATGATTATATCATGATAGGCGGAACATGATTAAGAATATTTGTTTCTAGGGTGGCTTCTGAGTGAAACACAATTCTCAGTATATTGATTCTAGAACTCAATGTGTTTTCTAACAAAAATAAATAAACAACTCTTGTTGGAGTTGCCCAAGAGATTCCTTCATATGTTGGAGGCTATTGCTCGTACTCTTGGTTCCCCCCAGAAGTGAAAGTTAATTCCCTATTCCTGATAACACCACATAGTTCAGGCACAGGGCCAGAGGCTCCTGAACTGGAACTACCTAAATACTTTCTCCCTAAGGATTAGTCTTTATGGCACCAGAAAGTGCCATGCAAGATTCCAAAGGAGGGAAGTGACCAACAGTCCAACCCAGCTATGATGCCTGTGAACCAGGACAACGCAAGATAACCCTAAGGGTGCAACAGTGACACACATACCTTGAGGGTAACCAACAGTTCTCTAATTGTCCTTAAAACCTATTCCTCAACTGGAAACCTAGCCAACTACCCAGGGCTAGTGAAGTCATCTTGGGAGAAGAACCTACATACACCACTTTGTGAAGCCAGCATAATTCCTAAAGACATTGTAAATATTTATCTTTTATTCTTACAGATAAGTGTGGTCTTCGGCCATCATCAAAGACACTCATCTTTGCAGTGGAAATAGATCCTTAACAGAAAAACAAAATCAATCAAAATGCAGAGTTGTGTACTTCAAAATCAGTGGGCACGTCTACAAAACAGCCCACTCACTTAAGACTCAAGAAGCATTGTGGGAAAGGGGGCGGAAATGTTGTAAGAGCCAGAGGAATGGGGTGGTTGATATGAGACTGTTCCTGGTAATGCAAAAAGCTATACTCATAAGGTTTTACCAACATGAGCTAAACAAAACCAAAAGACCTCCTAAAGTGGAGAAAGGAAAGCTGAGGAGGCCTCAGCCCTACACAAAGAACCTTGGACAACTAAGGAATGCTGGGAACTGGAGTAGGCTTTCCCAGGGAAGAGTACACCAATTGCTTATGCAGTGCCAAATGGTCAACCCTGAAAACATAAACACAAACAACATTGTATAGATTGAGCAGGTTGTATTTATGTATTTAGAAATATATACATACACATCCTACACATACACTTAAGTATAAAGTATCTAACAACAATTAATGAAAGATAATTTGAAAGGGAACAAAGAGGGGAATGTGGGAAGACTTGAAGGGAGGAATTGTGAAATTACAATATCAATAAATAAATGAAATAAAAAGTAAATGAGTGAGCAGGTCACCATTTCCTGTGAGATTTCAATGTGGTTCCCAGAAGTTATGCCTGCTCCACGCACAATAACACCGCAGTCTCTCCTAGATTATGTGCCGTGCTTTCAACATCAAATGTCACTCGTTATGGCATCATTGCTGTGCTTTTGTTTTCTGTTGGAAACGAGTCGCAGTTTCCTTTCCAACAGCCTGGTTGGCTTGTGTTTATGGCAATCTGGGTTTGTGTTTCTTGTCAGCCTAAAGGGGTTAAAATTCATTTTAAATAACAGCATGATCAATACAGTCCTTTCTTTCACAGCATGGGGAACAGTTTGCCAATTTAAAGTTAAAGTCACAAAATCTATTTTGGCTGTAGTGAAAATTTTCTCATAATTAGACCCATTTTTTTTTAAGACAGGAAAGTCTCAAATAGTTATTTAATGGGCATTTACTTCTACGGCACATTAAATAAAAATGTTTTAGAAATTACTTGGGAGGGAGGGAGTGGGGTGGGGTTGATGAAAACACATTATATGCATGTACAAAATACTCAAACAATAAAATAAAAATGTTTGGAGGTTTAAGAAATCTACATACCTATTCACCAAATAAAATGTAAAAATCATCCTGTGGTTTTAATCACTTAGAAGCCCTAAGAAATGCTTTAGCCTATGAAAAAGGTCCCATTCTACCTTGAAAGACATCTGTGCCAGTGTCAGTGGGGACCAAGGCTAATCACATTTTAAGGATAATTCCTTTGTTCCTTGTGTAAACATGGTTGCTCGCAGACATCTATATATGCCCGTACGGATTCTTTATTTTTCTGGAAGCCATTCGAACTCAAACAAGCCAATGCGACCTTTAAATAATGCTCTTTTCTGTCGCATGGGAAACGATGTAAAGGGATTTGCTGGGTAAGTGCAATTCCCCTCCCTTCTCCCATAGCCTTCAAAAGATTTCCTTTCATCTTCATTTTCTTTCTCTCGGGCTACAAAATGTGCTCATTACGGGCCTATCTGCCAGCTACAAAAGGAAAGGAAGTTCCTATTTCTGCATGTATGGATCCCGATCGTGGCTTTAATCTCAAGAGAGGTCAATTCTGCTCTACTTAATAAAACCCAATACTCCAATTCTCAGTCATTAGGGCAAAGCAGAACTGGGAAAAGACAAGCCTTGACATATTTGGGGGCCAGATGTAGTTTTACTATTTATTTTCCCAAGTGTTTATACTTTCCCTCTATCATTTCTTCCCCTCCCCCTGAATACTTCCAAATGAGCATAAAGACCAAAGAGGAATGAAATTTAAAAAAAAAAAATTCCTTCAGAAGTTAAGAGAATCGGGACTAAACAATTAGTAAAAAGAAGTGTTCAGATGCCATTCTCTCTAGGTAAACCATACATGCACAGTAGTACGTGCAAAATCCTCAGAATAAGCAGTGTTGTGGTTTTAAGGTAGTAGATTTCAGTGGCTCTCCAACAAAGCCACTTAGTCCTTCAGAATTCAATGGAATTTATGGGACAGGCTGTTTTTCTGATATTAATTGACAACTATTTCTCATTGTACAGGGATAAAGATAGAGCAAAGACTGAGAGAATATCCAACCGTTGGCCCAGCCCAAGACGCAGCTCATGGAAGAGAGCCAAGCCCTGACACTATTAACTACTATACTCTGTTATGTTTGAAGACAGGAGAGGTGCCACCCAGCAGCAATTCCAAAACAGATGATAAGACTCACAGTCAAACATTGAGAGGAGTGTAGGGAATCTTGTGGAAAAGGAGAGGGGATAGGACGTGAAAAGGACCTGGAGGTGACAGGGGCTCCACAAGAAGACCGACAGAGCCAACTCTCCAAGGGGCTTTTGGGGTCGGAATGAAGCATCAACCAAGGACCAGGAGTGGACTGGAGCTTGGCCCGTCACACAGATGTGGCCAATGGGCAGCTCAGCTTCATGTGGGTTCCCCAGTAAGGGAAGCAGGTACTGTCTCTGATATGGAGTCTGTTGGCTACTTTTTGATCACTTCCCCCTGGTGGGACTGTCTTGCCAGGTCACAGGGGAAGAAGACTAGCTCCATCCTTATGTGACTTGATAAGCTGGGGTGGCTAGGTGATGGGGTCAGGGGTTTTTCATTTTCTGAGGAATAGGGGAAGGCAGAGCAGGAAGAGGGAGAGAGGGTGGGGCTGGGAGGAGAGGAGGGAGGAGGTTATGACTGGGATGTAAAGTGAATAAATAAATAAATTAATAAAAATGGAATCATATCTTAGGGTTTTTGAATCAGAAGAAACACTGAAAACTCCACATATCGTCTGGATGTTTTTCGATATAGCTCTTGATCTATGAATATGTGATTATGTAACCATTTGGTTCAACTGTGTGAAAAGGAAGAAGGGTCTTAGTCTCTACAACATAACAACATTTCTCAGCCTTCCTAATGTTCCGACCCTTTAATACAGTTCCTCATGTGTGGTGACCCCAACCATAAAATTTGTTTTGTTGCTACTTCATAACTTTAATGTTTCTACTGTTATGAATCTTACTTTAAAAAAAAAAGATTTATTTATTTATTTTATGTTTATGAGTGGTTTTCCTGTATGTGCATCTGCAGGCCAGAAGAGGGCATGAGATCACATTATGGACGGTTATGAGCCACCATGTGGTTCCTGGGAGTTGAACTCAGGAACTGTGGAGGAGCAGACAGTGCTCTTAACTGTCTTTTGGGGTGTCATGACCCACAGGTTGAGAAACGCTACTGTAGGAGATTTGTGACTGAATAATATGTAAAATTCTTAATTGAGTATAATATATTTCTCTTTAAGATTTTTTATATAATAGTACATAACTTATGATCATGTAACACTGCAGCTAATCTAACATTTTTCTAAGGGTAGTAGATTAATCTGTCAATTGATGCTCTTCCTATGTACAGTCAGCTGGTCCTTGTAACAATTTACATAGTTTTTCAGCTCACTGGATTTAATTACTAAAATCAGAAACTTGGTAACACTGAGCAGAATTTCATCTAACTTACCCCTGATTTCCCAGGTCAATTTCTTCATTATAATGGAAGAGTTAACTGAAAATCTTTTTTGTTGCTTTTCATTTTTTTATCTTGCTATTAATTGAAGGAAAAAAAAACTGTATACAATCCTATGTGTTCCACAAGTTTAAATGGCTTTCCAGTCCAAAGCACTTCAAATATCAAGGTATATGGTAAATATGCAAATAAGGCATCATACCTCCTATGCATATTATATTATTTGAAATCATAAAATAGGTTCCATAAAGTACACCTGGCGAGTGAGTCACAACGTACCTATGTGTGACTTATTAACATTATACAGGACAGCTCAATGGTAACATGCCACTTATTTCAATAAAGTGATCTAAAAATACCTCTGAAAATCTTTCTTCTTTAGAAATCAATGATAATTCTTAATGAAGTTCTCTTGTATATGTAAAATACATTAAAAATCATTTGCTGTTTTTAGTCTCATTCCCGTACAATATTAAGGTGTGCAGGGAAATAATTTCTAGTGTTCATGTATTGAAGTTGGAAGTCTGCATTTAATTGTGCAGTGTGATCTGGCAATCCGGGAAGCCTATGGTGACATATGCACCATATGGAAAACATTGTTTAAGATTCAAATTGTACCTTTCAAGTGTCTCACACATCTCAACATGGTTTTGTTTTTCTAATACAAGCAGGTCAGATCACTGGTGTTTGGTGTCCTTTGCTTCACTTGATGCCCTGCCGTACCAAGGGTGTTTTTGTTGTCTTTCATGCTTTTACATGTTCCAGCATTGTATTAGCTTACTCCTTCTGTCTCTACCACAGCCCAAACCACAAGTGTTCTTTGTACCCCCTTTCTGCTCAGGAATCCAGAGCGGAACAAGGAAATAAAAGCTTGCTCTGTGGTGGGAAATGTAAGCTACCCTTGAAATGGACGTGTAGAAAACATCACATTTCTGCTTGTATTAGTAGTTACACATAAGGTGAGTATCCCTCATCCAAAAAGCTTGTAATCAGAAGTGTTTCAGAATTCTGGTCTTCTCATCTTAGTATTGTTGCCTACACATGCTTCCAAGTCTACATGCGGAATGCACGTCTCTCTCGCATATACCCTCCGCACAAAGCTGGAAGCTAATTTTATGCAGTGGCTTAATGGGCCTGCCTCTCACTGTGATCTGTCACGCGAGGACAAGCAAAAACTTCTGTTTGTAGCGTCACAGTGGCAGTTGATGTTTCTCATATTTTGGAATGTTTTAATTCTTGGATGTTCAGATTGATGATGTTCAAATGAGAGAAACAAGGGACTCCAAATTTTTCACGTAGTTTAAGAATAGAAGAAGAATCAAACATTTTAAATTTATGGAAACTATCCAAAATAATAAAATGGATACTGAGCTGCTGACCATGATGGATGATGGTCCCCTCCCTCCCTTTTTGCAGGTCTTCTCATGGAAAAACCCATTAAAAAAAAACAATGGGAATTAAATAACAATTTACCTTATGAACGTAGATGCAAAACTTCTCAATAAAATACTCACACCTAATCTAGCAACACATCCCAAAGATTGTCCACCATGAACAACTAGGTGTCATCCTAGAGTGTAGGGTGCAGATGTAAATTGATAAATGAAAGAAAATAAAAACCACCCACATGATCATCTCATTAGATGCCGAAAAGGCCTTTGACAAAATCCAACACCCCTTCATGATTAAAGCAATGGCATGAGAGAGATACAAGGGGCATCCCTCTGTGTTATAAAAGTAACCTCATGCTAAGCACGCCCATAGACAGCATCAGCTTAAGTGGAGGAACTCAAAGCAATTCCACTGATATTAGGAACACGGCAAGGTCCTTCACTTTTTCCAGTTCTGCTCAATATAGTAAATGAAGTCTTAGCTAGAAACAAGACAACTAAAGGCGATATGGGGATGCAAATTGGAAATAAAGAAGGCCAGAATATCATCATTTGTAGATGATATTATAGCATACATAAACAACTGCCAAAAATTCTACCAGGAAACACCTATCACTGATAAACACCTTCAGCTAAGTGGCCGGATACAAGATTAATTTTAAAAACTCAGTAGCCCTCTTATATACAAATGACAAAGGGGCTAAGAAAGAAATCAGGGAAACAACCCCCTTCACAATAGACACAACTAATAAAAAGTATCTTGATGTAACTCTAACCCAAGCAAGTGAAAAATCGGTATAATTAAAAAACTTTATGTTTTTGAAGTAAGAAATTGAAGAGGATATCAGAAGATGGAAAGATCTCTCATGCTCATAAACAGATAGGGTTAACATAGTAAAAATGGCCACCTTAAAAAAAAACCTACACATTCAACACAATCCTCATCAAAATTCCAACACAATTCCTTACAGACATTGAAAGGCTAATACTCAACTTAATATAGAAAAACAAACAAACAAAAACTAGGGTATCTAAAAACAATCCTGCACAATAAAAGAACTTCTGAAGGTATCATCATTTCTGATTTCAAACTGTACTACAGAGTTACAATAACAAAAACAACATGGTGCTGGCATAAAAACAGACAGGTTGGTCAATGTGACTGAATCGAAGACCCAGCAGTAAACCCACACACCTATGGATGTTTGTCTTTTGGGAAAGAAGCCAAAACTGTACAATAGGAAAAAGAAAGCAGCTTCAACAAATGGTGCTGGACTAACTTCAACACAAAACCAGATACACTAAACCTGATAGAAGAGAAAGTAGGGAATAGCCTTGGACTTTTTGTTACAGAAAAACTCTTTCTGAACACTGTTAACACAGGTATCAAGAAAAAATTAATAAGTGGCATCCCATGAAACAAAAAAGTGTCTGTGTGATCAAGGGCGCAGTATTTCAGACAAAATGGCAGCCTGCAGATTGGGAAAAGATTTGTACCAACTACACATCCAATAGAGGGCTAATAACCAAAATTTATGAATATCTTTTAAAAAACCGGGATATCACGAAAACAAATAACCCATTTATAAATGGGGAATAGCCCTAAACAGAATTCCCCAAAAAGAAACAAATTATTGAGAAACAATTAAAGATCATCATCTTTAGTCATCAAGAGGAATATGCTAGTCAAAACTACTTTGAGATTTTTATCTTACACCCCTCACCTCAGGATGGCTAGAATCAATTAAAACAATAAAGTGATAAGTCATGCTTGTGAGGATGGGGAGGAAGGGGAAACCTCATCCATTGTTCTTGGTTCTGCAAACTTGTACGGTCACAGAAAACCAGTGTGGTGGTCCCTCAGGTCAACAGGAACCAATCTACCTCATGATCCAGCTATACCAGATTTGGGGATATACCCAAGGGATGCTTCATCCTACTATAGAGACACTTGTTCAAGAATGTTCATCAGTGCTCTATTTATAATAGCCAGAAGTTGGACACAACCTTGATTTCTGTTAACAGATGAATGAATAAAGAAATGTGGCACATTTACATAATGGAATATCACTGAGCCATTTAAAAAAGCAAAGTCATGATATTCCTTGATAAATGGATGGAGCTGGAAAAAAGTCATCCTGAGTGAGGCAACCAAGACCCCCCCCCCAAAACAAATATGGTATATATTTGCTTATATGTGAATACTAGCTGTTAAGAAAAATCTATAGAAGTAGAGAGGTTGCATATAGAGTAAGGTACTAGGTGGGGTGGATAAATCTTCTTAAGAAAGAGAAATAGGATAGTTACGAATGGACATGTGGTGTGTGTGTGTGTGTGTGTGTGTGTATGTGTGTGTGTGTGAGAGAGAGAGAGGGGGCGGGAGATTGGCTGGAATGAGAGTATCACATAAGGAGGGGATTGAAAAGAGTATAAAGAGGGAATATGGGTTCATATCTAAAATTAAGGTTCACTTAAGGGAGACTATGGTCACTTAATATAGTAGAGGTTTCCTAAAATATGTACATGTATGAAGACAATGTAAATGAAATTGCTAAGTAACAGGGGGTGGGAGGGAGACAGAGCCCCCCACTGGACATCTCTTGTCATCGAATGAAGCCTCCAGTACAGAGAACATTTAAGTGGGTTGTTGGCCAAAGGGCTTACATGGGAACTCCCAAACAATCCAGGCTGTTGCCAAGGCTTTAGCTTACTCTCCACTAGCTGATGGCAACGCAACAAGGAAAAGTCAAGCTGGTGCCCACTTAGAGCACCAACAAGTGTTCTTGGTAGTGGAAAGTATTCTGCATGATACCAAAGGAGAAACATAAACCCCACCCAGCTACAAACCCTTTGACCTACTATGGTGTCCTGCTGCAAAATATGCTAGTACAATTTTGGCGTGAAGCTTTTGGTAGTAGCCACACCATCTGATTTGACTTCGGGCACACTCCACAAGATGAAACCCATACTGGATGCTGCTCAGCTGACCAAGAATCTGAGACCAGATCAGCTATAGACCTAAGTTAAAACCAAATATTTCCATTCTACTAAAGGAACGTAGCAATAAAATGACTCCTCATGATATTCTGCTAATACTCATAGATCAGTGCTTTGCTCAGCCATTATCAGAAAAGCTTCCTCTTGCAGCAGATGAGAACAAATATAGAGACACACCACCAGACAATATGCAGAGATTGTAAGACCATGGAACACTCCACCCTAAATGAGGCTCAGGGAACCCTGTAGAAGAGGAGGCAGAAACACATATACAAGCTTAGAGACTGATATAGCATGCAAGGGCCTGAATGGTATGCACCAGATAGGGTCCTAGAGCTGAAAATAGAAGTGGGCATAGGCTTAACTTAGATGCTATCTTCAATTGATAACCACTTGTAAATGGAAATTTAGTTTTCTCCAAGGGAGTCTCACTGGGGAAACAAACTATTCTCTCTTAAGGGTAGCTGCAAGCCCAGACAGTGATCCAAGAGAAAATGAACTCAGTGACATGTTTGGAGGTTCCTTGCTCTGTCTGTGTGTCTGTCTGTGTGTCTTTGTGTCTGTCTGTGTGTCTGTCTCTCTCTCTCTCTCTCTCTCTCTCTCTCTCTCTCTCTCTCTCTCTCTCCTTGTACAAGTACTTTGTGTATATATTAGGGCTTCCAGTTTTGTGTTTTTATGGGATTTTGAGTGTGCCAAGGAGTACATTTCTACATTAATATATTTCTTATACCATTTCTTGAGATCTTTTCCTTCTGTTTGTTTTGTTCTATTACAATGTGTTTTGTTTTATATTTTTATATTATATTTACTATATTAGTGTCCCTTAGAAGCCTGTTTGTTTTGTAATGAGAGACAGAAAGGAGTTGAATTTGCATAGTACAGGAGGTAGGGATGACTTGAGAGGAGAAGAGGGACCAGAAACCATACTCAGGATGTGTCATATGAAAAAAAAACCACATATTTTAAATGAAAATCTAACAAACCCAAGAAAAACCATTTAATCTCAGGTATTACACTGCAGCATCACCAGAATGTTACCACTGGGGTACAGCACAGAATTCTAAAATTTCTACTTCATGAAGATCCCCATGTGTTATCATCCTCTCTCCTTGGTGACCTCAGGGAATTTTTATTTTTACCTTATTTGAAAAATAGCCAGACATGGCAATCTGGAGATTGAAATTCAAACCAACAACACAGTATCGGGCTGAACACACATAGTTGCAGCCTGTGGTCTGCTGCACTCGGTTTCTGATAACAGGCAACTCCAGCAACTTGCTAAGCTTATTGAGTGACCCTCTAGTCTCATATAAACAGAAGAACAACTACATGCATCTTATTTGCTGATTTTCAGGAGGAGGAGATAACAAGTGGGATTTTTTTTTTAACCAAGAAAAAATTTTATTTATTTATTTATATAATTTTTATTAATTTTTTCATATTACACCTCAATTGTTATGCCATTCCTTGTATCCTCCCTCCATCCTGATTTTCTCTTACTCCCCTCCCCTATGACTGTAACTGAGGAGGACCTCTTCCTCCTGTATATGCTCATAGGGTAGCAAGTCTCTTCTTGGTAGCCTCCTATCCTTCCTGTGAGTGCCATCAGGCCTCCCCATCCAGGGGATGTGGTCAAATATGGGGCACCAGAGTTCGTGTGAAAGTCAGTCTGCACTCTCCACTCAACTGTGGAGAATGTCTTGTCCATTGACAAGTGGGAAATCTTGAGCACAGTTTCCAGCACTATGAGTACTCAAGTGTTTACTGTAATTATATTTCTTTCCAAAATTCTTTGAATTGAACAGTCAGTAAAAACTACATAAAGCTTTCCCTCTCATCTTTTCTCCTGTGAGATCCACTAATTAAGTATGACACCCAGAAATCATGGATAAAAGGAAGCTATCTCAACCATTTCTGTGATCTTAATCACCACTAATTTAAAGAAACCCATGTTATGGCAGAACAAAATGGTTTCTGCCAGTCTGTTTTATCATAAGACTGTCTGGGAGGAGTCAGAGTCTCAAAGAAAGCTGGCAGGAATTATAAGTATCCTTTGATATTTTTTTTTCTTCATATGTTGTTTCTTATTACGGGAAGATGACCTCTGATTTATCTAGAAACATCTGGATACTTTGAGGGATCATCTAGTAATCGTCTTCCTAGGAACTTGATGATATACAAAAGTGCCGGACAAATAAACAACATTATTATAACTTTTCAAATCCACTTAGATTTTAACAGTAGACAAATATTGTGGAGTTTTCTTGTATTTGGAAGCATTGCTAAGCTGTGGCTCAACTTCAGCTCCTTCTCCTGTCCTAGCAAGAAGACAGGATACACTCAGCTAGGTTGTTTAGGAGGGTATTAGTAGAGAGTGCTTGACTATGAGCCTTTCTTAGATTCTAAGGTTAATATAAATATTTATCATGTAGGTGTTTCTGCGAAGTTTACACATCTCCAACCTATGTTTCCCTCAAAGGAAGCATGTTTAGCACTTACAGTTTCAAACAAAATAGATTTCAGCTTCTTCAAAGAAAAAGGAAGAGAATTAAAAGATAAAAATGAGTGAGAAATGTAAGGGGAAAAGTTGTTGATGGTTTTCATAATCTCTTATGAGAGTGTTTCATTGCTGCATCTTATGTCTACTCATCCTAACTCTCACTGTATCTCCAAACTGGATTTTAAAAGAAAGATCTTTTAAAAGAAAGATCTTATTAGTTGGTCAACTGCCATCCATTCCTTTAAACTCAAACCCATGTTTTTTCTCTGTTTGTTTGTTTTATGTTTTTTTCATTTTAAAAGAAACAAAAATGCTAATGAGGGTTGGTATTCTAAAAGGGTTTAACACAGAAAACTTATTCCACTCAAGGTAAAGTCACTCAAACACATATGATGTCCATGAAAGTGCCAGAGTTGAGTACAGAAGTAAAATTCCATTTCTTTTGTTGTTGAATTTAATTAAACCAAAGTGTTCTTAGTTGCCTAAGCAGGATTCAGTACATCTGCATTTTGATGGGCAGGCGCAACCAGATGTTTCCTTGCTCTAAGATCAGTACCTCATGCATGGACTTGACAGGAAGATAGAAGTTGTTTAAGATGCTCCTTAGGGACTGCATAAAATTAATAATAAATGCTTGGTATCTTTCAACAGTCATCATAGAGATTATTTTCTGGAGAAATCAGCATAACATATGGTCACCAATAGCAATAGCAACTGCAACATATTTATGAAGTTCAGATCTCTGATGAGTGAGTCTCTTTTCTAGAGTGGCATTATAGAAAATGGTCAATCTTTAAACCTAGTAAGCGAGTTTCAAAGAATGGCACAGAAATTCACTCCTGCAACAAGGTATGTGCGCCTTGTGGGTTTGTGGCAGTGCACGGGACTCAGTTTCCCACAGGAACTTGGATCCTCATCTCCAGGTACTGCCAAGTTGGTGTATCCTGTGACTACTGTAAGCTAATAACTCATCCATTTTAGCAGCCGAATTTAAAGCATCTATTCCCATTAGGTTGGAAGGTCTCACACTTGACCTCTATGAAGAAACAAGCAACTGAGCAATGATCCTCTGCTTCACCACAGCTGTGCCCTAGTCCAATAATGGTCCTCTTAAGGATGTGCAGTAATTGATTGCTTCCTAACCAAGCCAGATTTTTTTGCCTCTTTATTCTCTTCTCCAATAATTCATACTGCTCATGTTAATTTTGAACACGGACATGTCTGCAGTCCCATTAGAAAAACTATACATGTCAAGAGGGTAGAGGTAGAATGAAGCAATGTTTGCTGGACACTTCAGATTTGTTCTTACAGAAGAGGAATCAATATGATTGCCAAAATTCTTATAAGGAGAAAAATATAAGTTGGCAGGAAATTGCCACTTGTTTGGGGGGAGTTTTCTTGCTGCTTCCTGCATAGCTTCATAATAAGAATGTTCCTTCTTATTCAGGTCACATATTTTTTCAAATTTCACTTATATTTTAAAGCACGCAACATCTTTACTTTCCACCAAAACTCATGAAAGGGAACTAGAAAGCATAATGACTCAGGCCCCCCCCTTTTTTTTTTTGGAGTCAGGGTTTCTCTGTGGAGCTCTGGCTTCCTGGACTCACTGTGTAGACCAGACTGGCATCAAACTCACAGACATCCATCTGCCTCTGCCTCCTGAGAGCTGATATACATGCATGCCCTTTTTAAACAATCCTGAGGGTTGCTGTTCAGTATTTGGCTTTTTTTTTTTTTTTAGAAGACAGGGCTGTTTATGTCCTATCAATTGGACCACCCTTCTCACTGTTAAGAAGGCAAGGCACAGCTTGACACCATGGCGCATGACTGTAGTACCAGCACTCTGGGAGACAGAGGCAAGCAAGTCTCTGTGAGTCCAAGGCCAGGACAAAGTGTGTCCAGGACAGTTAAGTCAACACAAAGAAACATTGTCTTGAAAACAAAAACAAAAACAAAATAAACAAACAAAAGCAGGGCACTATCATTAGATCTGAACTTCACTATTGCCATTGGAATAAATTAAAGTAATAGTCCCATATTTTCACCTCACCCCATGTTTAGGATGTTAGCTATATGTTTACATACAACTCTGTGTTGCCCTATGACTTGCTTTTTGCCAATGGAATGTTAAAAGATGTGATATTATAGAGGTTCAAAATGCATTCCACACAGGTTGGCTTGTTATCTTGATCTACTCACTGATTTCAATAAAATGAGAGACTGAATCCACCCTGAGTTTCGAAGTAAGCACACACATGCACAGATCAGAATAACTAATCCACACTTGGGCAACTATGGGGCTGAATAAATTATTATTATTATTATTATTATTATTATTATTATTATTATTATTATTATTATTATAATTCACCCACATTGGAGTTATTTTGGCATGTAACATGATAATAGTGATGACAATCGGCAGGTACTCTTGACTCTGGGACTTTTATTCTACAGTGCCTGATGCAGAAGAACAGAGGTAGAATCAAGTTTATTCCATCCATAGAGATTCAGAATCAAGTAGGAGAATGATAGTAACAAAGGCCAGAGTCAGTCCAGTGGATCAGTATAATTGCTTGGATGAGGGTCTACCATTCCCGTCTTATATTTTCTTATATTTTCCAACTGACATTGTTTCAAATGAATTTATTTTCCCCTTCACTGGGCTTGAGTCAGTGTTTGTTATTTTCAAATAAGAGTCGTTCCAATCACCTTTTTTGTTTCATTGGAATTACTCGACCGGGAAAAGCTAAGAATGAAACTGGTTGAAAGTAGGTAAGGCAGGGATATTAATTAATCCATGGGTCCAAAGTTCCATGGCAGGTGTCAAGGGCAGTTTCTCTATACTGCAGGTAGGGTTTCCATTTCACGGAACTGTTTGAGAACTGTCAACTCTTCATAGTATCACAGAGACCATCTGAGCAAAAGAGTAGGAGAGAAGAATATAGTTCTAGAGGAATAGATGAAAAAAAATATTTTAAACTAGAAATTGTGTTTATCACAATCTGGGAATGAATGTGTCATGCCACATTGGCATTTCAGTTCTTTTTTCTAACTGTGCATTCTTCGGCATTATTCTGATAGCCACACACTCTCTGTAACACAATTTTACAACATGATGTCTAGTAAGATTTTCTGTAACGAACAGCGTTATAGAAAGAAAAGTGATGCTCAAAACCAAGCTTAATTACTACAAATCCACTCAGGCAGTCTTTTTTTTTTTTTTTTTTTTTTTTTTTTTTGCCCCTTTCCGCTCTTTCTTCCTCTCTTTTCTTCTTTTTTTTTCTATTATTTCATCTTTTTGTCTGATTCTTGGAAATGCTCCAGTTGAGTGTATATAATTGAATGGCATAATAAATACCAGATTTGCCAGCATTTTATAAGGTATGTAAAATGCATGGAGAGATCTTTGTCATTATTTCCATAAGCCAGAAAAAAAAAACCAGAGAAATTTATAAGGTTGCAAGTTTTGTGCCATGTAATCTCAAATGGATGACTTTCATTTTATTCAAGATATAATTGAGTTTCACCATTGAAAAAATAATGTCATTTGTTTGGTATTAATTTTGTATTTAGTACAAGACATTTAGTTCTAGAAAGTGGATCACACACTGTTATATGTGTAAAACCTTCCTTGACTAGTATATACATTTTAAGTTTATTATCTTTTGTCTTTATACAAAGTCCTTGGCAGACTACTCTTAATGCGTATATTTTAGAGACATCTGAGTCTGTTTCTTGTCAGTTCTAAATGTAAATGATTTTCTTTTCCTGATGGTTGAAAATGCTTGAAGTTAAGGCATTATAGGATAAATTCAGTCCATTTGTGTTTTTCCAAAGAATTAAGAATTTACATGACACATAGAAGTTTACTAAATAGTGTTCATTCTGGATTTCCAAAAGCAAATACGGGTTGGCCACCCTCAAGACTTTCAATTCAGATGAAACATTGAGTTGCAGGAGTAAGCGTGGGAGAATGGAGGGGTGGGGGGAAGGAGACAGGACAGATGTAGAGAGAAGATAACAAGACTAGCAAGACCTTCATATCTTCATGCAAATAAAACAAAGGAAAAAGGGGCTGGAGAGATGGCTCAGTGGTTAACAGTGCCTTTGCTGGTGAAGAGTGCTGGCTGCTCTTCCAAGGGTAGGAATTCAGTTCCTGGCAGCCATTTCTTCAGGCAGCTCACAACTGCTTGTGACAGTAGCCCCAAGGGCTCCAATGCCCCGTTCTGGCTTCTGTAAAGATCCATACATGTGATATTCACTTACACAGACACACAAAGACACACACACACACACACACACACACACACATCAAATAATAAAAATAAGAACAAAAATCAACAAGGCAAATAAGAAACCGATGGTCAGAAAATATCAAGCATATATAGAGTAGAGCATAAAATTCAAATGTATTTACTTGCCATTAATCTTACGATGTTTTTCTTGCAAAAGCATATATCACAAAAGTTTAAAAAATAAATTCCCTGCTACTCTCCCCTCCCTCACCTGGCTAAAATCACTAACATGCTGGCATATGTTTGTTTTTTTGTTTTCAGTTAATTTGACTGTCAGTGTGTGGCAGGCTGCGCAGTCTCCAACATAGGAAGTTTTACTGTGAGGGTCACAGTCTATAATCAACCAATATTATCTTATGTCAAAACTTTATTTTATAATTAATGGTCATATCAATAAGGTATTCTATTAAATTTTTTTCCAGAATATTCTCCCCAGTATAATTTAAATGGAGATGTAGCCCTACTGCACTACGAATGTGTAACAAACTAGAAGAAAAGGCTGTAAAGATACGAGTGTCTACTGGCATCTAGGCTTTTGCTCAGAATGAATATTTCATGACACTCCACCTCTGCCCATTCATGAAGTTCTGGTGTCTGTTATTCTATCATTCTCCAGATTTCTAGTATTTTCTGTTCATCTAGGGGCCTATCCATTTTCTACTAAGAGCTCCACAACCTGAATAAACCTCCACGCTGTCCAATGGCCTGCAATGTTAGTAGAAGTGACGTCTACGTTGTCCAATGGCCTTGCAATGTTAGTAGAAGTGACGTCTTCGTTGTCCAATGGCCTTGCACTGTTAGTAGAAGTGACGTCTACGTTGTCCAATAGCCTTGCAATGTTAGTAGAAGTGACGTCTATGTTGTCCAATGGCCTGCAATGTTAGTAGAAGTGAGTTCAAATATTGAGTCCCTCTCCTAACACATGGAGTACATTACATAGAGACTCATGGTTAGGAGATGGAACTTAAACTGTACTGTCTCCGATTCTATTAAAAGGCTATGAAATGTAAATGATAAGCCGTGTGGCTACAAGTTCCACGCAGGGTGAAGTGTCATTTTCCAGCTAACTGCAAAACATCCGAGGAACTTAGCCAACATTTTTCTGACATTTGCAGCTCACCCTGGGTCCTACCCAGGCAAATCAATGTGGAAATGAGGTACCATTTTTTTTTTTAATTCAAGTACTTGTGTAAAATAAATTAATCTTGAAGACATGCTCTCTTTTAAGTATGCTGTCTCCAGAGTGGAAGCAATTTATGTTTAATAAGAAACTGTTGCTTAAGTAAATTGCAACCTATAGTGGAGTGCTCTGTAATTATTTTTATATGTCATAATAGCAAATTTATATAAGTTGTATATAAGTGTTTATGATATTGTTAAAGGGAAGGAGGCTAAAGATAAAGACAGTATGCTCTATTTCATATGATGAAAATACCTTAAAATAATTACAGATGTCTTTGCATAATCAATAGCACATTGTACTGTTACTAGAAATTCTTTTTCTTTTGTGTACAATTTTGCAGTTTTCTGTAATTCAAAGGTTTTAGTTTTTTAATGAGAAAAAGATCATGTTGGAAAAATCGTACCATACAATTCTAAAGGAGGCCTGTTGAAGCCTTTCTTGAGCACAGGGTTTGAGATTTTGAGGAAAGCAGGAATCATCTTTTTCCTTAGTGATTCATGTTATCCTAAGGTGATCAGAGGGGAAGCAATGTGTCTTCCCAAAGCTCACAGTGCAGAAGGCAGAGAAAGTAATATAGAAAACATTAAGCAATTAAAGTCCTAACAGTATTTTTTCTGTTGTCCCCTGTATTCTTCTTTGTTTGTTGTAGTTATTGTCTTTGCACCATGTAGCTAACAAGTAAGCTCACTCTTACTGATACTCTTGTGAAGTCCATGCCAATCCACTTTCCCCTACAGATGTAGCTACTGCTGCAATCAAGTCTCCTGTGGCTTTTGTTTATTTTTTTTGTTTGTGTTTTGGAGACAGGGTTTCTCTGTGGTGGCTTTTGTTTGTTTGTTTGTGTTTTGGAGAGTGGGTTTCTCTGTGTAGTCCTGGCTGTCCTAGACTTGTCTTTGTAGACCAGGCTGGCCTTGAACTCAGAGATCCACCTACCTCTGCCTCCCTGAGTGCTGGGATCAAAGTTATGCAGCACCAATGCCTAGTGGTCTCCTGGGACTTCTACAAGATCAAAGTGGGCCCTCATGCAATGTTGGGGTTATTTTGCAAATATAAATTCCAGCTACAGTGAGATTTTCAAGAATTTGTCTTTGAGAAACAAACAAACTCCCAAACTCTTCTTTCTCCAAGAGCTCCTTGTCCATAAATAAGAAACTGCTGGGCAACAGAAGTGGACACCAGTGAATGGCAACACTTACTATAAATCCAGGCCTCTTATCAGAGCTCAAGGCTGGAAAGGTTTTTGTGCCCTTCTCACCCCAACCTGAAGTGAGATTGGTTCCCAAATTCTAGCTTCCACTTGAACTGCGGTTCCCTGCTACCACTGTGCCTGCACAATCACAGAAGAGCACCATTTACCTTTCAGGCTGATTGGTGAATCCTCACTCTCACGGCCCCTTTGGGCGTTTGTGTTCTGCGACTGCAGGGGCTTTACTAAAAGGACAACGCAGGAGGTGGAGAAAATGTGCCATCCGCTTTGGCTATGGGTTGCAGATGAGAGTATAAAATAGAATGCACACAAGGTATTTGCTCCCTTTAAAATTATACGTGAATTAAGCTTGATTTTTTTTTTAAGGGTGACATTTATTTTCTGAGAGCCACCCTTTTTCTTGATTTCCATGACTAAAAGATGACCAATGTGGATGGATCAGAAAAGGTCCTCATGGGATAGAGGGACTGTTAGTACACTTAGAGTGTTACTGAGGTGGTGACACATGACCTAGGTAACTGAGGTTCCGCAGCTGCTGATGGCACATGCCAGCACCAGTTCACCAATATCTTCCAGTGACCACTTACTTCCTTGAAACTCCACTGGGTGTGATGAGCATCATACCCAAGCCCATGTATCACTCTTGTTAGACTTTTTCATAGCCCCTCAGCTTCCTGGCTGGGTTATTTATGTAACATTATTCCACATGGGAAAGGCCAGCTGTTAAGGTTTTAGAATCAGGAAAAAGAACACATTTTTTATTAGCGCTTTCATCTTGTCTACAGTGTTTTTCTTGGTTTAAATAATGATAGCAGCAAGCTAGCTCCTCCGCTGTAACTCTGTGTGCTTTTGCAGGCAGGGGAGAATGTTCTTTTCCTAGTTCCGGAGGCACAGAAGGCGGCTTATATTGCAGTAGATGAGGATTCGGCATGCGGGACTGCCTAACCACTCGTGAGGGGGAATTCACACGCCTGGGTGTGAGATGTAGCACCAAACCAACAGATATAGTTTCAGACTGATGGTAGCAGAAGGAAGATGAGTTTATTATGAAAAGATTTGAGATAAAAGTGGGACTCTCAGGACTGTACAGTCTGTCAGCTTGGTTAAGCAGTGTGTTTCTATAACTGCCTTCCTTCTATAGAGGGAGGCATGGGCCATAGTGTGAAAGGTACTTATGAAGCATATGTACATAGTATCTGCAGTTAACCTAGTCTGTGTGAGGAAACACTTGCACCTACAATAATTTTACCTCCCCCTTGGTCCTGTTAGCCTGACTCATGGGCCAGATGGGGTCAAGCCTAAGATAAAGGGTACTGGCTTCTTTCTTAAGGATATCTGTGGTATGAAGGTCAGAATAAGTTAAGGGAACAGGTTTCAGGTCATCCTTACATATTTATAGCTCCAATATTAGACACAGATTGTACGCTATAAGCCCTACAATTATGAAAGGTCAAATCCTTTGCATGACAGAATCAAGTTCTTCTATAGCTCAAAGCCCTCTAAGATTGAGTCCATTTTTTTCTTAAATTCTCAATTCACACCATTCTTTGTATCACTCATTATGTTTCTTTTTAGTAGTTTCTCCATTACTTCAATTCTTAAGGTCTTTCCAAGCATCTGAATACACTGTTCCTTTGGTCATGATCTTTATCTGCAGGAGATCTGAGCCTACCCATTAATTTATTAGATTAGATTTCTGTGAATAATCCATGTAAATTACCTTTCAGGTTCCCTTTGGTCTTCATTAGAGACTATATGATTTTTTGTACCTCTCCCCTCCACCTCCGCATCTTGATCTCAACTAAAACCTAGGTTCCTTGAGCAGTATGTTTTATTCTGACCTTAGTACCTGGCATATCCAAGTTATCAAATGCAGAAGTCACCTGATGAATGGATAGGGGATACAGAAGACCCTAGTTTGTGGGTTGGTAATGATGCACCAATTTTCATTCTTTGCCAGACCTGACAATTATCCTGAACTCTAGTTGTTATTCCTGCTTTCTGCACAGGTCAACATAACTGCTTAGGGACTTGAGGGATCCTCTCAGTTTTGTTACATTTTTTTTTTTCCTGTTACCTGCCGATATATTAAAGTGGACTTCTGAGAAGACACTCGTGATTGAGATACTGAAATATATTTCTCCTATCATATTTGTTTGGAAGCACCACCACACTTTGGGTGTTGATTCCTGTAGAGGCGGCCCACTAAAAGACTGGAATGTGTTCTCATAAAACCAGGTTTTCAGAAACCTCACCTTGTGTACATTGTGTTATGTACAACTTTAATGTCCTATTGTGAACTTGTTTTACAAGTCATCACTGTTTTATCTTCCAAGATTGACTGTGGGTCTTGTAACATTTAGTTAAAAACAAATAAACATGAGTTCTATCAAGCAATCAAAAGGAAAATACTCTCAGAGTATCCTTTAAAAGTGCTGATGGACTCTCAGTATTTCTCTGACTTTATAATGTCCAAGTTCCAATCTTCCCAGGTCAGTTTTAAGATTTGAATACTACACAATACTATAGTGGCAGCCTTCTCAGACTCCTTTATGCTGTAAACATGCTATTTCTTTTAAGCAGTTTAATCTTTGCAGAGCACCTTCCCACTGTTTAGCCTAGGGCAAGTAGTTTACTGTGTTGGAAGGGACTGACAAAGTCCAGGTTTGAGCACTTAGCAATAAACCCTCAATCACAACACTTGCTTCAGGCCACTTTGCTTGTCAAATAAAACTGTAACGGGGAGTATCTGGCTAGTACCTGCCCTTGTGTCTTCTCCTGCCCCATCGTATGTGTAGATAACTTATTCTAATTTCCAATACGTATATCTGTACTTTTTCTTATCCTTACCCCCAGGTTTGTTTCAGTGAGCCATGTAAACCCTCTGAATTGACAAAGATTTTCCTTTCCTCTGTATGTTAAGTTTAATGTTCTTTTCCAGTGCCATTCTGAGAGAAATAAGAAATTTAGTAATGGTTTTAAAATCAACCGGAAGCCACAATGGCAGAGTAAGAAAGGCACACAACATACCAACTGACTGCTACCCTACTCACTGTATGTTCTGTTTAAAGCCTAGTTAAAACCGCAATCGTTACTACTCACTGGTTAGCAAAAAGATCTTTCCAGGAACAGGTGTAAAAAAACTTTACATGTGTAGATTTCAGCTTGGGAAGACTATATATAGTACAAAGGCCATGCTTTCTAAAGCTAAGAACACGCATTCTCTCTCTCTCTCTCTCTCTCTCTCTCTCTCTCTAAATAAAGTGCTGATTAAATTAGATAAATAGGATTTCTACTTTTGGGTAGAAACTGATAGCTACTTCCCAGGGTGTTATCAATAGGCCCTCAGATGATTAAGTTTGAAATGGTTAGTAACCAACAACTGCTATCTATGTAAATGGTTAATCAAGATTCAACTAGCTGTGGCAATTCAAGATAGCAGACCCAAAGAAAACCAGCCAGGTCATTGTTTTGTCTTTGTCGGGGATGTAGAGATTCTGGAGGTGGGGCCTGCTCAGGAAGCCTCCAGGGGAGGGCTTTTCAAAGTTAAGAGCTTGGCCTAGTCTGGAGCTTCTAGCTGCTTCCTCAGCTCCCGAATCCATCACGATTGTATGAGCCCTTGACACTTGTCTGTGAGGAAACTCCACTACGCCAGGAGAGGAAACAATATGCCACAAACACCCTCTCTTTGTTCCCCTCTAGCATCATGGTCACAGCAACACAGAACTCGTCACTCTGGGCACTTGTCTTGGCAAGTCACACATTAATGTGGACAAGCTACTCTGGCCATAATGGCCACCCTCTAAGCTCTACACACTGCTTTCCTTTGGTGTGATAAGACAAAACTAGAAGGCTTTTGACAATTCATTTTTTTTTTTATTACATAGCAGACATATGAACTAACCAGAGACTAGGATGATTACCTCCACTTTTAAACATGAATTATAGTTTTTTTCCCCCCAAAGGTACTGGAATGGCATTTCAGAATACCTAGGAATTAGTTTAGGGCAAAATGGAAGTGATAGGAAGCCATTTCTCAGAAGCTAGTCATGAAGCCCCAGTGAAGGTAAAAAGGGTGACTGGCAGCACCACATTGAGAACATTATTACCAGGTGATACCAAAGGAAGGGAAGAGTGGGAACCCTAAGAACTTTCCATTCACGTTCTCAGACTGCAAGGATGGAGTTAAGTTCTCAAAGGCTTTTGTGAAGCTTAAGTTCTTGATTAACTGGAAATATTTTCTGTATATCCAGGAAATGTAAACAGTGCTCTTTTGGGGGTGGGTGTTTGCTTTAACAGCTGGGACTTCTTTGAGCGGATGGAGCATGGGATTTTACAAGTTTCTGAAACACTGCCTCGACTGGTCACCTCTCCAAAGTTTACAGAGGTCTCAGGAGAATCTACTATTGTATTCCTCTGTCAACCTTGCTTGCTTGCTTATAAACCAAAGAAGATTTTATTATCCTCCTGGGGGATTTGTGAGGCAGGAGGGGAAAAAAAATCTTAATTTCAGTTTTGAGGTAGGTAAAATATATGACTCTCTAGGATATAACATCTATCCACTTTTATGGCTCATGCCACACTTCACAAGTGCCACAACAAACTAAGGGACACTCAGTCCCTACCGTACAACTATGATCTTAGAAAATACTGTCAACTTCATGCTCCTGGAGAAGGTTCTACACTCAGAGAATCATTGCTCTTCATTGTTCCTTGACTCTTGGGATTATCAACAAGCGTTAGCACATTATACTTCATATACATTAATTTAATCTTTCAAGTACATTATGAATACAGAGAAACTACTCATCTTACTGTTTTTAATAGTCACATGCCATATGAATTGTGTAAATGTTTCTGAAGGAAATATGTATTATTTATAAATGTTAAAAATACTTTTCACAAATGGAGGCAACTATTTGTATGATTTTTGTAAACTTGCAAGAGTTAATTCATGAAAACCTTTGTCATCTTATGGTAGGAGACTAATTTTATTATGAAGGGGAAGGAATTTATTATAAATGTACACATATTCTTACTAACCTCAGCAGGAACACACCTTGAATGGAAGCATATAAGGTAGTTTCTGGCATAGGTATAAAAGCTCTCAGTAAGAAACTGGGCTGGAGTTTAAACTTTTTAAAACTATGATGGCCAATTTGACATGTGGCCTTTTGACCATCTTGCAAGACTACCTGGAAACAAGACATATGCCTGCCCTGTCAACGACACAGATGAAGTGAATCAGGAACCAAAGACCAATACAAAACAAATCCCAAGACATGCATTCAAGATTCTAGAGCAAGCATGGTAGCTAGGGAGAACATCTGGACCTTGCCAGCTCTGGGTCCTAGTGTCCCTTCTCCCCTAAGCTGTGTTTCAGTCCCAAGCAGATGCTAGCTGCTTGGAGTGCTTTACTGCTCCTCCACATTCCCACCCACACACAGAGCGCTGAATATTCTGTGGGCTTCACACCTCCTACAGGACCCTGTGGCTTAGAAAACAGGAGTCAGTTTTTGCACATTAAAAATGCTAATTGCTTTTGTTTATAAGATCTGAACCTTTGTATCTTTCCTACATTTCCAAAGAACCTGCACTTTAAAAGATCAGGACGGTGGGGTATGACTTGCCCTCATGTCTGACAGTGGGGCTTAGATATCACTGCCCGGCTGCTCAGCAACTACACATGTTTAAGATTTTATATATTACCGTGGATGTTTCACTTCCTGTAATTTCCACCTACATTGTCTGAAATGTCAACTAAAAAGAACACATTTGACTACATTCTTTATTCTCTCCCCCTTTTTTTATGTGAGATGTGTGCTAACTTAGGAAAAAAAAGCCGACAACACTTTCGGAAAATTCATTTGGTGGCAGAGATGGACCACAGATGGCCACCTGGAAATCAGATCCTGAAAGGTGACTTAGTGTGCACAGATATGCTGACGAGGGACATCCTGAAACTCCCTGACCTAATCGAAAGCCCAAGGTGAAGTAGAGTCGCATAATTATCATAACCTGATTTCCCGTCTGAAGTAAAACAGAGCAGTAGAGTAGTTACGTACACTGCAAAGATCTTTTTGAAAACAAACAACCCCAAGCAAACACAAAGTGAGCTTTCCTAGACTTTACCTTAAGACTGTAAACCAAAGAGCTTAGAGGAGTGTTTAAGAGCTGGTGGTCTAGCTGGCTCTGACGGCCATTTGGACTACCGAGAAGTGTACTGCTCTAACAAAAGGCTTCCAGTTCAATGCTTGGCTTTCATAGAAATTTCATGTCTAAGAAAAAAGCTTCTTTTTTATTTTTAAAGGAGCAGTCAAAACCAACATTTAATTAATAAATGCTATGTATAGAAGTATTTTCAGCTAGGACTAATTCTTCTTAGCGTTAAATAGTAAAGGATTTCAAGCTGAACCTGAAGAACTTTCTAGGTGCCTTTTGATCTGCATGCTTCATTCCCAGCCTATTCACATCCACATGGAAAACTGCTCCAATGGCAAAGCTGAAGGATACTTAGAGCACAGAATGCAGACTAAGCAGATATGAAATGTGCTTTTCACCCAAAGTCACAAAACAGATTCCAGTTTAAACTGACAGAACATAAAGTCGATTTAAAGTGCTACATTAAAAATATAACAACAAACACCTCTGGGGTAACTAAGATGAATGTTCTATTTGGAAGACTTAACATTAAAGAGAATGAGACAATGTAAGATCACTGCTCTATTGCTGTCCTATTTGCTTTCTTCATCTTAAGATCCTCTTTTTCATAGGATGGCAGCAGCTATCTCTTCCACCACACTTGACTAAAAGCCCCACTTTTTAAAGAAATACAGTTTTGTTTAAAATAGTTTAAACACCTGTAATAAACTACAGAATTCGCCAAGAATAGAGGTACTCTGGTTAGCAATCAAAATGGTTTAAATATGAATGCAATCCATTAGAACAGTAACAACAACAAAAATAGAACAATTTTTTTCTCAATAAAAAATAGGCCAGTCACTAGGAGGTCTCATTCTGTGAAGACATTACTTTCAGGCTCTAGTGAAAGGAGCCTGTGGAACTTGCCACTGTGTTTTTTACTTCGTGCCTCATGAACTTTATATGAAAAGCAGTCCCGACACAACAGGATGACATTTGCAGTGTAATACTGGAGTGACAGAACTGAGGTTGATCGCGACATTCACATTCCTGTGTATTAAACCGTTACATCTTAATTATTTATATAGCTCATTGGTCCAAAGGCATAAAATGGAGAACAGCATCTTGAAATTTATCTCATTTCATGTTCAGAGATAAATGGCTCAACTATTCTTCCCATTATTTTCTGGAGGCAAGTCCTTGTTTGCAGAGTCTAGTGGCAGTCACATGCTGGTGGTTTCCAAAGCTACTGTATGAAGAGGATGCTGAAGGCCATCACTAGACAGCATATGGCGACATAAGGACTCTTGCGTTCACCTATTGAAAAATGAAGATAGATATTCATCTTGGTTAAATGAATGTTAATATAGGTAAGATAGGGCTGAAACTATGAGAAACGGAAATTTTGGATATTGAACTCAGGCTATCAGGCAAGCACTTTTTCTTGCAGTGACATCTTGTTGGCCCACCATGAGATTTTATTTACTTACTGTTGTTTTAATACTTTGGAGTTTACAAATGTGAACTACGTAGATATCAATGTCATGTCTAAATTTAAAAAGGATGGACATAACTGGCTGCTAAATTCAAGTTATTTCTAAGACTGGTACCCGAAAGTACCAATATTGTGCCCCTGCAGAATGTAGATGAGAGCCATAGAAATGCTCTCTGGCAGCTCAGAACCAAAGGATAGTATTTTTTTGTTCTTGAAAAAAGGGAATTTCTACCTAGACACAAGAATCTAACACATAGCATTTAGCAATATCTTCTTTACATCATGGTAGCAGTTCATGACACTTGTAGAGTTTAGAAAGTGCAAGATAGACAACATAGCCAATATTATACTCCATTAAAAAATAGGCACTAGCTCTCTCTCTTTTCTTCCCCCAACAACTACTTTTGATACAGATATGGAACAGAGTCTGTTACCATAAAACATTCCTATCCAAATGTTTAGGATGAGAAGCATTTCCATTTGGGAGATTATAGAATATTTGACTATGTTTCATCGATTCAGCATCTCTATAGAACTAGACATTCTCTGAAGTCTCGAATATTTTAAGCATCACTGCCACACTCAGAATTGCTGAAATTGCAGTGTTTCAATCAATTAAAAAGATCAAAGTAGAAATGAGGCACAAAGACTTCTATAATGAGTCAAGTCCAGACTAGTTTAAGAGTGCCTGTATTTGGAAGCTTTCCTTTGCCTGATCTAGGTAAGATGTGGCTGGCTTGTGAAAATGTCTTGACAGTATACAGACTCTGTAAGGGAATTCAACTCATTTTAGTTGCTGTTGTTTCTTTAGTAACTGTAAGCTGTACTAATTCAGAAGGTACCAGGTGTCAGGAAGGAAGGAAGGAAGGAAGGAAGGAAGGAAGGAAGGAAGGAAGGAAGGAAGGAAGGGGAAGCAGTTACACAGAAACAGCTGCGTACATGTGAGAAGGCTTTGACTAGGCTCCCTAGGCTGTCTAAATTGCATTTCCTTATAACTAAGCCCTTTAGTTCACCTTAGGCATTCAGTTACAACCTTGACTTCTCTCATTAACTAAAATTCTCATTGTCAGCGTTGTTAGGAGCATCTTCATCGAGCCCACACTGAATACTGTATTTATATATTTGTGTCTGTCCAATGCCAAAAATCATAGAAAATATCACATATTCAAGAAGCAGATACTTAGCAGGCATGCGATTTTGTCTACAATCCCATTCTCCAGGAAGATCACCCCATCAATGTGGTCCCCAATATTGAGACCTGTTCTCAAATCTAAACCAAACCAAACCAACAAAAATCCCAAGTTAAGCTATACTAAAACAAAACAAAATAAAAGTACAGATGTGGTGTTCTGAAAAGTTTTATTTTTATTTATTGCCCTCCTCTCCTTTCAGCAAACATTTAACAAAATGCTGGCTATTACAGGAGGATCTATAATGAAAAACCTTTAGAATAACACCAGTTCAACCGAAAAGAAAGATAATTTAAAAACAATATACACTGGCACACCTGCTAATTCATTAGGAATAAAGTCCCATGAAGCACTTCACTGATCCATAAACTTTATATAGATGTTATAAAAAGCCAGTTATTCTTTCCAGGGCTGGTATGGTCACTGCTTAGCATAGTCACAGTAAACACCCAAAGGGAGCAATTATCCCCGTATTGAGTTTTCCATCTGCTCAATATTAATTCTTGAGGAAGTTCCTTTCTTCCCCATCTTATGACTTAGAATGCTATAATTTACAGATGGGTTTCATTTTCATGTTTTTCATTTTCTTAAAAGAGATTGCCATGTGTTAGAGCTAAATGTCTTTAGCTGAACCTGGGTAAGAATGTTACTTCTTGTCTGGTCGTAGCTTGTGCAAGTGACTGTGAAACTGTGGCTGTCACGTGACTAGCCATCTTGACTAGCTCCATCTCCTTAAAACCACAGCCTTCTCTCCATGGAACTGTGGAGAATGTCCTGTTCATTGGGTAGATCAGAGTAGGGGTTCGATGTTTACTATTGTATTGTCCTTGGTTAGTGCAATAGTTTGAGCAGAACCCCTCTGGTGCTCCATACTTGACCACCTCCCTTTGGTGGGGAGCCTGGTGGCACTCAAAGAAAGAATAAGCAGGCTACCAAGATGAGACTTGATAGCCTATGACCATATAGTAGAGGAGGAAGTCCCCTCCGTCATAGACCTAGAGGAGGGGAATAGGGTGAAAGTGGGAGGGAGGAAGGATTAGGAGGATACAAGTGATGGGATAACAATGGAGTTGTAATCTGAATATATTAATAAAATTAAAATAAAAAGTAAAAAAAAATAGGATATACACCTTAAAAAACAAACAAACAAACAAACAAACAAACAAACAACAACAATAAACCACAGCCAAGGAGAGGAGCAATTACCTGAGAAAAAAATATTGGCACCAGTGTTTTCAAAGCCACTTTTTAAAAATAAATAAAGTGCTTGCAGATACTTGTAAGAGGGAACACTTTAAGTGAGCCATTAGGAACCAAGGGGGGAGGGTATATAAATAAATGAGCAAGCAAGAAGAAAAGGCACTTACAGTTAGAAAAACAGACCATATTTGAGGAAGCCATTAAGACAGGTACACATATACATGTCTAAAACTTTAACTGATACCAATAAAGGGGCACTTGGTTTGGCTACTACACAGAATTGTTCACATGTCTAATTCTTACATAAAATGGACCTAAAATACCTCAGTGTTTTCTTAAATGAATTAGCAACTTTATATGACAGAGACGGAAACTTAGCTCCTCAGTGCCAGATCTTCTCTGCCATCTCGTCCTTAACCATCTTGTTAACAGTACTCTTGAATGAATATATATATATATCCCCCCACCCCACCAAGATGACTTGCCTTTAGGCAGCTTAGCTTACACTTAGCTACAAGCATCAGGCAATGAGGGTGGTTACCTTTCTGCTTCTTTTCTTGGCTCTTTTTGAAGTGTTCAAGATTTCTTCTGTTACTTTAGGGTTTGCAGCCCCTATTCATGACTGTCAAACACGTATCTAACAAATTTCTGCAAATCTAGACCAGGCCTTTCCAACTCCAGCATTACTGATATCTTGACTGGTATAAGAATGGCCATCCTATATATCATGTTGTTTAGGGAGATGAACAACCTATACTCAGTATATGTCACTGACCCTAGTTTTGATGAAATGATCTTTGTTCCAGGCATGTCTAACTTTATGACATTGAGATATGACACTGCCACCTACAAAATTCATGCCTCAAAATGACTGAAATAAACAAACAAACATCTCAGAGAGTTGTAAGTGCTAGGTCCTGGGTTGTGGGTTGAACACATGCCAGTGTCCCAAATGCCCGCCAATAATAAACATTCATCTAGGCTATACATATACTTTTGCTAATTCAAAGCCAATCCTATTTCCTATGATAGATTCTCATGCTTATTGCCACAGGAGGGAATTAAACATGAGGAATACAGAAGGAAAACTTCATGTTAAAGGCACACTTAACTGTCAGGGGGATAATATTCATTTTTTGTAACTACTTCAGAATGACAGCTTTGAAGAGCGTATTTTTCTGTGAGATCCTCTGTACTTATCAATTATCCAGAAGACTTAGAAACTTCTGGGTAATATAGTGCCAGGCTGCTCTAGGAACTTGTCTATCATATAAAAGTTCAATGTTAGGAAAACTTTTCTAAAAGTAGGTCAATGGCTAAGAGATAAAGAAGTGCTGGAAAACAATTTCCCCCTCACCTATGCTTACGTACATTCCCATGTATTTAGAAAATGTCTAAGTGTTGTTGAACTTAATTTGTATTTTGAAACTTTCAACAACTTTGTTTCCTGTTACACACCATCTTCTAAGCTTTCTATGTCTCTGACAAGCTCAAAACAGAAACAAAACAGGAGAATCTAGGAACTAGGAACAGTTTCCCTCAGGCATGTGACTAAATCCTTGATCCTAATTAAGGGTTAAGTTCGGGCACGTGGGCCGTTATAAACTAGCAGACATTTTTTACATTTTGCAAGTTTTATCTGTGCTTTAACAGAGGAAACTAGTTACAGATAAATTCAAGGATAATAAAAAAATGAAGAGATGCTATATATGGATACATATATATGTCATGTAAATAATTCCAAAGAGGACAACAAATTTCATTTTCAGTGTAAGTACAAATGCCAATACATATTCTTTTAATTAGACATGTTAAAAATGACATAACCTATTAATTTCTATTAGATGCAAAACAATCCTTAGTTATTGAAACAGAACACATGAGGGCTGCTGAGATGACTCAATGGGCAAAGGAAGGAACCTGCTGTCTGCTCCTCAGCAGTACCCACACACTGGAAGAAAAGTAACCATTACAAGCTGTGTTCTTAATTTCACATGTACACTGTGGCAAAATAAAAATTTACAAAATGCAACAGAAGCTTTGAGTTCTTAACTTATAAATTAACAAAACAGAACACATGACCCAGAAGGGCATGGTCTAAACATGTACTATAGATCCTGTTTGAGTTTGTTTTGTTTTTTGAGAAAAGGTAGCTTTGGCTGTCCTGGCTTTGTAGGCCAGGCTGGCCTTGAACTCACAGTGATCTACCTGTCTCTGCTGGGATTAAAGGCGTGTACCATCACGCCCAGTCTCCTGTTTGAATTGTCCAGAAATGCGTGGGATCTGATACCTGATTTCAGTAGGCCGTCCTTCTACTTCTCCCATCTCTCTGCTGATCTATTATTGAGAAGTTTCCCATTACATTTAGTTTTAAGTAGCAGTAACAGTAATTCTACAACTGGTAGAATTCTGTAAACTCTTAAAAATGTACAGAATCTTATACTTGGAAAACAGACATTTTGTTGGTGTGACTATAATATAAGGAAAGCGGCCAATAATTTTTAGTTGAAGAAATGGATGGAAATAAGACACTTACCAATTCGGGCACACTTCCAAAATATTCCCAATAGTCTGCATAGCAGGAAAAAAAAAGAATAAAAACAATTACTGATTTCTAAGAAAGCCAATCACTCCCATCGACATCACAGAGAACTTTAACTCAACACTGGAGTTTAGCCTGTGATCTCTGTTGTTGCACATCTGAAAACTGCCTGTCTGAAAACACGTCAGGGCACTCTCTGAACCATTACTAAACAGAAGCTACCAGTAGCTGGAATATGTGAACACAGGCCAGAATTAGGGTAAGTTAATGTTAGAGCGGCTAGAGTTTACATAGGACGCAATGAAGGAATTCATTTTAACTCCTAGGTTCCTCAACACTCTCAAAAGCAAAAATATTACATGTCAAGTAAGTATAAATCTTGAGAAAGTGATAAATGATAGTTTTTAGATGAGTTCTTATAATATACTAAAGATTAGTTTATTACATAATATTGCTATTCTTTAATCTATAATTGTGTCCTCTAGTTGCAGACCTTATCTGTGACAGTCAATAAGAAAATGTACATATAAATGTGTGGCTACACTTTTAACACAATGAAAACTATTAGTTCAGGTGAAACTAAGAATTATGAATTTATCACTAAATATGACTAAGTACGCATTCCAGAAATGACAATTAAAACAAAGATATTCTTTTTAATTCCATGAATAAAAAATTATGAATTAAATACACACACATATAAATGGACATCATTTATTTGGAATGCAAAAAAAATTTTTTTGGCAAAATCAAATGAGCCATAAACAGACAAATTAAAACAAAACACAGCACAGACACTATTTTGCTCGTTTCAAATGATATTATGCTATCAGTAACTATGCTCATATATTTTTATAATTAAATTTACACATAGAGTACTAATTAAGACAAATTAACCTTACTGATTGCTTATATTAGGACTGGCTCACTAAAATTATAGAACTTAAATTTCAGGGATACTTATATATTTTTTCCTTCAAAGAAATAGATGGTCAGTGAGTCATTACATATAAAAAGGAAGCTAACAGGCAAACACAATTCTGAAAACAATCTAAGTTACCCAGCCCTACCTATTGTTGTGACTGCGAGGTGCTCTTTATCTCCCTAGTAACAGCATCTGTGTCAGAGGACTTTACGAGGAAGAAAGGAATGATGTGATTATCTATAGAACAGTACCACTGTGCTATGCCCAGTATTGTGAGGACGTGTGACAGTAGTGCCAGGCATTACTCAGAATTCGCTTATTCTTCATTAGAGTCAAAAGCCGAGATCACCCATGCAGAACTATGCATGCTCGAGTCTAGGCACCTAGGTGTGACAATAAACACTAATGGCTTAAAGCTACTCAGGTTGAGCTCACTGAAGGACACAGAGCAGGAACCTGAGGCTCTGTCATGGGAAACTCAGGACTGAAGAGTCTGAGATCCTAAGACCACAAAAGGCAGGTCTTCCCAGATGACCTTTTCATGAATCAGGACTATTAAGCATCAGCGAGTTGTTTTAATGAGCTTCCCAAGACACACATCTGTAACACCTAGCATGCTGATTATTTTTTAAAAAGGAACTTTGTTAGTTGCTAAAACCTGCTACTATTTGGTTCTTAATTTCTATTGCTTGAATGTATATGTACCTGCTGAAAGTAATATTAGGCTTAGAAAACTAGGAAAAAGGCAAGAAGCATTTTTTTTTTAGTACTGCCCTGTTCTAGATTATCAGTTTTAGCAGAAAGTTGAAGTTAAATTTAAATAGTGAAGTCATCAAAAATGCATTGGACCAGATATTTAGGTATCTCCACCTAAGCACGGTTATATACATGATAAATTTATTATGAGTCTCAGAGAAAACATGTAAAGGAAAAAAAAATCTAAACATTTCCTTCTTATTTATAATCAAATACAATTGTTTCAAACCACACAGATGGCTGTGTTAGCTTATATTTTGAAACGTAAAAACTGGAACGCCTTTTGGGCGCTTTGAATGTAGGAGAAATATACTACTACTCAACCTCTACTGTAAGGCTGGTAGCCCTGAGAACTCCTTGGTCAATGTAGCATGTTACGGATACATTCCTACTCCCAAAGAAAGGAGGGGAAGACATGTCCACATGCAACTTCCCTCTAAGGGGAAAGCTTCTGATAGCTTCTGAGTTTAATAGTGATTATTCTTTAATGATAAACTCCTAGATCTTATGTACTGTATTATGAATACAAATAACTGATCAATGATAATAAAATGCAAATAATCATGTACAATAAATAGGTGCTCAGACACGAGGGTGAAACAGGGAAAACTATGTCTCCAAGGTTAATGGTATATTGTTGTAACAACTGATGGATAGTTAACACGTTTCATCTTTTATCAGATAAATCCTTCATCTGCTTTTCTTCAGTAGGTGAAATTTCAGGTCACATTAGACCATTTTTTGAGACTTACTCATCAATTTAGTCAGATACTGAAAATATATTTTAGAGCTATAAGACATAAAAAACATGTAAAACTAAGATAGAATAGAATTAAACCGTCTAGTAACTTTCATAGTAATTTGCATTAAATGTTAGTGGGTTCCGACTTTATGATTATCATGGTAACATACCCAGTTTTATTTCTGTCCAGGAGGCTGGGTGCCAAGGATCGAATATAAGCACACGTACAAATAAGCAGCAAGATTACAGTCAACAGACTCTGAAAATTGAAAATGGCAGACTGTAGAGAGAGAGAGAGAGAAAAACAGTAAGAAATTAATATCACAATAGAAACTTTCTATTAAAAAAAAAAGCCAAATGATTCCATGTAACAGGCAAACAGGATGTTGTACTACATGTAAACCAGCATGATGAAGTCTCAAAGGTACATTTTCTTTCCATTCTTTAGGGGAAGGAATGCAGGAGATACAGTAGAAAATATAAATTCATGAACTTGACTGTCATGATTCAAAGCATCTAAGCAAAGTAGACTTGGTAGACAATTAGCACAGATGTTCAAGGCTTGCAGAGTACTAGGCAGAACACTGTGCTCAGCCACACACTGCCGGTGGCTGGCCCTATGACCCCAGTGGAATTACTGGCCTCTTAGTATTTATAAATTTAGGCAGAGCCAAGGAGAAAGATTAAATACTGACTAAAGTTTCTTTCAAGTGAACTTTTTGCTTGGGTAGAGCATGTTTTGAAATTATGCAATGTCCCAAGCCCTGACAACTACTAGGCTTATTAGATCGTGGTGAAAGAAAAGCACCTGCGCTTCCTTTTCACTGTTACTTGTTATGCAATGGTTCCTTCTTCTATTCTAAATGTTACAATAGAAATCCCAAGAATTATATATTTAAATAGGCAAACAGTTTAAAGAAACTGTAGTTGGAGCATTCTGCTCAATAGTCAGGCTCTCTTTAGAGCAACAGTACTGGGAACTGCTGACCCTCTTCTGAGCCCCTGCTCAGCTCTGTCAGGGTCTCCTGGAACCCATCTGTCCTTCCTCTGTATTTCAGACCATTTTTTAATTTTTAAGTAATTTATTGAGATTACAACCCAATTAATATCCCCTCACTTGTATCTTCCCATTCCCAGCTCCCTCCTTCTTTCACCCTATTCCACCCTCCCAGGCCTGTGACAGAAGGGGACCTCCTCCCCCACCATATGGTCACAGCCCATCAGTCTCATCTGGATAGCCTGCTTCCCTGTCCTCCCTGAGTGCCACCAGGCCTCCCCACCAAGGGAAGTGGTCAAGTAAGGGGGCACCAGAGTTCATGTAAGAGGTGGTCCCTGCTTTCCCTCTAACGATGGAGAATGAGTGTCCATTGGCTAGATCTGACTAGGCATCTAGGCTTACTGCATGCATTGTCCTTGGTTGGTCATATCACTCCTCTCTCTCTCTCTCTCTCTCTCTCTCTCTCTCTCTCTCTCTCTCTCTCTCTCTGTGTGTGTGTGTGTGTGTGTTTTAATGGCCTAAGTCTAGGCCTGAACTAGACTTCCTTCTGCATTTACTGCTCAAGTGCTGAGATGTACGCGCACACCCATGCTTTCCTTCAGCAATCTCTTTTCTATGCCTCCCACAGCAACTGGCACTTTCATTAAAAAACCAGGAAGAATATGTCATAATTATTTTTCAAAAGTAAAATTGCTACTTGTAAATGAGGTTTACTTGAAAACGTCAGAAGAAGCTAGTGAAAAATGCCTTAAACTTCAAGAGGCTTCAGAGATAGTAGTAGTACATAACCAACACACACACACACACACACACACACACACACACACACACACACACACACCATAGATTGCCAAAGTTCTCATTAAAATTCTTGCATGCATATGTGGAGGCCTGAAATTTGAATTTGGCCCCATCTGTCACTCTCCTACCTTTATTTTTAAGGCAGATCCCTCATCAAACTTGGACCTTGCTGATTCAGCTAAACTGGCTGTACATCAAGTACCTGAGACTCTATTTCTTTTCTTTCCTTTTTTTTAAAAATTATTTTTAGTTTGTTCACTTTACTTCCTGATTGTAGCCCCCCCCCACACAGTCCCACTCTCCCTCCCCTAGTTCTCAAAAACAGGAGCTGTCCTCCCCTAACAGGTGACCTCAGCTTATCAAGTCCCATCTGGGTTGACAGGCCCACTTTTAAAATGTAGGCACAGGGGATTAAATTCCGGGTCTTGTGCTTGCCTGGTAAGAAGTCTACTGACTGAGGCATTGTCCTAGCTCTACTTACAATATGATCAGTGAGTGACAAAACAAACAAACAAACAAAAACCAAAACAACCCACCCCCCCCCCCCAAAAAAAAAAAAACGCTTACATACAAATTATAGTTCAGTGTTGGGCAAACAGAATGTAGATCCCAAAGTTAGCATCATTTTACTTCTGTAAACACTGATGCAAAAGTGGTGGAATAAATGACTGTGGATGGATTTTATTAGTATTTAATATGAATTGGCTTTTGGTTAAATTTGGTTTTTACGTTTGAATCTATCTGTGAGGGCAAATGATTAACTGATGTATCCTAAATAGAAAACGATGCCAGAGTGACTAGAAGACAATCATGGTTATCCTTATGGGTAGAGATGCTGGCTACTTCCCCAGTCATAAATAAGTACTTATGCAGATTCTGATTTTAATGAGATGCTGCCACTCACACACACACACACACACACACACACACACACACACACACACACACACAAAACCTTAAGAATGAACATCTTCCATAGATGTTTTCAGTTTTGGGTAATACCACATTTACTGATCTATTCCCTCTTCTAAATGCTGCACAATGGCTACAGGAAACTATTCTTACACTGGTGCAGGCAACTCTTCAATGGACTGGAGGGGAGAAGATGGGGAATATCAGAAATTCTGGGGAAAAAAAAAAACAACCTATGCACCATATTCCGGTAAGTTCTCCTCATCTGCATGCTACAAAGGTTGAACACATTTGTATTTTCTAAGATTTACTTGACAAAATGTAGACACTTACATCTCTTAGATGAGTGGTGGAAGATGATGAATATAAAGCTGATGTAAAATACAATAATAAACCCCAAAAACCCCTTGTGCCCCCGATGAAGTAATCAGCTATTTACTAAAAGTAGTACAAATTTGGGTGCTCAAGCCAATACAAAGTTATTACTACCTCGTGTTTCTAGAAGTGCTCTACACTACCCTTACATTTTTTACAGGGTGGGTAACCATTTCTGTGGCTGTGACCCTACTGTTAAATGTTTTTGTGATTATATTGTCCCCTCTCCCTGCCAGGATTATTTTCCAAATGAAAATTTGGATGCAAAGTCTTTTGTCACCTATGATTAGAAACATATTTGTGTGTGTGTGTGTGTTTATGCATTGTTTTTTTTTTTCTGCATTTCCAGAGTTCCTTTCTCCCTAATGGGAAGTCCTGCCTTCTACTTCCTGTCCTTCTGACCAGCTGATGGGCCGAACAGCTCTTTATTGACAACTGCTACATCCACACAAAACATTCCTCCACAATAACTAACCAGAACTTGGTGACAAATTACAGCTTCCAATAGTTTTGGAACAACCCTGTTAGTTGCCTGAGTTAATGTAGCCAGGTGAGAAGTTCCTCGGTAATCTTCTGAAGTAATACACATTGAAGTAGTGAAATAATGAGGAGTCAACAGCCATTCTTATTTCTGGTCACTCCTCATTGCTAAAGCTATAGCTGCCAAGCTTACCTATGGGAGCTTGTTCTAGAATTATTAATAAAAGAAGCTTGGACATTTGTTAGTCAAATTTTAAAATTAGAAATCTTAAGAAACCACCCCGAACATTAGAAATATGGAGGAAGGGGGCTGGGTTCAAACAATACTTTGTTTTTGCTTTTCCGAGACAGGGTTTTTCTGTGTAGCTGTGGCTGTCCTGGACTCGGTTTTCTTTTCTTTTTCTTTTTTTAAATAGACAGGCTGGCCTTGAGCTCACAGAGATCCACCTGCCTCTGCCTCCTGAGTGCTGAGATGAAAGGCATGTGCTACCAGGCCCAGCTAAACAATACTTACATACAAACAAACAACAACAAAAAAAACCCCCCAACAAACTCAAAAAACAAAACAAATACCCAAACCCAACCAAACAAAACCAACAACCACCAAAGGGACATACATTAATATTCTATGCACTCTTTACCTACAATGATTGGTTACTGACAAGACTTACTTGATAGAAAGGACATGTTTTAATATTTTCTAGCATTGGATCCCTGTGGCTCCATGCAGATTCATTTTTAGTATCAGCAAAACAAATAAAAGTTTACCTTGCTCGCTGAGTAAGAGGTTCTTTGTAAATAAGATTGTCTTAAGAGCTTCAAATGTTCATTGCTTACATTCAAAATAAATTTTTACTGACATTAATTTCTCCAGCTCAACTCAAGTACACTTTAAAATTAAGAATTAAACACTGAGGACAAAACTTCAAAACACTAGTGTATGACAAAAACTTTACTTACAACGTAATATATATTTTACTTACAAACTAATGCTTGTTTGTTTCACATAAAACAAATGTGGTTTATTCTTTTCTAAGGGTAGAGAAGAACACAGAATTAACATCCCTAACCTAATTATGATAAAATCTATACCACAGGGAAAATGGGTCATTTTATCATTTTGCAAATCTAGGTCAGGTCAGCAGTTTTTCAAGTAGATTTAACTTAGAAATTCATATGTACTATTGTCTTTTAAAAATGGGAAACAAATATTAGCTTGGGAATACAAACACACTTCATCTACCCAAGTGACCCAAATTGACTGAATACATAATCTACCTTTAAGGACCTATTATTCAGGAGTCTATTGCACATTTGGATAACTTAACACATACATTTATTAGTTTAAAAAAAAAAAAACCACTTGTCAGTTGCCTTTGATACAACTGGCCCTGTTTGAGAAGTGGATAAGGTCTTTATCTACTTACTTTCCACTAGAGAACTTTGGTTATGAGTCAAGCTACAGTTCAGAGTCCATACGTTTCTGGCAGTGTCAGTTGCTATCTAGTCCAAAGGTGGAACTAATATTTGATTAGCACTTTTTCAAAAAATGAATTCTTCATATGCTAACTTGATAAAATGATCCAGAAGACATTCTGAAGGGCAAAAAGCAAATCCTCCCATGAAAAAAATGTACTTTGCAATCAAGGGAAAAAAAATTAAGGTTTGGATAAAACCAATTACTAGCTGCTATACATGTAATCCCTGGCTACTCAATAAGATCATTTAAAGCTTTAAAAAACAACAATGCCACAAATTTAGACTTAAACTTCAACCTCTGGAAACTCAAAGTGTTTATTTGCAGCTAAGCACTCTGAGAGATCACTGCACATACGTTACATTCCTATTAACCTTGAGCAATGGCTTTCAAAATGAATTTCATGGAACACTTTCAACAGGCCAAATTATATTTTAAAATACTAAAGACATATACTTTTCTACTGCCATTTTTATTCCTAATACAATAATTACGGTAAAAAAATTGTCACCTTAATTTTTCTCACAAATCTTTACCTCTTGGATTTCCTGTGTAATTAATGGCACTTTTGACCAGTAGAAAGGACCAGAACATAGTGACAAAAGGAGCTGCTAAGTTTAATCCGTGCCTTCTGTTATTTATAATTAGTATGATCTTGGACAATATACTTAATATTTGTCATGTGTAAATCATGGCTAATAATATCTCTAATAAAACACTACATACAACTATTTTTTCTTATAACACTTAAAAAAGTAAAACCTATAGATTTAAAAAAAAAAAGAAAAAGAAAAAGAAAGAAAAGCCCTATAGTTCAGCCATGCTATCGCTTGCACATCCTTCCAAAGCCAGTCTACACATACAACTCGCCCTCCACGGCTGGTTACACATCCACAGGTTCAACAAAGCATGGGTTAAAAAAACTGGAGAAGAAAGTTGCATATCTGCACTTAACAGACATTTCTCTTGTTACCGAGACATGAGATAAATTTGAGGCCTAATTCAACTTTACTAGGTATGTGAGCCTAGGCAGCTCAGTCTCCCTACAGTTTCTCTTCCTCCACCTGTGAATATCTCAGGAGTTAGGGGTTTAAAGGAAGACAATGCTTAGAAGCTCCTTCCTTAAAGTAGAATTTGATACTTATTAAGTACTAATAAATGAAAGCTTGTTCTTTTTGCAAAAAGTTAAAATATTACCCATCTTAAACTTTCTTTCTTTCTTTTTTTTTTTTTTTAACCTACCGCAAAGATGTACCTTTGACTTTTTCTATGAGCAAAGTAACTCTTCAGTTTCTAGGTAAACAGGCAAGACAGCAATTTTCTGAGTTTACTAGCAGCTTACTAACAAAATCCTTACGACTAAGTGTGCATTTCCTCTGCAGTAGGTAGAAAAAAAGCTGCAATGGACAATGAAATCCCGAGCCGGATGACAAAAACGCGCCAATAAATGTTACCTCCTTTACAAGGTGCCGCTCATGTGTAGAAAGGGATCTCTAACTTATGCCTAAACCTAAGGAGTTACCAAGAAATCAAAGGACTAGATGGGCTTTGGACCACATCTCTAAAGGCTGTACACTGTAGAAGATGCCTGAGCAACTTCTGGGAACTCAAACCGTGTCTTTTCACTATAGAACGCGGGGGTAGGGTGGGGTGGGGGAGTCACTGCTGCTTTTGAGATGACACAAACGTGCTTTCCATTGAGATATGCTTATTAATGGCTGTTTATATTCACTTACGTGGTAGTGCAGGGGGATTTGGCCTTTCCTTTAACACTGATAGTATGCCTTCATACAATTTTAAAGATCTATCACTAACTTCTACTTCATCTATACCCTTAACCACAGGGGCTTTCTTTTGCTCGCTCTAAACTTCTGGTTTTGTTGCTATTTTGTGATTTTACCGTTCAAAATTTCCTGAGGTCTAAACTATTAAACAACCCATAACAACACAAACATGAACTCCCAATCAGGGTGGTGGCCAGCGAGGAAGGCCCAGGCCAGACATTACTGTGGGGAAGCACATAATCTCCTACAAGTCAGATCTACCTTTGCAGGTAACTCAAGCCATTAAAAACATTCGTTTGCAAAGGCGTATTATTAGAATTCAAAGAATGGTGGTAGGGTATCTCGTCATTGATTCAACAGGTAAATCGGAAGTCGTAATCCAGTGCTAGGAAGGGCGGCAATCCATTTATATTACTACTGTAAATTGCTGCTGGAGTGACACACGGAGCACTTAAAAGAACGGGAAAAAGAAATGGTGGAAATCGAGATTCTAGCGTTTGAGAGTGGATGTCCACAGATATATGTAACGGACCGGTCGAACATGCCATCGCAATCCTACTAAATAACGCAGCAAAGTGCCGAGCCCGCCACCCCAGCTCTTTTCAGGGCTGTCTGGCCTGATGCTCCAGAATGAGCATGAGCATCAGGGGCCGCGTGACGGCCTCGGCCTGTGAACCCCTCGGGTCCCGGGAGAAGCACGCTAGCATCGGGGCGCCCGCATCATCCCTGCCATCCCCGCGCGAGCCCGCAGCCCCTCCGAGAAGCTCAACAGCGGCCCTGCAGCCCAGGTTCTTACCATAGTGAGGCCGGTGCTTGGTCCAGCCACATCACCCTTCCGGGCCGGGGCGGAAGAGGATGTACGCCCGCCGCGCTTCCCGCTCTCTCCCGCGGCCCGGTTGGGCCTATCGCCGCGCCTCCGCCCAGGCCGGGCCATTCAGACTCCGTGATAGGCTTCTGCTTCCGGAAGAGGCGGGACTTGAGCGAAGACTCGCAAACCAAGGAATTAGAGGACTGTCTCATTGCGGTGCCCACTTTTTTTTTTTTTTCTTTTTAAACAGACCGGAAGTGGAATCACTGCGAGGTAGGGCCCGGAAGTGGCTGCGGCTTCTTTCCATAAGCAATGCTATTTTCTTGCGCGTTCCTCTTTCTTTCTTCTTATTTCAACCTCCTATAGTTCCCGGTTACTTCTAAAGCTGCTCTGTTCGCGGCTTTTACCCTGTTTGCGACCCCTGGGCCGTTCGTTTGTGGATACTAGAGGATGTCAGGGTTTTCTAAGGTGTTCAACTTTTGGGCTCCCTCTTCGTGTGTCACATGGATTTTATAATTGTGAGAGGTTCATTGTGAATGTGTTGTATTGCTGTGTGATGGACACTTTTATTCAAAAGCCTGTGTTCTGTACGATGACCCACCACCCCCTCCCACCCGCCAATACTGGCCTTTCCAGACCCACCTCTCTCTCTCTCTCTCTCTCTCTCTCTCTCTCTCTCTCTCTCTCTCTCTCTCTCTCTCCCTCCCTCCCTCCCTCCCTCCCTCCCTCCCTCCCTCCCTCCCTCTCTCTCTCTCTCTCTCTCTCTCTCTCTCTCTCTCTCTCTCTCTTACAATCAGCATTCAGAACTTGGACCTTCTAGGCCCTGAGTAGAGGGAGAGAACTCTGTGTTAGCTACTAGAAAGGAATGGCCCATTAGCAAGAGAAGTCATTGGCTAGTATGAGACCATTGGATGAGACACTATTTTACCTCTAGTTTTCTTTATGAGTTTTGTAGATAAGGAGAAGATGTAATTTGATGTGTTCAATTTTATATAACTTCATGGAATGATTCTGAAGTCAGGCATTTTTCCCCCCTACTCTTCCAAGTGTATCAAAATTATGGAAACCCTGTGTATCTAAGTGCTGGCTTTCCCTCTTCAGGCAATATGGTCTTCTTTTTTATTCAGAAAGATATCGATTCTTTAATTTATTGGTCTAGAAGACGTACGGAACGCATGAGTGAAGGAAAATGACGTGATATGTTGATTTATGAGCTCTATTTAGCTGAATCATAAAGAATCCAGTACTTAGGGCAACACAATATTTTTTACTTAGTGCTGTATGTGACTGTGTTTACTATTGCTTGGCATCAAAGATTTTGTTTAAAATTATAACTACATTTAAAAAATGTTATACTCAATTGCTATTTCTGTCGGTCAAACATTCAGATTAAGGATCTGCAACCTAATGGTATCAAGAGACTGCAGCACCAGAAGGGATATTTCTTTGAGTATTTTAAAGAGGGACTAGGGAAGAGAGCAATAGGAAATGATTCAGTGTATCTTCTACATGTTAAATATATCATTAAAAAAATCTCAAAATTGCTTTGTTATACCCTACTCTTCAAGTCGAATGAACCTGACGGTTCCAAGTGTAGTTGTAGAAAATACGTTCTGCAGTTCTGCAAGTTTGGCTTTTATAGTAGTGAAAGTGTTGGTAGATGTTATAACTGACTTTCTTCATGTAAAGATTGCTAAGAGCTACTATTTTGACTCTTCAGGTTGATCTTTCCATATGAGGTTATATTTCAGGCTCTAGTAAAAGAGATGAGAAGTGAAGGTCGTTAAAGATGTCAGTTGGTGTGTGATATTTATGGACAACTTAGGCCATAGTTTCTTATTTACCTCACCTTCATGGTGGTACCAAATAACATTTGTCAATTGTTGAGTTATCCATAGACATACATAGTGTCAGGAGATACTATGTATGTATAGTTTCTATTGTTCATTACATGTATATTATATGAGCGTGAACATGTGTAGATAGTATTTATTGTATTCATGTAGAATAGCAAAATTTATTAACAGTAAAGCCTGTAGGGAAGCTGAATCATGATTAGGCACACACACACACACACACACACACACACACACACACACACACAGCCCCTCATATTCAGTTTTGTTGCAAATAAATGATAATAGCCACTATTTAAAATTTTTTTCTCCCTTCTGGTAGCTCTGCTGCGATTTCCCATTTCTAGTCATTTTGGGTCATTTTCCTCCTAACAGTAAAATTTGACTGTGTTATTTCATTATACAGACATTATTGTCTTTTATGCATCTGGAAGAGTATTTTTAATTTTCATGTCATGATATCCACAGTGTTGTGTATAAATTGATATATTTATAGTTGTCTGTAAGAGTTTATTTAGTTTGCCTCACTGTTGTGAGGATGAAATGAGGAAGAAAATGTACATAATTAAAACCTGTCCAATACCCAGTAAGTGCTACTGTGTGCATTGCATTCTCCTTGGGTGGAGGGCTAATGATGGAAAAAGCTTCCGTTTTTATATGTTTTTCACACAATAAAGGGGTTAAATATTACATTGGCTTCTTATACCACCAGACCACCTTCTCTACATTTTTCTTGATTTCTGATATTGATAGTGTTTGTGGTTTCTTTTTATTTTAGTTACCTTACTTACTTATTTGTGCTCAAACATATATATTGTTGGGTTTTATTTCTGTTTATAATCTATGTGTCTATCTATCAATCCTCTACCTATAGCTATTTATTTCTGTGCTTTCTCTGATTCTAAACCAAATTCCTAAGCTGAAGCTAGGTTGTTTTGGTTTTGATGCCTACCTTTTCTCTTTCCCAGTGACTTCTAGATTATGACATGCACATTTTGTATGAATGATATGTTGTATCTTTTACCTTAAATGTTTCTTTTAATCTTTTCCCATTTCAACCTAATTTCCTTACTTTCCCCAGCAATAACATTTCTATGCAGTTTTCCTTCCCCCCCCCCCCCCCCCGTTTTTATTGTTTGATTGTTTTATATGTTTTCTCTGAAATAACTCCTGTACTCATACTGCTCCAAGATTCTCTTCTTAATGTCACCCCAGTGACCTGGGGATGTTGATTATCCCAGGTTATGGGTCTGGCTTACATATTCAAAGGTTTAGTCAGTTGTTGCCATGGACAGAAGCCAGGCTGCTGCCGGTAGATATGGTGGTAGAGAAGGAGCCATGTGTTCTATGACTAGATGGGCAGGCAGCAGGAAGAGGGAGACACTGGGCCTGGCTTCAGCATTTGAAACCTCAAGACCCACCCCCAGTGACACACTTCATTCAAAAAGGTCACCCCTCCTAATACTGCCACTCCTTGGTGACCAAGCATTCAAATCTTTAGCCCTTGGGGCCAATTTCTATTTAATACAATCCACAAATGAGCACCTTTCCTCTAAAACTTGTGTTACATATTTTTATCTTGGTTGATGGCAACAGTGTGCACCCAATTTCTGTAAGTTACATTTTGGGAATTATTCTTCACTCTCACCTTTCTTTTATATTCAGCTAAGTCCATCACCAGATCTGCATCACTTTGTCAATAAAACTTATGCGGAGACTCCCAGTCTCTATTGCCTTACCTGTACTGATTGTCTTTTGCTTGAATTTCTCTTATATTATTAATCAATTTGTTTTTGTTTTTGTTTTTGTTTTTGCATTGACTACAGGATTGCAGAATTAGTGTTTTTCTTTGTTTCTGGTTTTTTATTCAGTCTTTGGTCAGACTATTGCTTTGTAAAATGTGTTAAGAATTATGTTAGGTTTTAGGCTTCTAAGTGTACCACTTTATGCTGAAGATTACATCTTAAACAAGAATTAGGACATTAATGAAAAAAGTGTGAATTACAAGTAGAATCTGAGGTTTATTTTAATATATCAGTGTTGGTACCATGGGGTTTATTAAGTTAAAGCTGTGTATACCTCTCTTCTATTTTAATTTTAACAGGATGCTCTCACATAAGATGCCATCAGTTCATCTCATACACAGTTTTTCTAGTTGAAAAATATAAAGCTTAGAACTAAAATGGAATCAGAATCATTTTTGTGGAAAAGGGATAAGACTTGCAGTGGCTACCCCAAACCTACCACTCATCAGTATACCTATTTATCTTCCTATTTACTAATGGGAAACAAAAAAATGAGTGACATTGGGAAACAAGAGAAATAGGAATCAATACTGGGGAGAAAATCTCATATAGTATCCTAAGTTGTTATGTCCTACAATTACACACAAAAACATAAGCAAAAAACAAAACAAAACAAAACAAAAACAAAAAAACAAAACAAAGAATCATAGACTACCAATATTTAACAGTTTAGTCAACCAACAGCAACTTTATGGAGTTTAAATAATCATAAACTGTTCTAACATGACATTAGTACTTACATTTCTAATTAGATGAGTAATAACTTTCTTCTAGGTACAATATTCCTGAATACATTTTGGACACACTAGGAAGAAGTCTTAACACCCAAGATTTTATTTTGTGTTCTTTTGGCGATCCATTTTCAAGTTGAATGGAACCGTTGTACCTACTTCTGAATAAAGCCTATTCTCTTTTGCAAAAGTATAAGCTCTAGGATCTTCTGAGCTATGCAGATCAAAAGCCAACCAACCAGCCAGCCAACTACCCAACCAGCCAGCCAACCAAACAAACCAACAACCCATCCTCCCCACCTTCACACAGAAGTAAATATAGAGGTTGGGAAGATGGCTCGTCATTAAGAGCATTTGGACTGCAAGCATGAAAATCTTAGTTCAGGGCATAGCTGAGTGTCCCAGTAACCCCAGCATTGTGAGGTAGAAGAAAGCAGGTAGTAAGTGTTCTTTGGCAGCAAGTCTATCATATAAAATCACTTTCTGCTTTAGTGAGAGACCTTATGTCAGGCAGTAAGGCAGAGAGCAATAGAGAAGAAACCTCAAGATCTGCTCTGGCTTCTGCATGGGTGTACACGGGCACACTCATGTTCACGTACCACACATACCACACACAAAAGTAAATACAGTGTTGTGGTTGTGATATAAATTTGCCTTTTTGTCTAAAAATTCTCCTTGTTTTTGAAGTTATAAAAATGTGAGAAGGCTTTAAAATCTATCATCACACTTTTGCTTTGAAAATACATTTTCTTTTCCTTTGGTTTAAAAGTAAAGTCTAACAAAGTAGTATCTACTATTAAGAGCTGGTTCTATATGATAATTTTTATTCTGAATTCCCTTTAGGTATCAGCCTACTTTCCTTGACTAGAGGAATTACTTAAGTAATTGCTTCATTAAGAACATGCATTTCTCCCCTTCTAATCTGTAAGCACAACTACTTGGCAAAGCTGCAGAATTTGAACACCTGCAGTCAAAGCAGCTTGAAGAGAAGCCATAACTGACTATTAAGAGAAGGAAAAGAAGCTCAAGTTCAAAATGGTGTTATCAATGATACAGTGTTGTAACTAACTTGAGCTGACCTAAGCGCTGGCTTCTGCACTGCTCCTTATCAGCATCCAAAAGGGCATACAAAATGCTTTGTAAACTAATTAAAAAGTGTCTTGTTTATTCAGAAGCAACTGTGAATGGTATTTGTTCAGACCAAGATCACATCAATTGCATACTAGCCAACAACGTATTAGTCTTCTAAGAGAGAGAGGCCATGTATCAAAGACACAAAGTACTAAAGATAAGCTTCTGAATTCTCAACTGTTCTGAGCTCTCAATAAAGCTACTGATGTACAAATTGGGGTGGGACCCAAGTGGTTCCACCTGCAGGCTCCTCTTAGATTCCTGGCTTTGGCCGAGGTGCTGATACTAATGTGTCCTTAGTACTGGGAGGAAACAAAACATGGGCTCTCTTACAGCCCTAATCAGTCAGCATCTCTGAAGAGGATTCCACTTATTTTCTCCAAGTAGCCCCTGGGCAAAACACTGGCTGTCTCTGTGTCCAAGGCTGGGAGGAGCAAAAATAAGGCTGGTTTGCTCTAACTGAATCTTAAAAGAAGTTTTGATTCTCTCATCTGTTTCTGTGGTTGAATCTTGGATATTTTGCATTTGATATTTAATGAGAGGGTAGTAAAGGGATGACTTCTTTAAGGAACTAGTTCAAATGTATATTATGAAGACCTAACTCATGGGGCTCCTGAGGCACACAGTATTCTAGGATATAGAGTTGTCACTTTTGAGTGAGCTTATTATGTGTATTACTGAAATGTGGTTTACATGTTCTTGCTTCAGCAGCAGGTGTCCTAAAGTTGGAATTGCATGTTTCGCATATTCCACTACAATTTTAAACCTATGTTTGAAAACAACACTTCTTTAAAATAAAGTTATCTTAATTTTATGACATCTCAAATTAATGAGAAAACTGAAAAATAACTGACCTGTTAACAATTCAAATATATGTTTAGACCCAATCTGCTTCTTGGCTGTCTTTTGAGAGTTGTTGCACTTAAAACCCTTTCTGCTACTGTGAAATAATGACTGATTGACAAGCAGGTGGGATATTGAATTGTAAATGAATTTGTTTCTATATTTAGGAATTTGTTAGTGATTTTAAAAAGCAACGATACAGTCTATTTAATGAGATATAAACTGCTGGGTTTTGCTTTCACAATAGCCATGGCTCTGCAAGCACCTATGGGAAGAAATTGTGCTTGTGAATCTGTGCCCCTGTGTAATGTGTCTCTGAAAGTCTATATAAGCAGAATATGGCATTCTAAAAGTGGTTTTACTTACCTCTTACCTCCAATTAGGCTTCTTTTTCTTTTTGTTTGCTTCTTGTTTTGCGTATGTGTGTGCACCTATCTGAAGGCTTAAGGTTAGCCTTGGGTGTTCCTCCTCCAGTGGTATTCTGCTGGGTACATCTTTACTTTTGAGACAAGGTCTTTCAGCAGAAACAGAGGTTTGCCCATTTAACAAGGCTGGTGATAAGCTCCAGAAACCCAGCTGTTTCTGCCATGCTAGTGTGGCTAGCACTCTGCCAATTAAGCTCTCTCCCCATGCCCCAAATTAGGGTTTGAATCTATATAAAGTCTGTGCTCCTGAATTAGAGATGCAGCTCATTCAGTGGAGTGCTTGCCAAGTACTCAGGTACCGTTCGGCTCCTCTAGAACTCCAAAGTACTGGCCGTGGTGTCTTATGCTTGTGATCTTAGAACTTGGGTGGCAGAGGCAGGGGGATCAGATCACTTTAAGGTCGTTCTCAGGCACATAGCAAATTCAACTTTGAGGCCAGCTAGAACTCCATGACACCAGGTCTCAAAAGAAGTATTCTTATGAAAACTGTAAACACTGAAAAAAGGTACTGAAGGAAACACTAGAAGATGGGACGACCTCCATTCATAAAGAAGCAGAAAAGTAACCCACAGATTCAAAACAGTCTCCCCCCAATTACAATAACATTTTTTCATAGAAACAGAAAATGCATTACATTTATATGCCAATTCAATTAATAAAGAATTCAGAAATATACCAACACAGCCACAGTCACCTGGTTTCCCACACATGTGCAAGAAGCACACACTGGAGGAAAGACAGGATCGTTAACAAATGGTAATGGGAAAACTGGATGTCTAAGTGTAGAAGAAGGAAGCCAGGTCTGCGTCTGCCACCCTCCCCCAAACTCAATTCCAAATGGATCAAAGATTTTCATGTAAGGCCTGGAATTCTGAAACGGTTAGGGGAAAAAAATAGGAAAAATACTTCACAAAGTAGCTGGAGGTAGGGATTTCTGAAAGTGACTCCAGTAATTCAGGAAATAATCCCAAGAACTGACAAGTGATGTTGCAGTAAATTAATATGCTTCTGTAGAGCAGAAGAGACTATACAGTGAAGAGACAGCCTCAGGTTAGAGGAGTATCTTTGAGAGCTGTATATTTGATAGAACATTAATATATAGACTATATAAAGAACCCAACTAAACGCCAAAATGCAAAACAACCCAATCACTAAGTGTGTTAATGAGATGAAGGGATAGCAAAGGATGATTTACAAGTGACCAGTTAGCATATGGGGAAATGTTCACCATATTTAGCTATCAGGGAAAAGGAAATTGAACTGATTTTTTTTAACCTTTCTTTTCAGTGACACTGAATTATCATAAAGAAAAAATGGTCATGAGTGTGCCAGAAAAAAAATTAAACCTTTATATACTACTCATGGGATTGTAAATTAGTGAAGACACTGTGGAAATTCTTGGATTATTCAAAAACCTAAAAATATAATTACCTTAGGAGTCAGCTATACCGGTCTTGTTATATACATCATGGAGGCTAAATCACTATTGCACAGAGATACCTGAACATCTGTGCTTTTTGCAGTGCTGTTTACAATGGTCAAATTATATAATATGCCTAGGAACATATTATATGAACAAGATAAGGAAATGTGACAATCAGTCATAAAGAAAAAATTATGGTCACTTGCAGGAAAGAGTCTTCACTGGAGATCAGCATATTAACTGAAATACATCAGGCTCAGAGAAATATTACAATGTCATACTTTGGAAATCTTAGATTTGTATATAGATAGGTACACACACACACACAAACACCACACACACACACACACACACACACACACACACACACACAGAGATTCTGACTCTCCTGGGGAAATGACAGGGACTGACAGAAAGGGGAGAGAGTTAATAAAGTTAATACAACAACCAACCTAGCTTAAGGTAAACTATAGTTTCCCTCTGCTTACTTGTACTCGTTACGTGCAGTGTAAGGGTATAGTGAAACTTTCATGGGTTTCACACACTGATGAGGAAGGTAGGGTTTTGTACTAGAACTTCCTAATGAGTTCTGCACTCACAATTGTAAGCTTCACGTCTCAAATACAACCAAACAGACTGATAAGTAAGAACTTTCATTAGACAGGAATAAATTAAATTGCACTCAGAAACTGTCATTTATGTACACCCATACTGCTACCATTTAACAGATTAATATTATCTGTTAAAAAAGAGAACAAAAAGCTAATTATGTGAGTCTCTAAGAATGTATGATTTTTGATGATTTGTTTCAAATACTAGTAACCCACATTTTCTACAATTTCCTAATTCCACTCTTTTAGAGTAAGTACTTTAGTGTAAAGTGTGTTGGCTAGTTGATGTAAAGGCAAACCTTCACAATTTCATAAGGCTTTTGGAATTAATTGCTTCTGTCAAAAAGCACTATAGGAAATAGTTTGAACAACTGAAGTATGTGTTATATTTAGTGATTATAATGTCAAGGGTTCAAGCTTTAATGTTTTAATTTTTTACATATTTAAGGTGCATAGAGTTATTTCATTTGATATCTTTACGAAGAATATTACTTTTTCTTCTAGATGTCAGGTAGAAATTACTTTGGTAATTTATCATTTTGAAGGAGTTGTATACTTAATTTTAGACATTTTTCTTTTTAATTTTGGATGTTCTCTGGGCTCTACACCTTTTCCTATAGACACACATGCTCTCAAATACAGAGGCTTATAAAATAACTGTTTGTTTGTGAAGTATTGTTCTTTGCATTTTTAAATTAATGGAAGATTTATCACATTATGAAACTCAATATGGTATATTAGTATCAGCTTGAAATTCATGGATTTACAAATTTGCAGTTGGCAAAGTTTTTACTCAAGTATCAAATATCAATTTATTTTTTGAATTTTATAAAATATTGGCATGAAATCTTGAAGCAATTTTATATCCCCTTAAACAAGAGAAATGAGAGTATTCTTTTAGACTTTCAAATTGGGGGGTGGTATTTTATTTACAAATCCTAGTGTTTTGCCCATGTCTATGTATGTAGAGCATGGGCTTGGAGCACCAGAAGAGGTCCAGGAAGGCACGAGTTCCCTAAGACTAGTGATACAGACAGTTGTTAGCCACCATGTAGATGCTGGGAATTTAACCTGGGTCATGAGCTAAAGCAGCCAGTGCACATAACTACCTAGCCATCTCTTTAACCTCGTCTCTTAGATTTTAAAGGGTTATCTGGCAGAGATTCATGGTTTGTAATTATAGAGGAGTTTTTTTGTAATAGTTTTTTATTGTTTATAATTGTACTTTATTTTTAGTTTTTACTTTTTCTGCTATTTTGTTGCATTATTTAAATTTTAATTTGATTTTTTGTAGCATCTTTTAGTATTAAGCATGCTTTACTTTTACCTGTGTGCTATGCATTTGAGGGTGGGTAATGTGTGTGGCTGTGCTTGTGCAGTGGTATGTGTGAAATTCAGAGAACAATTTTCAGGGGCATTGCTTCTCTCCCTGTGTCACATGGATACCCAGGATCCAACCCAGATCATCAGGATTGGTGGCAGGCACTATTATCTACGGCTGAGACGTCTTATTGGCCTATTAAGCTTATTTTAATGGAGAACATTCAGCCTAGAAGTAGGAGGGCTATAGCTAAAACATAATTACTTCATCCAAACTAAATAATTTGTATCTTAACCTCATCCAGTAAGATTCAAGAATATCCAGCCCAAGTGATTTACCAGAACAATCACTATGAATTCATTGCAAAAGAATCTCTAAGCCTAAATATTGATACTAAGATCACTACGTCTGTTTCACTTTCAATCCCCTTCCACACAACCCCACATGCCCACATATCCACGTGCACTTTTATCCACATTTGTGCATAGCCACATGCACACATATCTCTGTAGGAAGAGTTAGGTGGGTGTGGCCAAGAGCACTCCTGGTTGATTCTAGTGACTCTCGGATGGAGATAGGAATGGGATAATGGAGTAGTATTGATGATTGATGTCTTGTTGGGCCTTTTATCCAATGGCGGGCTTCAAAGGTGTGGTCCTGAGCTTGTGCTGATCAACATTTAACGTAAGTCATTGGAACCCTTAAATGGCAGCTTTTCAAAACTTTTAGTGACAAAGTCACAACGAATTTATAAATATATTAGATCAAAAAAACCAAACCATGTAGTCAATGTAATTTCAACAAGTGAAATATGAAATTTTCCTCCTGCAAAAATACCAAGACTCAATAACAAAAACTGTATACATCTATACATAGGCTGTAGTAAGGTGTGATTCAGTAAATAAAATTTGTTGAGAAATTTAGGCTGATAACAAATTCAGATTGTCATATGGATTAAAGATCTACATTTAAGAGGATGTTTTGTTATAATACATGATAACATCTAGTGATCCACACTTTATACTGCAAAACTCACAATAGTGACCAAAATATTCACATTTTGATGAGTTATTTTGGTGAAATGTATTTCATTAAAATTATAGTATTTTCAACATTATGAGAAAATAAAACTTACAGTATAGGAAAAAGGATACTTACTTAAAATAGACAAGAAGAAACCATGAAGAAATAGAAATGAAAACAAATCAGTAAGAAAAAAGAAACTAAATGAAAATATTGCCAAGGTGGAGGATGGGAGTATATTCATATTTAATAAGTATTTGTAAAGAGTGCAACACTTGTTACTTATCATGGGATGTGAATTAAAATCACAGTGTGATGCTAGAATTTGTCCACCAATGTGCCTAACATGAACCAAAAAGGAAATAATTGTTTGGGACTCTCATACGTCAATCAGTTTGGAACAACTTTTTAAAGGAACTTGACTGTCTAGTACCCAAACTGAACATGTGATATCTTTGGTTTCTGTAGTTCTATTTCTAGGAATCAGCTTCCCCCGCCCCACCCCTACAAAAAACATTGTAGCAGTGTTTGTATGGCAGCAGTGTTTGTAGTCAGTCAAGACTTGGAAAGTTCCAAATGCCTGTCACTAGGAAAACAGAAGAATAAATTATATCTATGTGATTAATTAATGTTCTGAATGATTTATAACTGTAGAATATAGTATGGATGAATCTCTGAAATATGGTTATTCAAAGAAATCATTTCTTTTGCTAGAGGGAGGAAGGGAGGGAAGGAGGGAGAGAGAGAGGGAGGGAGGGAGGGAGGGAGAGAGAGAGAGAGAGAGAGAGAGAGAGAGAGAGAGAGAGGGGGGGGGGGAGAGAGAGAGGGAGGGAGGTGGGGGTGGGAGCAGGAAGACAGAGACACAAGAAAATATACAATTTACTCCTGTTGCTATAGTGATTTTATTTAGCCCATCAGTTCAGCCAATTATTTGTCCTTTATGGGCTTCTGCTTTGCTCATCTATAAACTCTGTGAGTCATTATTGAGCAAAACTATGATTTACTGAGTTCAGTGGTTGGCTCCTATACAGCCCTTTACTTTTATTTCTTTGGAGTCTATGCAGCTGAAAGACAAGTATAAAAGTTATCATCATTTGGTAATCGTAGTCTCCTTTTAAATAGTGATTTTGTTCTTTCATTACAGGGAGCCAGAAATGGAAAGGAAAGTAAGCAGAATCTGTCTTGCCTCCGAACCTGATGTAACTTATTTTCTGCAAGTGTCCTGGGAGAGAGCAGTAGGATCTGGCTTTGTGATTACACTCACTGATGGCCATTCAGCCTGGACTGCACCAGGTAATCTTGACAGCAGATGCGTTTGAAGTAAAAATTAAATAATGTCCTACTCCTTAGTCCTCAGGGACTCTTCAAGTTAAAATGTTTCCTCATAGGTGCAGGTAACATCAACACTCAATTTTCCGTGTTACGCATTTCCAATTCGCATGTAGGTCTGTTATACTCGGTGCTTTTTTCTGGAGTGGGCACTGTGTATAGTAGCTAATTCTGCTTGCTATATCTGCTTTACTGGTTGGCCCTAGCCATAGTTTTATAAAAATCTCTTTATAGACAACATAAACAGCACTTTAGAAAATATTTACCTCCTCTTGGAGCCTGAGAAAAGACTGGGAGGGAGAGGGAGTAGACTGGTGGAGCCAGGAGATTCTGTTGGATTGTAGGCGTGGAGCCTCCAGCTTTGCTTTGACCTTATCTACTTGTATGGCTTGCATTTCTTTTGAATGGGCAAGTACAGCGCCTTTAAAGAAACAACACAGAGGCTCAGCCTAACACTGTAATGCAAGGGCTACAGTTTTATGTGGGAATTGAGCTGTTTTATCATAAAGACATCTTTTTGTAAGAAGTTTCGACTGATCTTCTGAGCAGTGAAGGGCTTTCAAGTTAAATATAAAGGATAAGGCAGGGGCACGTCACTATGTACTAGGTAGTGTGTCAGTCCCAGATTGTGGCAGGTATCAAGTTAAAAATTACAATTACCTTGTTTTCACATACCAAAGCTTTACTTTTAAAAAGTATTTTAACAAAGTAACCTCATTTTGTAGTTACATAACACAATTATTTCAACAGTTGTAAATGGTTGCTAGATGAAAATTGAGTTCATGTATATACTATTTATATATTCTAACAGTTTCCCTCAGATTTATCACTATAACTACTTCCTCTGGGATTAAAATCCATCATGAAATTTTGTTTCACTCTTGTTTGGTACAAACCCAGCACAATCAAAATGAACTCAAAGTTACAGTTCTCTTTATTTGTTTTTTCATGGCATCCAATGAGGAACGTTTACATTTGTATTCTAGGAAAACAAAGGGATTTCAAGGACAGTGTGTGCAGTACTCCTTATGTTAACCATTTAAGATGTAAATTTCGCTGTGAGAAGTATGAGGTGCCAACTGCTTCCTGCAGGGCAGCAGTGAAGGGAGGTTTGTGTGCTAGCGCTATGGAGTGAGTATGCCCGTATGCCAGCTCTCGCTGAAAAGTAGAGGCGGTGTGTGGCTAAAACCATGGTGATGGCTCAGTACAGACCTTTGTTGAGGGAGTGGACTGAGAAAACTTTATTTAAACATACATACATATACACACATATACATATATGAACAATAATTAGAGAAGAGAGATTTTAGTATATAAAACTAGTTAGAAAAAAAAGAATGGATCGCTACATAGCATATTTATAGATGAGAACTCCAGTTTTCTATTTACTTACATTACACATTCATCATGAATTCAATGCAGTCTTCATTTTGTTCTGTAACTAATATAATTTAGTAAAACAAAAATGTGACACAAGATTTCTTTCTGTACTCCCTGGTGGCTTGTTAACATTTTTGAGTTCTTGTAGTGACTGTATTTCAAGGATGGAATTTTATAGTGCGGTCTGTAGTGACTTTATTTTCAAAATTATCCAATGGAGTTTTAGATGTTGCATTTATTTTACGTTATGCCTTGCACTATCTATTTATTTTTCTTGTTTAAATATTATGGCAAATGTGTAATCAAATATTAAAATGCATCTTTTATTTAAGGCTTATGACATACATGTTGTATGGTAGCTTACAGACATTACACAATTAAGAATATTGAAACAATTAAATAAATGAAACATGAAAATAGATTTCCTTCCTCTACCTCTTCCTGTGCTTTAGTTCTTGTTGTTCAACTTTTTTGATTGCTATAACCTTCAATTATGGATAATTTTTACTCTTTTCATTTAAATGGAGAGGATGTGAGGTTTGTTTTAATCTCCCACACACTAAGCTTGTTGATTTCTTTCCCATTAGCAATGCTTTATCTAATGAATGTTTGGGGACCTAATTATCATGTGGCCTGTCATCAATCACTTCTGTATTACAGAGTGTTATGTCACAGGGCTAATTCACAAAGTGGGTTAATGATTGATGATCACTAGGTGCCTTGTGAAATAATAGCTTTTGGCAGCAGGAAACATATCACCTATCTGTGGGTGTCTTTAAGTATATTGGAGAGTAATTCAAGCCTTACTAATGTTTTACTATCAAAATTTAGATTTCTGTATAATTTTGCAAACCATATGGAAGTAACATTATAGAACTCACAGGAAAGGCCTCTGTGTAAGTAGGTCTCTCGTGTGATGCTACTCGTATTCCTAATGGCATAAGGTATCTTCCGTTCTCTGCCACAGGTTAGGAGGAACCTGTGCAGATTTTACTTAAACTTAGGAATCTTCTTTCAGGGTATCTTAACCAAGCTACAAATAATATCAAAATGAAGTTTTCTGAGTTTCTGCTAGTCTGTGAGTAGTTCCTCATTTTTATGTTCTTGTTTGTTCTCACCTTTTTAAAAATTTATTTTTAAATATTTTTACATATATATTTATATCATTACACATACATAAAATAAAATGCATATAGCAAAAAGAACAACAGAATACTCACAAATTACTTTCCTGTTACACTCCTAGTGTATTGGCTGTTTGTATTTTGTCTTCTCACCTTTTAATAAAATGGTTCAGCTTTATTGTGGATGAATTTTATTGCTACCACATTTTCCTTTCAGCCATTTTAAGTTCAGAGCAATGAATGCATACATCTGTGCAGTTGTTCTTAGCATGAAAATAAGCCGATAAACACCTTTTTTTTCCCCCCAAAGTTGAGGTTTGGAGTAGACAAGGAAAATTTCATGTTCTCTTTAAATAGGAAATGTTTCCTCAGGCTTTTAAAAACTGATTCCTTTTTCACATAGTTTTTTTGTTATGTTGAATTTTAAAAAATTTAATTCACATTTTTAATACTTTTTTACATGAGTCTATGTTTATATCATTTCCATACATCCCTCTTCTAACTCCAACTCCTTCTGTGCCTTTCTCACTCTCTCTCTCAAGTTCATGTCCTTTTCTTTATGTTTTCATATGTATATATTATTTTGTGTCTATATAAATACAGTCTGCTGAGTCCATTTGGTATAGTTCATATGTATGTGGTTTTAGAACTGACCACTTCTGGCTGGAAACCTATCAGTGACTGGGGAAATGATTCTTCTTTTGCCAGCAGCCCTAAATTGTGTGTAGTTCTTCATCTAGGAGTAGAGACTTCTGGGGTTCCCTCCATCCAGGTTGGATGTCAGCTGTTATTGCTATTACACGGGTTGTCTTTAAGCAGCTGTATTGAGGTTTCATAGGTGTTGCTTCCTTGTGATATATAGAAGACACTCTCTCCAGCAAACATCCAGATTTTCTGGTTCTTAAAATTTCTGTTCCTTCTTCCCTGATGTTCCCTGAGCCTTAGTTGCAGGGAGTGTTGTAGTTGTGTCATTGGCATTGATCCCACTACAGTCACTTGTTTTCTGTATTCTGACCAATTGTAGATTTCTGTATCACTCTCTGTCTTTTACAAAATGAGACCTCTTTAATGAAAGGTATTTATAAGGCAAATACAGGCATAGTGTCAATGAGATAGTCCCAGTGTTGGCAAGGATATGAGGAAAGGAGAACCCCCATTCAATTGGGTGGAAATACAACTTGGTGCCATCATAATGGAGCATGCTCAAAAATGTAAAAGTAGGTCTACCACATGACCCAACTATACCACTCCTTAACATATGTACAAAGGACTTCATGTCCTACTCCACAGATACTTGCTAAGCCATGGTCATTGCTGCTCAATTAAAAAGAATTAGAAAATGGATACAAAATAAATTTACTTCAGCTGATTAATGATAAGTGAAAATGTGCATGTGTACAACATAATTATATTCAGTTGTAAAAAAAAAACCCAGTGAAATATGTAGGTAAATATATGGAGTTTAAAAAAATATTATATGGACTGAGATAACTAGATCTAGAAGTACAAATGCTATGTGTTCACACTTACTTATGGGTTCTAGTTCTGTATCCTCAGATGTGAGTATGTATCCTGGAGTAAGAACAGATGTGTAATAAAGGACCATGGGGTTAGAAAGACAAGGGACATAGTAGGACACGGTGCTGTGAAGAATGAAATGGATAAAAACATGGGAAGGGGAGTTATCTGGGGAGACTGTGTGTGTGTGTGTGTGTGTGTGTGTGTGTGTGTGTGTGTATGTGTATGTGTGTGCCTGTGTGTGTGTGTGCGTATGTGTGTGTGTGCGTGTGTGTGTGTGTGTGTGTGTGTGTGTGTATCACCCCAAATTATGTCAGTTCATTTAATATATATAATATATTAATAACCATATATAACAATACAATATTTAATCTATTAAAAATATTTATCAATATATAATATATATTAAATGAACTGATATTACTTAGGGTGATATTGTCCCCCACCAAGAGCTATGGACAATTTAACACAACGTCCAATGCCAGGCATGAGAAATTTCCCTTCAAACGGTTGGTCAGGGAGTTGACTAGACTCCCTAAATAATGTAGGGTACTGAAGGTCCTGTGTAAGCCCCACCCCCAACCGCCTTCAGAAGAGAGCATGCCTTCCAGGATATCCATTGAGCACAGCATAACAAGATAAGACTGGGCACACACCTTCATATCAAGGCTTGCTGGGGCAACCCAGTAGGAGGAAAAGGGTCCCAGGAGCAGATGAAAGAGAGACACCATGGCTCCCACTGTTAGGAGTCCCACAAAATCCCCAAGCCAAAAACCACAACTTGTATGCAGAGGACCTAGTGCAGAGCTGTGCATGTGTCATACTTGCTGCTTCAGTCTCTGTGAGCCCCTATGAACCCTGCTTAGTTTATTCTGTGGGCCATAGTCTCCTGGTGTCTTTGGCCACCCTGGCTCCTAGAATTCTTCCTCTCACTCTTTCACTGAGTTCTTTGAGCCCCAAGGGCGTGGACCCAATGGAGAGCCCCACTTTGGCCTCTCTCTCCACTTAATGTTTGGCTGTAGGTCTCTGCATATGCTCCCATCAGCCTCTCTGATGTCAACTGAGCTAGGCAGCAATCTTTGCATATATAAGAATATTATTAGGAATAATTTCATTTTTTTCTAACATAAGTCTCTGGGCTAGTTGAGAGACCCCCATGTAGCCTCATCATTAAAGAAAACTGACTTTTCCCTCAGCTGTCATAAGCCAATACATTTTCCACTAAGGGTAGGGCTACATGCTCACCCTGACCCCAGTGTTTACATAATTTTTGAAGAAGAAATGTAAATGGAAGGATGCTGTCTCATCATTTTTGTCTCAGCAATTAAGTTTTTCATAGTATGTACAGAATTCCGAGCAAGTGAAACTTGGGAAATTATTTGCGTAGATTAGATTGAGAGCCTTTTCTCAGATGTGAACACTGGAAGGTGAACGCCATATGCCCAACCTTTTTATGTTTAATCTTTGTGTTCATGTACAGAATAATCTACCACATAGTTTTTATTCCTTTAGCAATTTTTAATAGGTGAATTGGATTGATAAGATATGTTAAATATTTTAAGATAGATATAATTTCTTTTTAATGAAATTTAGCATGCTTAAATATTTTCTTTTTTTTTTTTTTTTACTGTCACATTACTTGGATAAGAGTCTTTTATCATGGCATTTTCATACATGTCTACAATGAACTTTGATCATACGTACCTTCATTCTATTTTTCTTTCCTCTGTCTGATGTTTCTGTTTATCTCCTCCCTCCATAACTTTTTTTTAATCTAGATTTTACCTATGAGAGAAGAACATGCAGTTTTCTCTGCTTTTCCGAGATTAGCTTATTTCTCTTAATTGTTTGCTCTTGTGTTTTATTCATTTTACTCTATTGTGTATATTTGTCATACTTCTTTCACCTACTTATTCACGGACAGGCAGTCAGGCTGATTGTTTTGTCTATTGTGCTAGGAACTGCTGGAGATGAAGGTATTCCTATTTTATACTGACTGATGTATTTGGGTATTTACCTAAAAGTGCTTTAGGATGATATATTCTATTTGGAGTTTTGGGGTACATGCTTTGCTGAATTTCATTGAGGGGGGATCTGATTTACATTCCTATTAGCAATATTTAAAAGGTCCTTCTATATTTTCATCTATTAAAAATTATACATTAAAAATGTGTTTTGGTCATCTTTTCCCCAATGACCTCTGTACAAATATCCGTGATATTCTCTAATCCAGTGCCCTCCCCTCTTATGGCAATAATTTCCTGAGTCCAGTTGGTTCTCAGTATATGCATACTAGGTACTGCTCAGACTACCATGGGCACCTTCTATTTTGCTGCATCTTTACCAACTTTTATTGTTTATTGTTTTCTTAAGGAGAGCCATTCCGACTATGGATGGAACTTAACTGTAGTTTTGATTTTAATTATCTCTATGAATAAGGATATTGACTATTTTCTTTCATTAGTGTACTTGTGTACTGTCTAGTTCATTTGCACATTGATTAGGTTATTATTTCAGTGTTGATTTTTCTTACTTCTTTATATATTATGGATACTAATTCCCTATATCATGAATTTCTTGTAAAGGTGTTTTCTCATTCCCCAATTTTTCTTTTCTATGAGGAAGCTCTCTAATTTTGTTACTGCCCTCACAATGCAGTTGTGTCTTAAACTATTGGAGTCCTGTTCAGAAATTCCTGTCTAATCCTGTATTTCGAAGTGGTTTCTCTATGTATTCCTCTAGCAGTTTCACTTTTTTGTTACACTTTGAATATATTTTTGTTATTTCTGTGGGTATGAGAGAGGAATCTAGTTCATACTTGTACATGTGAATATCTGGTTTCCTAAGCACGGTTTGTTGAGGATCCAATGGTTAGAATATTTTTAACTTACTATGGTTTTGCTGCATGGTTTTAGTCTTCCTCTCTAAGTGTTCATGCAATTATATTAAACATAAGAAGTTTTACTAGGTCCTGGTCTTAGATAAAGAACCACAGGCAATTACGGGATGCTGAGAGCCAGAGAAGCAATACTCTCAGGATGATTACCACATTTGGTTATCTAATACTAAGTAGCTATCTGTAAAATCACTTACATGCAAAGAACATTATACACACTGAGAAGGTTGTATTTATGTATTTAGGAATGTGTGTGTGTGTGTGTGTGTGTGTGTGTGTGTGTGTGTGTGTGTGTAGCAGCAATTAAAGAAAAAGAGCTATTAGTCTGAATGAGAGAAAGCAGGTATATTCAAGGTGCTGGAGGGAGGAAATGGAAGGGGGCTCATTATGTCATTACATTATAACTTCAAGCATATATTAACTACAGCAAAGATAACAAACTGACGGCTGGCTATATTGACACACATGTATTTCTTTTATTCACAAGGCTGAGGCAGGTATCAAATGGATACTTGGAAACTGTAGCTTACACACACACACACACACACACACACACACACACACACACACAAATCCTAAAACAGAATATCAGAGCGAGTCATATTTGTGACTGTAATTATGCTGCCTGAGTCAGTCGGGAGAAGGTGAGTTTCCAGGTTCCTGAAGTGTTTAGAGCTATACTTGTACGATGAGGAAACAACTGGCGATGCTTCCCTGTTAATGACACCACCCTGAAAACACTTCCCAGCCGTGGAAGCTGCCCCAGCAGCTAAAGTGCTTGTTGATTACACATGAGGACCTGTGGCCTGGCTTCTAGCACCCATGTGGAAAGCTGTAGCATCACACAGCAGGAACCTGGTACTTAGGCATAGACAGGAGGATTTTCACAGAGCCAGGCCTGAATGGCAGATCCTGTCTCAGAAACTAGCTGCTGTGATGAGCAGGAGAGCACACGAGCCTGCACAGTAAGAATGAATGAGTGGCTGCCTTTTACATCTCTAACCCTGTTTTGCTTATGAATGATAGCTGAAAACAGCTCTTAATTATATATATATATATATATATATATATATATATATATATATATATATATATATATATATATAAAAGTAAAGATTTAACCTACAAAGGCTCCAAGAAATGCAATCATCAGTCTTTGCTCAAGACGCACACCAGACAGAACTAGTGTGGTTATTGTTTAAGTTTTGCTTCGGTTGCCATACTGTTGAGATTTTGTGAGTGCAGCATTTTGTCTGCAAGACTGTCTCACATAAGCTGTCCTAGTACCCCTTTCTCTCACTCTACCTTCCGTTCATGGTGTTTTTCTGAGCCTTGGGGGGGGCGTTATATTGTAGATGTATTAGCTGGGGCTGAGGACCCTAAAGGCACTCATTTTCTGCAGTTTTACTAGTTGTGAATTGTTGTCTGAGCCTCCGTTTACTACAAAATGAAGCTTCATTGGTGAGGGCTGAGAACTACACTTATCTTTGAGAATAAGGAAAGGCACTTAACATACTGTTAGAAGCTATATTGGTTTAGGGAAATGGAGTAGTTGGTCCTACTGTAGGGTCTTGTGTCCTCTCCAGCCACTGAGGGCTGGGTTAACAGTACCGAGCTTCAGTTCCTTCCCATTGAGTACACTTGAAGTCCAATTAGACGGCCATTGGTTCTTCCCAAGGTAAAAATAGCACTATTGCGCCTATAAGGCTATCTTGGAAAGCCAATCACTGCTTTGCGTTGCAGGCTTTATCGTTGTGCAGATCTATTGACTACACTCGTCTTTTGTCAGGTTGCATAGCACTTGCTGATATTATGAGCATTAGCCTTCAGAGGGAAAGCCTCCCCGGAAGGACTGGTTCCGTCCCTCCAGGCCTGTTTTGGAAGTTTATGTTATCCTCAGCAATAGCATCTTACTCTGAGGTTGTAGCGGTGTAGCCAAGGACAATAGGAATGTCCTGTTTGGTGGATTTCCAGGCCTGTTGACAAAGTTCTCCTTGCCTTCACTGGGGTGTTTAAGTAATACATGATTCCTGTAGGGAGCATTATCACACATATGGCATAAAATCCATTCAGTGCACACACATGCCCACACACTCACACACGCACACACTTCCTAGCTCTGAACACTTAGATTTGACTACGTAGGCTGGCATGACGGCAGAGGCTGGGAAAGTTGAGGGGACAGTGGCTGGAGAGGAAGAGAAGGAACCGAATAGATGGGGTTGTAGGACACAGCGACTTCAGAGGAGCAAAGGGGAAAAGTACGGGTGCTTAAGTAGAGGATGGGAGGGAGTACAGTAGAGTGGGCGGGGGGTGGGGGGGGAGAGAGATAAACAGCACTGACAGCATTTGAAAAAGCCACAGGGAAACACTGCGATTTTATTATTTTTTTTAAATTTATGTTACATTTGATAAACTAGTAGTAACAGCTGAATACATACTTTCTAGTAGAAACATTTTATTTCATCACTTTTATTCATCTTTGCCACAGTTTCTGAATCGGATATTTCCCAGGAAGCTGATGACATGGCTATGGAAAAAGAAAAGTATGTTGAGGAGCTGAGAAGAGCACTGGTGTCAGGATCAGAAGCAGCTGACACGTACAAGTTCGTCTTTTCTAAAGAGGCTTGCCATTTCTCCATCGAGAAAGAACTGAAAGATGTTTCAGTAAGTAAGCTTTCCACCAGCTTGTTTGTCTCCATGGATTTCTTTCACATTTAAGTAGCGGTCCTGTCGTTTTTGGAACCCCTCTGACATACCAAGACATTCTTTGGTATCCTCATTAGTATGCTTCAATTTTTATAAAAGAGTATAAATTTTTTTTATAAAAGAAAGCATATATATTTAAGAGGTGTTTCTGTGTGCATGTACTTATTTGTGAGTATGTGTCTCTGTGTGTGCGTGAGAGGGAGGGAGGGAAGGAGTAAGGGATACACACACACACACACACACACACACACACACACACATACGTATACACACACACAGATTATATATATATATATATATATATATATATATATATATAGAGAGAGAGAGAGAGAGAGAGAGAGAGAGAGAGAGAGAGAGCGAGAGAGAGAGAGCGCTGTGTCCCATGCATCATGATCAGAGGCCTCTGTTTGCCCTTCAGCCCTGTTCACATGTCCTTTTTTTTTTTTTGCATGTACTTTTATCTACTGAGCCATCTCCCCAGCTCACAGTGCTTCAGATTTAAAGTTCATGACACATTTCTTTTACTACAGTGTGGAAAGTAAATAATAGAAAATTTATTTACTCTTAAATATTTAAAACATTTTAAGGATTATAGTTAATTTACATGAATGAGCAGTTTTGAAAGATTGAGGTCAAGACTTTTAGACATATTCAACCTGGTTTTCCCAACATAAGAATGGGAAAACAGTTTTAGAAAGAAAACAATAAATTTACTTTTGCCTATTAATAACTAATTTTCTTTCTCAGAGTAAATTTGAAAATTTTCTTATTATATTATTTTACATTAGCTGTAATGCATTTTTATTATATTCAAGTTATTAAACTAATCATTTGAAAATAGGTGAAAATTTAAACTGACAACTGCAATTTAGTATCATGTTCTTTCTGTGATCCAAGCTCAGTGACATGATATTACACACAGTACAACTGCTGCTTTTCCTATTCAGCAGGCATGTGTTTAGTCAGCTAGTGTTATTTGCACTAACACATGCCTGGTTAGTGTGGAGCTCCTGGTGCCTGTGCCGTGGTGCGATGCTGGGGCTCCACAGGTGCAATGCTGGAGCACTTGCCCTGCCTTTAATTGATGGGCGTCATCGAGCTCTGCTGATTCTGTGAAGAAAAACTTCTAATTCCTCATGACACCCATTATTTACAGTTGGCTTGCTATATTTCTGAATTGTAGACTGGCAGTAATCTAGACAATTTCTTGCTTTCTACCCTGACATTGATCACTCTTTATCAAAACCAAGGCCTTGAATACTGTCCTTTCAACTGATTTTTACTACTGATTAAACAACATAAAAGTACCCTGGAATGCACAGGAGTAGTGAGGCCTTAGACAAATTGCCTTCAGCTGTCACATTTCAAATGAAGTGGTTGGCCCCGTGTTTATTTGTTGTTTCTGTGTTGATAAGCTTATTCATGCCTGATTTTTGGTTAGTTCATTGAGGTAAAACTCTTTGTGGTAAGGTCAGCCTGTGGATGCAGCTGAAACCCTGACAAGCATATTCAGCCAAACCTCCTTGGGAATCTTCCATAATGCCATGTGTTTCTGCTAATTGATTTCAGAGTGATGCTATCTTATACATCCATCTGCTGGCAAAAATGTGCTGACAGTTGCACACATGGCAAAATACTCTAAGGTTCATTGCACTTGGATGACCCAGACATTGTAAAGGAGTTTGTAATGCTTTCCTTAATGACACAGAGAACGGACAGTTGCCAAAAAATGACCTCTGAAACTTAGAAGAATGGGAAAGAATGTACAGATTCAATGCAGAAAGCTGTACTGACTTGTGTTGTGTTTCCACATAGTACTGTTCCCATGGCAAAGAGACTTGTGTGAGTCCCAAGTGCAGTGGCATCTAGTCTGCCCCACTGGCATTCACAGTTTGAGGTGTTTCTTGCCATCATTCAAAAGCTTCATGTGCCAAATGGTGTTTTCAGGATCACTGCACAACTTGAACTTTTAGAATAATATACAAGTCATGTTAGGGTTGTGGGAAATTTAAATTTTACTATCCATTAAAAACACTATTAATAGTTTTGTTCTAAGACCCGTTTTTTTTAAATGAAAAATTAACTCATATTTTTCTTGAATATTACAATTTCCAGTGTAAGAAGATGCTTAGGTACATATTTGTTGATGTTAAGGTTTTAGGAAAGAATGCGTTCACAGGTTTTATGAAATCAGCTTTGAATTTATAACTAATTTCATAAATGTGTGTATATTCTGAGTAGAATTTTTTAAAAAGATACTTTTACTTAATCTTTTTATTTATTTATTTATTTATTTATTTATTAATTAATTATTTTCACTTAATCTTAATATGTTCTAGAATAAATATTATATGATCAGCTAGAGTCTAATACCATTTATATGTGAATCTGGCCACTAAGAACTCTGTAGATGACAGCAAGCTGATGTGTACTTTGGCGTCAGCATTGGAGTTGATCGTGCCTTTATCGTAATAAAACCAGTCTTTGCCAGATTATTCCTTCAACTTTTCACAATTCATGCTGACTTTGTGGTAGGCACTTGGTCACTTGACACTATTCTCATAATATCCTTTTCTTAGTTTGCTTTGAGTATAGATTTTTTTTGTAATAAATAAATACTAGTTGGGCATGGTGGCACATGCCTGTAATCCCAGCACACAGGGAGGCAGAGGCAGGCAGATATATATGATTTCAAGGCCAGCATGGTCCACAGAGTGAGTGTGGGACAGCTAAGGCTACACAGAGAAACCCTGTCTTGAAAAACGAAACCAAAAACAAAAAACAAAAGAACAGGAAAAAGACAAAATGCATTACAAGAATAGTCTTGTCTCATACAATACATCCTGAATGCAGTTTCCCTTTCCTCGACCGCCCCCCTCAGCTTTGCTCCTCCCACCTCCCCATTCCTCCCAGATTCATTCCTCTTTCTGTTTTCCTTCAGAATAGAGCTAGCCACTCAGTGATATCAACTGAACATGGCGCAACAGGTGACAATAAGACTAGGCATAAACTCTCATATCAAGGATGGACATGGCAACCCAGTAGGAGGACAAAGGTGCCAACTGCAGGCAAATGAAAGTCAGAGACACCCTTACTCCCACTGTAAGGACGTCCTCAAGAACACCAGGTTACAGTAACATGTATGCAAAGGACCTAGCAGAGACCCATGTAGTCTCTGTGATGAGCTCCTGTGAACACTGCTTAGTTCATTGTGTGGGTTGTGTTCTTCTGCTCTCCTAGACCCCTCTGCCAACTTAATCCTTCCGCCCTTTCTTATGTGGGGTTTCTCATTCTCCACTTAATGTTCGGCTATGGGTCTCTGATGACAACTGCACAAGGCACTGGTCTCTGAGTATAGCAGAATTTCATTAAGTGGTCTGACCATCCTCTGGTTCCTGGCCATCAACTGGTTGGCCACTCTCACTATTTCTGCACTACCATTACTTCAACACATTTTGTAGATAGAGCAAACTGTAGGTATAAAGTATTCTGGCTGGGTTGGTGTCCCAGACCCAGCACTGGAAGCCTTGCTCGGTTCCAGAGGAGAGCTGATTCAGACACGGTATCCTTTACTACTAGGAGTCCTTGCTAGGGTTATCCTCAGATTCCAGGGAGTTTCCACTGCAGTAGATTTCTGTATTGCTGTACCCTAATTCCAGTCATCTCTCCTGTACTCTCTTCCTCCCTCCCCACCCCCTTGCCAAATTCTTCCTGTTCCCATCCACACATGCCCCTAGTCTGCTCACAGAATTTATTTGATTTCCACTTTCCAGGGAGATCCATATGTCTCGCCGCCTTGGGCCTTCCTTGTTACTTAGCATTTGCGAGTCTGGATTATAGAATGATTATCCTTTACTTAACACCTAATGCCTACTTAAAAGTGAGTGCATACCATGCTCATCTTTCTGGGTGTGGTTTACCTCAGGATGATATTTTCTAGTTTCACCCATTTGCCTGCAAATTCCATGATGCCATTTATAATAGCTGAGTAATAGTCCATTGTATACCACAGTTTCTTTATCCATTCTTCAGTTGAGAGACATCTAGGTTGTTTCCAGTTTCTAGCTATTAAGAACAAACCTCTATGAACATAATTGAGTAAGTGTCCTTGTGGTAGGATGGGACATCCTACGAGCATATGCCCAAGAGTGGTATAAGTGGGTCTTGCTTGCAAATTCAGGTGGATCCATTCCCATTTTTTTTTTTTGAGGAACCACCGTATTGATTTTAATAATAGCTCTCTGAGCTTGTACTCGCAACCAGCAATGGAGGAGTGTTCCTCTTACAGCACATCCTCTCGAGCATGGGCTGCCACTGTGTTTTTGATCTTAGTCATGCTGACTTGTAAGATGGAATCTCAAAGTAGTTTTGGCTTACGTTTCCCTGGTGTCTAAGGGTGTTGAACATTTCTCTAAATGTTTCGAGGCCAGTTGAGATTCCTTTCTTGAGAATCTCTGTTTAGATCTGTACCTGGTTATTTAATTGGATTACTGGTTTTTTGATGTCTACTTTCTTTAGTTCATTATGCCCTCTGTCAAATACAGAGTTATGAAAATCATTTTCCATTCTGTAGGCTGACATTTTAAACTATTGACAGTGTCCTTTGCCTTACAGAAGCTTTTCAGTTTCATGAGGATCCCTTATTAATTGTCTATCTTAGTAACTTTGCTATTGATGTTCTATTCAGGAAGTTATCTCCTGTAAGAATAAGTTCGGTACTCACTTTCTCTCATATGTTCAGTGTATACGGTTTTATCTTGAGGTCTTGTGTTCATGGTGATAGATATGCATCTACTTGCATTTTCTACATGCTGACATCCACTTATACCAGTACCATTTGTTAAAAATGATTTCTTTTTTCCACTGTGTGTTTCTGGTTTCATTATCAAAAATCAGATGTCCATAGTTGTATCGGTTTATATCTGGAATTTTGATTTGATTCCATTGATCCGTATGTCTGTGTTTAATGTCAATACTATGTTATTTTTATCTTATCAACTTTTTTTTTTTATAACTATAGCTCTGTAGTACAGCTTGAAAACAGGATGGTAATACATCTGGAAGTTCTATTTTTTTTTTCCCATGTGAAGTTCATAATTTTACTATGTTAATCCTACCAGTCCATGAACATGCAAGATTTTTTCACCTTCTGAGATCTACGTCAATTTGTTTCTTCAAAGACTTCAAGTTTTTGTCATGCATATCATTCACTTGGCTTGGTAAATTTACCCTATAATATTTTATATTACTTGTGGCTATGGTGAAGGGTGTTGTCTCCCTGATTTCTTTCTCAGCCCATTTGTCATTTGTATATAGTAGGATTACTGCTTTTTATTTATTTATTTATTTATTTATTTATTTATTTATTAAAGTATCTAGCCACTTCTCTGAAGGTGTTTATCAGTTGTAGGAGTTCCCTGGTGGAACTTTTCATGTCACTTTTGTATATATCTTATCATCTGCAAATAATGATACTTTGACTTCTTCCTTTACAATTTGTATCTAACTTGATGTCCTTCAGCTGTGGGGTGGTGCACACCTTTAATCCCATCACATGGGAAGCAGAGGCAGGCAGTTCGAGGCTAACCTGGTCTACAAAGTGAGTCTAGGACAGTCAAGGCTACACAGAGAAACCCTGTCTTGAAAAGAAAGAAAGAAAGAAAGAAAGAAAGAAAGAAAGAAAGAAAGAAAGAAAGAAAGAAAGAAAAAGACCAAATCCAGTTGTCTTATTGCTTTAGCTAGAACTTCAAGTACTATAATGAAACTATGGAGAGAGTGAGCAGCCTTGTCTTGTTCCTGATTTCACTGGAATTGCTTTGAGTTTCTCTCCGTTTAATTTGGTGTTGGCTCTAGACTTGCTACAAATTGCCTTTATTATGTTTAGGTATGTCATTGGTCCTTGTATCCTTGGTCTCTCCAAGATTATTATCATAAAGGGGTTTAGATTTTGTCATAGGCCTTTTCAGCATTTAGTAAGATCATCATGTCGATTTTTCATTTAGTTTGTATATATGTTGTATTATATTTTATTTCATATATTGAGCCATTCATGTACCATGGTGCATTCTTTGGTTTGGTTTGCAAGTATTTTATTGACGATTTTCGCATCTATGTTCATGAAGGAATAGTAATTCTCTTGTTGAATCTTTGTGTGTTTTGGTTATAAAAGTGACTCTGGCCTCATAAAAAGAATTAAGCAACATTACTTCTGTTTTTATTTTGTGTAATAATTTGAGGAGTATTGGATTTAGCTCATCTTAGAAAGTCTGGCAGAATTCTTCACTAAAGCTGTCTAGTTGTGGGCTTGTTTTTGGTTGGGAGACATTTAATGACTACTTCCGTTTCCTTAGGGGATTGTAGGTTCACTTAAGTTACCTGATATTGATTTAACTTTGGTAAGTGGTATCTGTAGAGAAAATGATCCAGTTCATTTAGATTTTCCAATTTTGTGAAATACAAGTTTTTAAAGTATGACCGAATGATTCTTTGGATTTCCTCCATGTCTGTTATGTCCCCCTTTTCATTTCTGATATTGTTAAGTTGCACATTGTCTCTCTACCTTATAGTTAGTTTGGACAAGGGTTTCTCTATCTTTTTAATTTTTCTCAAAGAACCAACTCTTTATTTCATTGATTCATTCTATTGTCCTCTATGTTTCTATTTTACTTTATTTCTTTCACCCCTCACTTTATTTCCTGCTGTCCACTCTTCTTGGGTATGCTTACCTGTTTTTGTTCTAGAGCTTTCAGGTGCATTGTTAATTTCCTTGTGTGAGATCTCTCTGATATTTTTATGAAGGTGTTCAGTGCTATGAACTTTTCTCTTAGCCCTTCTTTTATTGTGTCCCATATGTTTGTGTATATTGTGCATTCATTTTCATTGAATTCAGAAAGTCATTAATTTCTGTCTTTATGGCAGTCTTGATTCAGTAAAGATTTGTTCAATTTATCTGAGTTGGTAGGCTTTCCCTCATTTATGTTGTTATTGAAATCCAGCCTTATCTATGGTAGTCTGATAATATGCAGCGGCTATTTCAATTTTCTTGTATCTGTTGAGACTTGCTCTGCGACTGAGTATGTGATAAATTTTGGAGAAAGTTCCATGAGGTACTGAGAGGCAAGTATGTTCTTTTGTGCATTGGTGAAATGTTCTGTAGATATCTGTTAGGTCTATTTGGTTTTTAATGTCTGCTAGCTCCAGTGTTTATGCTTAGTTTTTGTTTGGATGACTTGTCTGATGGTGAGGTGGGGTATTGAAGTTTCTCACTGTCAATCTGTGGAAATCATTGTGTCTTTTAAGATTTAGTAATGTTTCTTTTATAAACATGGGTACCCTTGCATTTGGAATATATTGATAATTGAAATGTTGTTTTGGTTAGTTTTACCTTTGATGAGTATGATGTTTCCTTCCCTGTCTCTTTTGATTAATTTTTTTTTATCTTGTTAGGTATTAAAGTGGCTTCACCAGCTTGCTTCTTAGTTCTACTTGCTTAGAAAATCTTTTTCCAACACATTTTGCTGAGGTAATGTTGATCTTTGATACTGAGGTGTGTTTCTCGTATGTAGCAGAAGTATGTATCCTGTTCTCTCTTTCCTTCTCTTAGCCTATGTCTTTTTATTGCGGAATTGAATACATTGATATTGAGACACATGACAAGTGGTTGTTAATTCTTATTTTGTTGTTGTTGGTGGTATTGGTGGTTTTGGTTTTTATGGGTGTTGATATTGGTGGTGTTTGTGGTGTGCGTATGTATGTGTGTGTGTGTTTGTGTATGCATGTGTGTGTATATTCCTTCTTTGGGGTTTGCTAATGAGATTTTGAAGTTATTTATTGCCTGTGTTTTGTGGGTGGGGTTAATCTCCTTGGTTTGGAGTGTTTTCTTATAGCACCTTTTATAGGGATGTATTTGTAGATAGATATTGTTTAAATTTCACTCCGTCATGGAATATCTTGTTTTTTCCATCTATGGAGATATTAAGTTTTCCTTGGTATAGTAATTTGGGCAAGCATCTGCAGAACATCTGTCTAGGCCTTTCTGGCTTTTAGAGTCTCTGTTGAGAAGTAGAGGGCAATTGTATAGGTCTTCCTTTATATAGTTCTTTTCCCTTACAGCCGCTAATATTCTTTCATTGCTGTGTATGATTAGTGTTTTAGTTATTATGTGGAGAGGGGGACTACCTATTTTGGTCCAATGTATTTGGTCTTCTGTATGCTTCTTGTAACTTTATAGGCATCTTCTTTAAGTTAGGAAAATTTTGTTGTATGATTTTGGTGAAATTAATTTCTAGGCCTTTGAGCTGTGATTTTTGTCCTTTTTAAATTTCTTTTGTTCTTAGATTTGGTCTTTTCTTATAGTCCCAAATTTCCTGGATGTTTTGTATCAGTAAGTTTTCAAATTTAACATTTACTTTTATCCATGTATCAATGTATTTTTATCATATCTTCAACACTGGAGATTCTCTCTTCCATCTTTTGTATTTTGTTGATGAAGTACTATGGTTCCTGTTCACTTACCTAGATTTTTTATTTATAGAATTTTCTCACTTTGTGGTTTTTAAAAATTGCTTCTATTTCCATTTTCAGGTCTTGAACAATTTCATTCTTTCCTCTAACTTTTTTTCTCATCTTTTTTTTTGTTTGTTTTGTTTTTTGTTTTTGTCTTTTTTTAAGGGATTAAGTCAATTCCTCTTTAAGGATTTCTATAATCTTCATAAAGTTGGTTAAGATCCTTTTTGTTTGCCTCAGCTATTTTGCAATATTCAGGGCTTGCTTTATTTGGGTGGCTGGACTCTTGTCGTGACATACATCCCTGGCTATTGTTGATTGTCCTCTTACTGGAGTCTAGGCATTTGGATTAGGGGTGATTAAGGTCTAGGTGCTGATTTCTGAGTGTGTCTCTGTTGGATGGGTATCCTGTTCCACTCCCACCCCAGGTTCTGTTTCCTCTCTTGTCTTCTGTTCTGTATAGCCTGTGGTTTAGCAGGTTTGACTTGGAGGTGGACTTTTGGCAGCAGGGCGTCTAGTAGGGGGTCTCCCTCTGAGCTGGTGCCTGGGAGAAGGTGATAAGGAGGGGAGGGGCATTGGAGGTGGTATTGAAGGCAAGAGGAGAATGGAGGAGGTCCAGATAGGCCCCTGGTCCAGCAGCAAATTTCAGCCTGGGTTTGTCTATCTGTCCTATATTTGATCAAACCTTGAGTTGGGGCTTGGGGAGTGTAGACTGTGGAGGAGGCATGGGAGAAAATTGGGTCTCTGGGAACCAAGAGAGTGGGAGAGTTTCCTAGGTGGGCAGCTTTCCTGCTGTTAAGGCTGCTGTGGCCTAAGTTTGGTGCAACATGATTCAGTAGCCAATGTTGGTTCAAACTTTGGGAGTCTGACCCAGAGTTCTTTGTCTTAATGCAAATTTAAACACACTACAATTGGTGAAAGCTATTCTTGTGAATGAGTAACTCATTCCTGTGTGCACAACAAAGCTTACCTAAATCACTTTGAGGAACAAAGTACACTACAAGTCATATGTGACTACATGAAACTCTCTGTAAAGTACCAGTGACACCTTCCATAGGGATAGCTTCTGTAGATTGTTTGAGAAAAACAGTTTTACAAGGAGGGTCTGGAGGAGGGTCAGGGACTGGAAAATCTTTAGCTACACAGATCGTAAAAAGTCACCAGGCTAGAAAACACATCTGTTGCTGCCCTGTGGGTGGAGAACTGTTTTTTTTTTTCCCCTTGAAGGAACAACACAGTGTGCTTAATATTTCATGTCCTCCTAGTATATGTCTGTGAGCACAGCGACCCTCATGCTCCCTACATCTCTCTTCCTCGTTTTTTTTTAAGAGAAAATTTGGCTGTAATATAGGCCAAGGTTGAATTCATTGCCGGCATGGCTAGCCCAACTGCATGGCAAACATATCAGAATTGTAAGTGAATATCTAGGAGAGGACCAAGGAAAAAGGGAAGCCATTTTAAGCATGAGGCCACTCAAGGTCACTTGAGAAATTTTTTTTATCTCTTTATGCAGGTCGTCAAATTGACTATTGATAGCATGAGAGAAATATGATACATGAAAACATTACATGCCAGGAAACTATGACAACCATGATAATGCTTAGCTAGGAATAATTTATAGTATATCAAAATTTAAAATATAATTTCTGTTATTGGAGCTTTCTAAAGCATACTGAATTATGCTAAGATCTGTACTATACTGTTAATATTGATTAGTTAGATTCATCCAAATCATGTTCCATTCGTGTATCTAAATATTATTGTACCATCTGTTCTTCACAAAACTGGTCCTAATGGATAAAAACTATCCTTGGCATGGCAAAACGACATCATACTGTTTCATATTACAGGCGTGGCTTTTATTCCCCCTGCCCTCTCCCCCCAAAATATGGAATCTGCATTGAAAGTATGAGAACTAACATGTAATACAGTCAGTGAATATAACAGTATCATTTTGGGGCCAGTAGTATGATGTCCTTGTGGTCACCAAGATCTTGCAATGTCCCCAAGTCATCAGCTCGTTTTTCCTCTTGGGAAACATCCTCTTGGTGGGCTTGTCATCTCTCAGGTCATCTGCAGGATGTTGTCCTGGTCTGGCGCATTGGAGCAGGAGCCATCTGGGACCGCTTTGATTTTCTGGACCAAAGCCTTGCCCTAATGTTAGAGGAACGTTTGTCCTTTCTCACTGATTAGTTTCTAGATCTTTTCATTGAACACATATCTTGTGTGGCGTCTTCTTTAGGCAAAATACTTTTGGGCAACAGAAGAGCCATTATTCTTTAAAGTGAAAAAAAAATGAAAGTAAGCATGGCTAAATGTAGTATAGTGTGCTGGAACTTAGGTAGGGTTTAGCCTCTTTTTATTTTTACAATTTGCTGTTTAAGTATTTGATGGTGTCATTCCATAATATCTTGTTCTTAGGGATTATAAGGGATTCCAATAATATGATTAATAGTCCTTAAGTTGCAGATTTTCTTAAGGCTGTTGTTAGTATAAGCAGGGCCATTATGACTTCTTTGTTCTAGTCAGGTCCTAGAAAGGAGAAGGTATATAATAAATGATTAATGACATTTAAAGTGGTTTCACCCTTGTGGGTAGAAACAGCAACTATATTGGAAAAAGTATCCACCATTACACGGACATATTTGAAGCACCCAAATTCTGAGAGATGAGTAATATCTGTTTGCCAAATGTCATTAGATTTTAACCCTTGCAGATTAATTTTACCAGCAGAGGGCAGTGGGGTGAAAGAAGAACAAGAAGAATAGGGTCAAATGGTTTGTCACAAGGTCGAGAGAATTGTAACAATTTTGCATTTTGATGAAGAGGTTCTGAGATTTTTTTTTTTTTTTTTTTTGAGCATCCTGCGAAGAAAGTGATAGGTGCTGGGAGGAGGCCAGTGCGTTAGTGGCTGTGAACTGACCTGGCAAGTTAGAATGTGAGTTATGGAAAAGGGTTGAATTCATTGTCATATAGACATCTGAAGGGAGAGAAATAATCGTGAAGTAACATTAGCAGTGCTGTTGGGTTTCAGTCTTACAGCTTCTAAGAGAGTAACAGTTTGATCCCAATTTGCAAAATAACCTAAAGTTAAAGTATTCATTGCTGAGAAACATCCAATACAAACAGATTGATTACAGTGAGCTCAGACTGTTGAGCTGTACAAGGGCTCAATCTTTTTTTGTTGTTGTTTTTGAGGTTTTGGATTTATGTATAAGACATAAGTTTCTTGCACTTTTGAAGAGCCATCTATAAAATCATTAAAGGTGACCACTATAGGAATGTTAGATGTAATTTTAGGTAATACCCACGAGGTATCTAAAAAAAAAAAATCTTGAAAGGAGATCTTTAGAATAATGATGAGTAGGAGAAGAGACCAAAGCCAAAGTATGATAATGAAATGTCATTGAGGAATCATATTAGGAACAGGGACCCCTGGCTGGAGGACCCTATTCTTTTCATAGTAGCATTTATGCCCCTGAGATCGTGTAACAGTTGGAATTCATTCTTTGTGTTCTATGAATTACAAACATAAGAAAATTCCAAGGACTGACTTAAGGTTCTATGTCCTAGTTGCAATTGTTTCTGAATTAGAAGCTGAGCCTGTTTTGATTTTTCCTTACTAAGGGGCCACTGATCAATCCATACTGGGTCATCAAATTCCCATTGTAATTTAAAAAAAAATTATTTTAAAAATAATTTATTTAGATTACATCCCAATTGTTATCCCCTCACTTGTCTCTGCCAGTTCCACCCTCCTTTCCTCTTTCACCATATTCCCCTCCCCTAGACCTGTGACAGAAGGGGACCTCCTCTTCTACCATATCACAGCCTATCAGATCTCATCCGGATAGCCTGCTTCCCCTTCCGCTGAGTGCCACCAGGCCTCCCCACCAAGGGGAAGTGGTCAAGTAGTGGGCACCAGAGTTCATGTCAGAGGTAGTCCCTGCTCTCTCTCCTACCATGGAGAATGAGCTGTCCATTGGCTAGATCTGAATAGGGGTTTAGGTTTACTGCATGCATTGTCGTTGGTTGGTACAGCAGTTTAAATGCCACCCCTCCACCAACCAGGTCCAGATAGCCCATTGTAATTTTAAAGGCTGTTTTGATGGCCTTTAATCAATGACCCCAATTAGGGGGCTGGTTATGCTTTCTTGTATTATAACTATCAGATGATTTGTTAGTAGCAGTGGCAGAATACTACTCACATGTGTTGTAATTTATCTCTTCCCCATAGATTATATGAAAGTCTTGAGACAATATAAGGCTGCACAGTACCAGAAGAAGAATATTTGTCAGCCCATTTAAGATGTTAGTACATTTTAAAGAATTCTGTTAGCCTACTACCCCTTGTAAAGTGGGGATACTCTAGGCATTGGCCAGTGTGAGAGCCAGTGTTCTTGACTAATAACAGACTGATCTCCTTCAAGGTTCTAAAATACCTTGAAAGGAGTATGTTTCAGTGTTAAGGTCACACTGGGTAGAACACAGATTTTGCATTCCTTCCCTTGAAGGAACGACCTTGTGTGCTTAACATTCCAGATTCCTTTCTAGCTCATGTCCGTGAATACAAAGGCCTCTGTGTCTCTTATACTAAGTGCTTGATGAAATGGTAGACATCATGAAATTTCTCTTAGAGAAATTGTTGACTTGAATATTTTAGCAAATCCCGTATTAGTGTAAATATTTCTGTGAGTTTGTTTGCCAAGTTGGACCTTTTATGCCCAATGTCACTTAAATATAGACGTAGACACTTAGCAGTCGCAGAATACTTTTTAAAATTGTGTGTGATTTCTTTACTTTGATCTAGAGCATTCAAGCGTGCTCTTAAGTTAGTAATATGATCTCTCTCTCTCTCTCTCTCTCTCTCTCTCTCTCTTATTTTTTTTTTATTTTTTATGTAGGGACTTACAGCTGTGAACTTGCCTTTAAGAACTGCCTTCGTTGTATCCCATAACTTTGGGTATCTCATGTATTCATTTTCATTCAATTCCAGAGAATCTTTCATTTCTTCCTTAATTTCTATTTTGTCTCATTTGTTATTCAGTAGAGAGTTGTTCAATTTCCATGATTTTGTAAGCTTTATTATGTTGTTTCTGTTGTTGTTTATATCCAGTTTGAGTCTATGGTGTTGAGTTGCGATGCAGGGTATTATTTTAATTTTTTTGTATCTGTTGAGGCTTGTTTAGTGGCTGAGTATGTGATCAGTTTTGAAATGTTCTCTGAGCTGCTGCTGAGAAGCCCTGAGTGTTTGGGTGAAATGACTGGTAATACATGTTATGAATTTTTCTTTCATGTAAGTATGTAGTGTCCTTCTTATCTCTTCTGATTAGTTTTGGTTGGAAGTCTATTTTGTCACACATTAAAATGGCTACATCAGTTTGCTTCTTGAGCACATTTATTTGAAATATCTTTCCATCATTTTATGCTGAGGAGATTATTCCTCTCCTTAATGTTAAGGTATGTTTCTTAGAGAAGAGGATGGAATCTATTTTCCAATGCTGTCTATTGGTCTGTGTTTTGTTGTTTTGTTTGTTTAATTGGGGTATTGATACCATTGAAGTTGAGACCTATCAGTGAGTAGTGTGTGTTTGGTCTCATTATTTTGTTGTCTCCGAGTAAGTTTTTTCCTCTCTGTTTTGATTTGCTGATCTGGGATTATTTATTCCTTGTGGAATTTTTTTTTTTGGTTGGGGGTTGTGCTTAACCTCTTCAGGTTAAAGTTTTCCTTCTAGAGCCTTCAGTTGTGCTAGATTTGTAGATAGATACTGCTTAAGTTTAATTTGTATGATGGAATTTATTTTCCCAACTATTATAATTAATAATTCTGTTGGGTGTCATAGTCTATGATGACATTTGTGGTCTCTTAAGAGTTTGTAGAACGTACATGGTTTATGCCTTTCTAGCTTTTAGAATTTCCATTGAAAATTCAGGTGTTATTCTAAGAGGTCTGCCTTTATAAGTTATTTGATCTTTTTTCTCAACGGCTTTTAATATTCCTACCTTGATTCGTACCTTTAGTGTTTTTATGTACCATGAGTAATTTTTTTTTCAGTCCAATCTATTTGGTGTTCTGTATGCTTCCCTGGCTGGTGGCTAGAAGGTTGGGTTCCTAGGGAGTGCCTTATTATCATTTCTTAACAGTTTCTACAGCTATCAATATGTTTAGGTCAATGCATTTTGAGAGAGCTTGAAATAAGATATTTCCTCTTTATGTAATATTTTGCTTATAGATAATGACCAAGTATAATGAAGTGTGCCATTTTAATTTCTGGTATAAAATAGTTTGGGTTTGGGGAGTGGGAAATTTAGGAAATTCATGTTATATTTTTATTATATTCTATGCTTTAATACTGGTATAACAATTATAATTAACATTAAAGTGAATACATAATTCATTCAACCCAACAAAGATCCAAGTAATACTAATATGTTAAATTATAGTTATTGGTCTTCTTTCCATCTTTTGAAGCAATGATTAAAGTAGATTTTATGTTTTGAAACATTTATTTCCAATTCAAAATAATATTCATATGAAGGGATACTGTTGTTAGAATTGATTTGTAAGTGTACTGTTCCCTGACACTCCACACTGCTCTCTAACAAGACTACCTTGTAGGTATTCTCTATGACACCTTTCTTTTTGGGTTTGAGATTGTGAGAACAGAACACATTGTTTCTCTTTACTATTTAAGTAACAATTTGTTTGGAATGGTGTGCTTTAAGACAGCTGTGACATCAGAATGGACCACCCACAGAGAGGAGTGAGGGATTAGTGAGCTTTGGCTAAACTGCTGCCACCTAAACAAATATTGCCCATTCTGTGATTTAGTGCCTGGCCTAAGTGGCTACTTAGAAGTGAATCTTTTTAAGTGCTTAAGCTACTGAGATAGAATAAGTAAGAATACTGAACTAATTTGGTGAAAATTTGAAGTCTGATAATTAAATTTTTGAATTGTGGGCACATTATAACATTTGCTTTACTTTTGCATCCTATGTTCTTACAATTATTTTATGCAATATTTGAATCTATTTTCATGCAATTTACTCCTTCACAATTCATTTCATTTTCATTTTTTCCTCTCTATCTTTGGCCTTAGTGGAATTTGAGAATATAAAAAAGCAATTATTCTCTTGGATACTATTAAATTGTAAATATTCATAACATCCAAAGTAAAGTAAGTTAACTCATTATTTTCCAAAGAAATTTCTTGGTGTTTAAAGCTTCCAGAACATGAGTTGTAAGGGCGGGATTTGAATACTAATGTATTTATTTGGGTGGTCAAGTGGTATGTTGTTATAATAGCAGAGGTCACTTGGAGTGCAGTGTTTCCCAGGTGATATAATGAAATGTTCAATTAAGAAAAAACTGCCTGCTTACAGATGAAATGATGATTTAATTGTTCATATGCATACATATGTATATACATGTACATTTACTTGCATATCATATAAGTGAATACAAACATGTCTACATGCATGCATGCATAAATATGTACATACACACATTCTTTCATCAGTGGAATATAATTATTGTTACAGCTACCCACTTCAAAATATATTTTAATAAAAAAATATATCCTAAAGTTTTAGGAATTTTTTTCTTTCTCACAATTGTGAGTGCAAAAGATTTCTTTAGCTCCCGAATTCTAGAATTGTTACTCCATAATAAAGATAATTAATTATTCAGAAGAGTCATGTTTGTGTGATGTATAATCTTTTGGACAAGAGGAATTTGTAGTGTTATGCTACTTATAAGATAACAAATTTCAGAACAAGATTTATTTAAAATGTTCATTAAGTTTTGATTAACATTCTTCTGGAAACATAAGTATACTGCATGTTTCAAGTAGTCTCCTTGTGTGTGGCCCTCAAATTAGTGAGTTTAGTGTTACAATTTTATTAGGCTTACTGTCATAGTCTTCCAGTACTTTGTTTGTTTTTACTTAACTCCAGAATGAAGATTCATTGTTGACTGGCTTATACTAGAGCGATTTAAAATCTAAATCAGGAAGCAATTTTTCAAACATTCTTAATTTTTTCCTAACATATCAAAATATGCATCCACAATACTGTAAAAACTATAAGATTAATATGACTAAAATGTAATTACCAGTAATTTCAACATATAGAATATTTTAAAACATTTGTCCAGTTTTTATATGATATTCATTTCCATAACAGAAATTATATTGTTTTAAAATAGTAATTTCCTTTAAAATTACTTTTTTGAGGATACTTTATCTAAGCCTGCTGTTTTTTTCTTAAGTTTTTGTGGCTTTACACATGTAATAAGAAGCAAATCTTAGTGACTTAAAAATATAGGTGAGTCAAATATAATATATAAGATACTTGTAAAACGAATATATATTCATATGTATGTATGTATGTGTGTGTATGTATGTATGTATCTATCTATCTATCTATCTATCTATCTATCTATCTATCTGGAAAAAGGACTTAGCTGTTACATTTTGAAATTAGTAGGTCATCCCCAAAGTAAATATAGCAGTTGTTTTGAAAGGAGGTAGCCACAAATCATCTGTTTACTGATATATATTCATAGATTCTTCAGGGTGTGTACCATACATTTTTTACCTCTTGAATAACAAACATCGTTGAGAATATCTGACATTAATCAAAGCAGTTCTCCTACCAACACAAGTCTGATCCCTGTGGGATTTCCCTCAGTGCTTTGTCTGGACCAGTTCTCAAGTTAAGTGATGGGGCTTAAGTTGCATTCCTAGGGACCCTGCTTCATCCCTTGATAGGCACCGCTTTAAAGTATTTTTTTTTTTTGTTCAGACGTATGCCTTAATCGTTGCTGTGCTCTTTCCTGTTTCGCCTTCGTCATTCTCTTCTCTGCTTCTACAGTTGTAGGTGTCCTACTGTAAAAGTGATCATTTAGTTGCGTGTGAAGAAAAATATTCCATCAGAATTGTTGACATAGTGTGTGTGTCCATCTAAGGAGTTTTATGCTTTGAGAAGACCTGAGGCTACTAAGAACAAATACAGCCTCATGTTATTTTTAAGTTATTGATCCTCGTGTTGTTTATAAGTTACTCGTCTTTTTTATCATAAAATCAGGATTATTTTTGAATTATTTGAAAAGAATGCTCAAAAAAAAAGAATGTTTATTATTTTTCTGCCTTGAGGCCTGGAATATAAGCATGCAGAAGAATGAGCTTACTGGAGAATAAATGCTTCCCTGTAAAAGTTATGTACAGTGCTACTTAATTTTATATATACTGTGAAACAATATTATTACTATATTTAATATAAATTTGCAGTTATGCATTTCTGCAGTTGCTCTCTAAAGTAACAGATACATATTTTGCTACTAACAAATAAAAACAACTCATATAATTGAGTGAATAATTATATAAAAGCCATGTAAGCCTAGTTGCTATATATTTTGGATAGAATTATGTTAATATCTTTCCAATGTCATTAACTTAAGTTGATAATATAAATTTATAAATATAAATATTGACATATACTAAATAATGTTTTGTTGTTGTTGTTGTTGTTTTGAGGCAGGGTTTCTCTACATTAGCCTTGGCTGTCCTGGACTCGCTTTGTAGACCAGGCTGACCTCGAACTCACAGTGATCCGCCTGCCTCTTCCTCCAGAGTACTGGGATTAAAGGCATGTGCCACCACACCCGGCTTTAAATAATTTTTCTAGATATAAATTGAAATTTTATATTCGACAAAGGATCCTCTGCAGGATTTTTACTTACCAACTAAATGATTAAAATAGAAAATTTTATATTGTTAAGACATCTTTTTTCTCTTGTACTTTTAAATGTTTGTTTTGCTTTCACTATTTTTATGAAATAATAATGATATAGTTATGTATGAATAGCCAAGATGCAGTCAACGTAGAGTAGTCCTCCTCTACTGCTGGTGAGGGAAAGAACATCTTACTGGCATAGGTTGGTTGCGTCCTTGTTGTACTAATGTCTTCTTCCTCCAAGGAAAATATGGAAGTTATTTTTAGTTGTGAAGACAGGGAGTGGGGTATGATTTGTATTGAGTAGAACCTCATTAACATTGATAAATGAGCCTGCTGGCACAAGGTTGTAATCACAGGTCCCGGGAGGTAGAGAGAAGAGGATTATAAGGTCAAGGCCCATGTGGACTACAGAGTGTGATTAAGGCGGTGTGTGAGCAACTTAGGGAGAGTCTATCTCAAAATGCAAAGTAAAAAGAAGGCTGAGGTATATAGTTCAGAATTAAAGGACTTGTCTACTGTGGAGGAGGTTCTATGTTCAGATAAGAACTTACGGCTAAAATATATGATGATAACCCCAATCTTATGGTATGGTGACTTCATCTCTTACAAAGTTCTGTTTACAGTCGTAGGAGATTCTCTGATAGGCTGAAAGGATGTATTTTCTTCCTACTACTTATAAAGTTTGAGTCTTACTACTAGATTGTATCTCCAACATGAACTCTGAATGGATTCAAATCTATAATTTTAATATTAATAAAAATCCATAGAATTTTATTAGAAAGTTAAAGTACTTACCAATTTTATTATCACTTAAATATTTATTCATTTAAAAATATATCATGTGCTAAAAAATTAAAAATATAAAGACTATGAATATTGCCCTGGATTTTCCTTAAGTATTTAAAACTGTTCTAAATTGGAAATTAAATTTATCAAAATGCTTTTCTGAGAGACTTATATATTCATAACATTTAATAATGAAGTATATCATTAAATTGTGTCAAACAAATTCAGTTATTTGAAGCACAAAACAAAAATGTCAAGAAGCCTGTGTTGTACAACTCTAAATAATTAGCTTTCAAATTCAGAATCACACAGTGGTCATATTGAGCAATGCTTTATGTATTCATAATTAAATACAATTAAATATATATACAAATATATATATATATTCCAAATAACATTTTCTGCATGTTTATGCCAATGATGCTTTTGTGCAGTATGCCATGATCAACTCTTTATGCTATAATGTAAAATTCTTTATTCGTATCTAACAAAGAATCTTTTCAGAAATTGCACCAGGTGGCATATTCACGTAGGAAGTCAGTTCTAATTGTCTTTGACTAAAGTTCCTTAGTTTCTTCTAAATACTCTTTCTGCCTTAGCTTCTGCTAGCCTGAACTGAGCATGGCAGTGCTACAGGAGGTAGTGCGGACCTGACCTCTGTTTTTAAGGAGAGAGTGGCTGTGGAGTGATGGTGATCCTGCAGGGGTTCTTGCTTACTTCTCTCTCTCTTTTAAAAATATTTTATTAATTTATTCATGTTACATCTCAATTGTTATCCCATCCATTGTGTCCTCCCATTCCTCCCTCCCTCCCATTTTCCCCTTACTCCCTTCCCCTATGACTGTGACTGAGGGGGACCTCCTCCCCCTGTATATGCTCATACGGCATCAAGTCTCTTCTTGGTACCCTGCTATCCTTCCTCTGAGTGCCACCAGGTCTCCCCATCAAGGGGATGTGGTCAAACTACTTCTCTCTCTTAAGAAAGAGGCTAAAGCCGACCTTAGAAGCAGCACTTTCTGTCCTCTGCAAGTGTGTTGTGGTTGTTTAGCTGTTTTGTTGTTGTTGTTATTGTCATTGGAGTGACTCCTAACAATGGAAGTAGATTGTCTTTGATTCTTCTGCATGCTCCTGTGACTCTTTTCATCCTCCTGGCTTGCCTAGTCCAGCTTTGATATGAGCTTTGTGCCCAGTTTTATTGCATCATGTTATGCTGTGTTCAGTTGGTATCACTGGGAAGCATGCTCTTTTCTGAAGGGACACCGAGGAGCAGTAGATTCGGGGAAGAGAGGAAGAGGGTTGGAGGAAGGCGAGGATGTTTGGGTTGTATTGTGTGAGAGAAGAATAAATAAAAAGAAAATAGGAAAAAAGAAAGTCTAAAAAGTTTAGTTACTTCAAAATCATCATTTTAAAATACTTTATCATGATACTATAAATTTGCCATTTTCAAGCACTTAAAAGTGGCACTTAAATAGCCTGTTCTAAATGCTTTGCAATAGAAGCTTATTAATGTGTCAATCATATTAAATAGATCCTCTTATCATCCCCACCTTAAAGACAGGAAATAAATGCAGAAGAAAGTATATAGCCAGTCAGGGGCCACTGTACACTTAGCTTGGTTTTATTAATGCTGATAAGTTGATGTGTGTTTACATGTGCTTTTTCTTTAAAGAGAGACCCCTTTGATTACAAATATTACATTCCTTAATGACTTCTAACACAGACAATATCTATGTTTTAAAGTTCAGATCAATTGTATATAGCTGTTCTAGAAACTCAGTAAACAATGCAAACAGAGCACTTGGTTGCTGCAGTTCCTCATGCAATTTTATTCTTTCATTTATTTTTACTTATGTCTTGTTTTTTTAGAAGTATAATTATCTTCAATAAATAAACCACATTTCATACCTTGTCTTTGAATCTGCATATATTTGGTGCAGTGAACTGCTGGTTTGCTGATTGCAGCAATTTGAATGCACTGTTATCTTAAATTGTGGTTTGGCATTTTCCTTTAAAATAATCTTTTTATGTAGCTGTTGAATTCAAATGCTTATATAAAATTTAAGTTCACTGATTTTTCATAACACATTTGCAGTTGGGCTGAAGTGACCACTATCCTTTGTCACCTTTTTACTGACCACATTGATTTTGTTGAATGCTACTGAGCTAATCCTTAGTGGATCATGGGGGAGAAAATAAGTTAAGGAAATTGTTTTTTTTGTTTTGTTTTGTTTTTTTAGATTCCTGTTTTAGTAATTGTCAAAAATAGTAACCTGTGAGTTTTACCAGTTTCAGTTAACCCCAACCATTTTCAGTTGTTGTTTATTGTTGAAGAAATACATGTATTTAGAAGACATTTTTTTAATGCTTCTTGTGTATCTACTAAAACATGCTATAGCCCAGAATTAGTACCCCATTGTCTCCATTTGTGTTTAACATACTTTTTCTCTATACATTTTGAAAGTTATTTTGTTTCTAGAAACATAAATAAAGAACAGATGGCTGTTCACACCTCAGTAGGAATACCAAGGAACAGAGGACTTTCATCATGTCCCTGTGGTCCCGTGCTGGCTCTCATGTGGTGGACATCTGTGTCTGTTTGGAATAGTTCCTGCTGCTGTTTGGAGCCTCCTGGGGCTGGGGTCAGTCTTCCTTCTCTTATTTTAAGGCATCTAGGTTTTCTCAGCCATTTATTACTCTGAAGACAAGTCCAAAACATATCAGACAAGAGTCTTAAACACACCAGGTATGGTATTCTTGTTTAAAATGTTCTGTATATCTATATAAAGTTTCCTCATCCACAGTTAATATATTTTTGGCATCTTTTTATACTTCTAAGCCTCCTGAAAAGGCACTGCAAAACAGAATAAAGCAACGTGAATTAGGTAAGTTCAGGGAAATAACCAAATGTCCCCAACCACTGGTGTCATGGGATATGTGAACAGAGTTCTAGCATTTGTTGTTTTAATATCCAAATAATGGGAAGACTCATAAGAGTCGATACTATGGAATGGTCCCAATTTTATTGTGAATTTCAATTTCACACCACAGATTCCTAGGTAGGAATGTTGCCTGTTTTTGTTGTCACGTATGAGTCTTGCTTCTCATCTTGTCATTGTATTAATATTTCAACTGTTCAAACCATGTGTCTTGTTGGAGAAATGATCAAGTAGAGAAAGTTCAATTTAGAGAGTATCAAACAGTTCTGTTATATATATGATACACACACACACACACACACACACACACACACACACACACACAAGCAAACAATCAATATCAGGATAGGAGCATTGTAGCTTTGAAAAATGCTGTAGGCTGGTAAAAAGTTTTTTTTGTTTTTTTTTTTTTAATGTTGAGAATTACTAAGGTCTTGAAGATTCAACCAATATATAAAAGGAGTAGTAGGAAATGTTATGGCCAAGGGCATTCTTCTTCTTCATTAAAACAACTCAAACTTGTTAACTTGAACAATAATAATTTTGAGAAAGTAATTTGATTCACTCTAAGGTATCCCTGGTAACCTACTAAGAAATTACTGAATAAGGCGCTGGAGAGAGGCCAGCATTTAAGGTCACTGTTGCTCTTGCAAAGGGTCCAGGTTCAATTCCCAGCTCCACATAGTAGCTAACAACTTTCTGTAACTCTAGTTCCAAGGGGTCTGGTGCCTCTTGATGTCTGCAGGCTCCTGTGTGCACGTCGCACAGTTGCTTACACTCAGACACATATACCTATAAACATTAAATTAAGACCTGGGGCTAAAGAGATGGATCAGTTGTTAAAAATGCTTACTGCATTTATAAAGGGCTCGGGTTTTATTCCCATGTGAATGGCTCACATTTGCTTGTAGCTCCAGCCAGGAATTTCACATCCTTCTCTGGCCTCCCCAGGTACTTACTACTCTTTGGATGTATATTATGTCAAGAATAAGATACTTTTTAGAGTTTACTATTTTAAGACATGTTATATAACATGTAGCATATTGTATTGAAATCATCCACTGTTGTCTGTCTTATGAAGAAAAGCAAAGCCAGCAGCAGCAAAGCTCCTTTCAGTTCAGAGATCTCATAGCATTGTGACCCTTGATAGTAGCTTCATTTTATATACTTGAAATCCACTATGAGGGTGAGCCTTATGTACTCTCCCTCTCCCAATATGGTAGCTATGTGAGATGATAAATATATTATTAGTGCCAATGTAGTGGTCTTTTCACAATGAGAATGTGTACCACAAACCTGTGTTACACCTGAAATGGTTATAATGTTGGTTGCCAGTTATAACTCAATAAAATGGAAAAAAAAGAAAGTTCTCTCTTATGTTTATTAGATTATTTCACTCTGTAAGGGAGCTTAAGAAATTAAGCATAAATTATAACTAACAATTATAGCTGAGAATATATAAACTATTAGAAATACTCATTAACTTTATGAATGCCACAGCAGTTCTGAAAGTTTTATAATTACTCTGCTTATTTTATTTAATTTTAAATTAAAATTACTTCCTTAATGGTTATGAAGAAACCATCATTGTATTAGGTAAGTGATTAGGATAATTTCATTATAAAATAGCATAGAATGGGCAGAAGTGATGGCTCAGCAGTTGGCAGTATTGGATATTCTTCCAGAGAACACAGGTTCAATTCCCAGCACCCACATAGCTGCTCACAGCTGTCTGTAACTGTAGTCCTTGAGGAACTGATGCCCTCTTCTGGCTTCCACGAGCAATGCACACCCATGGTGCACAGACATACATGCAGACAAAACACCTATACATATAGGAAAATTAATAAACCTTTTTAAAAAAACTAAATAAAACCAGTATCTGGGACTTTCATTATTTTTCTCAAGCATGTTGATTTAGTAATCCTTTTTTGTTGTTGTTGTTTTGTTTTTATTTTTGGAGACAGGGTTTCTCCATGTAGCCTTTAGCTGTCTTGGACTTGCTTTGTTGACCAAGCTGGCCTTGAACTCACAGAAATCCGTCTGCCTCTGCCTTCCTATTGCTGAGATGAAAGGCATGCGCCACCACTGCCCAGCTTAGTAAACATTTTTAGTTGGAAAGGAAAATCATATGAGTATTCTGGCTCAGGGCATTAGGAGACAACCCTTTCATTTAGACCTTCCCCATCTCTCATAATAAAAATTAGGTTGTTTCTGTAGATGCTACTTTTTTAATGAAAAATTTTTTACCCATTCTATTAGTGCTACGCATGTCTATGATTAATAGACTTAAGTGATTTCTATTACATTAAATTGTAATGTTATGAGCAAGCCCATTTAAAATTAGAGGATTCTGTGTCTTGAGTGGGAAACTGGGCCAGTGGCAGTGTTACATTTAGAGATTCCTGGGGAAAGGCAGAATGATTCTCAGGCCCTCTTTATCTGCAAGTTAACAGAGGTCATGAATTTCCTGCCATTCACATTATCATGTAGTGCAGCACTTACAGATTAGCAAATGATGTTCATTTAAGTTATTGGAGTGATCGGAAACGTGTTGTATAGACTTCTGGACAAGCAGGATCTGCCGTGTTTTGTACTCCTCCACTCCACAGGAGGCTCAGGGCAAGTCTAGAGCAACCTAATAGTAGTGAGTCTCTCTGGCCATCAGAGCTAAGTCAAACTTCGAGGTAGGACATGAGCTATGCCGCTTTGGCCACAGGGCTCATGTGGCCTGTCGGTAAAATCTGTGGCTTCCCCTGGATAGGGGATTAGGTAATGGCATGTGCTGGAAGGAGTCGCTTCCCTGCTTGTTTGGATGGAGTCGGAGTTCATGCCACATATGTAGCACACGGTTCTCAAGGTAAGGGTTCTCTGCCATTTGCAGTTTGCAGAAGAAAATGCCAAGCTCTGTAGAAGGCAAGGGCAAGCCCATTCACTTACAGCTCTTATGAGGGTTTCTGAAGATAAGTTCCTAATACAATTATACTATACCTATGTGAATTACCTAAAGATTGAATATAATACTCCATAATGAGAATATAACTACTAGCAACCATAGAAAGGAGGATATTACCAGAAGACATGAGTACATGATAAATTTTTTTTGTGTGAACTTTCTTTACATATAATATTTTTATTGTAGTTTTTTTACATATATATTTATATTATTACACATAAATAAAGTAAACTACATTCAGCAGGAAGAACCACAAAACAATCAGGAATTATATAAATGTTAACATTTGTAGTGATTGGCTATTTGTAGTTGGCAAACTTGAAGAAAACATCTTTCCTAGAGTCTAAAATTCTGAGTGAAAATCAATATCTATCATACCTCATCTCTGTTAACTTAAAACATATATCTAGACCTAAAACCATCTTAACCCCTAAACAACTAAGCTTAATTGTAAGACTTAACTATCTGGTCTTCAATACCCATCAGAAACATGAGAAGGAATAAACTTGATTACCTGAGTGAGCTGGAAGTGTAGGTTAGCAGCTTCTAAAATGAAAAACTGACAGAGACAGTTTGCTGCCTGAATAGTCAACCAAAACTCTTTGTAACGTTGGAGCATCATCTTCAGCCTTCTGGCCCAATATATCTGACAGACATATTTGTGAGGCAGGAACTATTGAGGACTTGCTTACCCTGTCTTGGCAGAGATTGGCTGTTGACTCTGCCTCCTTCCAAGCTTGCCCATTTTCAGACAGAATTCTGTCTGTGGCAGAAATGAGGACACTTTGCCCAGTGGCTGGTTTATCACATTTGAAGCAATCTGCATATGGAGTTTTTTTTTTTTTTTGATGCTCATCATCTTCTTTGAGTTAAGCTGGGTATTGCCAGGAGTTAACCTATCTTGTTTTCAAAGAATCTTTGAAATAATAAAAACATTGTTAAATGCCATAGTCTGTAGGTTTCTGAGGCTTTTGTATACCTTATCTAACTATTTCACCTTATATATCTATAGAATAATATCTATCTGTTAAACCTAAAATATATATTCTTGTGATAAAAATAGAACAGTAATTGACATCATCATTATTTGATCAACTAACAATTAGCTTGTATTACTTAATTATCCTAAATAACCTGTAACCCCACTTTCAAGGTATTGGAAATAAACCTTATGTTATAATTGAGTTTACAGTATGGATCACTTCTCTTTTCACCGTACAGTTAATAATGTGTTTTTGTTCAATTAAAGTGTATGCTGATTGTACAGCTCTGAACTGTACATTCTATTGCATCAAGGAATGATAGTGTGTGTGTGTGTGTGTGTGTGTGTGTGTGTGTGTGTGTTTGTGTGTGTGTAACTTGATTTAAGATGGATTCCCATCCTTACTCTGGAGAGAGGATTGTTATTTTTTCAATTTTTTACAGTATTCTTTGAGGGGAATAATGTTGGTGCTGAAAAGAGAACTGGAGCACAGAGGAAGTGCACTTAGTGCTGCTAAGAGAAACAATGACCAAATGTGTGTGAGGACCCTGGTTGCCGCTCTCCCAAGGAAAGGGCTTGAGCAATCGTGGCTTCCTTATGTGAAGCTGGACCAGTTGGGTGTTGACACCCTTCCTTTTTGAAGTCGGAGACTGGATAAGGTTCATATTGGAACTTGCTTGTCTTAAACATTTGGTCCCCTGAGTTTTGTTTTGTTTCTTTTTCTTTCTTTCTTTCTTTCTTTCTTTCTTTCTTTCTCTTTTCTTTCTTTCTTTCTTTCTTTCTTTCTTTTTTTTTTTTGTTCTTTGGTTTTAGCGTAGAAAATTGGTTTAGATTGTAGTATGAGTTTTAGAAACGAAGAGAGAAAAAAGAAGCCCAAACCTTATCATTTCAGAGTACAGTGTTTAAAACACACAAGCCGTGTGTTCACTACCGTGAAAACCAGATAGTAAGCATGACTGTATGCAGAAAGATTTCAGCAGGCGGGGTGATCAAATGTCAACAGACTTTTAGCTCTTCTATAATTATTGAAGTGCCTTATGAAATAATTTTATAATATATTTATCTTTGGCCATGCATCTGTCATTTTTATTTTATCCTTTTAGTAGAAACTTAGTCATTTTTCCTCTATTGAGAAAGCGGAAGATACATTTCAGTACAGTAGTTTGTTGCTACAGACTTGTAAGGCTGTGAAATCTGCTGTGGTGCTCTTTGATGCCGCTCAGGTAGCTGTTAGATACTGCTGAAATGCTCAGTGCCCTGGCTTGGGGCCCAGAAGCATCTTTTCCTTCTGTAGTCTTTGCATATATGTAGCCCTCTAACCCAGTGCTTCTCCAACAGTGGGTCACAACTCCTTTGCGCATTGACTGTCCCTGTCACAGGAATCACATATCAGATATCCTGCATGTCAGATATTCAAATTACAGTTCATAACAGTAGCAAAATTATAGTTATGAAGTAGTAAAAAAGATAATTTTATGGGTGTGAGTCACTACAACATGAAGAACTGTACTAAAGGGTCACAGCATTACAAAGGCTGAAAACCTCTATTCTAACCCCTTTGGCTTTCTATACTACAAATAGTTATTTCTTTTAATAGTGAATTATTTTGTATTCACTATAAGATTTGATTAAAACTGATACTTGTGAAGTTTACAGAAAATAAGTTGAACTTGACAGTTGAATTTGACAGCATAATTTTCTTGTTCTTTATAGCTTAGTAAAATTCCATTGTGTATCTACACATTTTCTTAGTTTATTTACCTCATGATGAGCATCTAGTCTTTTTGCACACCCTGAAAATTATGAATAGTGCTGTAATAAGTACAAGTCTCTCTGTGGCTCCCCTGGGGGATTCTCTAAGCAACGGTATAACTGGATCATATGTCAGGTATTTTTCCTGCTTTTAGAGAAACTTCCATATTGATTTCCATGGTGGCTAGATTAATTTATATTCACATTAGCAATGGATAAAGGTTACTGTTACCCTAGCAACCGCTCACATTTTTAAAGTGATGGCCATTCTGAAATACGAAATAGCACTGATTTGTATTTCCCTGATGGCTTAATATGCTTATTGGCTGTTTGAGTTTTATCCTTTGAAAAAAAAAACCCATCCATATATTGAGTCCGTTTTCTAAAGGTCAGAAGTCTAGGCAGAGCAATGCTGGTTATTTGTTTGTTTGTTTGTTTACTCTATGTCTCATAGGGTTATAGTCAGAGTACCATGTAGGCTACCTTTTCTGTGGCATTCAGCTTCAGACGGATTCTTGTAATTGAAGTCCGTTGTCAGCTCCTTCCTGACTGTCAGCTCAGAGCAGCGCTCAGGGTTCTAGGCAGTATCTGTTGACTCTCTTTGTCCGTCAGGCCAGCCTCAGACATAATTGCTCAACTCTTATTTCGATTTTCTCTGAGGAGCTACTGCATTTGCTCTGTCCTCACTTCGTTATCTTCCTTTCTATAAGTCAGTATGGCCCTAACCTAACCTAATCATGAAAGTAAACAGCCCATCAAATTAATAAACTCTTACATATAAAGAAATGGAGAAATTATATAGGCATGCATATCAGAGAATCAGAATTCAGAGAGCTATCTTAGAGTACTTTCCACCACTAAGCTAACAGAAGTCAGTAGGTATGTGGTTTTTCACTTTCCTTCTGTCATCTTCTAATGTATCTATATCCGTCACACTTCAAGATTCAAAGAAAACAGACAACCAAACAAACAGACTTTAGTCTACTTTACCTCTAAAGCCTCTGGCCCTTCCTACCCCTTCCCACTTTGTTGTAACTACAGATGCTCCTACCCTCGGGCTCAACTTCTTATGGGATCTTCAGTTTTCATTCTCCTACTTTTCTTCCCCTCAGGTTGCTAAGTCCTCACTTCTTTTCATGTAGGTGAGTCTGACTGCACTTTTATATTGCTCAGCTTTAAATACACAGTTGTCTTTCTTTTTTGCTAACACTTTTGCTGTTTCTAGTGGTTCCTACCTCACCCATCACCAGAGCGAATTTAAAAAATAAAAATATAGTCCTACAGTTTTCTTATTTGAAACATTGGAAAATTTATTATGTTTTTAACGAAGAGACAATATGGCTCTTTGTACGCATGATATATGTGGCCCTTATGTGTAGAAGAAAATTAAACAAGTCCTTAAATTAGAAGCTTATATTTAAAACCATCTAGACTGTTGAAAAAATCAGACATTTGTGCATACAACACCACAGCTCTACCAGTTAACACTGCTCCAGCATTACCTATGGCTGCCTCTGTGACAGGGCAATGTTCTCTCTCTCTCTCTCTCTCTCTCTCTCTCTCTCTCTCTCTCTCTCTCTCTCTCTCTCTCTCTCATTTGCCATTCCATCAACTTTACTCATTCCTGTTATTGACCTGGCTCACAGATATTTGACATTGTAATCCCTGGCTCAGTGCCAGTCACTCTTTCAAATCTCATTGCCCTGCTGCATTCCAGGTTCTTCTGCCAGACTGATTGCTGTAATGTCAGAAAGTAAGCTTTCTCCATGCCTCATTTCTGGGTTTCTAGAAATACGAAAATGGTTTGAATGTTCTTTATTGTACTCTTGCATTGGCATATGTGAGTTTCTGGACAGTGGTCCTTAGATACATACAAGTTTTTCATTTTCAGGTTCAACTCATTGCAGATTAGGTATGTCTTTTTAAAGTTGTATCTGTTCTGAATACATGCCAATCTGTTTTCCTTATCATTGTTCCATAAATAACTACAGTATTGTATACAATAAAGCAAATAGCACTTTTGTTATAGTAAGTATTATTAGTAATTGAAAGATAGCTTAAAGTTAGGATACATATTCTACACCATTTGTTCCAAGACATTTAGCATCGATCTTTTGGGATCTTATATGAGATATTGCACCAATCTCCTTTTGATGCTAAGAGTTGATTGTGACATGACAAAAGCCAACAGAGAACTGAGTATATATTTACTCTCAAGAACTAGTAAAAATCTTGAAAAAAAACTTTATTTTCTATCAAAAATGTTGTAGCCCAGTCAATTTTGATTTGCAAAGAATAATCTTTTTTTTTTTTTGCAAAGGATAATCTTTAGTAGTTCTATGATGAATGGTGGTGAAAACTTTTTAACATTATAGTTATTAGTGCCTCAGTCCTTTTATGGGAGTGTAGAAATTATGACTTCTTCGCAGCGTTGTATGTTTTGTCTTTCTGAGCACACTGAGATAAAATGAAACTTGCAGTGGTGGTAGATCCTCTGGAAAATACTGATAGGCATTTTATGTGTTCTTTTCTAAATAGGCCACTGACAATTGCTAGTCACAAAAAAGCATTCTAACCTGATTATTTAAGGAATTTGTGAGTGATAGGTTTGGTTATTGGTGAATTAAATACACATGATTAATAGCATTTAGTCTTTAGTCATTATTATTTAATTAACAGGAAATGTGAATACAATTATTAAACTATAAATCTATAAGGAAACATACATTGCACTTATTTATATTTTCCTATTATTGTTTGAGTGTGACATTTTCTCTGTAGACTTTAGTTTTGTTTTTTCAAAGTGTTACATTGAATTGTTTATGATATACCTTCTAAACAGTTATCCTAGGAAAACTTTTTGGATGAAAAAAGAGGAGCTGCTGATGTTCAAAGAGTCATAGAATGCTGTTGGCATAGAGAAGAAAAGGAGATTTAATTCAAGGCTGGGTGGTTCCTCTAGTCATTCACTGATGAAATAACAAAGGAAAAATTTACATCATCGCTCTTCTTCTCTATTAAATTATAAACAAGTTCATTTAGTTTTTATTTGTTTTATGATATGTATCATAGGATCTGATGTTTCTGGACTGGTCCTTGTGTCAGTGGTAGTTCATCGCTGTGACACAGCTCTCTATGAGAACATGTTTTCTGCTTTTCATCCACAGCTCACCTGTTCTGATACTCTCTGGGCCCACTGTTAGATGTTTCTCATGGATTTATGCATTATGCTATTATGAGTGTTCAGTCCACATTCACTGAAAACTAACAATAAATATGCATCCAAGTAGCTTTACTTCTTTCTGTTAAAAAGGACCAAGAAAGGAAGTAACTTTACTATATATCTATAAACTCCATAAGGCTGAAATCTGCTCTTAATATTGAGACTCTTCTGATTATTGCCTATATATTGACACATGTTTTTATGCTATTACTATCACCAAAATGTGTTCATCTCTTTTGAGATTAGTTTATTGAATATTTGACATTTCATCAGTTAGTACTCCCTTATATGATATACTTTTCATGAACGTTTACTTATCATTTTGCATGCTAAGCTGAGTATTACCACATAGGAGCAGGGCCATTTCTTTTTGTATTTGCTTTTGATGTAGCTATTGCAGATACTGAGTCTCAAAGTATTTTTTCAAAGCTTTTTGTTTTGTTTTGTTTTTGTTTGTTTGTTTATTTGTTTTGAGACAGGCTTTCTCTGTGTAGCCTTGGCTGTCCTAGACTCACTTTGTAGACCAGGCTGGCTTTGAACTCACGTCAATCCACCTGCCTCTGCCTTCCAAGTTCTGGGATTAAAGGCGTGAGCCACCATGCCGGCTCTCAACTTTTTAATTAAGTAACTTTTTTTTTTTTTTGAGATAAAGTCTTATGTGGCCAACACAGGCTTCAAACTAGCTATTGCGACAACACTGTCTTTGAACTGTTCTTCTTATGTGCTAGGTCATAGGCATACATGTCTGTACTTGGTCACAATGTTTTCCTACAGTGTAGTGTCACATTGACCAGTTTTGTTTGTAGAATTTAGAAGATAATCTGTAGAATAACCTTGAAAGATTAAAATGTGTTAGAAATAGCTGCAAGTGGGAATATGTTGTCTAAGGGGAAATTAAAGACATAATGGAATATAGACTGTTTGGGCCCTAGTCAGGACTGGCTTGTGGCTTCTAGTAGGACAGTATATGATGAAGAAGAATATATGTTCTGTCCAGTGGATGATGACAACCTAATCTCATAAGAACTGCCCTGTATTTGCTGAAATCAGTACTTCTTCGTAATTCAAAGTGATCATGAAATGTGAACAACATTTACTTAGCTTATAGAGTTTCTGTGAAAGAGGTGTATCAAATCACCTAGGAGCAGTTAGCCATCCCAGCAGTCAATCCTTTTTCTGACTTTTTTTGGCTTATGCTTTCATCCAATTATCAGTACCTGAGTGTCCAGTTTGAATTTATTCAAAGCATGTTCCTGTAAAAATCTACCTTGAAATGGATTTTTAAAATGTGCAAACTATGCCTTTTCTAAATTGGGACACATATGTGACATGCATACCATGCACTATGATGCTAATTTATGTATATACTCATGATACTGTTTTCAGAGCTCATAGTCATTTTTAAAAAAAAATTCCTACAGTAAGGGATAAGCTTTTCTCCTGATTGTGTGTGAGATGTGACACAGTTACCAAAGCACTTCCAGTAGTGGCCTAGTAACTCTAAACCTTTGATTCTCCATTTGAGTGATTCAAAACAGTAGAACTTACCAGACATTTATTTTGTGTATGGCATTGTTTCTTTTCCCACTGATCTGACTTTATGTATAAACACGAATAGTCTTAGTATAAATTGTGTTTTCCAAGTGCCATCCTGTCTTTAGTCGACTCCTTCATTTAGGTTTTGGAGTTCATCTACAGCACTTTATTGAATGAATTGTGATCACAAACTTGCCAAAATACAATGGCTGCTCTTCTATTTGAACAGATTTTTGGCAACAAGTGAGTGTTCTCATTTGAAATTGCTTCATAAAAAAACAGTCCACAGAAGTGTAGTGATACTATGCCAAAACAGTTGATTTCTTTTGGATGTCACTGAAACTGCGTTTCTGGTTTTAATATTTGCTAACAGTGAGAAGCTGTTCTATGTAAAATGACTTATTTACATAGTTACCACACAACACTTGGTATTTTTTTACAGTAGGGGCATTATTTCATTATAAACACTGATCTTAATGCTGTAATGTTTTAATATTTTTCTCTGGCTACATTTATATTTGAGTTTTTGAAATGTGAAAAGTCATGGTGGCAATATTATAGTCATGGTTTGTAATAGGTTCCTGAAATGAATTTACTAATATTGTGGGCCAAATGAAATATTGCTGTTCTTTATCCACTTATAGGACACAGATATTCTGTCTGATCTATCAGTTTACTGTTGGTTGTCATGTTCAGATACACAGTGAGAGCTAAAGTGTATGGAATTAAATTTTGAGTTTCCATGCAGGATTCCACAGAAAGTGGCTGACTATATAGCATGTGTTTTCTGTACCACTTTAGTGTTAGAACAAAAACTCCAAATTTGAATTTGTTACTGTAACCTCTGTTGGATTTCTCTCTGTACAGACACATCTTAGTAAGTGCTCCATGAATAGTGATGGCAGTACACTTTTCAGATTTTTTTCCTACTTTCTTTCTTCTTCGGCTTCTTAGATTCATACTTAATGAAACTGAAATGATAGATTTTACTCTCCTTCCTCAATAAAACTATTTGAAAAGTATATCTATATGTACATTTTAAATGAAATATTAATGGATTCCACAAATATATAAATATTATTCTTAAATGTTGCTAATTGAAATTGAATTAGTGGTATCACCATACTACTTTATTAGTTGTTTAGTTTTATTTATCATCTGTGTTAGTCATCTTAAATGTCTGACCAATGACCTAAGTCTAATTCATTAGCTTTTATTCAATCAATAAATACATTCATGTGTTAAAAGTACATTGATAAAGAATTTAGGCATATTTCATGGGGTTTTCTAATTGTAAAACAAAACAAACAAACAACAAAACAAGCCTCACAACACTTTCCCATGGTGCGTTCTGGCAGCTGCCAAGGAGAAGAAAAGAAGGAAGAATAAGTTATTGACTTTGGACCTCAAGTGGCTGAAGGAGAGAATGTACTAGATCCCTGCCTCATCTTCGCATCCTTCAGCAATACCTTATGCATGCCGTTGAGTTTCTGGCAAGGAGTAACTGGTGGAATGAAGGTCAAGGCTGACAAAGATGAGTTCTCTCCATACACAGCCATGTTGGCTGTCCAGGATGTGGTCTAGATGTGTAAGCTGCTGGGTAATCACTACTCTACCTCGCCAATTTTGGGCACAGGATCAAAGAGGACCAAGTTCCCTAGACCTAGAACACAGTTGGCCTTCAGAGCTCCTGCTGGATCAGGAATGGTCAGGTGACTGAGCTTGTTATCCCCATCTTCTGTGACAGCACACGCAAGAAGGGGGTTGCTGTGTTTGCTGTCTATGAACAGGAGTTCTCAGATTATCTTCTGTTAATAAATTATTTCATATAATAAGAGGAAGGAGGAAGAGGTGGAGGAGGAGGAGGAGAAAGGCAAGATGATTTATTTAAAATACAGCATGGAGGCTGTGGAAGTTTTCCTGAAGTTTCACAAGACAGAAGATACGGTTGTTTGGAGCCCATTGTCAATGGATACTTTAGTACTTTAGGTATATATGGAGTCTTACTTGGTCTAGTTTATAAACATGCACCTTTTTATAGATGATTTTTAAAGAGAAAAGTAGGCACATAAAATATTCCGAAGTGATCCTTGATATCAAGATTAAATGGCAATAAAATCTAGTTCAAAGCTAACCTTGTTCAAACTCTGATCAATAGTATTTATTTTGATCGTGGTATAACAAATATGATAAGCACTTAATAATATCAGCTGCACTTCTGGGAGGTATTCCAGACCTTATTTCTAATACAGTTTACAAAACAAAACAAAACAAACAAACAAAACCCAAGCACCAGCAGTTGGGATTTGACTATTAGGTCTGCAAGTTTTTCTGCTTTATATGTGAGTTGATTTTTTTTTTTTTACTCATGCCATAGTTGTGTGTTTAGTTATTTCAGTTTGCTTCTTTTTTAAAATATGTTTTAATAATTTATTCATATTACATCTCAATTGTTATCTCATCACTTGTAGCCTCCCATTCTTCCCTCCTGTCCATTTCCCCCTATTCCCCTCCCCTATGACTGTGACTGAGGGGGACTTCCTCCTCCTATATATGCTCATAGGGTATCGAGTCTCTTCTTAGTACCCTGCTATTCTTCCTTTGAGTGCCACCAGGCCTCCCCATCCAGGGGACGTGGTCAAATATGGGGCACCAGAGTTAGTGTGAAAGTCAGTCCCCACTCTCCACTCAATGGTGGAGAATGTCCTGTCCATTGGCTAGATCTGAGTAGGGGTTTGAAGTTTGTTGCACGTATTGTCCTTGGCTGGTGCCATAGTTTGAGCAGGACCCCTGGGCCCAGATTTGCCTGTCATAATGTTCTTCTTGTAGGATTCTAGGACCCTCTGGGTCCTTCTATTTCCCCATTCTCCCTTGCTTCTCTCACCTAGAATCCCAATAGGAAGTCTTCCCCTCTGTCCCACTTTCCTCGTAAGCGAAGACTTTCTTAGGACATGCCCCTTGGGCTAGTGTCCAGATATAAGTGAGTATATACCATTTGACTCTTTCTGTTTCTGGATTAACTCACTCATTATGATCACTTCTAGTTCAATCCATTTGTCCACAAATTTCGGGAATTCCTTGTTTTTAATAGCTGAGTAGTATTCCATAGTGTAAATGTACCACATTTTCTTTATCCGTTCTTCTACTGAGGGACACTTGTTTTGCTTCCATGTTATGGCTATTATGAATAAGGCTGCTGTGAACATGGTTGAGCAAATGTTCTTATTGTCCTCCAAGTGTGAAAGTACCTTTGGAGAGGGTTTAGCTATTGCACAGCATGTGTGCCAACACAGTGACACACAAACATGGTGTCTGTGATATAAGTAGAGTTCAGAAATAAAGAAGAGAAACAGTGCTGCCTACAACAGAAGTGTTTGTAAAGGCATGATTCTTAGTTTTTATGTATTTACTACTCTGAGGAAGGAGACTTTATTACACTGCTCTCAATTCTATTGCAAAGCAATACATTATCAGGATTTTGTTACATGCCTTTCTTTGTTGATTTTTGGCTCATAGACGATATTAATCATGTCTCACAGTATGAAGGGCATCAACAACGTAATGAACACAGGTTATACAGTCCTGTGAAAAGCAGTTGCTTTTCTATATTGAGAGTCATTAAAACCCCAGAACGGAAATAACTGTGGAAGGATTAGAATGTCCTCATGTGATTAAATGTTCAATAGCAGATCCATCCTGTGCAGATGGTGAGAAAAATTATGACTATGTGGTGGTGCTGAGGCCCGCAGATAGTTTGGAAAAGTGGACTGTGTGCTTGGCAGGTGGGTTATAGTAAGAGATCAAGCATGATTGATAAGCAGGCAACTGCCATCAAAGCCTTGCCTTTTAGGCAGGAAAGAGGCTTTAGATTCTTACATTGGGATTAACAATCTGATTTGAAGTGTAAGAGACAACTTTGTACAAGTGCAGATGAAAACAAAGCACTGACAGTGTCAGGAAGTGCAGCTGGAAGGCTGTCACAGTCCTGCAAATGTCATGTACTAGAACTAGCCCTAAGAGAGGCCATTGAGATAGGGGGAAACAGACCGACTTGAAGTATTTAGGATATAGAATTGGTAAGCATTTGTAATTGAAAAGACGGGGTAAAAGAGAACAGAAGCAATTATCAGGCTATAGACTAACTTGGGGTACTAGCTGGGAAGAGATTTTGGTTGCTAGAGGTGAGCCAGGCTTGTGAAGGAATGGTCAGTATAGATTTAGCTATCCATTTGTGGACGTTCTGGGGCTTACACATGGAGACACTTAGTAGAATGCTTCCTATGTGGGCCTAAAGCTGAGGAAATTGATGTTACCTCATGATCTAAACTTTCCAGTTCTCACCATACTGCCAGCAGGCAAAACCTCGAGAGTGTTTAAGATCACTGAGAGAGAATAGCGAGAACCAAGATGAGCCGAGAACAAGAATACAAGCAGCCATTAAACAACTGATCCAAAAATAGGAGGCTGCAAAGCACACTGATAAGAAGCACTATAGGAGAAAAACCAGGCCAGCGGTGTCACTGACGCCAAGTTGGCTCACATACAATAAAAACTGTGGCCTTTCTTCTGACTTGGAGCATTAACGGTTCCTGATGTGCTTTGCTGAGACTATTTCAGGGAGAATATAGAGGGGATAGGGAAGAGGAGTAGAAACTTCCCTTACAAATGTTAGGGGTAGAGAATATTGGCACAGAATATATTGGAGGAACAAGGAACAAAGAACCCAGTGAGGTTAAGGAGTGATGGGACTTAAATTGGTTACGTGCTTACTATATCCTGTTTTTAAGCATAAATTCAACTTATTGTCTGTTTGCAGCCAGACTAGGTCTGCCTCATGTTCTTTTGGTAAAATAATAATAATAAAAATAAATAGAGTAAAAGGTGGTTTTTGTTTGTTTGTTTGTTTGTTTGTTTTTTTGTGGCTCCAACTCTGTAGCAACTCACTACAACTCTAGATTGTCTTTCTATATACATTATTTGTAGAGAACATGAGACTCAAATCACCATTAATTGGCTCAGTAAGAACTAGGCTGGTCTAACACTATCCACTTAGCTCTGGCATAGGGGATTTATGAGATGTAAATAGAGGAGCTTAGATTGTGTGGTGGCGTTTCATTTAAGAATAAAAGTTGGAAAGGGAAGTCATAATGTTAGTCTTTAATTAATAGAGTGGAGATAGGAGTATGTGTGTCATAAATCTGAGATGTTTGCATGATCTGCAAATGAGGAGGCGAGGTCATTTTGCTAATGTAGAAGAGGGGCAAGGAGAGTGGTGAAGGCTCGGAATGTCTGAAGCAAAGAAGAGGCTTATCAGCAACAGCGACATTTATCCCAAGAGAGGCTGATGATGGTCGCAGCACATTTTTACCATTTCCCCAGCACCCCATTTCCTCATTTAGAGAAGTCTGAAGCCTGGTGCTTAGATTGATTAAAACTGGAAGGAGTCATTGTTGAGCTTTTGGCTAAGGGTGTGGTTGGAATTTGCCATCAAATTGCCAGAACCGAAGCTAAGTGACATTGATTTCAGCAAAATGCAGATTGCGAAAGCCAGTCCCATACCAGTGCGTAGAATGCAGAACATCAATTACGAATGAGCACTAAGCAACACAGTCCACGGTGACGTAACACACACTGTCCTCCTATACACAGTGAACTCCATAGGAAACAGGAGATACAACTTATTTCTCTTAATGAATATGGAACAAGAACCAACTGAAATGATCCCATATTGACTTTTTTTTTTCCGAGACAGGGTTTCTCTGTGTAGTCTTGGCTGTCATGGACCCGCTTTGTAGACCAGGCTGGTCTCGAACTCAAAGCGATCCACCTGCCTCTGCCTCCCGAGTGCTGGGATTAAAGGCGTGCGCCACCACGCCCGGCTCCCATATTGACTTCTACAAGGAAAAGCACAGTGTTCAATTCTTCATATATTTTTATTTTATGGTTTTAAAAATAATACACAAAAAGATCAAACTATCTGACACCTAAATAACTTGTAAGCCTAGGCATAAATTGTTAACTGGTACTATCACTAAAAGTTATTGTCATAAAACAGTACAAGAAACTGAAGGTGCTTGATAAAGAAATTCAGTTGAGGAGAGGAAGCAGGAGGCTAAAAAAGCAGTTAGTGATGAGACCTTAGGGCGTTGGGAGTAAGTAAGAAACGGATTCCTTAGGAGGCAGTGAGGCAGTTCTTCTTTTTCGACTTCTTAGAATTCTGAGCAGTACATTTCTCTTGCTTATAAACTAGCTGGTTTGAAGGATTTTTTTTTTTGATACTGTAGCCTGAATAGACTAAAACAAGTATGTTAGCTTGCTTTGCAGGATTCAACATATTGTCAAATAGCTACTTGTCAGAATATGTCTTGTTCAGTTTGGAAAAAATTAATTCTCTGTTTTCTGTTTTCCATCCCTGCAGCAGAAATACCATGTCATCATATTCTGATCCTTCATCCATAACCTGTTTTATTTCTTTGGGCATTTTTAGAATCCTCCTTTTGTTCCAAGTGTTTTAAAATTTAGTGATTATATTCATATGTGTCCCCTTTCTAATACAAATTCACTGTGCCTTAGGATTACACATTTAAAATTAAAATTTGAAGCAATCAGCTCATTCATTTTCACATAACTGTATATAAAATTCGACGTCCTCTGTTTTGTTTCCCTTGGCTATCTGCATTGTGTGAATTTTCAATCCTCTGTGGGAACTGTCAGTTGTATTGGGATTCCTCAAATTTCCCATACACTCATCCATGCAGACATAGCGACTTAAGCCTACCACCTTCCTACGGCTCTGCCTAAGGAAATTTTGCTCTGTTTCCATCTCTTTCTATTCCTTCCTGTTTCTGTGGCAATGACTGTCACTATGTGTACGTACATTCCAATCAGGAAGAGTTATTTCAACTTGAGGTGTCTAGCATTCTCTCTGTGGCCTGGACTAGTCCCTGTGGCGAAAGCCACATAAACCTGGATGTCACCCTCTTTAAATGTCTTTTAGTTTCTATTTCTTTTTCTTTGCTGAGCACTTGGAATGGGTTTGGCTGTTTGTTTGTTTGTTTGCTTGTTATTTTTACTTACTCTCAAAGATTATAATTACAGAAGGAGAACTATTCAGGCCAGTTTAGCTTAAGATGAACTGGGACACCTAAGGGCTAACCTTTAACAAGATATTTTTGGCAAGGAAATTCAGTTAAATACAAGGTCACCATCCATTACGCCCCCCCCCCCATTTTTTCCTTAACCTTGTCAAAAGGAAAGTGTTTGTTGAAATGTCTGTGTCTTGCAAGCTAGTCATTTGTTTTCATTTGTCTCTAGGTGAAGTAGGACATGTCAGAATAAACACTGCTAGTATTTAGACTGGCCTGAGGCCCTGGTCTCATCAGTGATTAATGACTGCCTATGTTTATGATATGGTGGCATCATTGCTCAATGGCAGAAAGTAGGAGACATTTGTTTGCTAGAGAACTCAGATCAAATTGTAATGAACAGAGCTCTTCCTTAGCATTGTTAGAAATGTCTTAATGTAAATTATTTGTGATCTTATAATCAGTAGTTTGGAAATGTTTGTCTACATAAGGAACCATCAGAATTTATTTTATTTTATTTTTATTTTTTTGTAGTTACTGTACTTGATTTTTATTTTGTATTTCCCTAACATAATAATACAAAATGCTTGTGAGATAGTCTCATTAAAACTCAGTAGCAAAACAACAATAAAAATTGTGTGTTTTGTTTCTTGTTTTTAAATTATTTGAATTTTTCATATGGCATATTTTGGTTGTATTCTTTCTCTTACCCTAACTTTCCCCAGATTTTCCCCATCTCTCTGCCCATGCTACTTCGTATTTTTTTTCAATCTAAAGAAAAGAAATCACAACAAAAAGCACACAAAAAAACTTGGAATCTGTTTTGGTGCGCCAGCTCCTCCTGGGCATGGATTTTGCCTTGGCATGGGGTTGGTGTTGCCAGTTTCACTGCATTGGAAAAAGTGATGTCCCCTTTCTTAGCAGTCATCAATTATAAATGGCTTCTTGGCTAGGGATAGGTGTTGTTGTACAGGTATGCACTTTAGTGCCTAGCAAAAGTTTTACTTTTTTTTTTTTTTTTACTTAGGAATTTCATACTTGTAAGCATCCTATTTTGTTGTTGCTGTGTTTTGTTTTCCTGGGGTTAGGTCTCACTATGTGTCCCTAGCTGCTCTGGAACTCTCTATGTAGCCTAGTCCAGCTTTCTGCTTATGGTTCCTCAGTGCTGGGATCAAAGGCGTGCCCAAAGCCTGGCCCTTGACCATGTGATTTGATCTTCCATCCTGCTCACTCCCTACTTCCGTTTTCTGCTATGCCCTCCTCACAACAATCTGTCGCCTCATCTGAGAGTTAGTGCTCCTGTGTGGCAGCACATTCCTATATGATATACCCGAAGAGGCGGCATCAGGCAGGAGGAGCACAAGTTTTTGGCCACCTTGGGCTATAGCAGCTAAAGTTTTAAATTAGTGCAACACTACAAGCCTACCTTGAGAGTAGCTCTCTTTTTAAATGGCATTCAGTCCTCAGTTTTCCTGTGCTGGGGTGGGGGGTGGGAGGGACTATGAGGTTAGCTTCATGTAGAGCACGGGGATATTTTCATCTCAATCTCCAGAGGAGGCTCTAATGAGATCCGATGCTGGTGCTGCATCATGTAGAGGCGTGCCCAGCAGCAAAGGTGGTGAAGAGGAGCTCCTCCTGCCCTGAGCTGAGCCCCGTGCACAGGTGAAACACAGACCTTCCCAATATGGAGTCCACAGTGATCACATGGGCGCGTCAAGGAAATCCTGCCCTTGCATTTCCTGTGCAGATACTTGTCTTCTGTGTGTTTAGTTGTCAGGGTAACATGCTCATACCTTTCTAAACTAGTGAAGGCGGTCCAGAGCGAGAACCTGTGTACTCTGAGGGAGAAATGATACCTTAAGTTTATTATCAACATTATAATAAATCAAAGACATAGTTAAGATGTTGTTTCATTTTTAAAAGAGAAAATGAAGTCATGATGGGTGTTAGGGAGATCTCAGGAATGAGGGACGAGTTTGAGCAAACTACACTATTATTTTAACGTATTTCTAGTATTTGAGTGCTGTTTTGACAGAAGTTGAGAATCAGTTCTTTTCTTCCTTTTCTTCTAAGATGGAATGTATAGAGTGGGACTTTGTTTCATCTCTGCATTAGCATTTTATAAATTGCTTTATTCAAGATTAAATTATGGGCACATTTTCTATACACTTGGTATCTTGAAAGTTTCACATGGGGAAAAGTTTTCTTCTTTAAAACTGCATCTTTCTCGGAACATTGGCAACTGTAATATGAAGGCAATGCCAGGTACCTTTCTGAGTATGTGCTTGGTTGAGAGTGTCATCTGTTGTTTAAAATTGAAATAAGCTTAGTTTTTCTCTTGATTATATCACCTCAAAAGGTAGTATTGTAGAGATGACTGTAAACTGTGTGTTTTTACTCAGAGAAGCTTCAAAGTGTACATGTTCAAATTTACTTCCAGTTTAAATATTCTTCATGTCTTTAATTTTTCTTATTTAAATAATTATCTTTGTTACTGGACTCATCTTTCATAACATGAAAATTTTCAAATGCTCCTGACCATATGATTAAGAGTTCAAAATAAATAATTAAATTAGGCACAACATCAAATAATTTGGACCAACTGAATTTCTCCTCTTTCCAGCTACATTTTTCTTAAATGTCTCTTAAATGTTTTATCCAAGCAAATGAGTTCATTTCAAATGAGCATACCATGGAAATAAAAGAAATTCTTTTGTTTATCTGATAATTTTTAGTTTTTTTTTTTAGAGCTAGTAAAAGATGAGAGAAAACAAAGAATTAAGTTAATATTATGAATACTTTAAGTTTAAAAATATTAATATATATGTATATATTTTGTGGTTAGAAAAGTAATACTTAATCCCCTAAAATGTCTTTGCAATCTCAGAAACTATAAATATTGGTTTTACTTTCATTTTCTATTGCCATGATGAAGGGACTTGTAGGAAAATGGGTTTATTTCGCTTCGTAGCCCCGGGTTACAGTCTATTGCAGTGAAAAGCCACAGCGACAGGCCCTGAGGGACTGGATGGCCACTACCCACAGTCAGCACAGAAACCAAGGTGTACATACTCGCTGCACTGGCCTCTCTATTCTGTCTTTTGCCACCCGTGAGTCCCTGCTCGAAACCACCTCAGTGGGTGACCGTCTCACCTCAGTAACTTAGTCACGGTTTCCCTTGGACACACCTTCTGTCCAGTCTTATCTAGACAGTCCTTGAGAACCTTTTCCCCAGGTCCCTCTGGATAGTGTCATGTTGGCGGTAAAAGCCACCAACCATCACAACATTGATGTTTCTTTATATTTGAAATGATCACAAGTGGATGTTCTCAACACACACAAGTCATGTTTTACGGTCTTGCTCATAGTCTTCAGATGCTGAACTATCTTCTACCCCTATGTCCCATCTGGGCACAGTTACCCACAGAGGTCACCTTTCCTGTTAACAGCTCCAGGTGCTATTACACTACAGGGAGCGACAGGGGTTACTAGTAAGTTGCCACATACGGTTTAGACTTTGGATTTTACTGCTAATGACTTCTATGTGGGTCTTGATTTTTTTTTATTATTATTATAAGTTACATCGTATGTTTTTATCTCAGAATTCTCAACTTGAGAAGGGATACATTTTGGAAATATTTTTATTAAATACATATACTAGAAAGTACTGATCTAGAAGCATGGATTCAAAATAAACCATAACAAATGGCTTTGCGGTAGAGATAACGTAAGTTATTTGAATACATAGATAACTAGCATTGTGTTCATCTGAGTTCCACAGCTAACACATGCGATGTAGCACTTCATTCTGAAGTTTCCTCTTAAAGTTATTTCACAATTCTTACCTTTTGTAAAAGAATTCAAGTTGTCATTTAGTATTACTGTTAGGAAATCATAGTCTTTACATAAAAACTACTTTGTAGTTTTCCGAGATTATCAGTTTCTCAAAACTCTAGTTCTCTTTTAACTATTACCAATTGGATATTTAACTATTTCACGTTTAACTATTACCAATACTAGCTATTTCTTCACTAGTAGCTTATATGTGCACTATTCCAATAATTGTAGTCCAGATATATCCATTTATTTTAATAGTACATTAGTTAAATGTCCTCATGTGTAATGTTTCTTACTCTGAGCAGAGTGACTTATACTTTTGTAAACACGTGGTGTGCCATACCTAAGAGCAGGCGTATTGCTTTCTTTTCTGATAGGAGACAAGAGACAATATTTTTAGGCTATTTATTGATTCCTTTGATAAATGCAATAGAAAACTAGGCTGTGACCAAGCTGTGTTAGTATGTGGTAAGTACAGTTTCAGTTACATACATTTTTCCCCTCAGAAAAAAGTGTGTTGAAAACTGGACCGTTAAAACTACTCCCAGTCTGACCATGTTCCCCCTCTGTCTCCCCCCCCCCTCTTTTAGTTCAGACTTGGTTCCTTCAACCTACACAAAGTTACAAAGCCAACCGAAGTCATTAGAGAACTCATTTGTTACTGCCTGGACAGCATTGCAGAAAAAGAGGCCAAAAACGAGCATCTGCAGAGAGAAAATGAAAGACTCCTGAGAGACTGGACGGATGTTCAAGGCCGGTACGTACACCGTGTGCTTGCATAAGAAAGGCCCTGAGCTCTCTCATTCCTGGAGACATAAGCTAATGGGTGATATATAGAGTTACAACATATGCAGAACAGGCATCTTGTAAAATTCCTCCCTACTACTTCTTTACTCACTTTTACTCCACAGCCTCAGTGGTGTCTGCTTTGCATCCTAGGAGAGCATTAACCCTTTCAGCTCTCTTGTTTGGTTGAGTCAACCAGCAGGAGAGTAAGAAGGGGCTGGGGACTGAGTGTCACAGCCCATCATTATGTTTTTAATAAGATATAAAGTTTGACTGTGTTGCCTGGTGAGAGAATGTGTGTTTAGCATACTCATTGTCCAGCGTAGTCCCCAGCACTTGCAAAGACTAGTGATGTCTATACAGAAATGATGACTTTAGCTTAATTCATAGGACTAATAATTAACAAAAGGAGATGTGAAAAGTAAATAAGCGTGGTCGACTTTGCGTTTGGAATCAGTGAATAATAACTAGTTCAAATGATGCGTGTTTTGGCTTCAACAGAGCCATTTTTCCTGACTGAAAATTCACGCTACAGTCATTTTTAAAAGATGAAGTAATGGTGGCTACTGAATAAGACATTGAAAAGTCTTTCATTTTCCTGGATTTGCCTCTTGTTTTTTTAATGGTGAATAGGTATGACATATTTCTTTTTAACTATTACTTTCTTATGGAATCATAATATGCTCTCATCTACTATATACTTTGCACTATTCTGTTACACAAAAGTTGTTTGAACTGTAGCATGAGCACTTATATGCCCATAGAGCCAAGTGTGATTGTGTGTGTGTGTGTGTGTGTGTGTGTGTGTGTGTGTGTTTAACAGTGCTTGGAGTAATTACATGTTGTATACATAATGATGTTACAAATTGTTATATATAGTAATTTTTAAAATTTCTCTTTTAAAGTAAAAGAATAAGAACATGCTTCTCATTTAAAGGTACATGTGACTTTTTAGAGCAAACTATTATTTCATTGTTTGGGATGATATCTATAGTCTGATTCTATTTTTCAATTTTATATAGGAAATAAATAAAATTAAAGGAGATAAACCATAGGTGTGATAAGCCACTGTATTTTTATATTTAAATTTTAAAATAGCCTCGGTCTGATAGGAGGAAACTTGCTAAAAGTTTCCCACAAAAATGCAGAGTGGATCCTTTGTACTTGAACCAATTGCTTTAATACGTCTGCCAGTGACGGAGAGAAGTATTGTCTCGTCAGCATTTAGCTCCACTCCCTTGCCATGCAGACAGCAGCCTGTGTGATGAGCCATGCATACTCTGCGGCATACAGGTGCTTCATTCGCTGTCTGAACTATCCAGAAAGGGATTTGCCTGCCAGCGTCTGGGCGTTTCCTGTCACCTGTCTTTTATGATTGCTCCAGCTACCTCTCCTGATGTCACTACTGCAGCAGATGTCTTCTGTGTTGACTCACAGTGTGTTGCCATTGGCGTGACCCTGCAAAGCAGGAGGAAGGAATCCTTTTTGGAGAAATCGAGGCTCTTGTTTGTATACCTGATATGAGATTGGTGAATTTATCTATTTTGCAGATTTGCTTTCCTTCCTTTTGAGGAGTCAAAATTACCAATTTGAGGACCCTTCAGCACACTGTGGTCTTGGCACAGCAGGAGCTCCTCAGTGCTCTCTTCTTACCAGCTCAGAAAGCAAGCAGAGCCTTCAGCACACTGGCTTCCCTTTGGCAGGAGTATTGACTCTGACTTGCTTTCGAATAGAACTCTTGTACTGAGTTCAGGAGCTGGGGGCTGCGAAAGGAGAGTCTGCAGAAACTGAGCTCTGTTGGGAGTTCCTGTCACAGTCCATTTATTCACATAGCCTATGATTGTGATGGTGTACACTTACTACCAAATAATGTCTTCACATACCACTGGGTCCAAACACTGCAGATAAAAGGGAAATGCAGTTAAAAAGAGGAGTCCACACAAAGCAATAGAAAATTCTTCAGAAACTACAGTAGGTAATTGTATACTTATTAATGGCTAAAATGTTTAGGCTCTGTTTCAGGAGATAAGTTTACTACCAACACATTACTACCCATTGTTTACAAAATATATTTACATTTAAAATAGAAATCAAACAGTAATACATTATATCTTCAGTTGTGTATATATATTTGAACTGAAATATATGTCAGTGTGTGATCAGAACGGAATATAAATCTTTCCCTTTAGGATGATAGAAATAAATAAGGCTTGAAAGAGGAGTAAGGGATTGTGGGATTAAAAGGAATTGTGAATTTTAGTGCTTAGCATCTTCTTGCTATTGCTGTTTAATTATTGCTCAATAATTGTGTTCTTTGCTCCCTTTGAGCAAGTTTCATTATAGTATTGGTTTTTTTTATACTTTGAACAAACAAAAGGAAAACATTAGAAACTCGTATATGAATCCTGAGGTTATTAGATGTATTTATTTATTGGATTTCCTACTTAATTTCAAACAATAAGTCTCAAGTTCTGTGCTACTGAATAGGTCTTTTGTTTGCAGCCAGACCTCAGTTTAGAAATTCTCTGGCTTCATTCTGAGCTATAGTTATTAAACCCACAAGAGGAAGCAGACTTCAGCAAGCTGAGTTGGCTGGGGTAGCAGGCCGTGAGAGCCCTTCTCTTTGTTTTTGTGCCTTCCAGGTAGAATCCCATTATCTCCAGATGAATTCAGTCTGATTTTTTTAAAGACCTCAGGGGATATCTATATGTCTCCATGGTAGCCCGTTAGATTGTTCAGGAACAGTTACAGAAAGACTTGCCTTCAGAGCGCGTAAGGGGCAGCTGTGGCCTTCCTCTTTCTGGCCTGGGGCCTTTTCAGTCTCTGCTATCAGCCCCTTCTCCAGTTCTTCTCAGCCTCCCTCAGCCATTCGATGCCATTAGGATTTTCTTGTGTTATTCAACCTTGACCTGGTATAGTTTGGACCAGAATTCACTGTTCATATAATGATCACTATATTGCTTCTGTACCATATGCTTATATGCATGTGCCTTTATTCTGGTTGGTCAATCTGTTATTTTATTTGGAATATTATTTTTGTGTGAAATTTCCTTGTTTTTTGGCATTCTAGTTTTAGATTGTTTGCTATGTAGAAATACTTTAAAGCATTGGTCCTCTTTTACATCTATTTATTTATCTATTTGTCACTATAAAAATTACTGTGTACTGTAGTCTAACTTCCTAAGTCCCTAATTCATGATGAATTTTAGCATTATTGATTTATATCCCTGTCAATTTTGAGAGGACAAAGATCATTAAGCCTTTCCTCCTTGATACTATGTATGGTATCATCTAGTTTGAGCCTGGCCTCGGAGAAGATTTTTGGACTATTTGCAGTCCCCTTCAGTGGTCTATGGGATTGTTTTATTGTCACTAGATTAGCAGTGATTTTTATGTGTCTCCTTGATCAATGGTCTTACCTATTAAATCTCACCAAGTTTTTAAGAGAGAAGTTTCTCAGGAGACAAGTAATATGTGAGGCATAGCAAGATTGTAATGCTATAGAAAATTGGCTTTAAAGATAATGTAGGTCACATGCTATGCTAGTATTTATCTAAATACTAGATAAATGGGTAATATCCTCTGAGTCTGTTGAAAAAGTAATAACTGAGAGTAAACTTTTATTCTAAGACTAGTTATATTAATACTCTGTGCCACAGAGCTCAGTTTTTCTGGGAAGTGTTATCCTGTGTGATGAGCAGTTTATTGCAATAAAGGCATAAAGGCACAGAAGGTTATACCACATGGTGGATAACTCTTCCTTGTAATGAATGATGTCATCTTTCACAGTTTAAGTGTGGTATGGTTATTCAGGCTACTCCTAATTTTATTAACTTATATGAAATTTCAGTTTTATGTATTTTTAAGATTTGATGTGTTATACAAATGGTAGTTTTCATTAACATTGTAGGAATGAACTTGATGCTTTTTGATAGTTAATATATATGCATAATCTTTCACTCAAGGACTTCAGGGATGTTTTATATGAGAATTAAGTATGGAATTAAATGTAGTAGATTTTTAAATTGTGTGTTTTTCTGTGAGAAATTGTGATATCCTGGAAATTTATTGTTATACATATTTGTATGTATTTAAAGTGTTTTATTATAATATACTGAGGTAGTTTAAGTATATATATATATATGTGTATATATATATATATATATATATATATCCTACACATATTTAAATTTTTATGGTATTACATTAGAAAATATTACATGAGCCGGGCGTGGTGGCGCACGCCTTTAATCCCAGCACTCGGGAGGCAGAGGCAGGCGGATCGCTGTGAGTTCGAGGCCAGCCTGGTCTACAAAGTGAGTCCAGGACAACCAAGGCTACACAGAGAAACCCTGTCTCAAAAAACCAAAAAAAAAAAAAAAAAAAAAAAAAAAGAAAATATTACATGAAAATAAGAGAATGTTCATCTGACAGTTTGAATCTAGATTTATAGATACAATAATTTATACCCACATAAAAGAAATCAGGGATATTGGTAGTATCTTGAAATTGGAAAGACTGAAAGGAAGCAGAAAATCCTAAGAGGTACCACAGACCATTGGGGGGGATCTTGTATTCCCTTGGGCAAAATAAGCCCAGCAAGCCCCTTGGGCAGTGTAAAGTGGCTGAAGGGATACAGTTGCCACCTCATGCTCCTTAGAAAGCCCTCAGCCCTAGCAGGGACACAGTGTTGCTGAAGAGCTTGGATTAGTCTCCTAGCTTTAGGAGCAGTCATATACGCTTGGAAGGGCTATGAGGAGAAAGGGCATCTCGAAGGAGGAGGACTTCACAGGGTGTGCCACATTGAATCAGTCTAGTGCCTGCCTGCCTGGCACCTTGGAAGAGAGGCTCAGATGAGCTGTGGAATGGAGTGGTGAAAAGGATGGTACTCTCTGAGATGTGTAATATATCAGCAGTGGAGAACACTGGGCCTGTGAACTGACTTTAGGCATTGATGGCATGAATGCATAGTGAACATCTCTGCTAGGCACTGAGCATAAAGTAGTTGGTAGAACACACATGTTCTGTGGTCTCATGGAGTGACAGCCTCTCTGCTGAAAGAATGTGCACTAATTGGTTCCAGAATTGCATTGTTAGATGTTCCTTTTTAATCCTAGAATAAATTCTCTGTATTTTTAGATAGGTGGATTATGGGACATATTAAGCATTCAACTCTCTCTTTAAAATGCTTAAGTCTTTGAAAATATGACCTTAGTTATTTTTACCTCCAGACTTTTTTTCTCGAAGTCATAAGAATGAGATTGAATAATATAAAATATATAAAACTGGCATGCCTTACAATTTGTTTACTCGTTTAACTTTTTAGATTTGAGAAATGTGTGACTGCCAAAGAGGCCTTGGAGGCCGATCTGTATCAGAGATTTATCTTGGTGCTAAACGAGAAGAAAACAAAGATCCGAAGCTTGCATAAGTTGCTAAGTGAAGTCCAGCAGCTGGAAGAAGGTGGCGAAGCTGAAAGGTAGCATCCGTCCTGCTCTTAGAATACAGAGGGGCACATCCAAGCAGACTGTCCTTACAGACTGTTGCAGTGTTAGCTGTCAACTTTCAGTATATGGATTTTGTTTTTGTTTTTGTTTTTTGTTTTTGTTTTTTATTGCACCAGTACAGTTCCCACACAGTTTCTTCATCTCGTCTCATGGTCTCATTTAAAGTACAGCATTCAGTCATAACGTATAAAACTGGCATGGGCTTTAGCTAATATATTTAATTCTTAGACATTATAAACTAAGAAATTTATCATTTTACCAAACCTTTTGCCTCCTTCAAGGCTGCAAGCTACTTGCACATCTGTAAAGTTAACACCTAAGTAATGTTAACTTTAGGTCCAGCCAGTGAATGTTAAATTCCATGGAGGCATTTATGTTCACTGACAAAAGTACATTATTTTATCTTGTCATTGTCAAGTTCTTTTCCTTTCTGGAACTGCATATATATATATGTGATTCCTAAGGGGGGAAGTCATAGATTACAATGTACTAGGATAGGTTTGGATAAATGCAAGTGTTTTTAGTCATTATTAACTCATAGAGGTTAGACTCTGTTGTCTTGAATATGAAATGAAGCATAGGTTTTCAATAACATAGTATAAAGAAGGTAACATTTCATTTTAGCCTTTCCTAAGCCTTTCCTGGTCTGGCACTGAGAGCTACTTATATATGGAACTGAACATTGATATAAGCTCTGTATGCCACATTTTGGGGACAATTTAGTGAAATGCAGAACTGCTTTCTAACCTTCATAATGCTGAGCACTGGCCCTCAGATATGCAGTGTTTTGATAGAAGAATAAAATGTAATAAACAAATTCAATAATTAATAATAGTGAACATTAAACACCATTCAATTTACTAACTAAAATAAAACCTCTTTCTTTTAAGGGACTTAGTTTTTCAGTGATTCGCTCTGTGTCTGTCTTATCAGAGCTTTTTTTTTTTTTTTTTTTTTTTTTTCAGGATGTTTTTCTGTATTTGTTTACTGACAAGTTAGTTAGCCAAGGTGAACTGGTGATTTTCAGTTCTGCCTTTCTCCTTTTCCAGGAAAACTATATGTTCTGAAAAAACAACTGCCCAAGATGCAATTTATGATGGGAGTACCGATGAAGAAAGTGGAGCCTCTGAGATGGCTGCCGGTGAGAGGCTCATACTTACTCATCCCTTTTAATGTGTCACTTGCGCTTACTATTTTAATAAGAAACCAAAGTGAAAACTTGGATAAAAAAAGTTTTTTTAATAAAATTGACCAAAACATTTTAGCTTAAGCCTTTCAAAATATTACATTAAACTTAATATTTACCATAGGCTGTGGCAGTTTGCAACAGCAAGGGAAGCAAACAAGTATAATGTGTTTGCTAGGGATATATGTTCATTGTTGAATGAGAATGCATGAGCAAGAAGGCAGATACATCTTCCTGGTAAATTTCACCAGCTCAGAACTGGTTGTCTTCCGTCTCTGAGGTCTCATGAGCTGGGGCTCTGGGTAGAGCAGAGTGAGGTTGACATCTTCTTTTATTCTTCAGGAAAAAAGCTTGCTGTGGAGTAAGAAGGGACAGAGATAAAAGCTGTCTGGTTGGGAATTTTCCAGGCCTTTTTTTTTTTTATCTTATTGGTCTTTTGCTTGTATGAAACTATGGTTTCAGATTTTGTGGTTTTATGGTTTTCATTTGTTTTTGTATGTGTTTGTGTGTGTGTGTGTGTGTGTGTGTGTGTGTGTGTGTATGTGTGTGTTTCTTGTGCTTTTTTGTTGTTTTCTTGTGTGATGTGTGTATTCCATATGTGACCGAGTAATTGAAGGACACGTTATTCTCCACCCTTGACTAGTTATGGGAACCTCAATATAACATTTCAATGAAATGGGTTCGCTAAGGGAGAACAGGAATTAAGGGAATCAGAGACAAGATCACTGCCATAGAGAAGCTTACATTTCAAAAGAAAAGGAGACAGAATAACAGCAGGAGGTAGAAATGGAAGGAAAGAAGAACGTTGTGGGTTCTATTTTAGTATTTTAGTTAGAAATAAAAATACGTTTCAGTAGTGATGGGAGCGAAGGGACAAATGCGGGCTGGTTTATCAGGACACTGGAAGTTCTCCAATGAAAGCAAGTAGGGAGAACGAATGAGCAAACCCCTACAGCAGTAGCGAAGGGTAGTGGTGAGACTGAGGGAGGTGTATGAAGCTGGTCACGTGATAAACAGCAGTCTCTTTAGGTCACACAATCATACAAATGCACTTTTCAACACGAATTTTTTTTTTAACTTAGAGGACGTTCTTGCATCACGGTTTCCCTATTTTAACAATTTTTATATTTTTTTCATTAAAATGCAGTTATTTCACATTTCCCCTTCCCTTTCCCCTCTCTCCCCCTTGCCAAGTCTGTCCCTCTAACCTGTCCCACGCTACTCCTCACTCTCAGACAGTAGGCGTTTCCCCCAGTTACTGCCGCGTCGATCTGCCCACTATATGGGTTCATATGTAGGCACAGATATATAAATACAACCTGCTACATTTGTCCCTAAAAGTATTTTAATAGTCGTTAAAATGCAAAGAAAGAAAAAAAATCTGCATTCTTTCCATTTTAAACTTTTCAGAATTTGTAATGACCGCTGCCCACTTTGACTTTGTTGCAAAATCTAAATAGCATATCTCACCAGCTCATATAGAAGATGAACATTATTGATGAGAGTACGTCACTACGTGTGTGTAATGGAGATTGAGACCTTTGTGTGTTAAACCTATTTTTAGTGAAGCTTGATTTTTATAATTGTACTGTTTTAAATTTGGCAAAATTTCTCTCCTCTCTTAGTTTATTTCCGATTTTTCCCTTGGTTTATATGCCATTAATGTAAGTCTCACTCAACTCTTATTTGACATATGAACTTATGGTTCTTTTTATTTTTAATTATTTGGTCTTAATAAAAAGGAACCCCAGATCGAAAACTCTGATTTTGATTCCACAGACTTGATTCCACAGCCCTGAGAGGAAGCATTGCATGTTAGATAAGAGGATGTTCCTTGGTAGGTCACTGCCCTCTGCAAGGAGGTGTTTTACAGTCTGTAATACAGCTAAGTCCACAGGGCCTGCTGCTGTCATCTCTACACAGGTCTATGCTGTGTGTACTGTGACTGTGATCTTGAGTCTGAACCGGCATCTCAATTCCCTGATATATATATATATATATATATATATATATATAAACAAACTTGTGGCTTTGTTGTAATATTACTGTTTCAGGAATGCCTACCTTCCACATAACAAACCAAAGGGGTAAGGGGTAAGTGGGGATCCCAAGATTGCTCTGTCTTTCAAAACCATTTCTGAAGGTGTTTGATTGTGTAATTTGGTCATAATTTTTTTTGGGTGACTGTTGTTACTAGCTATTAAAATTCCCATAGTCCTCACGAGTTGTTCATACCGTTCCCCTGGTTCTTTGTACTGACCGAGGTTAACTGAGGTGAGGATTGTTCACTGGCTCAGCCATATTTATTCTGAGAAAGATCTATTTAATAGTTTTTTGTTGTTGTTTCTTTATCAGTGAGACGTAGTATCTCTTTGTAGGTCTAGCTATCTTCCTACACTCTATGTAGACCAGGCTGACCTCAAACTCACAGAAATCCTCCTGCCTCTGTCTCTGTAGTGCTGGAATTAAAGCTCTGTGCCACAACACCTGTAAGGTCTGTTTACTTTTATACATTTATCCAAAAGTAGAATCTGGATATTGTAGTGTGAAACATATGCATGTATGTAATAGTTTTATGAATAAAAAATTAATTTACTTGCTTTTATTATAGAAAGTTTAAATTTTTTTCCTGTCATTAGGGCTATTTTGAACTAACTCCTGCTGAGTAGACCTGTCTCACAGGCTGTATTCTCCTTATACAGCGTGAAGAGCTTGAGGACCTGAAGAGAGAACTCAGTGGTAGAGCATCTAGTGTGTCTAAGGCCTGGAGTTGAGTTCCCAGCATTGCATAAAAGAAACAGATTCTAAAGCTCTTGGGAACAATTTATTGGCTAAAGAGATTGTATCTCAAATGGGATACAATTTATATTTTTTTCTGTAGCAAGGTTCATTTTCCCAATAGCTTGATGTCAAGAATTTTGAGATAGCTTAAAATAACAATAATGACTTCATTTCTAAAATTATGACTGCATGCTGTTTCCCCATGGTTGGTAGAATTTTTGTTTTGTTTCAGATTAAGATTCCAAGAGCTAAAATCGCTAAATTTACTATAGCAAAGGCTTGGATTACAAAGAGAACTGGGCCACCTTCATTCCCGTCTAACTGATTTTTTAAATTTATTTTTATTTTATGTTCATTGGATATTTTGCCTGCAGGGATGTCTGTGTGATGGTGTCAAATCACAGACAGCTGTGAGCTGCCATATGGGTGCTGGGAACTGAAAGAGGTCCTCTGAAAGAGTAGCCAGTGCTCCCAACTGCTGAGTCCTCTCCTGAGCCCCTAACTGATTTTAATGTCTCAAAGACTTCAAGAATTTTCTAGGTATTCTTCATTACACCTGATTTAAAGTGGTTGTTATTGTTTGTTTATGTTTCACCTTGAACTTGGAGTTATTATAAAAACTATGAAATGCTCTTCTTTACAGGAAACTGTTTTCGTATCCAAATTGGGGAAATACTTTAGTTCAGTTTCATGAATTACAGAACCTCACAAAGCAATAGAAAGTTACAAGTACCCAAGTATCAGATACAATGCAACAATCAGTTTTTCATATGAACTCTTTAAGTATTATTTCATAACTCTTTTAGCACTGTAACAATAAAGCTATATATGCAAATGTGTTAAACTTTTTGTGAATATAAGAATTTTAACTCATTCAAAGCATTTTATGTCTTAGTATGGTTTAAAACACAAGCAAGTATTTAGTAGAAGGCTAGATTTATTTGACGGAGATTTCTTTTTTCTTATGAAACATTTTAGTCATATGTTTAAATACTCCTAATTTGCCATGATGTAAGGAATTACATGTAAGAATAGTTAGCTTTAATAAATAATTAATGCGTTTGAATAATCACCATTTTGTTAGTAGAAATTGCCATTACTTGTTACCATTGCAGAATATTCAAATTAGCCTTCTAAAAGATTAAATACAAAAATACTTCTCTACTATGCCTTGCCTTTCTTTCAGTGAAGATTAAAACAGCACAGATAAAAAGACAAATAAAGAATCTTTCTGTCCATTTCTCTGCATCATTATTTGCTCAAGATTTAGCACATTAGTTTAATTAATCCTGCTTCTTAACCAACAAGAAGGTCCCTGTGTAATTACTGTCAGTCATTTGGTTTCTACTTAGTTGCTAGGCTTCCTGGAAGGAAGTGTGGTTATAAAATAGCCTTTTTGAAAATAAATGAATGGCCATGCCAAACAGTTGATGAATGCTGATACAGTTGCTTTAAAAAATAGAACAGAACCTACAATTTCTAAGTATCAAAGGGCTTGTTGCTTTGAACAGTGAATTTGTACTCACACGGGGAGAGCAACATGTACTGCCAAAGAGATTACTCAGAACCTTAACGTTAGAGCCACACGTATGCTCTTAGTGTTATCCAGCATCCTCAGCAAAGATGTATTTATTTATGAATTCTAAATGAGAAGCTTAATTTATCAAAGCCTATTGCCATGCTGAAAACACAGTTTGGGTTATTTCTTCGCAATACTAGGGTTTTACATGTAAGTATTATTGCGTGGAACAACATTATATTCATCAGAAACCCAGACTTCCTTTAATTATAGATCCTCTAGTTTATGTCAATTATTTTTCCAGAGAAAATGAAGTCCTAGGAAGAATCAAGATGTTACCCTTGGACACATAAAAGAATCTTTAAAGTGTTTCTCCAAAACAATAAGTTAGCTACTTTTGTAGCAGATAGTTGAAATATAGAACACTTGGAATTTCCTAATAATGAAAAGTTAGCCATTGACAGGAGAATATTGAGAATATTTAGTTCACAGGGAGATCCTGTGTATAGTTGTTTGCTCTCAAGACTGTCTTCATCATGAGACAGAAGAAATAAGATTTTATGATATGTTAACTTGTGGAGAGAATTTAGATGTACATGTTTCTGTTGACATTCCTGCGCTGCTTGGTAATTTCTTTAGGTTATTTTAAAATTTTTCTTTTAATTTCATGTAAGTCCCCTGTATTTACATCATTTCTACATACTCCTCAGCCAAATTTATGCATTCTTTTTTTTTTAAAAAAATTACTGTTGTTATACAGGTAGGTATGTTGGTTCATAGTATGATATTATACATATAGGTGACTATATAAATATAATCTGGTGAGGTTATTTATTGTTGCCTATATTTTTTTCTAGGGATGAACATTTGTTATTGTCTATTAAGGGCTTACCTCCTGTTGGGGAGGAGACTAGTTCTCCCGCTGTTAGCCTTCATTGTCTCCAGCTCTTCTTCTAGAGGCTAGAGAATCATTCTCCCCACCCCCTGGAAGATCTCCCTGTCATCATTGCATGGGAACTGGTGTTACTATTTAGGCAGCCACATTGTTTTGATCTCGTGGCTGCAGCTTCCATGTCATGGTTGGCAATACATTCTCCTAGCAGATGTGCTCGTCCTTTGGCTCTCACAGGGTTTCTGCCTCTCCTTCCATGCTGTTTCCTGAGCCTTAGCTATAACCTTGTGTTATAGGTATATGACTTCCTAGATAACCATTTTTAGTTTTGTGTGTGTGTTCCTGAAGAAACAAAGAAATTGTGTTTTAAGTGTCTCTGAGTACAGGTAGTAAAAACGTCTGGCATCTCTTTTCCTTTCAGAGCAACAATGAATCCTAAAACTGATGAGACAAATGAACAAACACACACAGATTTCAGAGCCTGATGGGCAAGCAGGAACACAAGTGCCTCTTATAGTTGCAAAGCTAATGAAATGTGGCTAGGACCAGCCATCTGTAACATGTTCATCCAGGACTGCCATTCTTCCTGCGTGCCCCCTTTGTGAACTTAGTGTGGAGATTCTCATGGGACCTGGCAGACCACAAGGATTGGCAACTAATTTGCATGCGACCAGAAAAGGCTCAATTGATCTTCCAAGAGGTTGAGATTCACATCTGGTGGCATTGCTTGCTACAAGTAACGGTCTTGGCAGTGGTGAATAAGTGAGTTTTCAACAAAACCAGACATGTAAGGAGACAGGAAACCATGATCCATATCGAGTTGGGGAGAATGAGGAAAGAGTCAGTAGAAATGTTCAGATTTCCCCAGATGTTGAATACAGTAGAAAAAAACCTTCAAAGCAGAATTGAAATATTTTAAGAAAACATGCTTAAAGAATTATGAATGAGCATGATAGTACATTGACAGGAAAAGATTCTAAACAAGGAGATAGAGGTATTATTTAACAAGTACAAAATAGGAATTCTGGAGGTGCAGCATACAATAGTTAAAATGGCAGGTCCATGAGAGATGCTTAACAGGTGACTCAAGATGGTAGAATAGAGCATCAGTGGACTTGAAGGCTGATTAATAGAGTGTGTAATCAATGAAAACAAAACCAAAACATACCAAAGAAAAGGAAGCAAATCTAGGAGGCCTTTAGGATAAGCTCAAAGTGCTAATAAAAGTGCATATAAAGTTATGAAGAGAAAAACATGAGAGCTATACAAATGCTGTCATGAAGACATAATAGCCAAGATATTTAAAGTTTTTTTTTCAAAAATAGTAGTATCCACAAACCTAAACCCTAAGTGGAGTAATGCCCAGACATGCAAACTGAGACACACAGTCAGCCTGAAAGCCTTGGGCAGAGAGAAGGAGATTGCCACCGATTGCCATGGCCCACCCTAACACTGCTACCTAGACAGGACCTCCAGCGCTGTGAGCTTTGAAGCACTGTACAGAAGAAAAAGGAAGGACTTCACATCTTCTGAAAGTGAGAAAAAATGTAAACCTGTAGTGCCTTTCTAAATAAAGAAAAAATAAAACTGCTTTTACTTTCAGTTTCTCAAGCTAAACCCACACTTACAATCACTTATGTACATATGTACTTATGTACATACATATGTACAGCACACTCTGGGATCCACATGTGAGAGCAAACACATGGTCTTCACCGCTCTGAATCAAGCATCTTTTTATTGCTGAGGGAAATTCCAGTGTGTGTATGTAACCTAATACTAAAGAAGAGCACAAGAGAGGGAAGCAGGGGTGGGGTGGGACAGCACAGAAGAAACAGGACAGAACAGCAGAAAGGAAGCCAAAGAGCATGCAAGAGTAGGCAGGGAGGGGTGAGGGGAGGAGGAGGATCCACTACAGCACAGCCTTTGAAATTGCTATTACTATATTTGACACTAGTGTATACTAGTTTAAATTTTAATAATATTTATAGAAGAGGACAGTCATTGGCAGCCTGCCTTATCAGAAACACTAAGAGAAGTCCTTCAGGCTGAAGTGAAATAATCACAAATCATAAAAGGAATTATAAGATAAAATTATATCATGAAAGCATGAAATATATGGATCAATGTAAACACTATGTATATAAACTCTCCTTGTCGCCATGGCATCTTTGACTGAAGACTACATAATAATTTTAACAGAGATACAACAAACAGCAATGACAGGAGAAAATTGCCATAGAATGGAGAGCAAATATTCCATATTTTACCAGCATGATAACAGTCTAAAGTACATCAGTCGTTAAAGGATGCAGTTAGCAACTTGAAATATTTTTACAAAGACATTTGGGTCTGATGGGATCCTAGCATTTTTTCAAAATTTACTTGCTTAAAGAAGCTTTTGCTTTTATAACAATCTGAAAATTTGTTTCAGGAAAAAGAGAGTTAATATTTCCACATCAGTCTTTGATGCTGATATTAGCATAATGTGAAACTTAAAAATAATAGAAGAAATTGTAGAGTAATAATCTACATATTTTGTATCTGCCCTCTATACAAAATCTAATCAAAATAGTAGCAAAGTGAAACTAAAAACAGAGAATATACATCATGAACAACTAATGACAAAATAGTTTGCATCTTAAAATTCATCAGTTTGCCTTACATTGTTAATACACGAATGGACAAACATAATGAGATTTCAATGTATATCCCAAAAAGCACTTGGAATTTCCCTCACATGTTAATGAAAAATATACTCAACAAAATGGCAGTATAATGGTTCTGTTCAACTGATCCTTAGCAAAATTACCAAGACAACTTAACAGAGAAAGGGTAATCTGATGTCCATTTTATTCGGACATTTACTATCTATTTGAAAAACAAATTAACTTAAATATTTGTTCAACATGAAATACCAATACTCATTGAAGTAGATTATAGGCTGAATGAAGAAAATCTTAGTCTTTATCCATAATATCAAAAGCAAACTACACAGCAGACAAAAAAGGATTGCATTTTATCATCAAACCTGTGTACCTCAAAAGGACATGCTAATGTGAATGCAAGTCAAGTATCTGACAATGAACTTGTGTCCTGAATAAAGAGCCCCGTAGATAAATAAGTTAAAATGAGCAGCCTAATCTAATTAGACAAAAGACTTGAATTGCCTAGATGTAGGACTCACTAGCAGCTAATAACTAAATGAAAGCTGTCAAGCCTCCTTAGTCATTAGGGAAATGTAAATTTCCTAAACTAAAATCCAATCCTCCTTTACAGAAATACAGGTTAAATCAAGTACTGGGGAAGCAGTAAAGAAAATCGACCTGTTAAACATTGCTGATGAGAAGGAAACATGTTCCGCACACTTTAGGAAAATGTCACCTAGAACTGTAACTAAGGATGGTTGTCAGCTGGAGTGTGGGTGCTGGCAAGCTGACCATGGTTCTCTGCCTTTGCAGCAAAGTGTTGATATTCATTGAGCCATCTCTCTAGCCCCATGTTTACTAGGTGTTATTCTTTTGTTTTGGTTTATCTTTATTTTTATCGTGGAAATTAATTGCCATGAATCAGAAACATATGTGCTGATCACATCTTAATTTAAGTCACAAAGCAAAAGTCATGGAGTTAACTGAGCTGTGCTTGTTTTGGAGCATAGAGTCTTCAGTGGCCGTTGGCAGAGTCCCATCTATGACTGCAGGGCTGCAACGCCACACTTTTTTTTTCTTCAGCCAAGGACAGTTCTTGGGCGATGGAAACCTTGACATTAGGCACAACCATGGGACCTTTCAATCTCTGTAAGCTCAGGAGTAATCCAGTCTCTTTAAAAGCTTAGACGAAGCCCACCTAGATTTGTTTTTATTTTTGTATTTATTTTATTCAAGGTTTGTTCTAGTAAATAGAGAATCACCACTACTTACTTTTATTTGGAGGGTATTTTTCTTCTTTTTTTTTATAAGATTAACTTTGTTATCTGATAGTCTCATCCATATAAGCAATCTGTTCTTATTAATCTTTCCCCATATCCTCTTCCCTTCCTTGCATCCCTGTCAGTATCCCGCCCCATCCGTACAAGTTCCAGAACTACAGCCTTGGCGTTTATTTTGGTTTTGTAACTCATCTGATTTAATCTGGGCCATCTGTTTAACTATCAGATTGAACTGTCCATTGGGTCTTGGTGTGGTCCTCAGGGGATGGAGGGCTGAAGCAATGATTCCCACTCCTGGAGTCTCTGTATGTCCTCAGATGAGGGGATGATAGGAGAACTGTACCCAAGCTTTATGAAAGCATGGCTGATACTGAACCCAGAGCATTTCTGTATATCTCTACCTTGCCCTAGGCCTTGAATGGTGTAGCCTCCATACAATCTGATCTTCTGCAAGCCTCCATACAGTGTAGGTCTAGAAACTTTTGAGACCCCGAGACTTACTGCGGAATAAGCTCACCCTCTCTAGTTCATTCTGAAATCATGCTGGCTGGTTCAACTCAGCTGTTCTGGCTCAAAACTCCTCTCCAAGCTAACTGATTCAAACTAGCTTCTCACTGAGTTTCTCTACTTGGAAAAACTGCCTCTAAATGTCATGAACTGAACTGTACTATACTCTGGAACTCTCCATGAACTCACTGCTTTCCTTCCCTCCCTCCCTCCCTCCCTCCTTCCCTCCCTCCCTCCTTCCCTCTCTCTGTCTCTTCTCTCTTCTCTCTTCTCTCTTCTCTCTTTTCTCTCTCTCTCTCTCTCTCTCTCTCTCTCTCTCTCTCTCTCTCTCTCTCTCTCTCTCTCTCTCTCTCTCTCTCGCCCACCCCACCCCTCGCTTAAGTAGCTTCACTTTCCTATCTGTTCTCACAGGAATTGGGTGTATCCTATCTCTGAGTCATTCTGTCATATCTTTCTCTGATTCATCACTTTGTCTGCCCCTCAATTAGATGCCATTGTTCAGGGTTAAAGGTGTGTGCTAAAGGCATGTCTGTATTCAAGCCAGAGGGATTAAAGTTGGGTAATAAAGGTGTGCCTGATTCCAGCTGGATCACACAGACCTAGGACTTTGGATGTGATCCCTTGCCAGAATAGCCGTGTTGCTGGATTAAAATTTCTCTACAGGGGGATTCCAAGATGGCGCCGACCAATAAGCCGCGTATCTGATCTACTCCGAGAAGACCAGGGACATAAATAGAGAAACAGATTGCTGGACTTTGAGAACTGTAGGTGAGTGGGGCCCCAAAGACTGCAGTCCAAACAGGGGGCCCACCCCCCTCCCCGGGGACAAACATCCCGGAGGTGCAAAACGCACTCCCCAAACTCTAGAACGGAATCCACATGCAAACTACAGCTGCATAGAAAGCACCGACTCGCTGTTTGGGGAGGGATTTTCCGGAGACTCTAGCCAGGAGTCTCAATGAAGAGGGGAAATCTGCCCTAGGATTCCTCCTTCCACACCACCCCAAACTGCAGAGATCACCCGCCTGGGGCGAGTGGAAACGCAGGCGGAGGGTCCCAACAGGTGGAGGGACTGCAGCTCGCTGGCTATCCAGGGCCCAACCTAACACCAATCATAGTGGATTGAGCCTGCAAACAGCGGCAGTGAGAAGTCAGCTTGGAACTGCTTCCACAGACATATCAGGAGACGTGGGTCTTGCCTAGAGCGATAGCTGAGCGTCAGAGCCCGGCGGGAAGACCTGGTTCCAACCCGCGGGTTTCCTCCAGACCTCTGCACCGCGATTGTGCCTACCCAGCCAGTAACAAGGCACTGGCCCTGCACTCCCTGAACTAGAGAGCCGATCCGGGGCCCTTGGCCCGACCAAGGCAGGCACTCTCACATTATCGGGAGTCGAGACTTGGGTGGGTCGTGTTTGCAGTGTCTAATTGCTGACCCAGAGCATTAGTGGAGCATCAGAGCCCGGCGGGAAGACCTGGTTCCGACCCGCGGGTTTCCTCCAGAGCTCTGCACCGCGATTGTGCCTACCCAGCCAGTAACAAGGCACTGGCCCTGCACTCCCTGAACTAGAGAGCCGATCCGGGGCCCTTGGCCCGACCAAGGCAGGCACTCTCACATTATCGGGAGTCGAGACTTGGGTGGGTCGTGTTTGCAGTGTCTAATTGCTGACCCAGAGCATTAGTGGAGCATCAGAGCCCGGCGGGAAGACCTGGTTCCGACCCGCGGGTTTCCTCCAGAGCTCTGCACCGCGATTGTGCCTACCCAGCCAGTAACAAGGCACTGGCCCTGCACTCCCTGAACTAGAGAGCCGATCCGGGGCCCTTGGCCCGACCAAGGCAGGCACTCTCACATTATCGGGAGTCGAGACTTGGGTGGGTCGTGTTTGCAGTGTCTAATTGCTGACCCAGAGCATTAGTGGAGCATCAGAGCTCGGCGGGAAGACCTGGTTCCAACCCGCGGGTTTCCTCCAGACCTCTGCACCGCGATTGTGCCTACCCAGCCAGTAACAAGGCACTGGCCCTGCACTCCCTGAACTAGAGAGCCGATCCGGGGCCCTTGGCCCGACCAAGGCAGGCACTCTCACATTATCGGGAGTCGAGACTTGGGTGGGTCGTGTTTGCAGTGTCTAATTGCTGACCCAGAGCATTAGTGGAGCATCAGAGCTCGGCGGGAAGATCTGGTTCCAACCCGCGGGCTTTCTCCAGAGCTCTGCACAGCTTTCCTGCTATTGTGCCTACCCACCCAGTCACAAGGCACTGGTCCTCCACTCCCTGGAATAGAGAGCTTATCAGGGGCTCTTGGCCCAAACAAGGCAGGCAATCTCACAATATCAAGAGAAAAAACGTGGGTCTTGCTTGCAGTATCTAATTGCGGACCAGGAGCGACCTTGGTCCCTCCAGGCATAGAGTTCTGGGAGAAGGTGAACACCTCTACAGGGTATAGAGACAGACCTAAAAGACAGCTACACCTCCAGAAGATCTGATTTACCTGGGATCTTGACTACAAAGCCACAGGAAGGACAGGCAGCAGAGATCAACCTACACAACCAGAACGTCTGTGTGTGGACCTTAATCTAGGTCCCAAAACTGCTGATCTGAATCACAGCAGTAAAATCCAAAGAGAAATCTACTTTGGATGACTCAGCCGGGAGCCCACGGTGCAGAGGAAAATCACCAGAAGGGAAACCAGATCAACTACCTGTTCCACGGAAATACTCCTTGATCCCCACAGGCAAGAGCACCTGACCTATAATCAGTCATCAATTAACCACTCTCAACCAGCGAAGGTCACTACAAAATATCTTCCAACATCAGAGACATCAAAATGACAAGAGGACAACGAAAGAATGCTAACAAAAACCAAAACAGTTTGGCATCTCCAGATCCCAGCATTCCCAATGAAAACAACCTGGAGAACCTAACAGCAATGGATAGTCAAGAAAAGGACCTCAAAGCCCTAGTAAAGACAATGATAAAGGAAGAATCAATTAAAATCTGTAAACAATTGCAGGAGGAGGCAAACAAGAGGGCTGAAGAGTTAAAAGAATCATATAAAGAGGCATTTGAAGAATTTCAGAAAAATATAAATAACCAGATGAAGGAAATCATTAAAACAGTCCAAGACATGAAGATAAAAATGGAAGCTATGATACAGGAACACACAGAAGAAAAACGTGATCAAGAGGCATCAAAGAAGAAAACAAAGATCTCAGAGGTGGCATTATCTAACAGATTGCAAGAGATGGAAGAACGAATATCGGGACTTGAAGATACAATCGCAGAACTGGAATCAACCATCCAGGAAAATGCTAAATCTGAAAAGCTCCTGACACAAAGCATTCATGAAATAAAAGATAACATGAAAAGACGAAACTTGAGAATAATAGGGATAGAGGAAAGAGAAGGCAACCGACTCCACAGTCCAGAAAATATCTTTAATCGAATAATAGAAGAAAATTTCCCCAATTTGAAGAAGGAGATGCATACGAGCATACAAGAGGCCTACAGAACACCAAACAGAATAGACTTGAAAAGAAAATCTTCCCGTCACATAATAATAACAACGCAAAATATACAGAACAAGGAAAAAATATTAAAAGCGGCAAGAGAAAAAGGCCGAGTAACGTATGAAGGCAAACCTATCAGAATTACTCCTGACTTCTCAGCAGAGACCATGAAAGCCAGAAGGGCCTGGACAGGGGTTCTGCAAACCCTAAGAGAACACAGATACCAGGCAAGACTACTATATCCAGCAAAATTATCAATAACCATTGATGGTGAAAACAAGATATTCCATGACAAAAACAAATTCAAACAGTACCTAGCCACAAATCCGACTTTACAGAAGTTACTAGAAGGAAAACTCTACCCCAACTGGTCTACAACCAAAACTACATAGGAAATGGGTAACTATACCATTGCAAAATCACAACCTCACAAAATCTTGACTCTTACAAATACCAAAAATGAAGGGACTTACCAATCACTGGTCATTAATATCTCTCAATGTCAATGGTCTCAATTCTCCAATAAAAAGACACAGACTAATGGAGTGGTTGCATAAACACGACCCAACATTCTTCTGCATTCAAGAAACACATCTCAACCACAAGGACAGACATTGCCTCAGAGTAAAGGGTTGGGGGAAAATATTCCAAGCAAATGGTCACAAGAAACAAGCTGGGGTAGCCATTCTAATATCTAATAAAATAGACTTTCAACCAAAATTAATCAAAAGGGATGAGGATGGACACTTCGTACTCATCAAAGGTAAAGTCAACCAAGAAGACATCACGATTTTGAACATCTATGCTCCAAATACAAGGGCTCCCACATTTGTAAAAGAGTTATTAACAAAGCTTGCCCCACTTATTGATACCCACACATTAATAGTGGGCGACTTCAATACCCCACTTTCACTCAAGGATAGGTCTTTGATTCAAAAACTAAGCCAGGAAATAACCTCATTAACCAATGTCATGAATCAAATGGATCTAACAGATATCTACAGAACTTTCCACCCAAACGCAAAGGAGTATACCTTTTTCTCAGCACCCCATGGAACATTCTCTAAAATTGATCACATAGTTGGTCACGAAGCAAACCTCAACAGATACAAGAAGATTGAAATAATACCTTGTATCTTATCAGATCACCATGGTCTAAGGCTGGACTTCAACAACAACAGAAATAACAAAAAGCATACTAACACGTGGAAACTAAACAACTTTCTACTTAATGACACATGGGTCATGGAAGAAATAAGGGAAGAAATTAAAGACTTCCTGAAACTCAATGAAAATGATGGAACAACATATTCAAATTTGTGGGACACACTGAAAGCAGTGCTAAGAGGAAAATTCATAGCACTAAGTGCCTTTAAAAAGAAAATGGAATCATCCCACATAAACAACTTAACAACACATCTGGAAGCTCTCGAAAAAAAAGAAGCAGAAACACCCAAGAGGAGTAGACGCCTAGAAATAATCAAACTCAGGGCTGAAATCAATAAATTAGAAACAAAGAGAACAATCCAAAGAATCAACAAAACCAAGAGCTGGTTCTTTGAGAAAATTAACAAGATAGACAAACCGTTAGCCAACCTAACGAAAAGACAGAGAAACACTATCCAAATTAACAAAATCAGAAATGAAAAGGGAGACATAACAACAGATACTGAAGAAATACAAAGAATCGTAAGAACCTACTTTAAAGGCATTTATGCCACAAAATTCGAAAATTTAAGGGAAATGGACAAATTTCTCGACCGATTCCATTTGCCAAAATTGAACCAAGACCAGATAAACAAATTAAATAGCCCTATTTCGCCTATAGAAATAGAAGCAACCATTGATAGTCTTCCAACCAAAAAAAGCCCAGGGCCAGATGGCTTCAGCGCAGAATTCTACCAGTCCTTCAAAGAGGAGTTAATACCGATACTAGTCAAGCTATTCCGAAAGATAGAAACGGACGGAACATTACCAAATTCCTTCTATGAGGCCACAATTACATTGATACCTAAACCTCACAAAGACCCAACAAAAAAAGAGAATTTCAGACCAATTTCTCTTATGAACATTGATGCAAAAATACTCAACAAAATACTCGCAAAGCGATTACAACAGCATATCAAAGACATTATCCACCATGACCAGGTAGGATTCATTCCAGGCATGCAGGGATGGTTTAACATACGGAAATCCATCAATGTAATCCATCATATAAACAAACTGAAAGAGAAAAACCACATGATCATCTCTCTTGATGCAGAAAAAGCATTTGACAAAATCCAACACCCATTTATGTTTAAAGTTCTGGAGAGATCGGGAATACAAGGCACTTATCTAAACATAATAAAGGCTATTTACAGCAAACCAACAGCCAACATTAAATTAAATGGAGAGATACTCAAGGAAATCCCTCTAAAATCGGGAACCAGACAAGGCTGCCCTCTGTCCCCATATCTCTTCAATATAGTTCTTGAAGTTCTAGCCAGAGCAATAAGACATCAAAAGGAGATCATGGGGATCCAAATGGGAAAGGAAGAAGTCAAATTATCCCTATTTGCAGATGATATGATAGTGTACATAAGCGATCCCCAAAATTCCACCAGAGAACTCCTGCAGCTGATAAACACCTTCAGCAAATTGGCAGGATACAAAATAAACTCGAAAAAGTCAGTAGCCTTTCTGTATACAAATGACAAACAGGCAGAGGAAGAAATTAGGAAAACTACTCCCTTCACGATAGCCACAAACAATATAAAATATCTAGGAATAACTTTAACCAAGCAAGTGAAGGACTTATTTGAAAAAAACTTCAAACCTTTGAAGAAAGAGATTGAAAATGACATCAGAAGATGGAGGGATTTACCTTGTTCATGGATCGGGAGAATTAACATAGTAAAAATGGCCATCTTACCAAAAGCAATTTACAAATTCAATGCAATCCCTATCAAAATACCTACAAAATATTTTGAAGATATTGAAAGATTAATTCTCAAATTCATATGGAGAAATAAAAAACCCAGAATAGCAAAAACAATCCTATACAATAAAAGATCCTCCGGAGGAATCTCCATACCTGATCTCAAGCTGTACTACAGAGCAACAGTAATTAAAACAGCATGGTACTGGCAAAGTAATAGGCTGGTGGATCAATGGAATCGAATTGAAGACCCGGAGATGAACCCACACACATTTGCTCACTTGATTTTTGACAAAGAAGCCAAATCTATTCAATGGAAAAATGATAGCATCTTCAACAAATGGTGCTGGTCTAACTGGATGTCTACATGTAGAAAAATGCAATTAGACCCTTATTTGTCACCATGCACAAAACTCAAGTCCAAGTGGATTAAAGACCTCAACTTAAAACCAGAGACATTAACTCAGTTAGAGGAAAAAGTGGGGAAGAGCCTGGGACACATAGGCGCAGGAAACAACTTCCTGAACAGTACACCCACAGCCCAGGCCTTAATGTCAACAATTAATAAATGGGACCTTATGAGGCTGAGAAGCTTCTGTAAGGCAGCAGACACTGTCAAGAGAACAAAGCGACAGCCTACTGACTGGGAAAAGATCTTCACCAACCCTTCATCTGACAAAGGTTTAATATCCAAAATATATAAAGAACTCAAGAAATTAAACACCACAAAACCAAACAACCCAATTGCAAAATGGGGCTTAGAACTAAACAGAGAATTCTCAACAGAGGAATATCAAATGGCTGAGAAACACTTAAAGAAATGCTCATCCTCGTTAGGCATCAGAGAAATGCAAATCAAAACGACACTGAGATTCCATCTTACACCCATCAGAATGGCTAAGATCAAAAACTCAAATGACACCACATGTTGGCGAGGATGTGGAGAGAGAGGAACACTCCTTCACTGCTGGTGGGAATGCAAACTAGTACAACCACTTTGGAAAGCTATCTGGCGTTTTCTCAGAAAAATGGGAATAGGGCTTCCTCAAGACCCAGCTATCCCACTCCTTGGAATATACCCAGAAAATGCTCGAACACACAACAGGGACATATGCTCAACCATGTTCATAGCTGCTTTATACACAATAGCCAGAACATGGAAACAGCCTAAGTGTCCCTCAGTAGAAGAATGGACTAAGAAACTATGGTACATTTACACTATGGAGTATTACTCAGCTATTAAAAACGAGGAATTCCCGAAATTTGTGGACAAATGGATTGACCTAGAAATTATCATAATGAGTGAGTTCACCCAGAAGCAAAAAGAGACAAACGGTATATACTCACTTATATCAAAACACTAGTCCAAGGGATACGTCCCATGAAAAACCTTACTTACCAAGAAAGTGGGTCAGAGGAGAGGACATCCTATTGAGACTTTAGGCGAGAGTAGCATGGAAGAATGGGGAAATAACAGGACCCACAGGGTCCTGGAAACCTACAAGAAGAACTTTATGACAGGCAGATCTGGGTCCTGGGGTCCTCCTCAAACTAAGGCACCAGCCAAGGTGAAATAGGCAGTAAACTTCGAACCCCTACCAAGACCTAGCCGACGAACACGATATTCTCCACTGTTGAGTGGAGAGTGAGATCTGATTCTCACGTGAACTCTGGTGCCCCTTTTCTGACCATGTCCCCTGGATGGGGAGGCCTGGTGGCACTCAGAAGAAGGATAGCAAGTTACCAAGAAGAGACTCAATAATCTTAGAGCATACATAGGGGGAAGAAGTCTCCCTCAATCACAGACATAGGGGAGGGGAGAAGGGGGGAAGTGGGAGGGAGGAAGGAATGGGAGGAAACAGGGGAAGGGCTAACAATCAAGATGTAATATGAATAAATTAATTTAAAAAAAAAAAAAAAAAAAAAAAAAAAAAAAAAAAAATTTCTCTACAGTAGTGAGTAGCGAGGCCACATGAGCCCCCCCCTTATGCATGCTGACTGTTGAGTAGGCTCATTTTCATCCAGAGGATGGCAGGTAGCCACAAGTGCTGAGTGTTCCTGACTGCAATGCCTGTGTCTTAATCAGAAGATGACCTTTTCCTACCCTTCCTTCTGTTTTCTAGCTTATATACTATAATACTTTCTAACTCAAAATATCTGTGGACAATTTTCAATGAATATTAGTGCTAAGGGAAACCTATGTGAGGAAATGCTGTTACTGAAGGTTTCAACTTCCTGAGTCCTAGAATGAGAGGAAGGACATCTCTAAATAAGATGAATGTTTTCCATGGGCAGAGTTACTGTGTTCCTATGCTAAGAATTATTTTAGTGAATATGAGAGGAAGAGCTTCAAACTATAAAGTTTTCAAACTAGAACATGGACCCATGAGAATATCCAGCTTCAGAACACAAAGAGATCTTACAGAGTTTGGAGGGCAGTTGAATGTGTTATTTTGCCACTATAATAAGAGGAATGCTCCGGAATTGACTTAAGACAAATGTTAATTGATATGCCTTATAGGCATGCATTGTAGAAACACTATACAAATGCTCTTTTATTAATATGTCACATTGAATTATTAATTTGTAGTTCTGAAAGTGTTTACATGATGAATCTCTATTCGGGGTCATGTGTATAATAATACACGTAGCTGCAACTGCTGACAAAGTAAGAGCTGGTGTTGAAGCAATATAAATATATTTTCTCATGGTTCTAAGGACTATAAATGTAACATCGTTGTATTTGCAGAGTGGTCTTTCCCAAGGATCTGCCCCAGGCCCCTCCTGATAGCCTGTAGGCTACTGTCTTTTCGCTGTGTCATCGTGTCATCTTCTTACCCATGCGACACTGTCAAAGCCACTTAAAAATAGAGACACCAATTGTATTTGATTAGGACCCAAAATATTATCTGTACAAATACCTTAACTTATGTCTGGTTACATTCTTATGTATAGACTTTAGAACTGCTAAATACCCATACTTTATATTATATTTATTTGTCTATTTGTGTGTGTGTGTGTGTGTGTGTGTGTGTGTGTGTGTGTATATATATATATATATATATATATATATATATATATATATATATATATATATATATATCCACTTCCTGTCTCTCTTACATGGAAATCAGAGGAGGACAAGTTATGGAAGTCACATCTCTCTTTGCACAGTGTGGGATCCTGTGATGGAGCTCAGTTATACAGCCTAAGAGGCAAGTGCTGTTACTCTCTGAGCCATCTTTCTGAATCATAAATAGCTTTTTCTTTTCTTAGTAGAAGGAAGATAAGAGCTACAGTTTAACCTATAGCAATAAAAAAAAATGACCATTTTGGCGAGAAAGGTCCAAAATTTTGATAAATTTTCAAAGGAAGATTCAGAACTAAATTAATGTACAAGAAATAGTACTTAAACTAGCAAGACTGGATTAAGACATCCCATGGAAACTGCAGCCTGGTGTGGGCGTAATGTTGAGATAAGAAGTGAAGTAGAGCAATCAAGCGGAAAGCTGAATTTCTAGAGATCTGTCTAGAATTTTATTATTCAACAAAGCAACAGCTAGACACATGGGAATATTGGGGATGAAATTGTATTTAGTACAAAATTGTAATATGCTGTAAGTATAATACTTGTTGTTTCAAAATCTTTTAGTATAACTTATAAAAAAAAGATAGAATATCCTTCCTTAATGTAATTTTCTGTTATATGTTAGAGATCTAGGTATATCAACTACTGTGTTTTTGCAATGCAGGTCCTTTTAAACTCAGTAAGTGCTTTATCATTAAACTACAAGTTCAGTTCTCTTCTTTATTTTAAAGGTGTGGCTAATACACAGTTCATACTCCATACTTTGTGTTGGCCACAGTTTTAAAATCAAAGACTTACAGTATGCTTCTTTTCAACACACCCATCAAAATATCTGTGCTAATAAGTTGTATTCCATACTTATTCAGTAGTTATAGAAGAAATTTGTATTATTGTGATAAAGAAAGCAAATTGATGCCCGGCGATGGTGGCACATGCCTTTAATCCCAGCACTTGGGAGGCTGAGGCAGGTGGATCACTGTGAGTTCAAGGTCAGCCTGGTCTACAAAGTTAGTCCAGGACAGCCAAGGCTACACAGAGAAACCTTGTCTCGAAAAACCAAACCAAACCAAACCAAACAAACAAACAAACAAACAAACCCAAATTGAACTACCAATTCTTTGTGGAATTTTTAATGTAAGGTAATATTTAGTCCCTTATATCTAAGGACTCATGTTTAACCCTAATTGTAGATGCCACTGCATATTAAATGCATAACACAAGTCATTGTAGTAAAAACAACTTAAGGATCCCTAAATCCAGAGCTATAGTTCAGTGCAGACTGCTGCCTTCCATGCATGAGGCCCTGGGTTCAGGCCCTAATACTAAGGGAAGAAAACAAAGGATGGATCACTTATGAGCTTGTCCTAGGAAATAGAAGCTTAACATCTTCATTGACCCTATAAATCTCAGACCATAACTGAGCTGAAACAAAGGCTGGTGTGAGCGTACTAGCCATCTTTAAATCAGCCGAAGTGCAATAATGCCATATATAGAATTCTCACCCCTCTGTTATTGTGACAGGGTTCTGAACCACCAACAGCCCATCTGGTCCTTTAAGCCAATTCATCATTGTCACTTAGAAGCCATATTTAAGATCAAAAGGCTAGAGGAGGTTACCCATGATGAAGTTTTGGAGTGCTGCCAGGCCACCAGCCGTGATGCAGTGCTAGCTGCAGCTTACCCCTGAGAGCCTGGGACGTGTGAAGGACGGATATCAGCAGGCCCTCTGGACAGACCCGAATGTGCGGTGTGTGGATGAGAAGGGTCACAAGTAGGGTGGCCAGATGAAAGGCTCAATGTGAACTCCCAAGTGCCAAATTCAAGCCTGGGGTAAAACCAAGGCATGGCAGAAGACAGCAAGGCTAATGAGAATTGGGATTTTATAAAGAGATGGATACAGGGTGTTTTGTAGAGTGTTGAAACGAAAAAGAACTTGGGGTACTGCTCATCATATTATTGTTCTAGCTTTTGTGACAACCAGTTGTGTAATTTAAATGAACAACCTGGGTGAAATTAAAAGTTATAAATGGATATTTTTTTTATAAAGTAAACTGTGTATTCTGGTGTCCCTTTGGTGTTAAGTTTTTTTTAAAGGAATGCGTATGAGTTCATTTATAGAAGGCATTGTCTCTGGACCTCAGCATTTCCTTTCATCTTATTCATGGCTCAGTTTCCCCATTTATGTTACTGGTGTTGTTTCTTAAAGTGCATGTCTGTGACTCTTTGAAGAAGATGGTGTCTGATGATGGTTGATTCTCTGTCCCTTTGTGTCTACAGGGGTTTATGTCTAGGGCCTCTTGCAGAGGTCAAACTCTGTAATGCTTCAGTCTCTTATGTAACATGTATTTATACACACACCACCTGCTCATAGCCTCCTCTATGCTCAGGTGCTGCTTGTTTGCCAAGTTCCTCACCTATGCCCTCAAGCAACTGCAGAACAAAAGTTTTTTAAGCATTGTCTAGCAAAAATAACTGTTTATACGAGATTTATAATGCACTAGGTATTTTAGATAGTCCAGAAGTGATTTAAATTATAAAGCAGAATTTTTAATTACATGAAAACGTTACCCTGTCTTGTATCTGTGCGACTTTGATATGCACAGGCGTCTTGAAAAAAAAAACTTGCAGATTTTGGACAATAATTCTTTAAATCATCTCACATAAAAGTTTTGATAGGTAGAAATAAATTTCTTATCCTTGTAAACATTTGAAATGAGAATGAATAGTTTTTAAAGACTTGTTTATTTATTATGTATACAACATCCTGCCTGCATGTGGGCCTGCCCACCAGAAGAGGGTACCAGATCTCAGTGTGGCTACAAGCCACCATGTGGTTGCTGGGAATTGAACTCAGGACCTCCGAAAGAGCAGCCGGTGCTCTTAACCTCTGAGCCCTCTCTCCTGCCCGAGAATGAATAATTTTTAAGCATTATAATAATACGTTTGGTACTTCTGAGTTACTGAAAAATCTGAGTCTCTGTTTTTATTTTAAAAGTTGGACAGCACTGTACATGGGGTTGCAGAAGTAAGTGTATCTCTGATTGTGAGTCTAGCTTGGTCTACAAAGCGAGTTCTGGACCAGCCAGAGCTGCCTAGTGAGACCCTGTCTTAAGGTGGATAGTAAGTAGCTGAGCACTATTACACCCTGCGATGGGGTCCACTTTTTCCATCATTGCTTTGAAAGTTGGGCTTGTTTTGCATTTGTGACACACTAGTCTTGGTGGTAAACTTCATTGTAAATTGCTGTCAGAACTGAGGGGGTCTTGGATGGTGATTTTGAGTATAAAATCCCCACCCCCAGTTTTTCCTACTTTTTCTTTCATAGTCACCTTTTGTTAAATCTGGGTATGCCATTTTATCTTAAACATTGTTCACTCTCCACTTTTAAAATGAGGCTGTGGTTACAGGGACTAGAGAATCAACTCAGCAGAAAAGAGCACAGTTATTCTTGCAGAGGACCTGAGTTCAGCATGTCTTCCTGGGTCTGTGCTGCCTTACTCAGGATGATCTTTTCTAGTTCCATCCATTTGTCTGAAAATGTCATGATTTCCTTGTTTTTAATAGCTGAGTAGTATTCTATAGTGTAAATGTACCACAGTTTCTTTATCCATTCTTAGGTTGAGGGACATCTAGGCTGTTTCCAGTCTGGCTATTATGAATAAAGCTGCTATAAATAAGGTTGAGCAAATGTCCTTGTATGGTGGAGCATCTTTTAGATATATACCCAGGAGTGGAATAGCAGCATCTTGAGGTAGAGCTGTTCCCAATTTTCTGAGGAAGTGTTAGATTGATTTCTAAAGTGGTTGTACAAGTTTGCACTCCCATCAGCAATGGAGGAGTGTTCCCCTTTCTCCACATCCTCGCCAGCATGTGCTGTCACTTGAGTTTTTCATATTAGCCGTTGTGTTGGATGTAAGATGGAATCTCAGAGTTGTTTTGATTTTCATTGTCCTGATGACTAAGGACACTGAGCATTTCTTTAAGCGTTTCTTGGCCAATTGAGATTTCTCTGTTGAGAATAACTCAAGATTTTTTTTAAAATGACTTAATAAAAATTAAAGTTTTCTTTACTTATAAATCACTGTCTTTAATGTGGTTATTACTGTCTTTAATATATTTTTTAGAGTTTCATTAAATTAGGAATACAGATGACATGCATCATATTCTTTATTTTAATATTTGTACTGTTAAAAGTTAATTACTTTTCAGGCGATTGTAATAATGAAAATTTAAGGAAGAGAGTAGCTACTTATTATTCTTTATTTTTAAATTTGTTCTTTTATAGTAGAATTGCTTTTTATTGAATTTACATCTATAATGACGATTGTCTGAAACAATACAGGCTTTCTTTCTTTTCTCTGTTAATTTATCTTTTTTTGAGTTCATATCCTAACTGGCTTTATTATGATACTTCTAGCATTTATGATTGGTAATTTTAAAGTTTGAAATTGGTCTTATACTTTTTGAGTTACTTCTAACATTATTTGGTTGAGGGACATAAAAATTATATTTTAAGACATAAATTTAACAGTATCAACTTTGAAAAAGTTACAAACATTACTTTTACTTTTTCATGAGAAACTGTTGTCATTTATTTAGAAAAAAATATAAGGATTATTAATGTGACTTTCCTTTTTTAAAATTCTTTCTTGCACATTTTTAAAAGCCTATTTTCTTATGGTTTTTTTTTTTTTCAATACATTATGACCAGAGTTTTCCTTCCCTCCATTCATCCTAGAACTCACCTTGCTATATCGCCTCTCCCCCAGGCCCACTCTGCCATTTCCCTTCAGAAAAGAGCAGGCCTTCAGGGCTGTTAGTCAATCACAGCATAATAAATACAATAAGACTAGGCACAAACTCTCATACCAAGGGTGGACAAGGAAACCCAGTAAGAAGGCAAGGGTCCCACGAGTCGGAGACACTCAATTCCCACTGTCAGGAGTCCCACAAAACACCGCGCTGACAACCATGGCATATAGGCAGAGACCCTTATGCAGACACATGCAGGCTCTGGGACTACTGCTTCCGTCTCTGAGAGCTGCTATGAGCCATGCTTAGTTGATTCTTAGGGATTTTTTTTTTTGTCAAGAATTTTTCAAAGGAATAGCAAGCTTTTTCTCTGATATTCTTTTCTTTATACTTATAAGCAATAAATTAGCTGCCTCCTATACTCATACCCCAGGCAGAGATTCTAGACACTATGCATATTTAAAAGTATTTGCAGCTTATAGAACACAGACTACAGTTATTTATTGAGTTTTACCTTATAAGTAAAACTTTATCAGCTTCATAAAACTTTAGATACAGTTTTCTTTTTTCTTCTACTCTATAGACTTCTTTGCTATTTCCAAAAAAATGCATAGGTTAATCTGTATCACCCATTCTTTATCTTACCAGCAGTAGCGTTATTAACATTTCATAGGTTGTGATCAAATTCTTTGTAGCATAATTGAATATATTTGAGACAAACATAATAAATTAAGGTTAATCCATTAAAAAAAATCTACCATCTGAGTTGTTTTATTGCCAGTTGTAAATTGTTGACAGATTTGGGCTCTTATTGTTATCTGGCACATCATGAAGTCAGACTAAAAGTTTATTTGAACACAATTACATTGCCAAACAAAACCCAGCAGTCAGTACTTTAATTTGGCACAATTAAATCCTCCTAAGCATTTCAGGAGGATAAAGTATGGGGTATTTTTTACCACTTGTTTTTCTCCAAGACTTATAACATTTATTTAAACATTGTGTTATATTCAAATTAGCCTAAGCGACTCCATTCTTCCTCTGTTCCTTGGCTGGTGTGGCACTTATTCACAGATGCACTGTGATGGATTATGAACCGCTTGGGAGAACCACTTCCCTGGATTTGTCATTTATTATGGTTCAAGTGAGTCACAGTTCCCTTGGCTATTGGGCTTTGCAACATTCAGTAAGGTGCTTTTAATGACTTACCCCATGGTGCGCTTCTTTTATTGGCAGTTCATCTTGGTTTGATCTAGCTGTTGGATACTACCCCAAATAAGAGTGTTACCCCTTATTATCCCTTTCTTTCTATAAAACTATCCTGGGATATTTTTAAAGGCCTGTGTGCAGACTGTGTCTCCATAAAATATTTCCATAACAGATAGCCACAATGTTTTCTCAGCCATATATCAGTCACCTTTTACAACTGATTTTCTGAATTCATGATGTGTAGCAGTGGTTTGTTTGTTTGTTTGTTTGTTTAGTTCATTATATACTTGCCTGTTTTTGAACTCTACGAAAATAGCAAACCGTGGTTTACCATCCCAGACTTGGCGCGGTTTATGTTTACCAAGTACTGGACATATTATAACAAATTGAAGCATCCAAAAACTGCCATAGGATGTCTGTATGAAAATTTTGCTAAGATGGTTCCAGAAAGATTTAAATGATTGTGCTGCCTAAAGCTAAAATGTCTAAGGTAGTAACTGTACTCTCGCACCATTCCCAGGCATGTATGTGACATTACTCATTAGAACACTGGGATTTCTCTTTAAAACTGCTTAATAATTCAGTGAGGTTTGTTCAAACCTGTCTGGGTAACCTCCTACCTCCCTTCTTAATTAAGGAGAATCTCAATTAGGCTAAGTAAGATTACTTCAACCGTTTCTTTTTCAGAAGCAAAGTCATTTGGTCTTGGAAACTGTTGTTCAAAAAGAATGATGAGCAATTGAGGCAAGACTGATTTTGTGTTCTCTGTAGACGATTGTTCAGCTAGTTGCTTCATATGATTTATCTTATTTCATCTTGACCACAATCAATACCAGGCCTTATAGCTGTCATTCGGGGAAGGTTAAGTAATCTATCCAAGGACATACAGTAATTAAGAGGAAAAGGCAGATTTTAACCATACAGGTGTCTGCCTGGCTCTACCTTCTGTGTGCCGGAATAGAGGCATATGCCACCATGCCCAGCTGAAATCATAGTTGAGGGACAGATGCCCAGAATCCTTCATGGCTCACTGTTTTAGGGGTTTTCCCCTATGGTTAGTAGCTATATATAATTGTTAAATAAATGCTGAGTATTTTATATGAACTGACACAATTTAATGTAATGTAAGTTGAAATCTGTGGGCCAAATTTGTTTGTTTATTTTTTTTAAAGTAAGGATGGCCTGTGCCATAAATTAAAAATCAGTTGAATATAAAGACATGATCATCTGTAAAGAACTTAAAAAATTTTAAATTATGTAATATCAAGATAAATCCTACTTATTTCCTCAGCCTTGAATTATATCTGCTAGAGTTCAGAGAATGGTACATCTTAGATGAAAATGCGGAACTTTCACATCCATGGGCATTTTAAAATGTAGACAAATCTGCTGTCCGCAGTAATTCTGCAAGGGAATTATCACATCAGTACATGCTGTTTACTTCTCAGAATGCTCTGTTCTGAGTAAAGGCTCTAAAACTGTGACCAAATTTGAGAAAAAAAATGAACAAATCTGATACAAAAATAAACAGTAAAAAGTGATATTGGCATAAATACAATACATACTAATAAATAATAATCTGTATAAACTGTTTGCCTTTGTGTACATATGAGAAAAAAGAAAAAGAATTGTTTTCACATGGGGATGGATGTTGTTGATATCAAAGTAAGTTTGATCCCTGTTCATGAGTACAAGAAAATATAAAGGTGATTGAGATAGAGAAGTTTTGAAGTATAAAGAAATCAGAAAAATTTCTTTATTAAAAAGTTAAAACTAAAATTTAAATATTACTTTTAAGAAATAGTTGCTAGGAAATTTTAAACCAGTGCTAATCATTTCAGAGTTTTAGATAATTCCAATTGATTTCTCTTTCTTCTATCTTTCTCTCTATAAATTGTTGAATTGATGCTATATATCATATATATATATATTACTCTATATCCCCTTTGCTACATCTCTTAAAATATAATCTTATTTTCTCACAGTATTCTATATATATTAATAATTTACATACTTATAGGATATATATTCATACATACACACACAGATTTTGTACATATGATAAGCATGAGATATTTGGTTTTCTGGGTGGGGATTATTTTGCTTAATATAATGATTAAAGCTGCATCTCTTTTCAACAAGTATTAATGTTTAATTAATTTGTTTATTTTTATTTAATGTTCATTGATGCCTGCATGTATGTCTTTGTGAGGGTATCAGATCCCCTGCCCCTGGAGTTACAGACAGCCATGAACTGCCATGTGGGTGCTGGGTATTGAACCCAAGTCCTCAAAAAGAGCAACCAGTGCTCTTAACAGCCGAGCCATTTCTCCAGCCCCAAGATTTCTTAATGACCAAATAAAATCCCATCATGTTTATATATGTTCATTTTATGATAGGTATAAAAAGTTGATTCAGTTTATTAGCTGATGTAGGTGTGGATCAATGAATGGTATGTATAAATAAATTTGTGACATACTGTCTTAGAGTCCTCTGTGTGTATATTCAGGACTGGTATAGGTGGGTCAGATGATACTTCTATTTTTAGTTTTATGAGAAGTCTCCGCTCTGATTTCCATAGTGGCTATATCTTTTCACATTTTGGTTAGAAATGATGTTTATTCCTGCTCACATTAGACTATGTCATTAGCAATTAATGCCTAATGAGTCTTTAGTCACAAATTGTAATTCTTTGTTAGACATGGCAGAAATAATTGGAGGAGGGAAGAAATGTGTGTTAGCATTAAATTAATTCATTTACTCCAATATTTGTTTATTGGCTATTAAGTATTGGTCCTGAAGTCTGACTTAGAGATGCCATGTTAAATAAGACATTTTCTCTCCTTTCAGCTTCATCGTCTAGGAGAAGTGGAAAACAGATAAACTAATGCAATAGAAAATAGCAAATATAAGCAGAATGCTTTGGTAACAGACAGTGCCCTGCATATATTAAATAAATCAATGATAGCTTAAGGCATACGTGCTTGAAATACTATATATCATGTTCTTGGAAGAAAAATGAATGTCCTGAAGTGTAGCCTACAAAGAACAAAATATTCACATTGTATATAAAGCAGAGTAAGTAGGAGAACTGAAAAAGCATGAGGAGGCTGAGCGGGAAGTCCAGAACACTCAGAGAAAATAACTTAATACACAAAGCCACGAAGGTGTCGAGTGAGCCCCTAGGAGATGTCAAGGAAGGGAGACAAGCTGGGGGTTGCAGGCCTAGGGTTTGTCTGGCATAGTGTTGAGAAAAGAAGAAAAAAAGGCTGGGTAGAATGTGTGATGGTAAAGGGGTGCAACATTTAGAAAGATGGCTTTCTAGAAAGAAAGGCTTTCTAGAAAGAAAGATGGCTTTTTAGAAAGAAAGGTTGCAGGGTAGGGGTGAAATTGGATAAGAAGACAGAGCTGAATTGACATAGAATTGAAATGAAGGAAATAATAACTCAAACTAAAACATTGTTTTCACGACTAGAGAGCAGAAAGGCTTAGAGATGGTGTAAAATCCACTCACAGCACTTAATGATTTATGTGATCACATAACTTCTAGGTACTGAGTTTGTGTTTTGACCAACACAGATTTTGTTTTAAATAATTTTTCAAAAATGATATATTTATTTATTATGTATGCTCTGCCTTGAATGTACACCTGCAGGCCAGAATAGGGCATCAGATCACATTAGAGATGGCTGTGAGCCACCAGGTGGTTGCTGGGAATTGAACTCAGGACATCTGGAGGAGCAGTCAGTGCTCTTACTTTCTGAGCCATCTCTCCAGCCCTTAAATAAATGTTTAAGAAACAGACACAACCCTATATTTAGAGCTCTGTGAACACATAAGGGTGGGTACTCTGTCCTTGTGACGGATGAAGGAGCAAATGTGGATAAAGTCCTTTATCAGCTAAAGCCAGCAAGATATACTGGAATCCTAAGACTTATATTGCATGATTGCTGTCCAGAAAACAAAGATCATTTGAGGCATTTTAAAAGTAACTGAGGTAAGTAATATGGGTACATGAAAACAACTGGTTATTGTAAAAGTAACTTTTACTCACCAGATGTAATTGTCTGTTAGTGGAGGCTTACTGCTGAATATTCTTATGGGAATAACCTAACTACTAAAGAATGCTTAAATAAGGAGAAGTTAGATTTTAAAAATACTACTTGAAATAATTACCTAATGTTTTGGTAAAAATCAGATATGCTAAATATGCCGCTTGATTTTGAGTTTTATAAAAAGGTCCACTTCATTTTTATATTTAAAAGAAAGGATTAGTCACCAAAACCACATAGCTATTATGGTAAATAGTGCATGAAATACAATAGAAAACATTTTTATTGATAAAACATGAAACAAAGCCCATATCTGTTCCCAAAAGTTTCCATAGATGCTTGTCATTTGCTCCCAGTCCTTCCTGCACTCTGGCTTTCCTTTTCCTTTTTTTTTATATTTTATTAATTTATTCATATTACATCTCAATGGTTATCCCATCCCTTGTATCCTCCCATTCCTCCCTCCCTCCCATTTCCCCCAATCCCCTCCCCTATGACTGTGACTGAGGGGGACCTCTTCCCCCTGTCTATGCTCATAGGGTATCAAGTCTCTTCTTGGTAGCCTGCTATCCTTCCTCTGAGTGCCACCAGGTTTCCCCATCCAGGGGACGTGGTCAAATATGGGGCACCAGAGTACGTGTGAAAGTCAGACCCCACTCTCCACTCAACTGTGGAGAATGTCCTGTCCATTGGCTACATCTGGGTAGGGGTTCAATGTTTACTGCACGTATTGTCCTTGGCTTATGCCATAGTTTGAGCAGGACCCTGGGCCCAGATCCACCCGTCATAATGTTTTTCTTGTAGGTTTCTAGGACTTTCCTTTTCAATCTTCTCCTTGCTTCTCTCTTCAACTGTCATGACCTCTACATGATTATTGACTACAGATGTCCATTCTTGAAGGCCACTTTTTCTTTCCCTCTTCTTGTCCTGAGGTTCCCTATCTGTGTCTATCTTAACAGTAACAAGAGCCAAAGCTCCTCTTCCAGCTGTGTAAAAGTATGTCCATCGTCTGTATTTTCATTACATTGGTTTGCATACATACCACACCAGGTTGTGTAGATGGCATTATGTATACTGTTCTTATATAATGAGAAATTTCCTGGATAATTTGGTTGTTACTTTGTTTGTTTGCACTGTGTGTGCTGGTGTATCTGCTACTCAGTAGGGAAACTGAATGTTTCTCATCAGTTTTCTCAGTCATCTTATCTCTTTCTCACTGACCTTTTACCCCTTCCTTTGTATTGCAGTGATAAATGCAGTGCTGCCAGAGGCATAGGGGTCAGTCACTAAGTCAACACAGCTGGAATTAGGAAAGCCTTCAGGCAGAGGTGATATCCTTAAGGATATGTCAAGGGTGGGTGACAGCCAAGTGGAACTGTCTTTTCCTGTAAAAGATGCCATAAGCAAAGAACAGCAAACAAAATTTAGCATATCTATAGATAGAAGTTGAATCACAAATATACATGGTAAATATGGTAAATATACATTAGAGAAATATATCTTTGTCATCATGAGAATTTAAAAAGAGGAATGATCAAATTTACATCTTCAGAATTACCTTGCTTTGACTCTACTTAACCTGTAACACTTCTGTACACTTAAGTGTAATAAAAAGCTTTTCCAGCCAAAGTTGGGAGACACACAGATCTATGGATAGAAAAATAAACCTTTAACAGGTAGTTGAGCAACATGACAATTTTTACAAACTTGACTAGGTTCCCCTCTAGGGCCCATGACTCCACTAGCCATGGTTGTAACCATGCTTACAACACCACATGGGGCAGTGAGGTGGTTCAGTGAGCTAAGCTACTTGTTGCCAAACATGATGACCTTAGTCATGTTGTTTGAAAGTTCCTTCTGAGATGTTTAGCATTACAAAATAGTAATGTAATTGTTAAATATCCATGCTTTTAAGGAATGTCTCTGAAATTGGCAATACTGGTTGTCTCTTCAAAGAACCATTAGCAACTGTATACCACCAAGGCATCAACCTCAATGAAGAAAAAGTCACAGTGTTCAATGAGTCCTTTCCTTAATGTATGTATCAAAAATTCCTTCAAATTCTCTCAGATGAAGAATAAATTGGCAACAGGAAGTGAGTGTTGTTTTCAGGCAGCCTTAGTCACATCCACCTTCCCGTTGCTGCTGCTCAGCAGAGTTTGTAGCCCTTGAGATGAAGTCCCATCCACCTTTTAGGAGGTGCATCCCTCACCTTGGCTGCTGTCTCCAGGATGTGGTTTTGAGCTGCTAGTTGGGCTAGTGATTGTTTTCTAGTTCTAGCCTTTTAATGCTCAGTTACTTCAGAGTATATACTGGTGAGGTACTTAAGAAAGGGCGAAAACAATTCTATATCTCATTAACATGTTTTTCATTTTCGTTAACTTTATCTATTTGGTTTTCATTTCACTGAAATACTCCACAAGGTTTATAAAGAGTTACTTTTTATTAAAATTTCATCAAGAGGAAAGAAACCTGAAAATCTCAGAACTCCATGTGAACACACACGAGTGAATGTTTTGGGTTGACGGATGTACACACAAGAACAATGAACTCTGTGTTGGCTCCAGCATTGCACAACACGGGAAACTGCTGGAAGCTGAGGAATTAGAGTTTAGTTTTGGGAAAACATATTAACTATTAAAAAGTACTTTCCAAGGTTTGTTATTTTAACAGTAAAATTACATAAACTGGAGGCTTAATGGTGTTCTTTCAGAAACTACTTTTCCTAGGTACTTTTTAAAAAATACTAACTATATTGGTGGCAGCAAACATAATCACCAGTGTAATATTTAATAACATAAACACAAACTAATTGGGGAATTACTTTAACTCAATTAGCATTTAAAATTTATAGCAGTTAATCAGTGAGTGCATATCGAAGAACTGTTCTGTTTTATACATTGTGCTAATATAGTAGGACATAGGACAGTTCCAGCTTAGCTTTATGTTGCTTGAAAGTATCAAATTCTTATATTAAGTGTGATGAAATCCACTGACAATGCTGGGGATCTATCCAAATGACTCTAGAAGACAAGTAGGGCAGTTTGATTCACATTTTGTTATTGAAGTTCACTCTATAATGTCCTCTAGAGTTTGGGGTGTAACTCAGTGGCGGGGTACTTGCTCACCATGCAATTAGGCCTAGATCTGACAAGCAGCGCAGCACTATACAAAAAAACAACTCCACTGAACTTAATTGCAAATCTTTCTTAAAGCATATTTCTCAGAAATAAGAAAGACTTTTAGCTTCCTCTTGCTAAATCTCTTTTTAATACCATCTGAAAATATCGACTACATTTTCAAAAGAAGTGTCTATAAGGAAAAGAGTATAAAATCGATGTTAATAGGTCTTTGGCAAAAAGAAAATAAAACATGAAATGCTACAGATTAATTACAAAAGTACAAGTTTTACAAAAGCTGTAAATTCTTTTTCAGACTTTGTTATAATAGAACCAATATGGCTTCTTGTAAAGAGCTGCATTCTCCTGTCCTACTTGGCTGTAAGCCTTCTGAATATCTTCTAGGTAGTTTGTGGCAGAAGACTGCTACACTTATTGGAGTTGAAGAATCGTGTAACCCTCTTGTTTGAAGACTAGAGTTCATTACTGGGATTTATCAAACAAAAATACTGGCTTATGTTGTTGATGAAGAGTGCTACTTAATATAATCAATCAACCCATATTTTTTTTATTCTATCAGTACTTCTGGAGTCTGTAGTATTAGTGGTGTCCTCTGCCTCTGATATTTAGAGTACAGGGGATTCCTAAAAATGACTTCTTATGTTACCCAAATTTAGTAAATATTTTGAATTTGTATTCCAGCTTGATAGCCAGAGAAAAGCCTTACTTTTGTCAATGCACATGAACAGGCACACAGGTGCTGTCGCTGTTTGGTATTGTAGTAGCAGTTTCTTAAATGATTGCTGATGAATAGGTGACACTGTTGACCTCTCGTGTGAGAAGGCCATCAGTGACTCAGTAGATCATGAAAACAGGATGACAAGAGCTTACAGCTTTAAAGGGGGCCTGTTTGATTAATGATGAGGAAAAATGATGTTTACTTGTTTTATCATATTACAAATTTACTACCTCCGATAGATCACTTAAGATACTGCTTTTTGAAGTGCGGTATGACCTACTTTATCTCCACTTCTTTTCCTGATTATCTGGGATCTTGTCACTAAGACACACCACAGAAGCACAGTGCAGCGTCAGGCTGTAGGGTGTTTGCTTTCTCTGAGGAAAAAAAGAATATGTTTTCTAAGGTTTCATATTAAGGCTCCCTCTTTATGTTTTATATCTTGGGAAATAAAAGACCACTCCTTATTGATTGTAATGACTTAATAAATTCTTGCAAAAAAAAATGAGTGAATTAAGTAGTCCAACAGTCCAAAGCTTCACATAGCTGCCTTCATAGTAAATAGAGATTTTTAACAATTGGGTTATTTTTTTATTCAAAATCTACCAGTTTCCATTTTGCCTTTTTAATTTATGAAAATAACTAGAAGTTGTTCTAAAAATTCATTTTTCAAATTCATTCTATATGAATCTCAATTACTCTATAAGGTCAAAAGTATTCTTAATACTACAATTTTGTCATGTATATCTGAAATGTTTTGACTTACAAAACAATTTGTACATGTATAAAGTGCTTCTTTTTAAAATTTTTTTATTTATTAATTCATTCATATTACATCTTGTTATCCCATCCTTTCTATCCTCCCATTCCTCCCTCCCTCTCATTTTCACCCTATTCCCCTCCCCTATGACTATGACTGAGGGGGACCTCCTCCTCCTGTATCTGACCATAGGGTATAAAATCTCTTCTTGGTATCCCGCTATCCTTCCGCTGAGTGCCACCGTGCCTCCCCATCAAGGAGATGTGGTCAAATATGGGGCACCAGAATTCATGTGAAAGTCAGTCCCCACTCTTCACTCATCTGTGAAGAATGTCCTGTCCGTTGGCTAGATCTGAGTATGGGTTCGAAGTTTACTAATAAAGTGCTTCTAATTGGTTTAAATTTGATTGGTTTTTTATTAGATTAGAATTCAGGATGAGCATGCGTCTTTTCAACTGTGAGATTCCGGGATTTGCCCCTGATAAATGGCAAAACCAGAGATCCATACCTGTGTGCTCTTCCTCCATTTTCCCATACTCTCACCTTAGATTTATAAGTAAGTGTGACCTTGAACATAAGAGCCTACATGTTCAGATTTCTTCTACATAAAACTACTGAATAGTAAGACAGCGATATTTCTGTCTGTAAGCTGTAAGTCATTACGAATGTTCTTACTCTGTTTGGAGAGAGGTTGCATGGAAAGAGAATAGCAGCAATAGAGGATAGGAGGTATAAAATGAGTTCCTGAAACTGCAAAACCTATGGAAAAGAGGAAGATTTCTATGAGTTGGAGCTGAAGAGGTGATGAAAATGCGTCAGCATGAACGGTGGCATATAAGTTGGCTTCCAAAACAGAAAGCAAGGAATAAATGTGAATCTTAGTGATGCCAGAAACCTCAACATAGCTAACATAACAGACCTTAGCGTAATGGGCAGGATGTTTTCTGGAGGTATGGTCACAAAAGTAAGGTGGGGTCACTTTAAATTCTAGGATCTTAATACTTTGGTATAAGCCTGGGAAGCAAGTGATTTCTTATTGTTGTTGTTGTTGTTCATGACCTTTGTAAATAACATTCTTATTATATTCCTGGTCAGATATTAAAGATCAGCCCCTCCTTTGTTCTACAATTTAATATGAGAGCTTCATTTCCATTAACACGAATAACAAATAGTGCACCTCAGGTCACTTGTATGGAGAAGAGCATGTGAAGGGATAGTAGGAAATCTGAGTGTACTGGAAAATAGATTCTCCTTCCCGGAGTGCAAGCCTCCGAGAGATAACAGCCAAACTAAACATAAGATGTAAAAACACAAGGTGAAAGCCCTCATACCGAGGCTGGACAAGGCAACCCAATAGGAAAAGATTCCCAAGAGCAGGCAAAGAGGTCAGTGTCACACCCACTCCCACTGTCAGGAGTTCCACAAGAACACCAGTCTAACAGCCAGAACAGATATGCCGAGGCCCAGGGTCAGACTCAGCTAGGCCCCATGCTTCCTATTTTTGTCTCTGTAAGCCCATGTGAGTCCTGCTTACTCAGTGGGCCATATTCTCCCGGTGCTCCCTCTGGCTCCTATAATTTGTCCTCCCCCTCTTCCAGGGGTCCTCCTAGAGAAGGGACCTGATGGAGACCTCAAATTTGGCCTCTTTGTCTCCATTTAATGTCTAGCTATGGATCTTTGCACCTGTTCCCATCTGTTGCCAGAGGAAGGCTCTCTGATGATGCTTGGACAAACACTATTCTATGAGTATAGCAGGGTATCATTAGGAATCATTTCATTGATTTTTTAAAAAATTTTTGCCTGTCATACTTGAAAAAAAATCTAAGAATACTAAGATTTAAGCATCTGTTGGTCAGAAACTGGTTTTTTTTTTTTATGAATTGTTTTGTTTTTGTTGATTTTATTTATTTATTTTTGGGTTTTTGTTAGTTTTGTTGTTGTTGTTTTCCCATGCTCATGGGATTCATCCCAGTTTCTGGCAGTTTAGGCAGGGGTCATTTCATTTGTCATTGAGAATACCCAGGGAAGCCAACACTTCTCGTTTTTTTTTCCTCTTTGCTGCCAAGATCCTGCAGTCCTGCTGGCAGAAGAGAAGTGTGGGGTTTTGTGAGGCACCTTTTCTAACAGCAGGCCCTGGGTAAAGATCCTCATTTCCAGAGCACACAACCTGTCGAGGACTTGCTTTACAACTGAAAAGTCTAGAATAGTTATAGAAAATTCACTTTTCAGACAGTGGAAATTCTTACTGTCCCATCTGCGTTTGAGGTAGTAAATTTATTATCTGTCTGTCTCCATTATCCTCATGTTTCTATGTAGTCAACACTTAGCTATTTTTTCTCTCTATTTTTCTTTTATTGAAAATAGATTTTTTTTCAGACAATATATTCTGATTAAGGGCCCCTCCCTCAAACTCCTCCCAGATTCTTCCCGTATCCTTTCCCATCTGAATTGATATTCTCTCTTTCCTGCCTTAGAATATAAAGAGTCGTCTAAGGAAATAATACAATAAAGTAAAACAAAGACAAACAGGAACAGGACAAAACTAACAAACAAATAGAGAAAAACAAAAGGAGAACAAAAGAAAAAGATGCAGAGACATACTCATTCACACACAGAAGGATTCCATAAAAACACAAAATAGGAAACTAAATGTATATGTATATATAAAGGACTTGTAAGGTTAAAAAAATCCCTGAAAAAAACATTATGAGACAAAGAACCTCCCATGATGCCACTGTGTTGATTTTGTCTTGGCCTACTACTATTGGGCATGGGACCTGCTCTTAAGAGTGGTTTCTATCCCAGTGAGATCCCTTTGGAAAGAAAGTTTCATTTACAAATGGTTATCAATTAGAGATAGTTTCTACATTATGGATGGTTGATTTAGGTCTGCTTTGTCTCTCAGCACTATGAGCTCATCTGCCCCAGACCTGTCAGGCCCTGTGTAACTCCTAGTCACTTTGAGTTCATATGTTCATTGGTCCTGCTGTGTTTAGAAGACCTTGTTTCCTTGGTGTCCTCCCTCACATCTTGAGCTTACACTCTTTTGCCTTCTCTTCCACAGAGCTCTCTGAGTATTTATCCCATCTACGATTGAGTGTTCCAAAATCATTTTCTCTCTACACATTGTCCACCTATACGTCTCTATATTTGTACCAGTCTGTTTCAGGAGGAAGCTTTACAGATGATGACTGAGCAAAGCACTGATCTATGAGAATATCTTTAGGAGTCATTTTAGAGTTATATTTCTTTAGCAGAACGATAGAATTTGGTCTCCTATGTCCCTTGCATATCTGTTGCATATCTTGAGCAGTGAGCAGTCTATGGGATAGGTTCAGTCTCATCAAGTGGGCCTTAAGTCCAATCAGATATTGTTGCTACTCGTACATGCTTTGTGTCACTACTGCACCAGCATATCATGCAGGTATATCATCACTGTAGACGATGGTGTTTACCTTTCTCCTTGGGTACCATACAGTGTAACTTCTGGCGCCATCAACACTAGTCAGTTGTGAACAAAGGTTCTAGGTAGTAGGTACCAGCTCAAGTTCTCCATGTTCAGTGAGTTGTATAGGTGTTATCTTCAGCAATATGTCCTTACTATCAGTTTGTGGAGTCCAACCGCAAGCCTTTGCAGTACTCATTTCTTATCTTTTTCATTATTATGAGCATGATTCCGTTCAGGCCATGCACTTTCTCATTGGTCTTTAATAGTAGTCTTCCTTTTCCTAATTCTGTTCAAGTTTCTCTTGTGTCTAAATTAAGTATCAAAGATGAAGAGATGGCACTTGTTTCTTTGGAAGATGCCCCAATTTTCTTTTCCTAGCACCACTCCATTTCTGATATCATCCTTTTACTTCATCAGACACCAGGCATGGACATGGTACATATACAAATATGTAGGCAAAACATTCACCTACATAAAATAAATAGAACAATTCAATAAAATGTGTAATTACAACATACTGTACTTAATATTTTCTTTAAAGTGAGATGCATGAATTAAAATGAAGATGTTAGGTGTTCCACTTTAAAAGATCTATGCAGAAGAGACAGAAGACGGTTAGATCCAGAGGTGGTGGATGACTTTAAGAAAATAACACAAAAGGGCTGGTGCACATATGAATTCATAGAGACTGTGACAGTATGTACAGGTCCTGCACAAGACAAACAAAATCTCAGCAAGGAAAAAGGCATATGAACACAGCGCTCTCTTAGCCAAGGATCTGTTTGCAATTGGCTGCTGCTGGGAGATGGGGAAACACATTTCTTCAATGAAGTATCACTGCTTGTATAAACCAGACTTCCAGGGCAGGCCTTCTGCTCAGGAGCAGAGGGCCAACATAAATCAGACTCTATGTTGTTGATCTGTTTTGGCGGGGGATGGTGGAGGTGGTTTGCTTTGGTTTGATTTAGTTTCTTATTGTTTTTTTTTTTTAAGAGAGAGAAAGAAGATGAAGTGGAATGGGTAGGGAGAAGGAAGGATCTGGGAGGAGAATAGTTTGGGGAAAGAAAGAATATGATCAAAATATGTTATATGGCGATTTTAAAATAAAATTATTTAAGAAGATAAACTGGGAATCAAGAAAGCAAAACAGAGCAAATAAAAAATGCATAGTTATATTCAAATGTTTATGGGAGCTACTAAAATCCCTAGGTATTTAAGTCACTTTCATAAAGTGGCTGGCTTTGCAGTTAGGGTACATGTTCACCCTATATGTATTTATTATATCTGATAACGTTTATCCACTACTTAGTAGTTATTATGCTTTATTTTTCAGGAAGGATTAAGAAGGAATAAATGTGTACAGGCTCAATACAAAGACAATTATTGAAAATACATTTGCTCTTGGGTTAGCTGAATCCCTAGATTTGGAATCACCACAATATAGTAGTACTTAGTAGTATTTAAAGTTTCAGGGTGCTATAGGTGTTTTGGAAATCTCTATTTGTTTTACTTCTTATCAATATGATTCAGTTCCATGTTTTACTTGCAACAGCTTAGAAACATTGTAAGCATCAAAATCTGAAGGACCAAGAAAACCAAACAACTCGATGGCAGTAGGCTGTATTAATTTGAAAAATCTGGATATAAATAATGTAAGATTTAAGAGCAGTGTGTCTTCTTTGTCTTCTGCAATTACATGGTGAGGAGAGAAAAAAGTAACACAGTATCTTGTGATTTATTAAAAGGGTGGTAGATGTTAAAGCCTCATTTTAAGCAATGCCTGAAGAGGACACATTACTATACAGTTGCCGTACACATGCCTGAAACACTGCAGAGAAGCAGAACAGACTGTTTCTCTGGTTGTGCGTACAGACAGAATATCTATATGTACGTAGATGGATTCATTTATATGGTAGTTAGGCTCTACAGCTACTGTTTGCTTCACATCAGTTTTATAGGAAGGCTCCATTGTAGTCATCAGCAGAAATGAATCGTAATGTTGTAGTGAACTGGCCAGAAGTACTGGTGGATGACGGTCACCAAGATCTTGGAAATAGGAGATTACAAACACCACAACTTTGCTTCAAGGCAATAATACATTTTTAGATTAAATTTGCCACACATGTATTGTTAATTAAACATTTAGTAATAGCACCGAAATAGCATGGACTATTCCTATAAGCTTAATGAAATTTCAAGTTTCCTGTTTCTTGAGAACTGATCTCCCATGGAAAACTATAAAGACTTCTGAAGTTGGAATTCCAACTCTGCTCTTATGGTCTTCAAGAATTACCTTGTGTAGAGTTCATAGCTGGACACTGAGTCACTCAAAGTTCTAGCAAAAAACCATCTCCAAGGCTAAATAAACCTTTGGGGATTCAGATATCTCACGTATAACATGGTTAGGAGCATCTCAGCTGTTTCAGTGTCTGTAGATCTCTGATACCTTTAATGTCATGCATAGGAGTCCATATGCAATTTCCATCAGTACAGATTATATGTCTCCTTATGAATTGATGCACATTTTTCTAATTTTTATTTTTGAGATTATAATATAATTACAGTATTTCTTCCTTACTATTCCTCCCTCCAAACTCTTCCATATACCTATCCTTGTGTTGTTAGAAATCCATGGCCCTTTTCATTAATTCTTATTACAAGCATAGATACATATATGAATATAATACATAAAATGGTATATAATTATATTCCTAAGTATACACTGCTAAGTCTACATATTTTTACTTGTATGTATAAGCATTCATGTACTCAACAAGAATGAAATTTTATACCTGGCATTAGAAACCTAGCTAACTAACTCTTCAGTGCCAGGGAGTCATGGATATTTGAGAACTTACCACCTCTATTTTACTAAACTCCTAGCAATCATCCAAACATTTAATGCACATTTTATATTTAATAAGATAACTAGTACATCATCATTTATGGCTATAATATAATGAAGTTCCTATTGTATTTCCCTAAGAAATATGGATTTCTTCATCTTATCACACTTAACTGTGCATTGCTGACCAGTTGCAGAACATCTGGATTAAAGCATGTCTACATAATTGTTCACATTGCATTTTATTATACTTAATTACGTTCTACAATAGTATTTTTGGTGAAAACTTTTAAAGTCTATTCTTCTTTTTGGAGTACCTTTACATCACTTCGATCTGTTTTGGTACTAATGGATCACTCTCCCGCGACCTCCACCCCCATGTACTCTTGCTGGCCCAGGTAATCACCAACTGGCTCCCACCTCCCTTTGGATCTGCTTTAGATTGCAAGTGATCATGTCATATTCTATTTTAAGGAGAATTGTGGACACTGACAAACCTGTAATCATTTAATGACTAAAGTATCCTTTGAGCCTGCTAATTCTTTTTTCTTTTTTTTAATTATTATTTTTCTTTTTTACATATACATTTATATTATTTCACATAAATACAATAAACTACATACAGCAAGGAGAACCATGAAACAACTGAGAATTATAAATGTTACATTATATATGTTACATTCATAATATTTTGGCTATTTGAATTTGGCAGCCTTGAAGAAAGCATCTTTCCTATCTTGGTGAGTCTAAAATTCTGATTGTAAAACAATATCTATCATATCTCATTTTTATCAATGTAAAACATCTATATAGATGTAAGAACATATTACTCCCTAAACGGCTAAGCTTAATTGTAAAACTAAACTATCTGGTCTTCAACCCCATCAGACTAGTGAAGCAATAAAAATTAATTACCTGAATAAACCAGAAATGCAGAGCCTGCTAAGTCTTAAATCATCCCTTACAGTTCTAAAATGGATATTAGAAATTTATAAATTTAAAAATGTGTGCCTTCCATTTTAACTAAAACTTAATTTTCTCTGTCCATGATGTTGAATATAATTTTTATCAAATTTTCACATCTATCTATAGTTTAAATTTCTTCTACTTCTAACATTTAGATTATCTTTGTTCATATTTATTGTGTTCATGACTTCATTAGTCAACTTTGCTTTAATAAAACATAGGAAGTTATTCAGCTTTAATGTGGTCAAGGAAAAAGCATGTTTCTTTTTATTTACCCTTCTCTACCATGATATTCTTGGAATGAGTAAAGTTAACTACAAGTCTGGTAGAATGTGATTCTTAAAACCTGCAACAACTTTGTAAAGTAAAATATTTGCATGGACATTCAGCTAGTATAGGGTCAAACAATACTAACTATTTTCTTTTCCTTTTACTTCTTTTTTATTTTTATTTTTTCATTTAAGTAATTTATTAAGATTACATATCAATTGATATCCCCTCACTTGTATCTTCCCGTTCACCCCTCCCTCCCCTCCCTCTTTCACCTTATTCCCCTCCCCTAGGCCTGTGACAAAAGGGAACCTCCTCCTCCACCATATGATCACAACCTATCAGGTTTCATCCTGGTAGCCTGCTTACCCTTCCTCTGAGTGCCACCAGGCCTCCCCACCAGGGGGTGGATGGAAGATGGCACCAGAGTTCATGTCCAAGTCAGTCCTCGCTCTCCATACAACTGGAGAATGTGCTGTCCATTAGCTAGATATGAATAGGGGTTCTATGTTTACTGCATGCATTATCTTTGGTTGATACAGTAGTTGAGCAGACTCCTCTGGGTCCAGATCCACTAGTCTTGATGGTCTTCTTATAGAGTTTGTGGACCCTTTGGGTCCTTCTATTTCTCTATTCTTCCATACTTCTCTCACCTAAAGTCCCCATGGGAAGTCCCAACCTCTATGCCAATACCCTGCTAAATGAAAACTCTCAGAGGACATAGCTGTTGGCCTAGTGTCCAATTATAAGTGAGTATATACCATGTGTATCTTTCTGGAGATAGGATAACTCATCAGGATGATCATTTCTAGTTCCATCCATTTGCCTGCAAATTTCAGTATTTCTTTTTTGTAATTTTGTCATTTGTATACAGTAGAGCTACTGACTTTTTTGAGCTAATTTTGTATCCAGCCATTTTGTTGAAGGTGTTTATCAGCTGTAGGAGTTCTCTGGTTGATTTTAGGGGGTCACTTATGTACACCATCATATCATCTGCGACCAGGAATAATTTGACTTCCTCCATTCTCATTTGTATCGCCTTGATCTCCTTTTGTTGTCTTATTATTCAATCTAGAACTTCAAGAACTATATTGAAGAGATATTGAGAGAGTGGGTAGCCTTGTCTAGTCCCTGATTTCATTGGAATTTCCTTGAGTTTCTCTCCATTTAATTTGATGTTGGCTATTGGCTTGCTGTATATAGGCTTTATTATGGTTAGGTATGTGCCTTTGTATCTCTGATCTCTCCAAAACTTTAAGCATGCATGGATGTTGGATTTTGTCAAATGCTTTTTTAGCATCTAAGGAGATTGAGATTATCATGTGATTTTTTTCTTTCAGTTTGTTTATATGGTGAACTACTTTGATGGATTTCCATATATTGAACCATCCCTGCATGCCTGGAATGAAGCCTACTTGATCATGGTGAATGATATCTTTGATGTGCTCTTGGATTTAGCTTGAGTGCATTTTATTGAGTATGTTTGCATCAATGTTCATAAGAGAAATTGGTCTGAAATTATCTTTCTTTGTTCTGTCTTTGTGAGGTTTAGGTACCAAAGTGACTGTGGCCTCATAGAATGAGTTTTGTAATGTTCCATCCATTTCTATTTTGTGGAGTAGCTTGAAGAGTTTTTGTATTAGCTCTTCTTTCATGGCTTGATAGAATTCTGCACTGAAACTTTCTGGCCTTCGGCTTTTTTTGGTGGAGAGACTTTTAATGACTGCTTCTATTTCTGTAGGAGAAAAAGGACTATTTAATTAATTTATCTGAACTTTATTCAACTTTGGCAAGAAAATCATCCATTTCCCTTAGATTTTCAAATTTTGTGTCATATAAGCCTTTGAAGTAGGACCTAATGATTCTTTGTGTTTCTTCAGCATTTGTTGTTATGTCTCCCTTTTCATTTCTGATTTTGTTGATTTAGATAGTTTCTCTACTTTTTAGTTAGTTTGGCTAACAATTTATCTATTTTGTTGATTTTCTTAAAGAACAACTTCTTGGTTTTGTTGATTATTTAAATTGTTCTCTTTGTTTCTAATTTATTAATTTCAGCCCTGAGTTTGTTTATTTCCAGCTGTCTACTCTACTTGGATGTTTCTGCTTCTCCCACCCCGCCTCTGCCCCAGGGCTTCCAGATATATCTTAAAGTAGCCTATATGAGATGTTTTTAATTTCTTTATGAAGGCATGTAGTGCTATGAATTTTTCTTTTAGCACTGCTTTCAATGTGTCCCATAAATTTGGGTATGTTGTACCTTCTTTTTCATTGAATTTTTGATAGTCCTTAATTTCTTTCTTTATTTTTTCATTGACCCAGTAGTCATTGAGTAGAGAGTTTCTCAGTTTCAATGTGTTTATAGGATTTTTGTTATTTCTGTTGTTGTTGACATCAGCTTTATTCCATGGTGATTCTGATAGGATACACAATATTATTTCAATCTTCTTATATCTGTTGAAGCTTGCTTTGTGACCTACTATATGATCAATTTTGGAGAAGGTTCCATGAGGTGCTAAGAAGAAGGTATAATCTTTTGTGTTTGGGTGAAAAGTTTTGTAGATATCTGTTAGGTCCATTTGATTCATAAAATCAGTTAGTGTCATTATTTCTTGGTTTTGTTCTGTTTCGTTGACCTATCCTTTGGTGAAAATGGAGTGTTGAAGGCTCCTACTATTAATGTGTGGGGATCAATGTGTGGTTTAAGCTCTGTTAATATTTCTTTTATAAATGTGGTTGTCCTTGTATTGGGGGCACACATTTTCTGAATTATGATGTCATCTTGGTTGAATTTTCCTTTGATGAGAATAAAGTGTCGTTCCTCATCTCTTTTGATTAATTTTGGTGAACATCTATTAAAATGGTCATACCAGTGTGCTTCTTGTATCTGTTTGCTTGGAATACCTTTTTCTAGGCTTTTACCCTGAAGTAATGTCCATCATTGTGGCTGAGATGTGTTTTGTAAATGCAGAACAATGTTGGGTCTTGTTTATGTATCCATTCAGGTAGTCTATGTCTTTTTTACAGGAATATTGAGATTATTGATGTTGAGAGATATTAATGAATAGTGACTGTTAAGTCTCTTTATTTTGATGTTGGTTGCAGTAGAGTGTTTGTGTGGTTATATTTAGCAACAATGCAGTTATCTATTTCCTGTATTATCTTCATTGTAGTTTGCCATTTTGGCTTGGAGCTTTCCTTCTAGTAACTTCTGTAGGGCCAGAGTTGTGGATAGGCACTGTTTGAATTTGTTTTTCTCATGGAATATCTTGTTTTCTCCATGAATGGTTATTGAAAGTTTTTCTGGCTATAGTAGTCTGGACTGGCATCTGTGGTCTCTTAGGGTTTACAGGACTTCTGTCCAGGATATTCTGGCTTTTATGGTCTCTGCTGAGAAGTCAGGTGTAATTCTGATAGGTTTGCCTTTATATGTTACTTGGCCTTTTTCCCTTGCCACTTTTAATAGTTTTTCTTTGTTCTGTACATTTTGTGTTTTGCTTATTATGTTGTGGGAGAATTTTCTTTGTTTGGTCTATTCTATTCGGTGTTCTGTAGGCCTCTAGTATGTTTATATGCATCTCTTTCTTTAAATTGGGGAAGTTTTCTTCTATGATTTTGTTGAAAATATTTTCTGGGCCTTGGTGCTGGGTGTCTTCTCTTTCCTCAATTCCTATCATCCTTAGGTTTTGTCTTTTCAAGATGTCCTTGATTTCTTGGATGTTTTGTGTCAGGAATTTGTGAGACTTAAACTTTTCTTTGATGATTGGATCAAGTTTTTCTATTGTGTTTTCTACCCCCGAGAATCTTTTCTCTATGTTTTGAATTCTGTTAGCAAAGATTACCTCTTCATTTCCTGTTTTCTTCTCTAACTTCTCTCGTTCCCAGCTTTCTTTTTTCTCTGCTTTTATCATTGTTTCCATTTTCATCTTCAGATCTTGAACTGTTTCATTGATTTACTTCATCTGATTGTATTTTCCTGAATTTCCTCTAGTGTTTTCTTCATTACCTCTCTATAGGTTTCTGTCATGGCCTCTCTTATGTCCTCAATCTGTTTGGCTGCATCTTCCTGTATTTTAAATGGATTTTATTCATTTCCTCCATTATCATCTTCATTACTAAAGATTTGAGGTCATTTTCTTGTGCTTCAGTTGTGTTTGAGTTCCCAGGGTTGAATTCTTTGGGATGACAAGCTTCTGGAGATGCCATATTGTTTTGTTTTTTGTTGTTACTGTTTTATGTTGGCCTTTAGTCATCTTGCTGTCTCTGGCATTGGGAGGTAGTTTATGGTGTACTTCACTGGTCGTTGAGAGCAGTTCATTGGTGAGTGTCTATAGGTTGAGAACCCTCACCTGTGGTGATCATGGAAACCTTCCGTGGGTCAGGCAGGTGAAATGGTTTCAGTTCCAGGGAACTTTGCTCCACACCTTGAGCTCCCCACTGGGACAGCAGGGGATGGTGCCTATGCCCTGCAGCCCAAGGTTCAGTTCAAGGTCATGTAGGTACAGCCAGATATCTAACCTTTGGCTGGGCTTTGGAAACCCTATCCTCAGACGCTCAGGCTTTGGGACCTAGGTTCACTCCTCCCCAGAGTGCGAGATCCACTGTTGGCTTATGGAGGTTGGCTAGGCTTCTGCCTGATCTGTCCAGGCCTTGGGGCCTAGTTTCATCCCCGCTACAGAGATCAGGTACTGCCCTCATGCTTGTGGCCATTGGCTAGACTTCTAACCTATCCATTCAGGCCAGTGTAGTCCCGCTGAAAAGAGTGCAGTAATAGCCCGATGGGTTGGGGCGGCTGGCTAGGCTTCAGCCCGATCCATTCAGGCCATGCTGCCCTTTCATCAGTCAGCCTGAGAGTGTGGTTATGGAGCTGTAGCTGGAGAATTTGTCCGTAGCCACGTGTCCACACATGGTCCCTGGTTCCCTTTGTGGACTGGTTGGATTATCTGAGTTTAGATCTATCCTAAGTCCATACTCTGGGCTCCCCCTGGCCAGCAGACACTGGTGCTGTTTCTCTATAGCCACAGATCAGTAAGAGAGAGAGAGAGAGAGTACAGGTAGGGCAGGATAGGCTGAACTAGGCTTTGGATACAGTGTCCACGTGGTCTTCCCCCACCCCCTGCAGCCCCTGGCAAAGTGGGCTGAGGTCAGATCCACCTGTGTCCCTGGGTTCTCCCCAGGCCAGCAGGTCCACACTCTGATGCTTCATTGAACACAGTTCAGTCCCATATACTGAGTCCATGATATAGAACAGGGCTGCAGCTTACAGGTAGGTATGAATCCAGACTCAGGGGACTGGGCACCAGTCCTCCTCTGTGGGCTAGTTGGATGGACCAAGGCCAGACCCACCTGTGCTCTGCACTATTCAGACCCTCTCACCTAGGGCTCTCTGGGTCTTGCTGTCTGTAGCTCCCAGCCTGGTCCCTAGTCTGTGCCCTGCAGATCAGATACCAAGTGTGTTCAGCACTGCCATATTGGATCTCATGGGTTTTTGTTTGGTTGATTTGGTTTGGTTTGGTTTTTCTGTGTAGCCTTGGGTGTCTTGAATTCACTTTGTAAACCAGGCTGGCCTCGAACTTCAGAGATCTATCTGCCTCTGCTTCCCTGAATGCAATCCTTGGTTTCTTAATGAGTTCAGTGAGTGTGGTAATAGCTACTGACAAAGGTATTCTATGAATGACAGGAAAATACACAGTAAATCCAAATAAAAGCACCTAACACATGATTTTTCGAGAATAGTCATTATTTAAGAGAAAAAGTAATTAAGAGTTTCAAGAAGATACCCAGCAGTGTGTGAGCTATCTCATTGATGTTAAATAGAACAGGAACAGCCGAGTCACATGGTAATTCAGCATACAGGCCTCTCTACCAGCATGGGATGGACACACACACACACACACACACACACACACACACACACACAACTTCCACACTCACATTTTCACTGTTCCAAGTTAACTTGCTCCATGCATTGTTATATTTTATTTCTTCATTTCCACTTACTTATTTAATCACTTTACAGCTTTATTGCAACCCCCTCCCTCCTCTTCTCCTAGCCTCAGTCTTATGCCTACCCTGCTTCTTGCCCCCTCTCATTCTCTATAGGTCTTCTAGGGATGTCCTTGACCCCTCTGGCTCCTCACTTCTTCCACAAAACTCCCTGAGCTTAGACTGTTGTTTGGCTGTGGGTCTCTGCATCTGTATCCATCAGCTGCTGAAAGAAGCCTCTCAGAAAGCAGTTATGCAAGACTTCTGTCAGCAAGCATAGTGTTTGAGAGCATGCTTGCCTCAAATAGACAACAATTATCTGATATATCAGATAGTATAAATATACAGATGTATATCTCAGAACCATTCATTCTTTAAAAAAAAAAAAGCCACACTAAAATTAATGGTGTTTACTTGCAAAACCAATTAAAATCTGGACAAAACATTCAGAAACTGTACAGTTCTGTCATTGTTTTTGTTAGGGCTCTATTTACAACCCTAATAAAAGTCTTGGCTCCATTAAGTCTCCAGAAACAAGCGAGCCCATTGTCAAAATCAGCTGACTCTGCATCATAACTCCTCAGATATGGACGTTATAGGCTTTGAATGCATTCGTTTCCAATACTGTTTTTAAATCAACTGTCCAAAAGGGTATAGTGATGTATAGCTTTGACTCCAGGACTAGGAAAGCAGAGGCAGGTAGATCTCTGTGAATTTGAGACCAAAGTGGTTCTACATGGTAACCCTTGTCTCAAAAATAAATATGTAAAAATCAAATTAAGGGCTCAGGGATATGTTTTCCAACTTCCTTAGATGCAGTGCTTATTGCAGGGGAGAGATAACTTCTGAAAACTGTCATTATTGATTCATTGTCATCACTAAATCACCTGCTGTTTGTAATAAATACTTTCAGAGTATTTTTGGCTTTTGACCTCTTAAGTTTCTGTATGTTGTTCATGCTCTCTCTTTAATTGTGAAATAGCCCTTTTTCCTACAACCTTTAAGTGACACATGAGAATACCCATATAAACTGAGAGGTCGTATCGGAAGCTCAGATCATTTTGATTGCAACACTGTATTACCCCATTCAGCCCCTTAAAAAAAAATGACTATGGTAGAATATGTATTTGTTAACCAGTGGTTATTGCTCTTAATCTTTTAGGAGCTAAATTAATGGAAAACTTAGGATATGAGCCATGTGTGTTTCTATTGTCACCTCTGCTTCACAAGTACAGACACGCTGAGGCCTTCATGCATTAGCCACAGAAAATTCTCCTTTCACCAATTTATGTTTTCATTTTAAGATCCTTTGATTTTTAAGTCTGTGACCTTCTGTAACTAGCAAATTTCCACACTCACATTATCGCTGTTCTAAGTTAACTTGCTCCATGCGTCCTTTAGTTCATTTCTTGTGCTATTTGCGGATGTGCTTGCCCAAGGTAGACAATAACTGCTTTAACCCATTATTCAGTGGTCACTGTTCACAATTCTCACACTGGTATTAAAGTACTGCACACCACTTACCTACATCACATCACCAAGTGTGATAAAGGTTTGCGAGAGCCTTTCTGATATATCTTCTTTGTGCTGCTAATGTCGTTGCTGAGGAGACAACTTAATGTTTAATATAAATTACATACATAATCTTATTGTATTGGATTTTCATTTTATTTCAGCCGCTCATTGTAAAGATGATTCCTTATTTTCAAGTCCTGATGTCACTGACATTGCGCCAAGTAGGAAGAGGAGACATCAAATGCATAAGAATCTTGGGACAGAACCTAAAATGGCGCCGCAGGAGCAGCAGCTACAGGAGAAGGAAAGGTGAGTGCATCCTCATAGGAGACTATCTAAAATACTGGAGTCTGAGTTGATAACTTATTTTTAATAATAAAACTTATGATGCAGGATGTTATAAATTGTTTCAGATAATATATTTTCTCTGGTTTTTGGTTAATTCCTATTAATATTTAAGGCAGAAATGCCAAAAATATAAGTTGTTTTCTTTTTGTTTTTCACAGTTTAATTAGAAATGGCGTGTAGGATACTAAAAATATTAGAATTCATCTTGTATTCAGTAAAGCATTTTAATCTAATTTACTGCTTAAAGGACACGCAGATCACGTAAAAATTAGCCACTCTATCTGGTAAAGCTTGGATTTTCCTTCGTCTGGTAAATCCTTCTTTCTAGTCATCTGTTTACTTTTATCAAACTTTGCCATTACGTGCTTTATTTTGCTCTATTCTAATTTAAAGTAAAAATAACATTTCATTTTAACAAAACGATGGATATTTATAAGTAGTATTATCAGTTGAATTCCAAAAGAATGTATGGATTGATATATATCAGTTTATGTGTGTATATATATAGAGAGAGATATAGATACAGAGAGAGAGAGAGAGAGAGAGAGAGAGAGAGAGAGAGAGAGAGAGGACAGAATGCAAGCACTGGGATGGGGAGGTGCATGCAGGTTCTGCTCTCTAAGAAGCTGCTCGCAGTTGATCCAATCCCCTCCTCCAGGACAATCAGGGAGGGTGCCACACCCTGGAGAACTTTCACAACACAAAATGGACTCCTTCTTTAGTTCTCTGTTCCTTGTCTTGTTTGGGCATTGTTTTTTGTTTAGCTTGTTTGTGTTGATTTTGATTTTTTTTCTTCATTGTTTTTTGTTATTAAAGAGAAAAAGGTATGGGGGTGCGGGGGGAGGAGGAAGAGCGCATGAAATTGGGAAGATCTGAGAGGAGTTAAGGGAGGAGAAAGAATGAGATCAAAGTGTATAAAAAACATTTAATAAAAATATTCAAAAACATATCAAACTATTCTGATATTTGGGTTACATCTTTGGGATATAATGAGTTAAATGTTTCTAAAGTTGCTGTACTTATTTCTGTTTTGTTTCAAACTTTTCTTATCATAATGATTCAGCTTTTATTATTTGAAACATAAGAAAATAAAAAAAATTGTGAATATACTGAAGGTTACTAGATGCCCACAGGAATAGAAGCATAATTTAGCATGCATTAAAAGTCTAGAGGTGCAGATTACACTGTCATTTTGCTTCTTTCTGGTGAATATAAATGCTTTTTCTCAGGAATATTTTTAGACTGTTCATGATTTACTGCTTCTGGTACTATCCTGAAATCCTTAAATCTGGTGTATATCGATAAATATTTATTCAAAAATTCGTGTGACTAATGCAGACAGCGTGGGTATGTTTCCTGAGCATCATCCTCCCCTGTCAGTCAGCCTCAGCTGCTCCTAAACAGGGTAACCATGTGCTGTGCATCTCCTGCTCCTTGTCACATTGCACCACACAGAACTTCTTACTCCTTTCTGCTTGTCAAAATGCACCACTGGCAAAGTCCACAGAGGTTGTGCGAATACTGTTGAATTTATATGCTTCAGTGATGTCACCAGGTGCAATACTGAACAGAAGTATTATAAAATCACTTTCTATGAAATTGCAATGGAATAAGTAAAAATAACAGGGTAGCCTAGGTTTCCTTGGCATCCACCTTTCTTGTTTTTATTTGTTTACTTGTAGTTTGTTTAATTCATTTAGTTTGTGAGTGTTTTGCCTACATTCATGCATGTATGTTTACCATGTGTGTGCCTGGTGCCTATGAAAGTCAAACGAGGGTATGATTTCTCCAAGAACTGGGGTTTCAGATGGTTGTGAGCCACCACGGGTTGTTATGGGAACAGAAACCAGGTCCTGTGTGAGAGCAGCATCATGTTCTCCTAAACGCTGAGCCTTTGCTACAGTTGTTCGTCTTACAGTCTTAATGAAGCCTTACTTTACGATATAGGTGGATATCTAAAAGAAGTTTTTCCACATAAATTTTTTTTAAATTAGAAACCTTTTTTATTATTTCTCCCAAAATCCTATAAAAGCTATTACAAATATATGCAATGCCGTCCATAGGCATAAATACAAGTGCATTCGCCGCAATCTGTTGGTATGTCCTGAAGGAAATTCTGATTAGTCCTACTTAGATTTTCTTTTTAAGAAACTGATGATGATAGTTATTATTTTGCTAAACTGAGGTGATTTCCCTATTTTATTAGGACTCCTAGGAAAAGAATGAAACCAGAAAACAAATACTGTTTCTCCCATGTAGAAATCCTCCTTTAAGTGTCCTGCTTCTCACCATGCAGCCCTATCTAAAAAGATTAGGATCACATATTAACAACAGCTTGGAAACTTATTCATAAACCCTTAAGGATGCAAATTTTCCTCCTCAGAATAGGGCTTCTGAGAAAACTGTTGAGGAGGCCAAGAAGGTAGCTATATCAAGTTATCACCAAACCAGTATTACTCGGACAACCAAAATGGGAATGAAAACATGGAAATATGTACATTCCATAACCACTTATCAAAAATGTAATGAAGACCCTCCTGTGGAGAAGCCAAATACATGTGAAGGAAGTGTTTCCATGTGAGACATAACACCAAAGAGTTGCAAGCATTTCCTGCAATTTGGTGATGACTTCAGTATATCCCTTATGACACCATCCACTTTATAGGCATGTGTGAAAGGTGATACCCCAGCAAGGGTCTACCTCCAAGTGATGTTGGAAATTGATTCTCCCATCTTCATAACTTACACATTTATGCAGAATTTTCTGAGAAGCCCCACAGTAAATAATTTGTTTGTGAGTTTCCGAATATTCTTAAACATAACATTATCAATTTGCTTCTATTACGCTCTTCAAAATGGAGACATACAGGGCATCTTAACAACCTGAGGAACAGTGTTTGCTCTTCATAGTACTGATTTGGGATGCATACTCTATTTTTTAATCATCAGTGATTATATAATATGAAGAGATTTTGAACATAATTATAATGCTAGCCATTAAAATGAATTGTAAGAAAACCTTATGATCCCTGTACAGTCCTGTTTAGGAAGTAGTTTGCTCACCACACTGATGGCCGTTGCCAGCCATCAAGTAACGAGGTCATTTCTTGAGTGATAGGACACATGTGAAAACATTCAGCACCACCTCATTTGCAGATGCAGGACAAATCCGTTAAAGCCCTGAGCCAAAGTATAAACATTCTTGCATAGTCTTTAGCAACTTCTATAGACCGTCTTTGGTTCTACAGGCTAAAAAAAAAAAAAGTGTAGGTTCTTGTATTTCAAGTAGAATTTTATGGAAATAATTTAGTTTTCTGTTGGTAGAAGACTTCTAAAAAGAGTTCAAATGTGTTTTCCAAAATAATAAAGTAATATTATTAAAGCTTCACAGATGGTGCTCCTCAAACAGTACCAAAGAGTTTTGAGCTGTGTGTTCTGAGTTATCCTGGTTTAAGTATGCCATTAAAAGGTTATGTAACCTGCTGTATTTCAGGTGACTAGTGACTGGGCAAAGGCTACACTCTGAAGTAAGTCTGTGACTGGGTGCTGCTACAGACCTTAATGTCACGTGGTGTCATTTCCCACTTGAGCCAGACTAGCCGAGCTGTACACCTTTGGGCATTCTGCTGTCTCTGTGTTCCCCATCTCTGTAGGCTCCCTTGGATTACAGACACATGCTTCCACATCTGGATGTGCTTCCACATCTGGATGTGCATGTGTTCTGGGGATCTCAGCTCTCCTCAGCAGTCTTGTTTAGCAAGCTCTTCACCCACTGATCCACCTCGCAGCCCTGTAATTCTTCATCGTTTATATAATCAGTGTTAGGCCTCATTTTAAAAAAACTAAAGGACTGGTTGATAAAAAAATATAATAGAGAAAGTTACTTTTAATCCATTTGTGTTTAGTGAAATGAGCTTCGTTTTAGATTTTCTAATTATAGAAAGGGTAAATGGTCAGCCTGAAATAATGAGAAAGTACGGGGAGCAAGGATGGCCGCTGAGTGGCCATTGTCCCCTCCACAGGGAGCGGAGGAGCACTCGCACTGTGGCAGCTCCGTGTCTTCTCTGCTCTCTTCCTCATCTATATTGAGTTTATAAAACTAGTCATATAGCATTTACGATATGACCTGTTATTAAACATGCAAAATTTTCACATTAATAGATTATTTCAACATAATTTGACAATCCATTCTTTAAACGTTTTCCTATTTCTTTAACCAATCCTCCATTGGAATGTATATATTTTTGCATTATTGGAAAAAATCTTTTCTTTTAATATAATGTGTACCACAATTTTTGTAAATTAGTTATGTCTCTTGGTAGAATCCCAAAAATAGATTTATTAGAACATCAGGAAAATAATCTTGTTACTCTTGCATCATATTTTGTCAGAATTCCTTCAGACTCTAACTATTTTAATTTCAAGAATAGTGTTTATTTGGTGCTTCTTTCATAATCTGCTTCATTTTGGTTATAGCCAAATCATTTTAATAATAAACAACTGTTATTCCATTATTTAGCCTTTTGTGTTTAACTATTAAAGAACTCATTTCTTTGTATTTGGATATGTTTATGCATAGATGTATATGAGTATGTGTGTGTGTGTGTGTGTGTGTGTGTGTGTGTGTGTGTGTGAGTGTGTGTGTGTGTGTAGTGTGAAAATGTTTCCATGTGTTACTTAGGTTGGCATTGATCTTCCTGAGTCACTTTCCTCATATTCCAGTTATGTCACTCCGTTTTGCTTTCTCAGATAATTATTGGTTATAATTTCTCATTATCTATTTATAACTTTAGCTAAGTTTCAGTAGAAATACTTGTTTCCTGTTGTTTAGAGCTCCTAATATGTTAAATATTAATCTTTATTTTCCAGTATACCATCTACATTTTATTTTTTGTACATGACATGAAAGTTATACATTTTTCATTTTTAGTGTTTTTATGTTGTAAGCATTATAATAAACCATAGATGATAGATAGATATATGATAGATGTGTCATGTTATTTACCTTTATATATTTCATAGATCTAGATAAGTTAGATTATTTGCTCGAAAGTAGGCGATTTACAGGTTCTTTGTTTTAGAATAGGTTTATCATATTCCAAGAGCTTTCTTTTTAGCTACTATTATACTGCTGTGTTAATTTTGGTTTGATTCCTGTGTGACAAGTACTATGCTAAATACCTTAATTGGACATCTTTAATGTATTTAATTTTCACTGCAACTCTGTTAATTAGGGCTACATTTTCATACGTATTCATTAAATAACTGAATAAAGTTGAATTCCAATGAGGTTCAATTGCTTGCATTAACACAATAGAGACATAATTGCAAACTGCGAGTGCAGAGGTCAGGCTAATAACATCCCTGTATCTTCAAGATGGGTGATGGTAGAAAGCATCCGCATGGTTAAGGTTATTATGCACTGATACTTTTTTAAGAAGCACTATCTTACCAGGTCTTTCAACTAAAGCTTGTATATCTTTTCCTGGAAAGGCAACTGTAATGAAACTTTTAGACCTAGAGTAATTCCTTTTCTTATATTTCCTATAGAAATAAGAATTGTCTATGCCTCTTTGGTGTTTTCCCAGCCAATATTTTTCCTTCCATTTACTAATAAATGAAATATAATGTTAAATGAAAGTAACAATTTTTGAAGGCTGTCTTTTTTAAAAAACTGGTACAGTTGTTGTAAGTGCCCACATATGCATATATATGTCAACAGAGAGAGAGAGGAAATTGCATGTGACAATTTCAAATGTCCTGTCTATTCTCTAATTATACTTGATTCCTAAAGTTGCTAATAATGTATGGGTTTTTTTTTAAAAGAGAAACTCAAATGATTTGAAATATTTACATATATATTTATCTACATGGAGAATGTCAGATAAAAATATCTAATTTTTGCAACTGGGGGTATTTGGTTTTTTTAACTACTTTAGTGTCAAAATAGGAACCTGCAATTGATTTGCTATATATTTTCTTTGGTCATCCAAACAAACTTCTTTTATTATACTTCTTTAATTTTATCATAATGTTTATGTTACTTACAAATGTAAACACTCTGGTGGTTTTAAAACAAGATAGTTTTCATTAGCTTCCCATGTGTTTACCTAGCTGTGGAGGCTGTGCCTCTCACTTTCCCTGTTGCAGGTTTTGATTACTTGCCCACTGGACTCGTTCCAGAGTACACTGATTATGGTCAGGTCACTTCAGTGATGATTTATTAATTGTGCTCACAGCTCCAGTAAGTAATAGTGGTCATATGCATTATTATAAGTTGCCAATAACACCAGGATTTACATTTTAAAATAAAGTTGGCCTGGGGGATTTTTTTTTTTAACATTTTAAGTGTTCAGGAAGGACAAAACATTCATATATTCTAAATCGTGTGCCATATTAACCACAGCCTTGTGGCCTCTTAAAACATGGCTAGGAAATTAGTCTCATTAAGTACATGTGCTGCAATGTCTAATTTAATAAAAACTAAAGATCATATACATAAATGGAACATCAAAGTTATTTTTTTAAAATGTTAATGTTTATAACTGGCTCTGGGAACAACCCTTACTTACTGTTGCGTCCTCCATCCTCAGCCTCGTGCTAATATATGAACTCAAATTGAAAATCGCTTACAGATCTGGGTGTTTTTTTTTAAATAAGTAGGGATCTGTGCATATCTTTCTGAGTTCCAAGTAAAAGGTCTTGTCATATATGATATATTTCTGTCATCTGAACAACTTTTATCCCTAAAATTTCTATAACTGTGGCTTGATAATAACCATTACTTCAGCCATTACCAAACTAGGGTGATTTGTAAGCCGTTATGACCCCTGCTTAGTAGAAATATTTATCAAGAGAAATGCCTCCTGCTTCTGCTCTGTTGTTCAGTATTGAAAACAGGTATGTTTGTTTTCATTATTTGATATGCAATATTGAAATGTGTGGGACTTGTTTCTTTGCTGTTTTGATATGTTTTTGACTTAAGTTTTTATTATATAGTCCTGGCTTCCTAGAACTCAAATTTTAGACCAGGCTGCCTTCAGACTCATAGAGATCTACCTGCCTCTGTTTGACAAATTCTAGATTTAAGTGTGTACAACACCATGCCTGAAATTTTTTTTGCTTTTAATTTTAAATAGTAATCCAATGCTGCAATTTAACAATGTACTGTATTATTTGTGAATGCTTAAAATACTATGAAATAGAACAGTTTGCCCCTAGAACTAAAATACAGCATATGTTCCCTGAAATACGAGCTAATTATGCTCATCAGAAGATTTGATGGCAAAGTAATGGACACCTTCAGATGGGATACGTGAGGGCTGTGAGGACACAAGAAGCCTGACAAACTTAAGATATACAACAACGCACTGGGATTGGTCAAAGATGCTTCTTGCTTTGGGTAAATCAGTACTAAAGGAGAAGCTGCTGTCAGTTGGCGGCTGTAGTAGTAGAACGAGAGTCAGCTTTTTTCAGGAATATGTTCCCAGACAAGCTACTCAGACTGTCGCTGATGATCCCTAACCCATGGTCATACAGGAAGTACTGAGTAGATTCTGTGTGTCTGAAAAAAAAAAAAAGAACATACGAATTTGGGAGGGACAGGGTACAGGGAGATAGGAAAGGAATTGGAAAGAGTGGTTTGGTCAACACATAGCTCTCCAGTGCACAGTGATTAGTCCTGAAAACATACACATAAGTAACATACAGATGGAACATGTTGTAATTAGAAATATGTAATTACATACATGTATAATGTAGCAGCAATTAATGGGGGGGGGGGAAAGGCCATGCATTCGAAATAGAGCAAGGTTGGGTATGTGGGAAGGACTGGGGTTGGAGCTGGAAAGGGAAAGTGATGGAGTTTTATTATACTCTCTATAATAAATGAAATGATTAGAATAAGAATCTGAAAAAATGAAGAGAGAAGCTACTGCAAGCTATAGAGGGACCAATCACAGCAGAATGAAATGAGAATCAGAATATCCAGAGTATTATGAATCTTTCGAGAAGTTTTATTCTAAAATTCAGGAGGGAAATGGAAAGGCTTGTAAGTGTATGGCGGTGGGGGGCGTTCTCCCTACACGTCAGCATGCCTCTAGGAAGATATCAGCATGCTTTTAATAATGACGAAGTCAGGTGAAATGCGTGCCCTTGACCTTGCAAATTGTTTGTTTTGTTTTTTACTCTTGTATAAAATGAGGGACTTACTAAGTTAAAATTATCTGATGAATCTCTTTGGTCCAGAAAGAGCAACTATTGCTCTTCTGTTCAGGAACAGCTCATTCTCCATGGCTGTGGGGAGAGCGAGGACTGTCTCTGACATGGACTCTGGTGCCCCTGATTTCATCACTTCCTCTTGGTGGAGAGGCTACCTTTTCTACATTGTATGGTTTTGGGCTTCATAGTCAAAAATCAGATGTCCATAGGTGTGTGGGTTTATTTCTGATGACACTCAGAAGAAGGGGAGGCCGGCTATCTGGATGCGACCTGATAGGCTGTGATCATATGGTAGCGGAGAAAGTCCCCTTCTGTCCGAGATCTCGGGGAGGGAAATAGGGTGAAAGAAGAGCCGGGGGGGGGGGGGGGGGGATGGGAAGATACAAACAAGAGGGTAGCAATCAAGATATAATCTGAATAAATTATAACAAATTAAATATTTAAAAAAATGAAAGTAAGAGCAGCTAGACCTAGTGACATAGAGTATAGATTTCAAAACCCAGTTTGCTACATCTTTGTGTCAGCCTTATTTCACCTGATTTTTTTCCCATGTGTAGTGCAGTGTGTGGGGAGGTGTGCTGTATGTGGAAAGGTCATACGAAGAAGGCACTGGATGTTCTAGTCTAAAGCTCTTGGCCTTTTTCTGTATTCCCCAGAGACAGGATCTCTCACTGAGCATGGACATAGTCTAGCTGCTAGTATGTTATATTTTCTCCACTACAGCTTTGGGGTTACAACTGCAGGCGGCCACACCTAGCTCTTCACAGTGTCTTGGGGATTAGAACTCAGGTCCTCATGATTCAACCACAAGCTCTCTTACCAACAGAATCAGTACTCTAGCCCCTACTTAAAACCTGTTTCTGAAAATAGGAGAAAAACTCTCTGCTTGATTTGGGTGAACTATGAAATAATACAGGCAATACCTTTGCACACTTCCTGGAGGCATAATTAGCACTCAGTCTTATTATTTTCATCGTTATTGTGGTTTTCTTTTTGAGACTGTATTTTAATTACAGCATTTTTTTTCTTTCCCATTCTTTGCTCCAAACTCTTTCTGATATCCCATCCCTCCTCTCCTTCAAAAACATAACCTCTTTTTTCATCAATTCTTATCTTAATTTGTATGTAAATATCTTTTCCTAATTTTAAGGAAAAGAATATAGCAAGGAAAAATAGAGTCAAAGCAAGAAATGCAGTAAAGCAGGCACCAAGTGTTAAAGATCTGTGTCCTTCATCTATGGCTCATGTTGGCTTCATCTGTGTTTTATAGTGCTTTGCCTAGCCATTGCTCTAGCTCACCTGTGACCTCTCTTGGGCCAAATCCGCTCTATGCCTGCAGCTTTCCTAAGTAGGCATCTTGTATCCCATTGTCCTATTATCTCCAAAATCCTGGGGTCTCTATTAGAACTTACAGTTAAGCATCACAGAGTTATACCAAGGCCTTTCAGAGTCTATGTGAACAAAATCTGACCCAGCAAAATGCTACCTATCCTCAGCAGTTTTCTTCCACCTTGGTGAAAGCCTTTAGGACTTCATCTTGCATTTTTAATGTCTGCAAAATAAGCACCATACTGACAACCCAGCCATGTTGTTTTTCCAATTTTAGATGTCTGTCTCCCCCCCACACCCCATCCCCCACCACCACCTCCGCCACCATCACACACCACAGCTGCTGCGGTAACTGAACCTTGAAAGCAAAACAAAACAATGTACCAATTTACCTTGATGGTTTTTTTCCAACAGGGAATCCCTTCGAGGACATTCTTGGCTCAGTTACTCTTTTTTTTTTCTGGTGAAATTTCATTTTTAAAAACTGTGCCTTTTTTCATTAGTGGGGTCTTACCTTTGAGGTACTTTTCTTATTATCTCAGGACATGTCTCCAGGTTTCACTTTAATAGCATTAATCCCTTAATGGTGCTTTGAAAGAAAAATGGCCCCCATAGGCTCATAGAGAGTACCACTATTAGGAGGTGTGGCATTGTTGAAGAAGGTGAGGCCTTGATGGAAGAATGTGTCAGAGTGAGTGGGCTTTGAGGTTTCAGAGCCTGAAGTGTCTCTCCCTCCCCCTCCCCCTCTCTTCCCCCTCCCCCTTTCTCTCCCCCTCCCCCCTCCCTCCCCCTCCTCCTCCCCCTCTCCCTCCCCCTCTATCTCTCCCTCTCCCTTTCTCCCTGTTGCCTCTGGATCAGGATATAGAACTCTTAGCTCCCTCTCCAGCACCATGCGTGCCTGTATGCCTGCGTGCTTCCCACCATGACAATAATGGACTAAACCTTCTGAACTGATTAAATGCTTTCCTTGTAAGACTTGCTGTGGCCATGGCATCTATTCACAGAAATAAAACCCTAAGACACTTTAACAATTACATCTGCTTTTTTTTTTTTTATGTTCAACTGGCCTGCAACCTTAAACCCACACTCCTTTCTGCATGTAAGTGCAGATTTCATTTCTCTCACTGTATGTAATAGTTAAACTTGATTTTTTTCAACTAGATGTGCAATCACCATGGAAACACAGTTCTGGTTGCATGTGCAAATGCATTTCCAGAAAGGCTTAAGTTAAAGTGAGAACCCTCACCAGAGTGTCAGTGGCAGCCTGCCTTGGGCTGTGTTGCTGAGCTAGATACAAAAGGAGAAGATGGGCTGAATACCAGTGCTCATCTGTCTCTGCCTCCTGACTGTAGATGTGATCTGACCAGCCACCTCAGGCTCCCATTTCCACATATTCCCCACTACACCCTCAAACTGTAATAAAAAATAAGCCTTTTATTTTTAAGTTGCCTTTGTCAGGTATGATCTTGCAGCAACAAGTAAAGTAAGAGTCGCCGAGACTCTAAATCCAAGAGCAACCTGGATCTTATCATTTCTTGATATTTCTTCTGCCAAGCACTTATTCCTTGGCTTTTAAATGAAGCTTCACTCAAATTATCAATAGATATAAATATATAGGTATATATTCTTTGGAATTTGAGAATGAAAATAGCAGTAATCCATATAATAGTCTAGTAAAAGTTGTAGGTAACCTCTGTTGTTTGGAGAAGATTTTGAGTAGTTCCTAGATCCTGGAACTGTTTCAGCCCTGAGTTGCCAGGTCTTGCCTGCTCCCAGGTGACAATGGAGAAGAAGGGGAAACAGGGTATTCCTATCTGGCTGAATGATACACTTACATACATAGAGGTACGGGACTGTGGTATTGGTCAAGAAGCAGAACTAATAGAAAGGATAACTATATATTACAGGGCTTTACTGAAGTAGCTCGCAGGTGGTGGTCTGGCTGCTAGTTCTATGGCTCTTATCCCATAAAAAGGCCAAGAACCCAGTGGAGTACACCAGGCTGGTTGTCTCAGCAGTCCTAGTCTGGAGCTGGAGTCCTGGAGGATTGATGGAGAGATGCTAATCTTCACTCTCCATTGGAACCCCAAAGAAGTGGGATATAACACCAGCAAAGGAATGAATGACTCAGCAACAGGACAGATGAACTTGCCTGTGAGAGTGAGGTCAAGCAAGCAAAAAGCAAAAGTCTCCTTTCATTTCCTTTTCTGTGGGCTACCACTGGGAGCCTAGATTTAGGGTGGGTCTTCAAAGGATCCTCTCAGAAATCCTTCCTATATGTCCAGCCCCTTGTGTTTTAGTTATTTCCTGAGGTAGTTAGGATGACAACCAAGATTAGCCATCACAACTGTCAGAGAGCAAAAATTGGATTCTCTTTTGATTGGGTTAAATTAACAAAAAATACTTATCAATCATCAAAACAGATGTATGCGAGCCTAGATTTTCTAGGAGAAAAGAGATCTGGGGCTAAAGAGTTGGGAGCCTTGGGCATTCGACGTTCATAGTCTTGAAGTGAGTGAGACTACACAGCACAGCTGAGCGCTCCCCTTTCCAATAGTACATGAGTGAACTCAGAGTTAAACTTCAAGAACTAAATACAAAAAAGGCAGAGAGAATAGCTGTGCAGCCAAACCTCTGTGCTTCATTGTTTATAATCAAGTTAGCCAAAGCTTGGATATTGATTCTGTGACATATACTGGATTTAGTATCTGTATGGTTCCTTTCTGAGTCCTCAATGTGTTTGAGCTATTTTATTATCTGTCTCTAACAACTTTCTATCATCTCCTAACTAGATTTAGATATACAGTAACACATAGGTAAAGTTTGGGGAGAAAAGCCCTAAGCAGCTTTTATTTATTTGCTTGTTTATATGGCCTAGGCTGACATCACACTTTCAGCAGTCCTCTTGCCTCATGCTCCCAAGTACTGGTGTCAGCAGCAAGTCACTATAATACTTATCTGACTTTACTAAACTCAGACCTTCAGCTCTTAATTTACATTGAGTCGATTTAAAAAATTTGCTGCCAGACACTTTAGCCATAGACTCTGACTCCACAGGGTAGTCAAATAGAGAAAACAAAGATGCACAAAATAAAATAGGTCAAGTGATAGTCATTAATTCTAATCACCAAAATATATCCAGACCTTTGCATTCTATATACATGGTTCAGTTGCACTTCAGAGCTGTGGTTGAATGATTATACTAGACTGTTTGTTTGTTTGTTTGTTGTTTGTTTGTTTTTCAAGACTGGGTTTCTCTGTGTAGCTCTCGCTGTCCTGGGCTCACTTTGTAGACCACCTGGCTTTGAACTCACAGCAGTATGCCTGCTTTTGCCTCCCCGAGGGCTGGGACTATAGGCCTGTGCCATCATGCCACCCTTAGACTGAATTCTTGACAGCAAGTTTTGATTAAAAGTGGTATCTGTAATGTACCAATCAGAAACACCCTCCTGTCTTCTGCTGTAGTGACTGTCAGTGTTGGTATCTGCCCGTTAGACTAAGAAATGAGGGCAGCAGAGACTGGAGTCCCCCTACCTCCCTGAGCCCACATCTGATGAGTGGAGCCTAACTGAGAAGTTATATGTTTGTTATGTCAGGTCACTCTGGTGGCAGATGTTGCTTCACGTAATGGACTGATAGGATGTGGGGACTTATCTAGTTATAATGTATTTTACCACTTTCAGTTCTCATGTCCCTTTAAAAGTAAAACACCTTAGATAACTTAGGCTAAAGCCTGTTACCACTGTGCTTGCATGACTATTGATTTTAAGCAAAGTAAGCAGAGAATTGCAATAAAGGATTCCTTAGCTGTGCTACTATAAAAGTACAAACATGAAACTTACCTCCACATGTGATTGATAATTTAGCAGTTTCCTTTACTCATGTAAATATAATTGCACAGTGTAGAAACTTACAACAAATAAAATATCATCAGTGATCTTAAAAAATAGCACTTACTTAAAATGAAAAATGGAGTATTTTTTATCAAGCAGGTAGTGGAAATTGATTTTATTATCCACAGAGCTGTGGATAAATGCCCTTTTATAATCTTGCCTTGTGCCAGCTGGGCAAATGGAATATGTTCCTACCCAAAAGGTTAAGAGAAAAAACATTCCGAGGTTTGACATCACCTCGCCCCACCTAATGGCTTCACTTTCCGTTTGATTTACTGTTGTGTGGCCATGACTCATTGAACTAAAAGAAAATGTAATCAAAGTAAGCCTGCCCTCTCTACTTCTTCTAAATATGCAGTTTAACCAACTATGCAGATGACCCAGAAAACTTGCAAAGTGACTGATTGTTAGTCATAGCACTTGGGAGGTGTAACTCCAGTCAGATCGTACTTTGTGTTCCTTTACTATCCTTGTGATGATATCTGGCTTAGTCCATCCATAGTTCTATACCAAAATCTAATGTAGTGGGTAATTTATATATTTGTTTATTTCTCATAGTCCATGATCAAGCTACAATCTTAGAGTCAGTGTCCAGTGAGGGCCTTCCTACTACATAATTACCTATTATCCTGGCTAAGTTATATGTCCGCTTGACCCATGCTAGAGTCATAAATAAGAAGGGAACCTCAATTGAGAAAATATCTCCATAAAATCGTACCATAGGCAAGCCCATAGAGCATTTTCTTAGTTAGTGATTGGTGTGAGAGGGTCCAGCCCATTGCGGGTATTTCCATCCCTGGACTATTAACCCTGTATTCTACAAGAAAGCTGGCTAAGTAAGCCACGAGTAGCAAACCAGTAAGCAGCACTTCTCCATGGCTGTGCATCAGCTCCTGCCCCCAGGTTCCTGCTCTGACTACCTTTGATGATGATATGGAAAGTGTGAGCCACTCTCCTCCCCACGTTGCTTTGGTCATGGTCATTCCATCACAACAATGGTAACCCTATGACTCTTGAGAAAGGAGATCAGTGCTGTAGCCTGACATGGTTGAAGGCAGGAAAAGGGAAGAATCTCAGAGAATTCCTTCCAGCTGTTTCAGAAGGCACCAATGTATTCACCATGTAGACCTCTAATGATCCAATCACTTTCTCTCAAGGCTCCACTTTTTACTATCCTCAAATGGAGATTTCCAATATATATTCTGAAAGGCAACATCATTGAAGTCATTTTAATATGTCTATCTTTTCATTAGTTATAAATTAGTTAGAACATTACCCTAATGAAGCATGGATTGATGAGTCTGGGACAAAGTAAGTTAATAAAAGCATAAGGCAGAAGACATCAGAATACTGGGGTGTGTATAAAATATCAAGAAATGTAAGAGCCTGGCTTCAAGTTTACATTGTGTCATATACCAACCTTATGCCTTGTTTAACTTCTTCCAAATCTGTGTCTTTCCATGCCAATCTCAGCCTTGTGGAAGTCGTCTCAGATTTCCATTACTGCAGACACAGCTAATAGTCTGCTGTGTTAGTTTCAAATCTCTTAATGAATCCTATGGTTTTCAAGATAAAATGCAAATCCCTTAGCCCAATACATAGAGCCTTTTATAAGGTTTGCTTTCTTAACTCTTAATTCCGAAGTTGCAAAGTGTCAGGACATCAGCAGAATTCAGTGCACATCTGTTTTTCGGCCTCCTTTCCTTGTGTTTTCTTTAAAAGTTGGCATTGACATCTTAACTTAAAAAAGAGAGATTTCTCTTTTTAAAAAATTTTTATTAATTTATTCTTGTTACATCTCAATGGTTATCCCATCCCTTGTATCCTCCCATTCTTCCCTCCCTCCCATTTTCCCCTTATTCCCCTCCTCTACGACTGTTCCTGAGGGGGATTTCCTCCCCTTGTATATGCTCATAGGGTATCGAGTCTAAAAGAGAGATTTCTTACTTCTCTTGAAATCATAAGATTGTCCCAGATATGGTGGCCTTTAGTTGTACTCTTTACAGTTGTATAAATTCCATCTGTTTTTCTTTGGAGAAGATAGTCACTCTTCCGTTCTCTCTTTTACTTAATATCATTAATTGTATGTGTGCGGGTGTGTGGATGGATGTGCGTGGGCACGTACCACACTTGCATGAGCTGGATGGAGGCCAGATTCAGAGGCTCAGTTTTCTCCTCTCCCTTGTGGATCCCGGGGATCAATCTCAGGTTATCAGGTCTGATGACCACAAACACTATTATTCAATAAGCCATATTACTCCTCACATTCTTCAGTTTTCTCTAATTTCACTCACAAATTTCCTCCATTTGTGTAACTTTGGGCATTTGAGTTTACAGATCTTTCTAGTCTCTTTACCAACTACTTCTTAAATGTGTATCATCCATAACACTGGATGACACCAAATTTCTCCAGAAGTTGGTGATTATTCCTGCCTGGGACTTCCTTCTGCCTTTCTAATCTGTGTCACACTGACCACGTGCTTCCCGGAAACAATGTGGTAAGCAGCACATTCCTCAGAAACTTCCTCCAACCTGCCTTCCTCTACAGGCCTCCGAATGAACTACCTGTGTTACACGCGTTCTATAGCACTTCCAGGTTTGTTTGTTTGTTTGTTTTTCTTCTTTTCCTTGTAGTTGATAAAATTATTTCAAGAGAAACACTATACACCATCCCCTTGTAACACAACAGTAACTGATTTAACTTTCCAGCTTATTGTTTGTCACATCTAAATCATAGGATTATAACCTGCTAAAGTTAGGAAATTTTCCCAATTGAATGTTTCAAACTGTAGAGAACATTGAAAATGTAGTTCATTTCCGTCACTAATAACCAGGCAGTCTTTTACCTGAAAATAGACCTAGGATCTTGGATTTCCTGTGCTGTTTCTGCTGTTCTTCCAATTTGTATAATTAATTCTCATAACTCTCACTTCTTCCATTTATGTACTTCCCTATTTGAAGCATCCTATATTATATAGGACTACATAATATCCTAATTTTTCTTTTAAGATGTTAATGATATTAATAATATTAATATTTATATGTTAATATTAAGATATTAATGATTTTTTTGAGTGCCAGCCTCCAGAATGTCTTTATTTAGAAAAATCAGCATAAATTAGGGCATGAAAATGTATCTAAAAACTGCTGTATGACTCAGTTTGCTGATTTGTTTGATTGCTGTTTATTTCACTAATTCATTAAACAAGTAAATCTACACAGGTTTGTAATTTGAATGTGAACTAAATTGACTCACTTGCCTGACTTTGGCATCAGAGAGGAAGACATGAGGTACAAGTTCCATGGGCCCGCCCTCCTTCACAGACATGAATGAATTAGTGAAGAGCTCTGGCCTGTACTTCAGGATCTTAAATCATCTCTCTCTTATTTTCCCTAGTATAAGTCAGATCTTTCCCAAGATTCTTTTTTACTGTAAAATTGAGATATGAAAATTGGTGTCCAATTGGATTTTGAGAAGCAGAAAAAATATTGAGGTGATGTGTTTCGAATAGGAAAATAGGAAATCTAAGAACCATCACTCGTTCCCCCAAAGCCCTCTGCTGGACTCCACCCCTCCAAAGAGTATGTGCTGCGTAATACAGGGCAAGTAGAGCAAACACATGGAGGGCTTAAGACAGAGCGGTACAGTGAACCCTGCGTTGTTCTGTTCATGAAAAACTTTTGAAAAGAGGAACTTTGTAGCTCATTTTATTCATTTCATATTTAATTATTTCGTTAAAAAGGGAAAGCAGTAGCGCCTGGTTCAGATGTGCAACCAACGTTTTCATAATACATCATAATAACTCAGAGACTAAAGTATGTTTCCATTCTCTACTGAGAATCTTAATGACATAGTGTCCTTATGTCTTAATGACATAAGAAAATTTTTTCTTATCTATATGTGTCTTGATCAGATTCACCCTGGGGCCTTCCCCTCTAGCTCCACCCATATCTCTTTCACTACTTTTCTAGCTTGACATGCTATTTTCTTTAGATCCACTAAGTGTAATGATGCCTTTAGGTACATGGCCTTAGGCCCATCTATGCAGCATAAGTGGCCTTTCAGTGCCTGCAGCCCTGACCAATACTGCCTTTCCCTTGCCGGGCAGCTATCAAACGGAAGTGGCTCCTTAGATAAGAGTGCAACTTAATGACTCCATGCAGGGATTTCAACTGGCTTGGCCTTGTACAGGTCTTACACACATAGTCTCTGCTGCTATGAGCTCATGTGTGCAACAGCCTGGTCTTGTTCCTGCCAGGGCTGTTGCTCATTAGCACTTGAAATCAAACAGTCGTTCATATACAAAAGTGGTATTAGAATTAGAAATGGTACATTTTAATGCCAAATATATTTTCTTGTGAATGACAATTCAGAAATGTACGGAAAGGCACAACTATGTCAGAAAGGAGTAAGTAAGTAGATGAGGAAGACATGGCTTTTGTAAAAATAAATATGGATCATTAAACTCTTTTTGGAGTCTCTCTGTCATATTTTTTTATGGCTTGCTTTGACTTGCTATGTTGTATAAACAAAGGAATCGAAAGTAAGCCTCCTTCCAGAACAATTCTGATTTGTTCGTTGTCTTGGAAAATCCCCCAGCCAGAAAAATAAAATGGCTTTGGGTCAGTATTGTGCAACAAATTAATATCAACCAAGGGGGGGGGGGAGTTGTTGGTTTTTATTACAATAGCCTTGATAAATTAAAAGTAATAAATTCAATGGAGAACCATGAGTCTGTTCTTACAATTCTGAGTAGTATTTTTTTTTTCTGTTTTCACTGCTGTTTCCTCTGGGGTTTATTCACAGGGGTGGAGGCATGGTCTGTGAGTCCTTCCACTGTCACTCCACCCTCCTGCACTGTGGCAACCAACTTTCAGAGGCTGAAAACATGACGTTTCACGGGGAGCTTGTTCCTCGTTTTCCAAAGTTTACTTGACATTAGTCTGAGCTATCCGCATCCCTTGGCGTGTGTTCATCAGGAAAGCTAGATCGTCTAACGCTTAATTCCTCATTAGTAAGACAATACTGCAGCTCGGAGAGATTTGGTAGGTGGAATAACTTGGTGAATCTCTGGCCGAAATCTAAGTGACTCTCTTGGGAGCAGTGGACTAGGAGTTGGTCTGTCTGCATGAATTTCAGTTTCCCTTCTCAAGTCATCCACTTTATGTCTGGAAATTTCTGAACAAAGCTCCCTGCTAGGCTTGCCTTCTGACTTTTCAGGCTTACAGACTTGATTTTCTGACTACAGCTTGTCACCTTATTTCCATAACCAAAGCCAGTAGCAGAGGCCTCTCTTTGCTTTGTGGTTTGCTGGTATGATTGTCCGTGATACACATTTCATTTTATTTTTTTTTAATTTGATCTCTGTTTTGTTTGTTTTGATTTTCAAGACAATATTTCTTTGTGTATACCTGGGTGTCCTGGAATTTGTTCTGTAGACCAGACTGGTTGTGAATACCAATTAGATGCCTGCTGTGCCTCCCAAGTGCTAGGATTAAAGGTGTGCAGCACAGCACCCAACCAAGATGTACATTTTATAAAATAGAGAACACTGTATATTTGTCATAACATAGTGATAACCATCAGTACAGTCTCTATTTAGTCCCCACTGTGTTCCCATCATGATCATACAAAAACTCTCCTCAGTCCTTAGAGTAAGGTTGTAATTTAATCTTATTATCTACACCAAACAGATAAAGAAACTGACATACTGGGGAGATGAGTCAGTTCCTCAAGAGCACATGGCTGTGAAAGAAGTATTTCCTCCCGTTTGGATAATAATCTGGATGAAAAAGTTGCCCGATTGTAATCTTACTCCACAGTGAAAACAAATGAGCAGAGCCAGTGCTGATCACATGTTGTGGCCATCAAAACATGTGCTCTGCACAGCATCGTTTTCTTCTCAGTGTAGGCTCAATTTTCTTAACCAATATATTTTATTAACAACTCAGTGACCGAGCATACGTCACTTATAACCTGACTAACCAAAACAATAGGAAATGAGGATTAATGGACACAATAACAAAACTGTAAGGATATCAGTTCTGAGGAACGATTCTCCTGGCACAATCAGCAGGATTTCTTCTGCTGCAACCTAGAGTAACCAGAACCCAGAACGTCAGCAGGAGCCGCAGCCCGGAAGCCTTCCCTCAAGCGGTTCTCTCTAGGAGCATCTCAAAGTGCATCGATGAACAGCCAAAACTAGCTAGTCTCCAAAAAGCCCCGCCTCCAGTTTTGGGCTCATTTATATATCTCCTCCCAGAGTCTGTTCACGGGATCTTTTCAGCTGGCAACAATCAAGCTCCCGCACAAGGTGGTCGGTCTTCTAGTGGATTAACCTTACCTGTTTTTTCACAAGACCTTTCTAATCCCGCACTTGAGATCCTAAAAAACAGGTTTATCTCTCCTTCATCTCAGTTTTATTGCCTGCAATAAACTAAGTGGGTATTGATTAAGTAACTTAAAGAGAGTTGGTAACAGTTTTCCTGCTTTACAAGTCTAAATTAGATTTTCAGGTATTGACATTGTTATTGCATTTTTAGTCATATTACTGTTTTATCTGAGACATGGTTCTGAAAAGTTGTGAACTGCTAACATTTATTCTTCAATAGCAAGCATGGGAACACTTTGTCACTAATAAACAAAAATGAAATAAGGTTCTATTAAATGAAAGTCATGGTTCTATTAACATACAGATATGAATATGGCTTTAGAACAATAAAATAAACCCCAAAAACCTCATCACCTACTATCTCTTTTGACTCTTAGCAATTTAATTCATACCTTTAAATTTCATGTTCCTCTATTAAAGGAAATGAGATAAGTTCACTGAGAATTGGTTTTTGGTTGGTTGGTTGGTTTGCACTGAATGAAAAAAAATGATGTAAAACATAGTATAGTTGTTGAATCAAAATGAACTTTTCTCTGGACAGTGAAGTGACTCAGTGAGGAATGGTGCTTGCCATCAAGCCTGCCATCTGAATTTTCATCACCAGGAAAGAGAGAGCGATTCCCAACTACTTGTTCTCTGGCCTCTATAAGCATGTATGCCCCCCCCCCCCACTCTGCTACACACGACACAAAATATATAAATGTAGGGTTTTTAAATCAACATTTCCTGGTGTTAATGCTATTTTTTTAATTGCATACTGTTCGATATTAAATGTTAAAAATATTGCAGTTTGGATATTCACTCTTAGGTTGCATTGTAATGCATTTCAATATGCTTTGTGTATCCTAAAACTCTAAAGGTTCTTTAAAACTTATTTTAGTTGGCTGAGAAAATAGAGTTAGTATCAGAATTGATTCTTTGGGATTTTTTATGTGTTTTTTCACTAACTTTCGATCAGGTGTGAAAATATTAACAGTTATCATTATGATAGCACCCACCATCTAAAGCCTCAAGCAGAAAAGAAGTAGGAAACTGTGCTCTACCTAGGTTCTCTGAGTAGCCAGATTCATCCAAGTGGGTATACACATGTGCACATACACAGGAATTACTTTAAAGAACTGGTCCACGTGGTGAACCGGGAAGTCTGATATTTGTGTAGCCAGCAGGCTGCTCCAAAGCTGGCTGTTAATGTTGCAGAATTTTCTTCTCTGGGAACTTTTTGTGTTTTTTAGAGTTCTCAGATGATTTCTCAACCTATGTACTCAAGGAAAGTTAGGTGAAAGATGAGAGATTGCAGGTGACAACCATTAGTTGAAAAGCTTCACAATATGACCTAGAATTTTGTACATCTAGGTGACTATTTGCTTCCCTAGATAGTCTCCCATAAAAATTACCACACCTGTGAACAAGAAGCATATGACAAGATTGAAATAAGACAAAATATTGAGAAAAGTGTAGTGACAAAACATGACAATCAGTATTAAGGCAAAAACCACAGAAGATGGATGAATCAGTTGAAAGCTCAAAGTACCTGGTGACCGATGGTAAAGAGATGTAACCATCAGTAAAGGAGTGCTCCAACACATGTGCTGACCATCAGTGTTCTGGATTAGCCCATGCTAGACCGTGGCATTCCGGGCATTCATCAGGCATCCTGCCATGGAATAATGGGACAGATGATTCATGACACTTTTACTCTTTCTACTGTCCTTGCTTAGTCTGTGTTTTCTCTCAGATCTAGTCAGTATACTCTTAGTTAGATAGAGACTAGAAAAAGATGAAGGTTGACTGGAAAAATCTTAGAGTGTGATTGGCATTTTGACCCACTCATAAATTTTTAGGGGTAGTGTGAAAGAAAAGGAAACAATTTGTTCACAGTATTATCACCTAATGCTTACCCATGTACATATACATGTATATGTAAATATATTTGTACACACTCATATTTTTTTCTTGACTTAGAATCTCATGTATCCTAGGTTAGCCTCAAACTCACTGTTCAACCAAGGATAAAAAGAACTTTTAATCTTCCTGCTTATGCCTCCTAAATGCTGGGGTTACAAGTGTGTACCGTCATGCCCCGATGGCATTGTACTGGGGCTAAAACTCTGGACTTTGTACATACTGTATGTACACTCTACCAGTGTGCTACATTGGCAGCCACAGATTGTCTCAATCTTTTGTAAACAACGAACAATCCCAAATGCAAAGACACAAATGAAAGGGCAGCACAGCTCTCTATACCATACTCTACAAATTCCAACTGAAAGAAGAACAATCAGGACAAGTTATATTAATATTGATGTTTGGTATTTTGAACTTGGCAATTTATATAATATTTTGTAATTCAGGATAAGGTCCTTTCCTTATGTTATAAATTATACAGACAAGAAATATACACAGACATCTATGAATGTAACCATACCCCTTGACATTTTTTCATCCATACAATAGCTCTACTAGTTCAGTTACTTTATTTGTCCAGTAAAGGTTGGTTTTCAATTTAGCTTTCTTTTCCAAGGATAATCTGTGGGCTTCTTTACATCTCAATAGAAAACTGTACTGAACTGTACATCTTGCTCATGTATTAAGTGTATAACTGAACATTTAAATTCTGTACCTATAGCCATTGAGATGTAATATGAATAAATCAATAAAATTTAAAAAATATATTAAAAAAGAAAAATAAATAAATAAATTCTGTACCTATTAATTCGATAGCTAACATTTTAATTATATTTTTAACTGAAAACATAAAACTTGGTTTCATGTATATAATATAGAATTATATGCCAAGTAGGTGTTTAATTATATATTTATTTTATGTCCTAGCCACAGTTTCCCCTCCCTCCTCTCATCCTAGTTCCTCCCCCTCCCCCCATCACCTCCTCCTCTCCGTGGGTCTTCCATGCCAGCCCTGGCATATCAAGCTGAAATAAGACTAGGCACCTCCTCTCCTATTAAGGCTAGATGAAGCAACCTAGTAGGAGGAAAGGGTCCCAAAGACAAGCAACAGAGTCAGAGACAGCTCCTGCTCCCACTGTTTGGGGTCCCAGGCTACACAAGAAGACTAACCTATACAAACATATGCAGAGGTCTAGGTCAGTTCCTTGCAGGCTCCCTGGTTGGCAGTTCATTCTCTGTGAGCCCCTAGGGGCCCAGGTTAGTTGATTCTGTGGGTGTTCTTGTGGTTGTCATGACCCCTCTGGCTCCTACAATTCTTCCTCCCCTTCTTCTATAGGATTCCCCAAGCCCTGCCTCAGGTTTACTGTGGGTCTGTGCATCAGTTTCCGTCAGTTGCTGAATAAAGCTTCTCTGATGACAAGTGGGCACAATCTATGAGTTTAGGAGAATATCATTAGGCATCATTTCACTGAATTTTCCCATTTGTATTTGGTTCTATCTTAGGTCTCTGGGCTATGCAGCCTCTGGTTCCTGACCCTCCAGCCAGTGTCAGGGATGGGCTCCCTCTCATAGCATGGGACCCAAGCTGGAACAATTATTGATTGGCCACTTCCATAATTTCTACACCACCTTTACCCCAGCTTATCTTGTAGGCAGGACAAACTATTAAGTAGAAGGTTTTTTGTGGCTGGGTTGGTGTACCTGTCCCTCCATTGGAAGTCTTGCCTGGTTACAGAGATTGCTGCTTCAGGCTCCGTATCTTCCACTGGTACGATTACCATCAGATTCCTGAGAGTTTTCATTGTCCTAGGTTTGTAGCTCATCCCAGGGATGTATTCTCCACCCCTCCCTCCTCCTTCCCTCCCTCTCTCTCTCCATCCTCCCCACACCTGATCCCTCTTGTTTCCATCCCCACTTCTGTTCAGCCCCCTCCCCTCCCTACCCTCTATGGCTATTCTATTTCCACTTCTCGGTGAGATTCATGCTGTGCCCCCCCCCCCGCCCCCTTGAGCCCTTCTTGTTACTTAGCTTCTTAGGGTCTGTGGATTCTGTTGGCTATCCTGTACTATATGACTTATATCCACTTATAAGTGAGTAAATACCATGTTTTTCCTTCTGCGTCTGAGTTATCTCACTCAAGATGATCTTTTCTAGTTCCATCCATTTGCCGGCCAATTTCATGATGTCCTTTTTTTTTTTTTTTATAATGTCTGAGTAGTACACCATTGTGTAAATGTAATCGCATTTTCTCTATCCATTCTTTAGTTAAGGGGTATCAAGGTTGTTTGTATTTTCGGGCTGCTACAAATAAATCTATGAACATAGTTGAGTAAGTGTCCTTACAGTATGTTGGAACATCTTTTGGGTGTATGCCCAGGAATAGTACAGCTATGTCTTGAGGTAGAACTATTCCCAATTTTCTGAAAAACTACCAGATTGATTTCCAAAGTTGTTGTACAAATTTGCACTCCCAGAAGCAATGGAAACATGTTCCCCTTGATCCACATCCTCGACAGCATAAACTGTCACTTATGTTTTTGATCTCATCCTTTCTGACAGGTGTAAGATGCAATCTCAAAGTTGTTTTAATTTGCATTTCCCTGGTGGCTAAGGATGTTGAACATTTCTTTAATTGCTTCCTGGCCATTTGAGATTCCTGTGTTGAGAATTCTTTGTTTAGATCTGTACCTTATCTTTTAATTGGTTTGTTGATGTGAGATGGCTTAGCCAGTAAAGGATAGACTCAGAGTCAAAAATTAAATTTTTAAAGAATTTTAAATATGTACTTTACTTATATTTTGTGTTTTATGAATGCTGTATCATAATTACTCTGCTTATATTCCATATTATGTACTTTTGTAAACCTTATCTGCAAAAAAATCATTGTATATTACTTTGATACTTTATAAACCATTTTATTAAGGCTCCACCCAGGAGTTTCTTGTATGAAAAATAAGCAAACGAGTTGGGTTCACTTTAAGACTTTCATAAATGGAATTATTTTCATTGGGACTTCTTATGATCTATGACAGGCTCTCTAAATTAGTACAAAAAGTCTTAAGTTCTCCACAGTTTCTTTAATCTAAATGAATTGATTATTCTTTTGTAAATATTTATGAGAATTTATAAACTGCTACCTAATTACCACTCCTAGTGAATATTAGCAGATAAAATACATTCTTTCTTCCACAATGTCATATGGAAGATATGAATGGGAAATGTATATTCATAAAATTATCCTGAGGAATCATGGGATTGATCTGCTCTAGCTGCCTCAAGAGGCATGCGTCAGAGGTTTTTCAGGTTAGAGCCCATGGCTCCTGGATACAACATACCTTCCATTCCTGAGAGACTGATGCAGTCTCTCAGACAGTGAAGTGTTCAGGCCACTTTGTGTTTCTCTGTATATTCCCTTCTTAACCAACGAAGAAAACATTCACAGGACAATTGGTTTTAGATATTCATCTGTGTACTCTGTATGGATTGTAAACACATGTGTATCCTGGCACCCACAACTGTATTGATCCTGGCAATTGCCATTAAATTCTGTTTCTGGTAAAGGTATAAAAGGTTTGATTGCTCTCAATAAAATTGTCACAGCCTAAGTCGTGTTACGGATGACCATGGTCTAATAAGTAAGCACTGGCACTTACAGATCCATGGATAAAATGTAACACACTTAGAAAATGAGATAAACTCTGATGATAGCTTTAAAATTCTTTAAATATCTAAATAAGTAAAATTAATTAGGTAAACTAAATAGGTAAGAACTAATAAATACACCAATCTGTGTTTCGGGGATGGGGGTTGGGGTGGGGTTGATATTCTCAAAAGCAAAACAAGCATATGAGAGACCAACTGGTGAGGTAAAGGCTTAAGAGACAGGATTTGAAAACTTAGGTTGTGTGCCTTAGTTATACGACATGTTCACAAGATTTTGAATCTGCTTATTACCCATCCCTCTTTTAAACTGTCATTCATAAATGAGAATATTAAGTGTTGCATAGGTGGTTCATTGGTAAGATCACTTACAGCTATTCCAGAGGAGCCAAGTCCAGCCTCCCGCCCATGGCACATGGCTCTCAACCACCAGTGACCTCAGTCCCAGGGGATCTGAAACCCTATTCTGGCTTCTTATGGTACACATATGGTAGACACTCAATACAGACATACATGCACAAACATTAAAAAGATATAATTGTTGATAGAAGTAATCATTAAATAAGGCAGTGATTAATGTGTTCACACATATGCATGTGCTGAGACACATATGCAGAGGTCAGAGGTTAACTTTGAAGAACTGATTCTCTCCTTTTACCATGTGGGTTCCAGAGATGGGGCTCAACACATCATCCTTCCTTGCCAATACCTTTACGAATGAAGCAGTCATACCAGCCTATTTCTAGACTTTTTAGTGGCTCCATTTTTTTATTAAACCTTGGCTCTTTCATATTTTTCTAAATTTGGAATTGGGAAGGCTATAACAACAAAGAAATATAAATATTTCCCTAGGAAATCAACAATGCTTTTCCTAAATTTATTACTGAGTGGTACACTTGAATAGACACAGGGTTGGGTACAGCAGTCGTAGATTATCAGGGTAAAATAGACAAGCTGTTTCCTTGTGACAATGAGATAATAATTTTCTAGGCTTAGGCAAGCAAACCTATTCTTTAAAATTTTTATCTGTACGGGGACATTGAGATGACTCAGTGGGTTAAGGCACTGGTTACCAACCTGGCAATCTGTGATCAAACCTCAGAATCCACACAATATGTTAGTAACAATGAACTCATTTCGCCCATATTCCTCTGCCTTCCACACATGTGCCATGGTACATGTCACACAGTGCACACAAACAGATCCTGATAAATGAATCAGTATCATTTTAAAATCCACTCATGTCTAATCACTTACCTATCATGACACTATGATTTGTTTTAGGTGCTTTTTTTTTCTTTGTGACTGCTAACTTGAAGGCACCAAGTGTTTTAAGCCTTTTGAAAAAGATAATGGATAGGAACAACTAGTTCTTGAATCAGCATCAGGAACAAATGTTTATCTCTAAATATATGTTATAAGGTAGGTAGGTACATAGTTAGCTAGATAAATATAGGTGTGCACAATTTTTCATGCATATATTTAAGGAAAAAAACTTGGGAGCATTCTGTGAGTGAGATATTATAAAAGATTAAGAAAAGCAGCACTTTTTTTTTCTGTTGTTGTTTTTGTTTTTGTATATATATAAAGAGAACTGCAGTTTCCATCATTTCTCATAGAATAGAATCTCCTATGGAGTTCATTTCCTGAACTGATAGCGAAGGATCTGGCAAGTACCATGTCCCTCCTTCCATTCCATACTTTTGGGAAACTCTGAAGGGAAGAGAACTGGCCAGGGACTTAGAACGCACACCAGCATGTTAGCTTTGTTGAATCACTACTTCCTAAATGTGTTTGAATTTAAAATCTTTTTAAATGGAGCGTTCTGTGGGATTTTAGAAAACACTGGCCCAGGGCATTTTCTCATTAGAATTATTACAGCTTGTACTAAATGTCCTCAGAAAAATTAGGATTGACTAAATGTTTCTCTGCTGCAGAATTTAGAGTGTTTTATGGTATCCTTTCCCTGCAAATGAAATATAATTTAAAGCAAATATTTGAATATGCTTTCGACATTCTCATTGTTTGCCTTATGGTAATGAAATGTAAACATTTTATGTAAATGACATCTTGAATGCTATTGTATTCCCCAAATTAATTCAGTGTTGTAATTCCTTCCTGAAGATGATGTTAGCTTACACTTCTGAAAGTTAACAAAGAATACTTCTCCTGAGGGGGATTACCTCCCCCTGTATGTGGTCATAGGGTATCAAGTCTCTTCTCGGTAACCTGCTGTCCTTCCTCTGAGTGCTACCAGGTCTCCCCCTCCAGGGGACATGGTCAAATGTGAGGCACCAGAGTACGTGAGAAAGTCATACCCCACTCTCCACTCAATTGTGGAGACTGTTCTAACCATTGGCTAGATCTGGGTAGGGGTTTAAAGTTTACTGCCTGTATTGTCCTTGGCTGGTGCCTTAGTTTGAGCAGGACCCCTGAGCCCAAATCTGCCTATCATAAATAGGGGAGGGGAATAAGGGGGAAATGGGAGGGAGGGAAGAATAGGAGGGTACAAGGGATGGCATAACCATTGAGATGTAACAAGAATAAATTAATAAAAATAAATAAATAAATAAATAAATAAAATGTACATGAAAAAATATAATTTTAACTTGTTTTTCTGGCTTATCAGGATTTGACATTTAATAAACCAGTTATAGAAAAAAAAAAGAATACTTCTCACTCACTCTAGGCTAGTTGGCACCCCCACTACACACATGGGACATTTCTTTCCTCTCCTTCCCCTCTGCGTTCCCCTCTCTTCTTCGTTCTCTTTTACTTGGTCATGGGTTTTAGCATATTAAACATTTTTTATGAACTCACAATTAAATCAAATGTGTGTTCTCTTCTGTTACTTACTTTCTGGACTAGATGATAAAAAAATAGTTTTGATTTCTGCACACAAGGAAAGAGAATTTTCAGTATCTTACCATAGATGTAACTACAGGAAAGCGAGATCTTTTTAAGTCAGTATATGGTAATTGGCAGGATTAGTCACAATTGTCATAAACAATAAAGAATAACAATGACATTTATTATAAGCCTGTTTCTTGCCCAATGTAATTGTATTTAACAATTATGAGTTAAAATGTAAGCGAGGATGTGGAACTTTGTCTTGGCCTGCTGACTCAGCTCTTCTTTCCAGGGATTCATTCCCAGGCCACCACACTGGAGACTCTGTGTCTCTAGTAATTGAAGCTCTCTTTCTTATTTCTAACCAGTTTGTTTCTTCCTTCCCAAAGGAAATTACAGTCCTTTCAGTGACAATAATCTCAACAACTCTAACTTTTAAAATTGAAAATAGATTTTTTGATAAAGTATATTTTGATTATGATTACCCCCCCAACTACTCCAAAATTCTCCTTACTTCTCCACCTACCCAAAATAACATCCTCCCCCTTCTTTCTCTCCCTCTCTCTCTCTCTTTCTCTCTCTCTCTTCCTTTCATTAGAATACAAGCAGAAAATTCAATGATAATATTAATTATTATTTTGATGATGATAAAATAGTAATAATAAAATTAGATAAAATAAAAAAACAAAGAAGCCAGAATAAGACAAACAAACAGAAAATGAAAAAGCTCAAGAAACACATATAGTCATAAAACATACACAGGTCCCATGAAACCCACAAAACTGGAAACCATTACATACACACACACACACACACACAATATATATATATATATATATATCCTATCAAGGGGAAAAGCATTATAAAACAAAGAACCTTCAAAAATGTCAGTGAGTTAGTAGTTTTGTGTTGCTTCTGGCCATCCACTGCTAGGCATACTATCTACTCTTCAGAGTAGTTTATACCCTGTGACATTCTGTTGCAGACAACTAATTTTCATTTGCGAGTACTTTTTAATTGTTGCGAGCTTCTGAGTTAGAGATGTGGGCTTGTGTCCATGTCCTCTCTCAACACTGGTATCTCACTAGGTCTAGTCCTATGTGAGCCCTGTGTGGGCCCTGTGCTTGCTGCCATAGTCCCTGTGAATTCATCTGTGTATCCATACTGGTGTGTTTAGAAGGCCTTGTTTATTCATGGCATCTGTCCCTTTTGTCTCTTACAGTCTTCCTGCCTTCTCTCCCACAGGATTCCCAGAGTCCTAACGACAGGGATTTGATGGAGGAATACCACTTGGGGCAAAGAGCTTCAAGGTCTCATTCTCTGCACAGGGTCTTGCATTTGTTCTGTGTCTGTATTTGTTTGTGAGCAAGCTTCACTGATGAAGGCTTAACAAGACACTGATCTATTAGTATAGCTGAATGTCATTAGGAGTCATTTTATTGCCATTCTCCTTTAGTGGAAGAGTAGATTTTGGTTTTCCCTTAGGTCCCTGGCCCATGTGCTCTCAGGCTCCTGTCTACTTGTGCTGTGTCTGGGATGGGTTCCATCTCAAAGAGGAGGCCCAAGTTCGGCTAGGTTTTTGTAGGCTAGTCCTACAAGTTGTGCCACTGTTGCATCTTTCCAGCAGCATATCTAGCAGGTATGTCACCATTGTAGATCAAAGAGTTTCTAGCTGGATTGTTGGTGTTTATTTTTCTCCTTGGTAGCTTGCAGACAGCACTATTCAGCAGAGAATGAAGGCTCTAGGTTGGCACCAGATCGACTTCTCCATGTCAGTGAATTCTGTATGGGTTGTCTTAAGCAATAGGACCTTCCCATCAATTTGTGGATAGCAACCAATAGTCTTGTCTGGGTTCTTTGGGATTTCCCATGAGTTCCCTTTGACCAGCATGTCAATTAGATGTAATCCACTTTCAGAATGGGAGGCTTCATTTGGTGACAAGGGATGTTCAGCTGGGGCTCTGGCTCTCCTATTATTTGGTAATTCCATTTAGATCAGCTTCATATATGTATATATTATAGGAAACTTCTACTGTATTAGGTTTCCATAGGACCCCTCATATGGCCTTTAGTTTAACTATCACTTCCCATATCCCTTTACCCCCTTCTGTGATCCTAACTTTAATCCTCACATTCCTTTTTTTTTTTTTCCCTGCAACAGGGTTTCTCCATGTAGCCAAGGCTGTCCTGGACTCCCTTTGTAGACAAGGCTGGCCTCAAACTCACAAAGATCCGCTTGCCTCTGCCTCCTGAGCACTGGGATTAAAGGCATGTGCCACCACGCCCAGCCCTCTTTTCTATTTTTTAATCTTTCTCAATGGAATGGTATTTCATTTTGTATTATTCCTTTTTTCCATTTATTATGTTTCTTTTTTTAACATATACATTTATGCTGTTACACATAAATAAAATAAGCTACATATAGCAGAAAGAACCATGAGACATTCAGGAATTATATAAATGTTACATTCATAGTGATTTGGCTATTTGTATTTGGCAAACTTGAAGTAAACATCTTTCCTATCTTGTTGAGTCTAAAATTCTGAATGAAAATCAATATCTATCTCCACATCCTCGTCAGAATGTGGTGTCTGTTGAATTTTTGATCTTATCCATTCTGATGGGTGTAAGATGGAGTCTCAGAGTTGTTTTGATTTGCATTTCCCTGATGACTAAGGAGGTTGAGCATTTCTTTAAGTGTTTCTCAGCCATTTGATATTCCTCTGTTGAGAATTCTCTGTTTAGTTCTGAGCCCCATTTCTCAATTGGGTTATTTGGTTTGCCGGTGTTTAATTTCTTGAGTTCTTTATATACTTTGAATATTAGACCTTTGTCAGATGTAGGGTTGGTGAAGATCTTTTCCCAGACTGTAGGCTGTCGCTTTGTTCTGTTGACAGTGTTTCCTGCCTTACAGAAGCTTCTCAGCCTCATGAGGTCCCATTTATTAATTGTTGACCTTAAGGCCTAGGCTGTTGGTGTTCTGTTCAGGAAGTTGTCTTTTGTGCCAATGTATTCCAGGCCTTTCCCTGCTTTTTCTTCTAACCAATTTAGTGTTTCTGGTTTTATTTTGAGGTCTTTGATCCACTTGGACTTGAGTTTTGTGTGGGGTGACAAATATGGGTCTAATTGCGTTTCTTTACACGTAGACATCAAGTTAGACCAGCACCATTTGTTGAAGATGCTGTCCTTTTTCCATTGAATGGATTTGGCTTCTTTGTCCAAAATGAAGTGGCCATATGTGTGTGGATTCATTTCTGGGTCTTCGATCGATTCCACTGATCAACCAGCCTATTGCTGTGCCAGCACCATGTTGTTTTAATTACTGTTGCTTTATAGTACAGCTTGAGATCAGGTATGGAGATTCCTCCGGAGGATCTTTTATTGTACAAGATGGTTTTAGCTAGTCTGGGTTTTTTGTTTTTCCATATGAAGTTGAGAATTGAACTTTCAGTGTCCTTAAAAAATTCTGTAGGTATTTTGATAGGAGTTGCACTGAATCTGTAAATTTCTTTTTGTAAGATCGTCATTTTTACTATGTTAATTCTCCTGATCCATGAATAGGGGAGCTCACTCCATCTTCTCATGTCATCTTCAATCTCTTTCTTCAGAGATTTGAATTTTTTTTCAAAGAAGTTCTTCACTTGCTTGGTTAGAGTAACTCCTAAGTATTTTATATTGCTTGTGGCTAACATGAAGGGTGTAGTTTTCCTAATTTTTTCCTCTGCATGATTGTCATTTGTATATAGGAAGGCTACTGACTTTTTTGAGTTAATTTTATATCCAGCCAATTTGCTGAAAGTGTTTATCAGCTGTAGGAGTTCTCTGGTGGAATTTTGGGAGTCACTTATGTACACTATCATATCATCTGCAAATAGGGATAATTTGACTTCCTCCTTTCCCATTTGGATCCCTTTGATCTCCTTTTGTTGTCTTATTGCTATGGCTAGAACTTCATTGCCGGTGGGAATGCAAACTAGTACAGCCACTTTGGAAACCTATCTGGCGCTATCTCTGAAACCTGGAAATAAGGTATGTAGTATGAATAAATTAATAAAATATTAAAAATCAATATCTATCATATCTAATTTTATTAACTTGAAACATCTACAAATATTTTAAGCCGTAGCCAACTAAGCTTAATTGTAAGACTAAACTATCTGGTCTTCAACCCCATCAAAGACCTGAGAAGGAATAAAACATAACTAGTCTAATTTTATCACAAGACTATACATCATAGGTCTAACAGATAGATATAATTCTATAGATAGATATATAAGGTAAAATAGTTAAATAAGGTCTTCAAAAGTCACAGAGACATACAGAATATGGCATTTAGAGATGTTTTTATTATTCTAAAGATTCTTTGACAACAAGACAAGTTAACTCCTGGCAGCACCCAGCCTACATCAAAGAAAATGATGAGCATCAAAGAACCTCTTTACGGAGATGGCTTCAAATGTGGCAAACAAACCACTGGGCAAAATGTCCTCATTTCTGCCACCGACAGAATTCTGCTTAAAAATGGGCAAGCTTAGATGCAGGCAGAGTCGTCAGCCAAACACTGCCAAGACAAGGTAAACAAGTCCTCAATAGTTCCTGCCTCGCAATATGTCTGTTACAATTATACTGGACCAGAAGGCTGAAGATGATGCTCCAATGTTTTAGAGAGTTTTGGGTGACTCTTCAGGCAGTAAACTGTCTCTGTTATGTTTTCATTTTCAAAGTAGCTAACTTACACTTCCAGTTCACTCAGGTAATTAAGTTTTATTCCTTCTCAAGTCTCTAAACCTAACATTCTAACCATCACCATCCATCAATAACTATCTGTTCTATTTCCCCTCTCAACTTTCCCATCTATTCACTTATTCTGTACCTATTATTTTAGAATATCTAAGAAAAAGTTAGAAAAAGAAAAAGTCATAAATACAGAATAATTTGTAGTTTTAAACAAAGAAGATTTTAGAAGTGCCCTACTCTTGCTTACTCTTCTATTATTGGGAGGAAATACCATGACCAAGTCCACTTGTAAAAGAAAGTGGTTAGTTACTTGGTTGCTTACAGTTTCAGAAATTAGGTCTATGACCATCACGGTGGGAACATGGCAGTGGGAAGGCAGGTGTGGTGTTGGAACAGTATTTGAGCTCACATCCTGCTCTGCAAGTGGAGGCAGACAGACAAGCCTGCCATGGGCCTTTTGAAAACTCACAGCCCACTCCCAGTGAAATGCCTCCATCGACAAGGTCAAACCTGCTCATCTTTCCCTATACTGCCCACTGACTAGGGACCAGGTATTCAACTGTGAGTCAGGGTAGGCCATTGTCATTCAAACTACTGTAGTCCTTTAAGTTAACACTACAAAACTAAATTGTTTTTTTACAAAATATGCATAGAGTAATGACATCAATATCTAGTTATTCTCAAGTATTTTCAAATTTCTTTCAGAACTGACCAAAAATAAATAGGTAAGCACCAACTTTTGTGGGCTTAAGAACAAATACAAAGTTATCAGATGAAACAACTATTAGTGACTTTTAATATCATTTGAAAGCATCCACACACTTGAACTCAAAACAGTGACATCGAGATACTGAAACTCCTACATTCACAGAAGGAACATTAGAAAGCTGTTTTGTACTAGATACATATAATTAAAAGATAGTACATAGATCAAAAAGAAAGACTGATTTTTTGTTTTGCATTTACAGAAGTAGTATTTTGATGCTTTGAAGTAGTCTCAGCATAGAACTTTAAGGGCAGATGTCTATCTTCATTATATTGTGGAGTTAGAAGCCTCTAGTGCATCCATGGCTCTGAGCATAACTGTGAAATCAGCTTTGCAAAATATTTTAGGAGCAATGGATATCAAACAGATAATATGGCTTGTCAAAAACATGAGCAAACTTGCCATACAGGATGTTCTACTTGGGCAGCTTTGTAAAAATAAGACTCCTGGTCATCCTATTAGTTCACGAACAATTAATAATGAAACTTATACAATATTCCATTTGCCTAGAGAGGCTTTGCAAAGTTTTAAGCAGTTGATTGTTATTTGATTTGTATTTTTAGAAAAGCAGGGTTTTTTTTTTCTATTTGTGATTAAAAATCACAAGAATAGAATTCTCACAATGAGTTAGGAGTCACTTTGATTTGGTAGTGGCCACCCATGCAATTACAAACTGCACTTACTTAAATCTTAATGCTTACAAAGATTGATTTCTTAAAATTTCTAAGGTGTGTGTGTGTGTGTACATTCTCATGTAATAGATAAGAAATTTAAATACTTAGTCATTTCTATTCACAAAGTATTCCTTTTGCTTTTGAGAATTGGTTGTATAGAAACTGATGTGTTTTATATGTGGACAGCGCTAAATAGTGAGACTGTACAGTACTTTAAAATTAAAATGTCTCATTTGTGTGTCTGCATAAATGTAGGTAAAGCTATATGTATAGTGAAATGGTATGTTAAAATCATATTAAGATACTGTTCCTTTTACTTAAGTTATAAAGCTGTTTACCTTAAAGGCAGGTATCTAAGTGGCTTATTTTTAAGGAATTAGTAATTACATTCTCTAGCATTCTTGTTCGCCAAAGGATTTTAAGCCAAAATCCATGTATTTAGTGATTAGTTCTCTTTGTGGCTGAGATGTTACATTTCTTCTGAACATGACTATCTGTGAAAGTGTGGCCATCAAATCTGGGCAAGCCTTTGTGTATTTCCCATCCTGTTTATGATCATTTATTTCTGATACATCTGCCCGGTTTTAGATCTCCATTTTCTATGCTAGTCTTTGCTTTCTGCCAAAGCTATCATTCGAAAGCATGCCATTTCATCTTTGAGTTCATGCAGGCCCAATGCAAGCGTTTCCTCTTAATGCAATGCACTTTGCTGCGTTGTGTCCCTTTGTTTCTCCCATAGTGCGAGCATTTTGTTGCTTGATTGCCCTTTGCAGCTTCAGAGAGTGAACTCAGAAAGACGAACGACTTCAGAGTAACAGGGAGATCCAAATATGACAGACAATTTGGTTGACATTGTATGAATTTGAACTTTGAACTTTTCTGAATACTGTGAGATGCACTATAAATGCTCTAACTGTGCTAGGGAAATATGTCTGCCATGTCTGCCGGGTCACATTTATATGTCTTGTTATATATCTCTTCTAAATAAAGTTCATTATCTTCTGTTCAGTAAAAAGAGAGGTGTTAAATTCCCTCCTGTGGCAACAAATGTGCGCATAGCTTTACAGTGCTCAGACTGAAACTATGTTGTTAGATAAAAGTAGTTTTCCTGGAGAGCAGAGTTTCTGTTTCTTATAAAACAGCTCTGGTTATTTCTAACATCACCTTTATCTCCAAGGCTGTTTTATTGGCCTTGGAGGTAATGTAGGCATTCAGCTATCCTTTGTTAGTATGTGTGTGGTGTATGTGTATTCCAACCTGACCTCTTTTTACTCCCTTTATGTGTGTTCGCATTTTAGTCTCTTTAGGTGTACAGCCTTTAGATTACTCTTCTTCTGACCGATTTCATCTTTTGCTGATTTGGGGGTGAATGTACTTCCCTTCACCAGCTCCACACTGTTTCCACTCTCCCTGACATAAAGCCAACGGGATGCCTTCCATTCCTTCAGACTCACTACATCACTCCCTGGGGAAAGGTTCTCTGGAGTGTCGATTATAAACAATGGTGTACTGTTACTTTCAGAAACCCAGTAGGTTTTCAGCGAATGTTTTCACCACAATATTAGACTATACATCCATGTATGAAAACGTTATCTGGGTAACTTCTAAATATCCTGTTATATTTTGATGTACAAATTTATTTCTGTACCGTGGTTAGTTGCCGTATCTGAGCACCATTGTTGTCCTTATATTCTCATGTGCTTGTTACCTGTGGCTAAAGCAACCACTAGGTATGTGATACTTATTTTTCTTAGGAACTCTTGGAATTCTATTATCAAGTTATTTTCTCTACTTTGTTTCTGCCACCTGGGAAAACTGTTTATATTGGGATATTTTAAACTAATGAGGTCTAGGTTTATTTTTAACTACAGATATTGTGAAATGTATCTTCAAATTTAACTAAGGGCAGGCTTTTTACAGTGTAATTACTAAACTGTCCACATCCTTTGCAGGATTTGATGGGACTTTAGGCTTTTTCCTTCTTTATCATGCTTCAGAATTCTGTGAAAATTGAAATGGAAGGTCACTTACTTTTAGTAAACAACCTCAGAGACAGAGAGAAGGGGATAGGGCAGAGTAAAAAGGAGAAAGAGCCTGGAAAGGGAAAGGTTCCGTTTCTAAGGTCTTAACTTTGTACAGATTTTTAGCCAAATAATTTCCTTGCTAATTAAGTTTCTCTGTGTTATAAAGGAAAATGTAGTGTGTGCATCATGTATGCGTAATCCAAATTGGTTTTGTTTGTTTGTTTTTAGCATTTTAACAGAAGTTTTTTTGTTTTTGTTTTGTTTTTGTTTTTATTCATTTTACAAAAATATCAAAATAAAACAAACAAACAAAACAACAGTTGGAGCTTGCTCAGTCTCTCCATTTTACTCTTGGTAAGGTATTTTTCTGATTTTTTAAATTATGTCTTCTTTTTAATATTATAGTATAATTACATCATACCTCCCTTCTCTTTCCTCCCCCCCAAACTCTCCCAAATACCCCTCTTGCTCTTTTTCTGTTTGAAACAAACTCCCAAATCATAAACTTTTGAAGTTAAAATGTTGCTAATAGTATAAAGAACAGTGTTACAAGTAATCAGATGGGAAAAGAGATTTGTATGCAACCATTTCATCTCAAACATAAACAACTTCATTAAAGGAGAAATAAACCTCTTCCACAGTTGCTTGGGATAATGAAACATGATTCCTGCTCCTGCTGACTGTGAAGGTGAGGAAGCTTCTGCAGTGAGATTGATGACTATAGACTACAATAGAGAAAGAAAGACATGGAAGGCTTCTGTGACAACCCCGCCCCACCCCCAAAAAAGTAACAACCTAGACAGGAAGCCTTCGAAGAGAACACTTAAAAATTGTGATAAGGATGCTGAAGGGTAGCTGCCTGCAATTGATGGCTCCTGGCGGGGTTGGGAGTGGGGAAGGACTCACTTTTCTTTAGGGGACTGGCCATCTGGAATTTGTCCATGCTCCAGTGACTCTAAGGACAACAAAACTTGGACTTTTGTCAGGGGCACAAGGGTTGGAGGGCAGAACTGTGGTGACTGGGAAGGAAGAGTGATTGTGGTGCATTATGTGAAATTTTCAAATGGTCAATAAAAATGTTATGGTAGAAAATAATCCCAAGCAAAACAGTAATAGCTACTACTGAAACAGTGTCAAAATGACAACATTCCAAATATATTTATCACATGCGTCTTCTCAGTTAAATCTTTCAGAGATGCCAGGGAGTAGTTAGTAGTCTTAGCTGCATTTTGTGGATGAATTGAAGCATGGAAAATCGTGAATGGCAAATGGTAGACAGGGAAGTCAGACTTGAAGTCAGAAGCTTAAGTACAACCTCCATACTGTATTGCTGCCGTCACAGTGCGTGTTTGCACAGAAAAAGTTTCAGATACATTTCATTTGAGGATAAAATTAAAGCAAACCATTTTATCTAATAACTATTTCATAGTAGAGGACACATCACATATATTCTGTGTGGTTAATACATGGTTTATTATGAGAAAGCTTGAATTGCAATTGTGAAATTCCAAAAGTAACGTTATTTGAATACATTATAATGAAAATAGGTAGCTGAAATCATTTATAACACTTCAAAATTATTATAAAATCATGGTAGATCTTTTTTACTATGAGCCAATTAAAACATCTTTAATTTTATAGTACTGCAATTTTGTAAAATTGGATCTACACTAGTAGTGATACGAGAACAAATCCTGTTAAAGAGACAAAAGGCAGCACTAAGCTTACATGTTATTAGTGATTTATGAAGCAAACTAAGAGTGAAATAAGATAATGATTCAATTGCGGTCAATTTCTCGGTTTAAATATTGCAAATATATTAAGAGGAAACTTTGATTGTATTGTAAATGAGGTGTGGAAAGAATTTAAGCATTAGTAAAATTCATTTCTTTGAAGTTGGCCATAGTCAGCCAGATTGTATGGCAAGAGTTAGATTTGGCATAGATTGAAAGGAAATCATAGATTATCCAGAATACTGGCTTACACGGGTCTAAAACTAATAAAAATGAGAGCTAATTAATTCATTTTTGACCAGAATTCAGTGCTTAGATATTATCCCAAAGTGGAAAAGTTGTAAGTGTATGCATGTTTCATACCAGATCTCATAAATCATTTTCCAAGCACTCTGGGCTTAGTAAAGATCCCTGACTTGTAAGGCTCATGCTGGACAGGAATGCGCTCTTCTTCCTGTACACCTCTTCCCTGTACCCTTGCTGACTATGGCCTAACAAGGCAAGCATAGCAGAATGTCATTAGGAGCCAGTTTATTGCTGTGTTCCTTCAGTAGAACAGGAGTGTTCTGTTTTACTTTATGTCTCTGGTATATCTAGTCTTTGGATCTTGATCACCCCAGCAGTGCCCTGTATGTGTTAAAGTCTTGTGGAGTGGGAGTTAAATCAAATCAGATATTGGTTAACTCTTTCCACAACCTTTGTGCCACTATTGTCCTAACATATCTTACAGACTGGACACCATTGTAGATCAAAGGGTTTATGGGTGGCTTGGTGTTTACATATCCCTTTTGGTAACATGCAGAGTATAAACATTGTAAAAAGTTGTTTTTATTTCCTTAAAAGATAGGATAGATAAGAGTCATATACAAACTTTACTAATTCATGGCTTGGGCCGAGCCCAGAGCATTTCTTTCTATTTATCCCTAGGACTAGGCCTGGAAGCTTCTAGCCTACACACAACCTAAGCTTTTTCAAGCCCAGGCCTTATAGGCTTCAACTTCCAGCCTCCATTACCTAACCTAAGCCTATAATGTTTTCAGCCTCCAAGACTTATTAAGGAATAAACTTACCTTCTCTAGTTCTTTCTAAACTCTGGTTGTCTGATTCAACTCAGCTGTCCTGGCTCAAACTTCTCTTCAAGCTGACTGATTCAGACTGGCTTCTCTCAGCTTCTGGCTGAACTGCTCCACTTGGAAAAACTGCATCTGACCTCCAAGAACTCAACTGCACAAACTCAGCTGCACTCAATTGAACTCTACATTACTGTACTGAACTCTACTGTATGATCTTCATGAACTGTCTACTCTTTCCTGCCTGTCTTTGTGAGAGTTGGGCATAGCCTATCTCTGACTTATTGTGTCAAATCTTTGATTCTTCACTTTGTCTCATCTGCAATTGGACATCACTGTTTGATATTAAAGATGTGTACTAAATTCCCCCCAGAGGGATTAAAGTTGTGTACTATGGGCATGTCTGCATTGCAGCCAGATCACATAGACCTAGGTCTTTGGGTGTGATCCTTGCCAGAGTAGCCATGTTTTTAGATTAAAATTGCTCTTGAAAAACCTATTTAGAGAGAATTGTTTTTAGAACTGTTCAATATCCTTAGCCAACAGGGAAGTACAAATTAAAGCTACTTCGACATTACTCTTACCCTAGCCAAAATGGGCAAGATCAAAAAATAAATAACAGCAAACAGTGTATAGGTAAGTACAAAAAGAAATATTTATTTACTGTTGGTAGGAGTGAAAACTTGGCTTGGCGCTGTAGCAATCAGTGTGGAGGTTCCTAAAAAGCGAGAAATACACTTACTATATGAAACAGCTATCCACTCTTGAGTATATTCTCAAAGTACTCCATATATTATTACAAAGATACTTGCTCACTGGTGGTCATAGAACATGGAGAAATCAAGCTGAAATCAATCTGGAAGCACCGTTCCTAATGTAGCTTTCATAGGGCTATAAGAGGAGAGACGTAATCAACAGACTTACCTACGGCTAACTATGCAAACTACAGAATTGACTGGCTGGTGAGATTTGCCTACTAGTACAATACTGGCATGAATTTTTTTTTTAGAAATACAACCACTTTTTGGTTGGATTTAATGCCCACTCCACAAGACAGAACTTATACCTTGCACCATTAACTGTTCCAAGAAACCGTGGCTGTCTAAACCAGAGGAGAAAACCAAGTGCTACTGTTTCCTAGATGAACATAGAAATAAAGTTCTTACCCTTATACCCATAGGATAAGACATCTTTAAATGCTCATCAGCAAAGCTTTTTGTAGTGGATGGCACTTAGTACAGAGACTCACAACCGGTCACTATGCACAAGAGACTGCAGAGTGTTCAACTCTAAAGGAACATCAGTGTCACACCCCTCACCCCAAGGCTCTGAATACATTGAGGAAGAGGATGGCTAAAAAGTTCTAGGGATCAGAAGTAGAACTCACCGAGGCTTTGACTGCATGGTCAAGTCTTACCCAAGAACAAATCAGCCAATATCCCAGCATGGAGGGCAGAAACACTCACAGATTTGCACCATTAGCTGTTGGAAAATGACGGCTGCTGGTGCTGTGAGTCAGTTTTCTTCAGAAATGTGTTCCCAGATATGATATGTATACTGCATATCATATCCCCAAACCCATGTCCATACAGGTACTAATTCCACCAAGTGGGAAAAACAAAGCACATGGAATTGCAATGGACAGGAGGCAGGGAGATAGGAGAAGGAATTAGGAAGGAATTATATAGTGATGGATTTGAGCAAAACAATTGGCTGTAGAGTTCCAAATGGTCAGTTCTTAAAACATACAAGCAACATTATACAGACTAAACAGATACTAATTATGTATTTATGCCTATGACTGTGTACATATGTAATATATGTATATATATACATATAAACTTATGCATACACTTAAATGCATATTAACAACAATTAATGAAACAAGATGCCATGAATTTGAAAAAGATCAAGGGGGGGTTTATGGAAGAATTTGGAGGAAAAGGAGAAAGAGGGAATGTGATTACATTATTATATTAAAAATTAAAAGAAATATTTTTATTTGAATATTGCAAAAAGACAAAATATACACATATGAAACACAAGAATTTTTTAAAATCCACAGGTAAATGTAATCTTTCCAATCAAGGAAATTTCTCTTTGCTACAAAAGAAGATCCATACCATCATCTCAGTTCAAATATGGAAAGAAAATTACTTTAGTTCGTGAGATCAAGGCTATTATTAATTTCCCATATTGGGCAATCTAGTCACATTTCAACACAGGGCTAAACTTAATAAAAACATCAAGTGATTGGCAAATCTCTTTCAGTTGTGTATTCTTCTCTTTATAACGACTTTGAAAATACCAAATTATTATCAGTTTCGAGTTAGTATGAATAATTTCTTAATCAAAGGGAAATACTGGTAACAAAGAAATGGTTTAATACAGTGTGCACCCCTTGTAGCATGACAGTTTGCAGGATTTATAACTTCTCAAATTGAGTTGGCAGCACATGGCAGTGATGGAAAGTGGGTGACGTGAGCAAAGCCACAGAGCTCTCCCACCCTGCCTCCAGCGAGGGCGATTAGGCAACAGGATCCTACCCTGGTGAAGTGCTGCAGCTTAGCGAACTTGTGCAGTAGAGACACTGGAAAGTCTGAGTCATCCTTTGTGGTTTCTTTTCTTCCATGAAGCCCATGATAAGCGAGATCGTAGAACAGAATAGGAAAGGGAAATGAGGAAGCAGAGAAAGGGAAATGTCACAATGTAAGATGGATCAGCATTCAACTCTTTGCTCACCCCTTTGTCTATGGGAGGAAGGATCTAGGGATAATTGCCCTTGGCCTCCAGCGTGTTTGCCATGAAACAGGGAAATATAACTTTACTCCCTCTCTCCTGTTGCATAGTACAGGGTCATTCTAGCCAAACGATGCAAATAAATTTAGCTTTTTTCTAGAGTAGTTTAGTCTGATATACTCATTAATGGAAGAATATGAGAAGTGAATGTTCCAAGAATTCTAATAGGATTTTTAATTCCATTTTTTCAAGCCAGTAATTTTAAGCATTTGTTTTGGTGTTTAGATAGTGGCTAAACATTGGTCCTTAACTCTGAGGGTTCCGTGGTTTTCTAACACACCTTTCTGTATAATTTAGCTAAGGGAAAATCAATAATTTAAAAAGCCATTTTAAAGACAAAGTAGGGCTAATGTTTTAAGAAAACATTAGAGCATATTTGATTGTTCTAAGAATGTCATAAGCTGAGTGTCATAGGCTGGGGGCATGGTAGCAACTTGGTTGTCAGAAAGTTTACGCAAATGGTGCAGTTCTCATTTTGGAAATGTTATGAGTGAGGTTAAAAAAAAAACTCTCATGAAAGATTCAGAAATGTGGAAATAGAAATATGTGCAAGTAACAGAAAGCACATTAACATAATTAACATATAGCTGCGAAGGTAGGTTTAGTAGTAAGAGTGAGAGAGAACTATAAAATACCACAAAATCTGCGAGTCATTTATATGTGTATGTGTATGTTAGATGCATATGTTGTACAAGATGAGCCGGATAGAGCCATAGAAGGTCTGGAAATTCTGTATAATCACATGACTTCGAATGAACACCATATAAAATCCTTGCTTCTAGAAGAAAGCCTTTTTAAAATTACATGATATGTTCTGTGTCTTACTATCTATATTATACATTTCTCTGTCTGTGACTATATTCGTGAATCATGACTAAATTCGTGAATATCTTGAAGGGCCAAGAAAGTTAGTAATGGGTCAAAGGTTGCGGCTGATGCCCTCTTCCTCATTCTCAGCCCCGTTCAACTCTTCACTACTTTGCTCATTAAAAAACTGCCTGCAAAACTTCACTTGAAAAACAAAACTCTAACCAATAAGAACGTTTGAATCTAGAGAGAAATTCTTGTGTGTGCTCCTCTGAGGAACTCTTCGCTCAGTCCAATCATCCCACCATCTCTCCACAGTTGCTTCTTAACGTACAGAACTTAGCTATCATTATGGCAATGACAACATGCTAATAGCACAAAAACTTACACACCAATGGAATGGAATGGATGAGGCACAAAAATAAAACATTTTCTTAAAGTCTAATAAATATAGAGGACTATAAAAAGTCAACACTAAGGAAAACTATCTTCAAACCTCCCAGTCCAATATATATATATATATTATTGAGCTGGAGAGACAATACCCCAAACAAGGAACACAGATGGCTAGTAACTATTTGAAAATGGATTCAGCGTCCTTAGTCATCAGGGAAATGCAAGTTAAAAGCATTCTGAGAGTCCATACCATCCCAGGCAGAAGGGCCAGCATCAAGAAGACAAACAATACTAGCAAGTTTGTGGGAAAGATCACTTATAGGCTGATGCTGTGAGCATAAACTGTGACACCACCATGGAAATGAGTATGATGACCTCCCTAAAAACTACACCCAGGGACTGGAGAAATGCCTCAGCAACTTGGAGCCTGGCAGCTCCTTCAGAGCACCTGGGTTCCATTCCCAGCACCCAAATGATAGAACAGCACACAACTGCATACAGCTCCAAACCCAGGGAACTGGACACCATCATCTTGCCCCCATGAGCCCCACACGCATATGGTACACAATCATGCATGCAGGCAAAACACAAAATAATAATGAAATAAAAGCTAAAAATCAAAATTAAAAACTAAAAGCAACCAGATGTGGTGGTGCACACCTTTAATCTCTGTGACATCGAGGCCAGCCTGGTTTACAAAATAAGTCCAGGACAGCCAAGGCTACACATAGAAAGGCAACACAGCGAAACCCTGTCTCAGGGGAGGAAAAAACATAGAACTACCTCCTGACCCAGCTACAGTGCTTCTGTATGTATACCAAAAGGACTCCACGTCCATCTACAAACATCATTTCACAGCCATGTTTACTGCTGCACTAAAAATAATAAGTGAAACCCACATAGTTGCCTCCAAGGATACCAGGCTAGTATCGTAAACATGGGTAATATTCTTGGATTTTTAAAGTACAAGTAATAGCAGTGGCTTTCGAACCTCCGTGGTACAGGAAGTATTAAATGAGAAGTAAAACTTGATCTTTACTCCACCTTACCTCTGGGTCTTTGTCTATTTTTTTTTTTTTACAATTGAAGATCATATGTTAATGTTCACTAGTGGGATCATGGGACACTCATGGTGCTGACCCTGTCGCCTGAGATATTCTAATACACAGAACATATACATTTCATGAAAACAAAATAGCTTGTGTATATTTCCATGATACAGAATATTTGTTTTTTTTTTTCTTAACGATTCCCATGTGCTCTCCACATAACTCAGAACTTTCCTCAGTCTTTTCTCCCCCTTGCTTGCACTGTTTTACCTCCACTATGGGCAGCATGATCTTTACCAGGATCCCTTGGACAGAGTGTCCCTTTGCCTACAGTGCTCTCTGACAATACCAATTTCTAAGTATTATACTCTAATTCACAAAATGTACCTTTCCATACTATATTTTACCTAAAGACAATAGTCTGTATGTACAATTTATTGCTAATAGCTTTCCTAGTACAGAATTTCTAGACACTTTATGTCCAGCCAATAACATAATCTTAAATGGATCATTCTCCAATACTGTTATTTAATCATTACTTGATCATTTTTCCCTATAGATCCCTTTTGATTCCCAAATATCCTAGACATTTTCTTTACCAAACATCAGCTTAATATATGCTCCTTTAAATATCATTATCGTAGTGTGTGGCATGAACTACTTTAAAATTATGCTACCCAAGCAAACCAGAACCCTAACTCTAAAAATGGGTAAAGATAATATAATGTGTTCTGATGTAGCTTTGAGTTAATCACAGCCTTGTCAAAGAAGGTCACTCATTCCATAAGAAAATATTGTAATTGTATACGGAATTGATGTATGCTATAGACTCTATTGCCTCTATTCAGAGAAAAGGAAGCAGTGATGACTACTTAAATGTAAATGCAAATGATATGGACGATAACAGAATTTAATAGTCACTATTAATGATTGCAGTACACTGATAGTAGTTTCACTTCATTATTTAGAATTGCAAAATTTACCACTGGTTTCATCAGAAATTTTGTAATGACACAAAAAGTACGTCAAAAAGTTCCCTGCTCAAGCTGAGTGTGCGTCTCAGATGTAGCATTGCCAAACCTTGGGTATAATTCCCAGTGCTGCAAAAGAAAAAAGAAAGAAAGAAAAGAAAAAGACAAAGGAATAAAAGTGATCAATAAAGAGTACTGAGCCCACCAAGATAGGTCTGTGGGTGAAGGCACTTGCTGCAGAACCCCAACAACTAATTTCAAACCCCAAAACCCCCTCAAACGTCAAAAAAGAAAACTGACTCAAAGACAAAGTTGTCTGATGGCCTCACATACGTACCATGATATGCTTGTACCCAGTACACATCACACACCATTTAAACATACAAATCACACATCACGCAGACACACGATAAGAGCCTCTAGTAAGTGTTTCTCGCTTGCTGCTCTCTAATGGACACTGTAAACCCATAATTTTCCATGAGGTTTGCCTCTATAAACTTCAGGGTTTTTTAAAAGATGCCTCAGGGAAATTTTGAATACATTTATTTGATAATTATATGGCACCTTTCCTATGCTAGATCTCAGGACTGAAGGCTCAGCATGAAAAAGAAAGCTCTCCTTCACTTTGAACAGGTGGATTTTGCTACATATGACAGAGACTTTGACTCTGTCGTCAAATTATAGATGTTGAGATTTTCCTGGGATTATATTGGAATCTCAGTGTGAGCCAAATGTTGTGGCATGTGTCCTGAGGGAGGGAAGGGGAGAGACAGCACAGAGGCAGGGAAGGAAATAACAGTGTGGTCAATGAACAGAGCATGTGAAGTGAGGCTCCACACCAGGGACTGTCACAATCCCAGAAACCCAAAACTTGAAGGACCAGGTTGTCTCCTCATCGGCAGAGAGAGAACACAGCCTTTTCTTTTGACAACTTTATTTTGTTCAAGAATAGTAACTTTAGATTTTTGAAAGACAGAACTGTGAGAGAGTAAACATGTGTTGTTTTAAACCGCCAAATGTGTGCTGTTCTACAATATCCATAAAGAAACAAATATCACATCATGACCTTAATAACAGACGTGGATCCAAATCTTAAAGTTTTCGTGAACTGAGAATGTGATGGATACGGGAAAGGAAGACAGAATACAGGATCAATAACGTTGATAGTCTGAGTTATGTGAAGCTACTTAGAAAGCCTAAACTGGTCTCATAGCGGAAGTGAGAGTTTTCCTAGCAATCAATAATGCAAAATTGCAGACTAAAAATGAATATGGTAAGTTTTATGAAACTAAACTACGATTTCCATATATATTTTAAGTAATGAAACCTTTAAGTTCTAAAACAATATTCATTGTTTTTAAAGTTTTAATTAGTCATACTCATCAATAATATAAGTTGTTTGTATTAATAGTAATATCACATATGGTGAAAGAACACACACTTCCAGTGTTACCAAAAAATAAAAATAAAAGGATGATCATTTCATGTTATTGACAGTTTCCCAGGACATTGGAGAAGCTGAGCCTCTGAGCTGTCAGTCAAGCTTTTTCAAAGTTACAATCTTCTCATCGGTTGAAGGAATCAAGAAACTTGGTCTGAACAATAACACCACCAAGAACCTGAAATCCTAAGAAAAAATAAATTAAATAAAATTTCTAGTTTCTCTTTTTATTTATAGAAAGCATATGTCTGCTAATTTTTTGCCAAGTGAGACATATGAAGAAGTTGCTTCCCTGTGATCATGTACCAAAGTAATAGCAAAGATAACTGGAAATCTGATGTATTATAGTTTGGCACACCACACAGTACTCAAGTGGGCTGCGAAATGTGTCTTGAATGTGAATTTGAGCAAGTTGGAGGATGGGTGAGGAAAAAAAAACACTATGAAAAAAGTGAAGATAGACTCTAATGCGAAGGCTTTAGCAATTTGTCTGTGAAAACTGGAAAAGACAAATTATATACTGGACAGTTAGATCTCATCCAGTGATAACAAAAGAGCAAAAAGGCAGCTGTTGATTCTTCACTCTGTACCACAAGCCAAGAAGCAGAGTTAGCCAATCAATAAATTCTGCAAAGCTCATTCCCACATCATAGCATTAGACATTTTCCAGCTTTTCAGTTTTGTAGGGAAAGAAGCCAAATACTTCCTAGCATTTCCCAAACTACTAGAAAGTAAGCATTGAAGGTGATGTTTTAGCCATATATACCCAGGTGCCCTGTTGAAGCCTTGTTCAAAGTGCCCAGCTAACCTTAGTGCCCTGGAGCACGCAAGTCCATCCCAGACCTCCCTGCCTAACAGCCCAAACGTTAGTAAAGTAAGCTGTGTCTACATCCCAGTTACGCACAGGTTTGCAAACTCAGCCCATCAGGGAGGCCTGCCTTCATGTTTTATTCTGGCAGAGGGCTGGCAGGGATAATTGCTTCCATCACAGGCTAAATAAGTTGGCTATTAATGCAAATGAGCACAGAACTGCAAAGGCAAGTATAATTCATGTAGACAGATGGCAATTTCCTGTTTGCCTACTTGCTTGCTTTTATGAACTGTCTAAGAGAACTCCCTTATTGATAAAACTCTTAAAATGTTTTATTTATTATATGCATAGCAATTCTGCTAATGCCCGAGTGAGAAATTCCCTCTCTTATTTCCCTTTGACACTCCCCTTTCTTTCCTAGTCTATGGCACTTGCTATTTCTATAAATTAATTAATTAATTAATTAGTTTCTCACTTACTCTCCTGCAGGAAAAACATGGATGTTAATATCTGCTTGTAGAAAAATGGACTGAATATTTTATAGTCACTGCTACTCGTGAGAATCCTATGACTTCCTAGTATACTCACCTGTAGGAACAATACGTATGCTAATAGAAATATGTACTTAAATAGTTTTACACTCTTTACTTCTCACTTTATTGTAAAAGAAGATTCTGGAAACTATCCCAAGATACATTTTAACCTTTAGATCTATAATTATATGTCCAGGTATTTTATATATTACTTTTTATGTAAACAGATAAATAGATTTCCATTAGTTTTCCAAGTTCTTTCATACAGTGTGCCATAGGCTATTTTAATGGGTTAAATTGTCTCTATCTTAATTCATTCCATACCACCAAAAGCCCAGAAACTTGTATCATTCTAAAACTGTTTACTCTGCAATATCCACTAAGCTACATCATAAATAATATCCTTAAATATATCAGCTTAATCGGTTAATATACCAGTGTCAAATTTACGGAAGTAACATTTTAACTCAGGCAACTGTTAAATTTATGTAGTGTTTGTTTCTTTGGAGATGCCGGAGGTTTTGGTCAGAGGAAGCGTACCCTGCCCGGCAAGTGCAAAGCCCTGGGTTTGCACTCCTGCTCTTAAATAAATCTCGCAGTATCTTTCATGGGTGCGTGAGATTGACTACTGCAGTTATAAACGCTAATGCCTGGGAAATGGAAAACACAGATTTTTTTCTAATTTAGAGGGGCAAATAGGACTTGAGTTGCCTATGCTGATTGAGGCCAGTGGACTGTTCCTGTGGGTGCCGTTCTTTCTTCTTAGGATGTGTTTGGGGATTAAGCCGAAGACCTGAGGTCGTGGCCTCTTTGATTTGGGGGTAGTCATCTTAGTGGTGTAGGGTATGTTGATTTTTGAAGACGAAGTCTGCTCTGTAACCTGGGCTTAATGGAATTTACTATGTAACTTATGCCTACCGCAGACTCACTGCAATCCTCCTGCCTCAGGCTCTTAAGTGCTGTGACTCCAGGGATGAACCATCATGTCCTGGTGAGCATAAGGATTTTGATTGAGTAGGTATATTTATTCTTACTATCTGAAACTTTTTTAAAGTTTCTTCCATAAAAGTAGCATAATAATAATTCACTGAAGGCTTGTAAGATTGATTGTCACTGAGGCTGATCTGGTGGGATCCGTGATCCCCCACTAACCTGCTTTCCTATGTCAAGTGGTTCCTTCCTTAGCTTGCTGATGTCCTCTTTCTGTTCCATCCCACACTCAGCATCCCCCTCATTCAAGGAGTCTGGTGGAAATGTGGTTTTAGGAGCTATAGCCTTGCCTAAAGTCAGCTTGATTGTTTTATTCCTTCTAAGCTGTTCTCTTCAGCTTCTATTTTATATCTTCTTTACATTAGATTGACTTCCTTTCTAGGATTTTTCTAACAAGGCATTTCACATGGAACATTCTCCATAGAGGAGGTCACAAGGATCTGTTATTGTATTGTCATCACAGTTTCCACTCTTTCATTTGGAAAGACGATATGGTGTGTTTCTTTTTTTTCTCCTTTATTAATTTATTCTTGTTACATCTCAATGGTTATCCCATCCCTTGTATCCTCCCATTCTTCCCTCCCTCCCATTTTCCCCTTACTCCCCTCCCCTATGACTGTTCCTGAGAGGGACCTCCTCCCCCTGTATATGTTCATAGGGTATCAAGTCTCTTCTTGGTAACCTGCTGTCCTTCCTCTGAGTGCCACCTTTCTTGGTGTTCTGCTTTGATGGGTGTAGAAGATGACATTTTGCTTTGTGACCATGTAACATGGCCTTTTATTTCTGTGGGGTTACCTTTCTTTAGATGTCTGTGCAACTAGAAGGCAGCTTCTTATCTGTTCCTTAAACAGTATAAAAAGTAATTTAAAAACATAAAGAAGCATATTGAGTGTCCCTGATAATTTAGACAGTAATTCCAGCTCCTCCACTTTTAAATTGCATCTCTCCCCTTTCCAGAGAGTTGATAAGGAACCCCTACTGCTGTTTCATGGGCATATACTTCATAGTAAACCATATACTTCACAATAAACCATACACTGTTTTAAGCCAGCAGAATCTTAAAACCATTGGTGGCATAAATCTACATGTCACTCAGGAAGAAGCTCATTACAGATATCAAACTGTTTGAAAATGCTCTTGTCTGCTTTGTTTAGCTAAGATATAATAAAAATATGAAGTAAATCCTGTGCTAGTTAGCTGGGCAGTTTTACTAGCTGTGGAACATTAACAGTCAGACAGGGCAGTGTCCATCACAACAGACCTTTTCCGTACGCCTATTTGTCGTCAGTTAGTCCTGCCCTGATCACCCGCCCTGGCAACCACTGGCCTGGTTTCTGCCACCATGCTTCTGCCTTTTCCAAAACGTTACATAAAGTCATAAATATATACTCCTCCTCAGTCTGACTTTTTCACATAGTATAGTCCCTTTGAAATCGTTCCATAGGAAATTATATCAGCATTTTATTGCTCTTTGTAACAAGAACTTCATGAGAACATGCCATAGTTCACTTATGCATTAATATTATGCATTTACTAGTCATAATTATTACAGTGTCCTTGCTGTGTGCCAGGTACTATTGTAAATGTTTTAAATTATTTAGATGAACTAATGCTATAAATTGTAGCCTGACATTATTTGACAGTAATATTCCACTTCTAAGATCGAATGCTATCCCCTCTGCTTGCTAATTTATGAACTTGAGGAAGTGCCACCATCTTCTACAATGTAGCAGTATGATAACACTGCTAATAATGCTACTTTGTAGTGTGACTGAAAGGGTTAAAGTCATTAATAGCTGTGAGCATGCAGAGCAGGATCTGGGCCATGTGCTTTGCAGGTGTCAGCTGTGTTTCACCTTCAGCTTTGGAGACACTTTATAAAGTGTGATGTCAGTATCCTCAATTCAGATATGACACAGATGGATAAAAGTTCTGCTTTGTTTTTCTGATCATCTTATCAGTAAATGAGAGATCCAGGATGTTAGCACAACCTTGTGTTCATTCTTTTCTTTCTACAGCTCTTACTAAGTTAAAAGTGCTGACTCCAAGGTTGGAGACATGGCTCAGAAGTTAGTAGTGCTTTCTCTTTGTGCAGAGGGTAGAGTTCAGGTCCCAGCACCCAAAAAGCTCTGTGTTCCAGTGTGAGAATGCCCAATACTCTCTTCAGCCTCCATAGTAACCTGCACATATGCTCATATACTCAAACACAAACATACACATAAACATAAATTAAAATTAAATACTTTTAAAATGTTTCTGCCAAAATTTGATAAGATGGGGTAGATATTAGTGTTGTAACCACAAAAAAAAAAAAAAGTAACTGTGATGCCAGAGGTATGTTGATTGGTGTACTTGTGGTATTTATTTCACAATATATACATATATCAAAATTTAAATTTATGTACCTTAAATATATATAATTTTCATTGTTGCCTAAATCTCAGTAAAACTGAAAAACATATGTCAAAGTTGGTTTATTTCAAACAAGAAAAAGAGTTATTATACACCACATTTATGGCAAGAGAAAGTTACATAAAAAATAAACTAATGATTGAAAGTTTAATGTCACTCATCAGTTGTACATAAGAGTTTTGTTCGTTTGTTTGTTTGTTTGAAGAGAGGGCTTCTCTATATAGCTTTGACTGTCCTGGACTCACTTTGTAGCTGAGGCTGGCCTCGAACTCAGAGTGATCCATCTGTCTCTGCCTCCCTGAGTGCTGCGGTTAAAGGAATGTGCCACCACACCCAGCTCATAAAATTTCTTTATGAGATCAGATTGCTAAGAACTTTCTTGTATGTCCTAGAAAGAAGCAAATGAAATAGAAATGTTTATATATAGTGACACCTTCAGTTATTCCTTCAGCATTGTATTAGAGATCCTAGCTAGTACATATAGAACACAAAAAGAAATCAAACATGGAAGTCTGATTGGGAGAAAAATTTTACTAGTCATGGTTGATACCATGCCTTCATAGGAAACCCAAAAGAATCTATAGATAATGACATTGAATTAATAAAAACATTTTCACAGATTCTCTTACCACCAAGTGTTAGTAAAGAGTCGGACAACTGGAACCTTTATCCAACTCTAATGGTGCTAAAAACCAATTAATTCTAATGACTTGACATCATTTTACAAAAATAACAAAAATTTCAATATTAGCATGTACTGTGTGACCCAATGATTTATGATATAAAAGGGAAATCCTGATGTAATACATTTCAAAAAAATTATACCTAAAATTCTCATAGTCAGATTGTTATAACAAATGTAATTAAAGTAACATATAAATTCATGCTACAACATGAGGAAACGTTGCACTTAAGTGAAATGAGAGGTTTATATTTACTAATAAAGAGTTAAATAAACAAATTACAGAATGCTAGCCATAGTATCATTCTGTGTAAAAAGTATCTTTTATTCACCAGCCGTGACTGTCATCTCAGAGGCTTACTGCCTTTGTCTGCTAACCTAGGCTGAGTCCTGGAAGCTTCTAGCCTCTGTACAGTCTAATCTAGAACTAGAAAGTTTCAGCCTCTGAGTTACTACTGAATAAGCTCACTCTTTCTAGCTCTTTTCTGAACACTGACTGGCTAGTTCAACTATGCTATTCTGACTCAAACACCTCTCCAAGCTGACTGATTCAAATTGGCTACTCACAGCTTCTAACTGAATTGCTTTGCTTGGCCTCAAACTAACTCTACCAATATGTTCTAATCTTCTGGCTCCTTCTCATTCTCTGGCTCATTGTGTCTCCATCTGTGTCTTAACTTGTTTTCTCTTCAACCTGTCTCTGTAAAACTCTCCCAGTAAAATCATATCATTTCACTTTCTCTCTGCCCTGTTCTCTCTTAAGTCACTGCTTTCAGTCACGTTCTCTTGTGAGTTGGGAGTAATCTATTGTGCCAAATCTATCTGATTCATCACTTTGTCTGTTCCTCAGTTAGCCATAACTTTCAAATATGGGTGCTTCCTTCTACAAACGAACTTTACCTTCATTGTTTGGAATTAAAGGTGTATACTAAGGGTGTGTCTGTATTCCAGCCAGATTACACAGACCTAGAAGGTCTTTGGATGTGATGAGAGCAGGCATGTTGCTGGATTAAAATTTCTCTATAATTCTGTTTTTATGATACTCAAAAAGGAAAGAAGCATTTACAGAAGAGATTTAGGAATAGATATGAAAAATTTTCATTTTAATGTACAGGAATGCTTAACACACACACACACATGCACACAGAAAAATGGATAGGCTCACACCTCTATGTATTTGCAAGAAATATATGGGATGTCGCTCCAGTGCTAACCTGAGTTTTCAATTTAAATGGAAACATTTTAGTAGTTTGATTTATTATTCCACTGCATGTCATATGTATCCTGTTTCAAGTATTGCACAAAACAATTTTAAATAATAGAAAATATTGAAGAATGATTAGGGTTTTCTCTTTTTTAATTAAAAATTAATTTAATTTCACTTTAAGTTTGTTCTTAATTTACCCAAATGAATCCTTTGTGTTTTAAAGTTTTATGGTTGTATCCCTTGTCAATGACATTGTGTTGCATAAGGACATTTTCATGTGATTATATACTGTACATTGAGCAGATTCACTGTCATCTTCTCTGCTCTCCCATTAGAATTCTCTCTCTTCCCTTCTTCTCTCTCTCTCTCTCTCCCTCTCCCTCCATCTCTACCCCCACTTTGGGTCTGTCTGTCTGTCTCTGTCTCACTGACTTTCCATTTGTTGATAATGTTGTACTGTATGTTCTAATCATATTCAGTCCTCCACCTCTTCCCAGAACACCCTCTTTCCATATCCTACTATAGCCACCTACTTTTCATTTTTTTTATTTAATCCTTCAACAATAAATTGTGGCGTGCAAAATAATTTTGGATTTGTGGACACTCATTAGAGCATACTTGGCCCACCATCCTTCCTTTCACAGAACCTAACAATCATTAATTGCTCCACAGCTAAAGATGGAATTATATATCCAACTCCCCTCTCCAAGATGTGTGAGATTTGATACAGGAGTTCTGATGTGTGTGTATCCATTGATTGAGGCTGGGCTTCTAACAACCCATTGCTGTCTTTGTTCAATACAGAGTGGTCAACCTTGAAATGTTATACTCACAAACAATAAAAACAGACACAGCAAGGTGTGTGTGTGTGTGTGTGTGTGTGTGTGTGTGTGTGTGTGTGTGTGTAACAAATATAATAAAAAAGGGGGTGTCAGGGGAGAGGCTGGAGGGAAGAAAGGGAGTAATAAGTAGCGGAATTCTATTTTAATTAAAAACATTAAAAATAGATTTTGGTGTGCTGCTTTTAGTCACTTTGAAACAGAATTGAACTCTTTAAAAACTTCCATTAAGTAAACAAACAAATATTTTCATTTGTCACATGGTGCTCTAACACATATAGGAAGCAAATCATTTATGTAAAAAGGCAAAGGAGTTTATGAAACACAGTATGGCCCCTAATGCTATGAGGGCTGATAATATAAAGTGTGGGCATTTTATGACAAAGTTTATATGCATTTGTGTGTCTGCAATATACATATGTACATATATGGATTTATATATATATACATATATATATATATTTAACATTTAAACCATATGCAGAAGTAAAATATTTGTAATAATTGATACTAAACTTATCTTCCAAGTTATTAATGAATTTGTCCTTAACTGGCAGTAATTATATAGCTGAGCAATTTGTGGCCACTAAATGTTTTCATTTTGCTCAAGACAAGGTAATGTAATGTAAATTTTGTTGCTTTAACCTTTACTAATAGGAGACAGCAACACATGCCTATCTCAAAGACATTTTATTGGAAACACAGTCATCACTTACCTTGTCACAAATATAATAAAGCAAACCAGCACAAGCAGAGTTGCTCCCTGAACATCTCTAAGTAGCCACTTGTAAATTTTCTGTGACTTCTGGGTGGACTGGACCATATGGCTTTGTCATAAGTCGACCTGTTACTAATAAAGTAGGACTGATGTATAATTACATTTTCAGTGATTCATCTGGGAAACACTCTGGATTATTTTACATGGACACATCTGGTCCACATGTGTACAGTGGTTATTCTATGCTGATTGACAACTGTATTCTTATAAAGTCTTAGATGCACAGATGTGAATTCTTGGTTTCTTAGAGAGACAAAACATTGCATTTATACAATTTGTACCTTAGCAATTTTTTAATGTAAAATTTACTCTTATATATGCACTACCACACAACACAAAACTTGCACTGTTACTGAAATATAATGTAAACATTTCATGCAACGTTTTTCTGTCACTGAACAGATGCAGTGAAGGCACCTTGATCTTTTGGTATTCATTCATAGCATGACATCTGTTTTAGATTGTAAGCTCAAAGAAGGCAGAGACCACGTCAATTTTATATTATGCAGACAACGTCCAGTAACGCATAATTCTCTCTTGGATGTTTGCTAAGTATTTGTCAGTCAAGATGGAGATGCTAACGACTTTTAAAAATAGCATTTATAATCTGGCTGTAAGCACCTATATAAATAGTCCTAGATTGAATTTCATATTTCATAACCGTGTTGCTCTTAGTAAAATGAGTTTACTATATGCTAAAATATTTTGTGGGGGGGGTCAAGGAACCACAAGGAAACTCAATAATCAACTAACCTGGACTCATAAGGACTCGCAGAGACTGAGCCAACAATCAGGGGCATGCATGTGTCTAACCTAGGCCCTCTGTATATATGTTCTAGCTGGGTAGCATAGTGGTTTTGTAGGACTGGCAGGGAGTGGGCACTATTTTGATGCTTTTCACTGCCTTGAGGACCCTTGTCCTCCCTACTGGGTCACTTTATCTAGTCTTAATATACAGGGAAGAGCCCGCCCTTATTGTAACTTGATATTCCTCATTTGGTTGATATCCATGGAAATCCTTCCTTTTCTGAAGGGGAATGGAGTATTGGGGGTGGGGGGAGGGAAGAAAGGAGGAAGGGGAAACTATAGTCTGGGTATGAGAGAAAACTAAACTTAAAAAAATTTTAAGTGTTCCCTTAGTGATATTGGTTATGAGGACATGTTCAGTGTATTCAGGTACATTCTACATTGTACATGCGCTAAGGGACGTGAAGGATAGAGAGTTTTTAGCTGACATTTCTTAGGTAGAACTTAAACCCGTAGTAACAGGAAAGAAACTTGAAGAATAGAGGAAAGCAGGGAAATGAAACATGGTTGAGAGGGGAGGGGAACGGGAAGGCCTTCGGTCAACTGCTCCCTTGGCCGCTCTTTAGGTCGTGAGGTCGTCGTTACTTACTATTGTGTCTATGGTTTTATTTTCATCTGGATTAAATTTTTTTATTAATTTATTCTTGTTACATCTCAATGGTTATCCCATCCCTTGTATCCTCCCATTCTTCCCTCCCTCCCATTATCCCCTTATTCCCCTCCCCTATGACTGTTCCTGAGGGGGATTACCTCCCCCTGTATATGCTCATAGGGTATCAAGTCTCTTCTTGGTGACCTGCTGTCCTTCCTCTGAGTGCCACCAGGTCTGTAAGACCATAGCATTATTGTTCATGTAAGGAGCTTGGCATAAAAAATAGTAAATACTTTACATTGAGCTTCCGTATTATTTAAGTATTGCATGAAATAAGACAACCAAATCAATCAACCAAAGGGGGGAAAAGTGTGGAAAGAAGTTTCAGGATGTACACAGGCATCTAAAATGTCTTGTCACTTACCTGGAGAGAAAGGTTAAAAACTATTTCCTTTGTATTTATTATTTCAATTATACATATTGTCTAAGCCATGTGAAATGATCATTGTACATAGCTGAGCTTATATATCACCATGATAAATACAGAGAATAAGTTACATTTATTTTTAGCTCACATGTTCATCTCTATATTAAGCTAAGAACCTTTGTAGACTTTAAGCTATTAAAAACTCTATTTCAAAACAAATAATAGCCATTTATTTCATTGTAAGAAAGACAGTTTACCTTCATATAATAGATAAGAAACACTGTTTATCACTAGTAACATGAACTATTCTGATTTTTCTAAGAAAAAATGAGTGAAAAGTATCTGGGGTTATGGCTAAGTAGGTAACTTAGTAGCGTGCCCTAAGCCCTGCGCTTGATTGCTAGCACCACAAAACCAAGTATGGTGGTACACAGGTGTAATGCCAGCATTGAAGAAGTGCAGGCAGGAAGGTCAGAAGTTCAAAGTCATCCTCAGATACATAGTGAGTTCAAGGCTTCTAAAAGGCCAGTAGAAGCCTAATCAGGCAAAATGCTGTTCTAACTACAACTTAAAAGACAGGGTGGGCCTTCACAATAGTCACAAAAATATATATAATATCTTGATGTAACTATAAACAAGAAAGTGAAATACTTGTACAGCAAGAACTTCAAGGCTTTGAAGAATGTAAAGAAGATACTAAGAGAAGCAAAAATCTCCCATGCTCATGGACCGGTATGACTAACATAGTAAAAGTGGCCCTCTTACCAAGAGCAATTTACAGGTTCAGTGCAATTCCCATCAAAATTCCAACACAGTTTTTTACAGACCTGGAAAGAGCAATTTTCAATTTCATATGGAAAAATAAAAGACCTACGATTGCTAAATAGTCCTATACAATAAAAGAACTTCTGGAACCACCATCCTTGATTTCGAGCTGTACTACAGAACAATAGTACTAAAAAAAAAAAAAACCCACATGGTATAGGCATAAAAACAGATAGGTTGATCAATGGAATCTAACCAAAGACTCAGAAATAAACTCACACACTATGGACAGTTCATTTTTTACAAAGAAGCCAAAACCAAACAATGTCAAAAATGGTGCTGGTCTAACTGGATTTATGCGTGTAGAAAAATTCGAATAGATCCATATTCCTCACTCTGTCCAAAACTCAAGCCCAAGTGGATCAAACATCTCAACATAAAAGTGAATACACTAAATCTGTTAGAAGAGAAAGTTTGAGAAATGCTTGAACTCATTGGCAAGGATACAACTTCCTGAACAAAACACCGATAGCTTAGGCACTAAGATAAACTATTAATAAATGAGACCTCATGAAACTGAAAAGTCTCTACAAGGCAAAGAACACTGTCAATTGGACAAAATGGGAGTCTACCAATTAGAAAAACATCATCACCAACCCTGACAGAGGGCTAATATCCAAAATATATAAAGAATTCGAGAAATTAAACACTACCAAACCAAATGACTCAGTTTAAAAATGGGGTACTAAGCTAAACAGAGAATTTTCAACAGAAGAATCTCTAATGGCCTAGAGACACCTAAAGAAATGCTCAATATCCTTAGTCATTAGGGAAATGCAAATCAAAACTCTGAGATTCCATCTTATACCTACACCAGAATGGCTAAGCTTAAAAACTCAACTGACAGCACATGCTGGCAATCATGTGGAGAAAGTGGAACACTCCTCCATTGCTGGTGGGAACGCAAATTTGTACAACCACTTTGGAAATCAATCTGGAGGTTTCTCAGAAAACCAGCTATGTTACTCCTGGGCACACACCCAAAAGACGCTCCACCGTATCACAAGGAAACTTGTTAAACTGTGTTCACAGCAGCTTTATTCATAATACCCAGAAACTGAAAACAACCCAGTATCTCTCAACTGAAAAATAGATAGAGAAACTGTGCTACATTTGCACAATGGAATACTATTCAGCTATTAAAAACAAAGACATCATGCAATTTGCAGGCAAATGGATGGAACTAGAAAAGATCCTCCTGAGTGAAGTAACCCAGACCCAGAAAGATACACATGGTATGTACTTCCTTATAAGTGGACATTAGCCCTAATGTACAGGATAACTATGCTACAGTCCACAGACTCAAAAGGCAAAGGAGGGCCCAATGGAGGACATCTGAAGTAAATGGAGGGAGAAAACTGAGTGGGAGGGATTGGGAGGGTAACAAGGGTGGGAGTCAGGTGTGGGAAGGGGGATGTGGAGGTAGGAGGGGGAGGACTGGGAAAGAAAACAGAAATCAGTGGGAGAGCATCTCTCAGACAGGAGAGGCGCCCAGGTCTCTATGGGGGGTTACTCTACCTGATACTCCTGGCAGTGGGGGTTCAGGATCCTAAAGTCACTACCTCCTATAGCCAGCTGGGATTTCCAGTGGGGGAAGGGCAACACCAGCCCACCCATAAAACCTTTGACCCGAAATTCTTCTTGCCTACAGAAAGTGTAGGGATAAATATCAGTTAGAGATTGAGGAAATGGCAAACCAGTGACTGGCCCAACTTGAGACCCACCCCACGGGAGTGCCAAACCCTGACACTACTAGTGATACTTGGCTTACATGAGGACAGGAGCCTACTATAATTGTATTCTGAGAGGCTTCATCCAGCAGCTGGTGGAAACAGATACAGAGACCCACAGACAATCAATAGGATGAGCTTGGGGAGTTTTGAGGAAGAGTGGGAGGAAGGATAGAGGGAGATAGATGAGTCAAAGACACCACAAGAAGACCTACAGTATCAAATAACTAGACCCATGGGAGCTCACAGAGACTGAACCACCAACCAAAGAGCTTACATGGGCCAGAGCTAGACCCCCTACACATGTGTAGCAGATAAACAGCATGGGCGTTATGAGGCTCCCCTTATAACAGGAGTCGGGACTGTTGCCTGCTTTGGATCCCTTTCCAATAGCTAGGTTGTCTTGTCTGTCCTCAGTCAGAGAGGATATGCTTAGTCCAGCTATGACTCAGGGTGCTAGGGTAGGTTGTTAGGGACCTCCCCTTTTCTGAGAAAGAGAGGATGGATAGGGAGAGAGGCATGTAAGGGAGGGACAGGGAGGAGAGAAGGGAAGGGGCTGGGATTGGCTGTAAAGTGATTAAATTAAAAGGGAGAGGGTGAGGAAAGAGCAAGAGTCTTCAAAGAGAAGCTGAAAGAATTTTTAATCATCTTCTATATTAGTAGTGTGCAGTATTTTACTAAGTTCTATCTCCAGTCCCCCAAATAAATCCTTATTTCCAGGCTTACATGGTTAGTTTAGTAGTTGTCCCCATTAACTAACTAAAGCTTTGTGCAACTCACATCTTACTATGGTAATAATTATACCATATCAAAATATAACTGCATTAAAATAATTTAATTTCCAGGTTGCAAAAAATCATACATGCTATCCTCATAGCCTGTACTTCCCTGTAGCATTCCTAGAACTTTAGAAATACAAAGTTGCATCCAACCTTTCTCCTTAGAAATATATTTTGCCATAGAAAAAATATGCCTAAAATGTATATTCAAGAGTGTTCATTGAAATGGTTGCTTTTATATTAATTTATATTAGTATTTAAATTATTTGTATTCTTTTACTGTTGAACAGAAATACATAACTTTGTGGCCATCAGATGAATCATTTGTGTTAAGAGCTTCTTGTACAAGCATGATGACCCACATTCAATTTTTACAACCCATGGTAAAAGGAGAGAGCAGTCCCCTAAGAGATGTCATATTACCCACACATGGGTTGTGGCACATGCATCTGCACTTACATACACACACACATACACACACACACTTTACATACATACTAATAGTAAAAATTAATTTAAAAAATCAATTTTACTTTTAGGATAGTTCATGTTGAGGAATAACTATGACATTATTAAAAATGACTATGTAGATCTGCCAAATTTTAAAAGTAGTCAATAAATTATTAAGAGAAAGTATTATACAGAATTTCGTTATATAGATACATCTATAATTTTTAAGGGATATGCCATTAAAATGACAATAGGTAAAGGCACAGAATATGATCAATTCCTTCTTTGAATTTCCAAGTCTTTGTAAAAGAAGTACTAAATACCAAATAGAAAAACAAATGTGGCTCTGATTGTATCTGGAATTTCTATGTTTGAACTTATTGTCTTCTTAAAATGGTAGGAAATACAGTATTTATTTATGCCAACTATTGAATTACTATTTAATCATAAGATGTATTTATGACTGAACAGAAAATAAAGAAGGCCAGACATGATACGAGAAGGTCAGCCCTGTGGCTTTAGATGGGACTCAAGAGCCACTGTGTTCTCATCTGTCCTAAGAACACAGCAATAGCATTCTGTGCTCAGAAGAGACATTCAGGGGTAGAAATGGCTGATTAACCCTCACTCCAGTGTTAGATATTTGCTTTGAGTTTGTCTGGAAAGAAGAGTCTACCAATATGTTACTATAATAAAATAGATTTAAAATGCACATAGAAATCCCCCATAAATATTCAGTGGACTGATATATTGGTTAACTCTATTTTGTTTTAACGTTGCTTAAAGTGACAAAAGAAATTTATTGCTGTTATGAATAACAATTGACTTGAATGAATAACAGCAAAGTATTTCTTCTGAGGTCATTGATAGCTATCCTATAGATCACTCACATAGCATTTTGTGGTATTTATTTATCTTCAAATATAGAGGGGCCTTCCCTAGGAAAAAAAATATATTTCCCTAGCAGTATATTACAGGCTTAAATGAGCTTTAAACTCCACAAATCAATTATTCATATTTATGTAACCATCAGCATGTATTAGTTTGTAAATATCCTATTGCTCAGTTCAATGGTAAGATTTTTCAAAGGTGTAAGTCTTTGCCTTAATCTTTTCTATCAAGGGCTAGCATGATGCCTGAGACTTTAAAATGTAGAAGGAAGAAATAAATGAAAACTGCATTCTGACATTTGCCTTGACTATTGTTAAGTTCTTATGAGTACTACCTTCTAATAATTCATCTACATCATAGGTCAAGAAGTCATTGCATGGGTTATATCACTTTTTAAAAATATATCTTGTGTGTAAGACAAACTGTGGAGAAAAAAAAAAGCATGTCTTGAATTTTACATCTTATACATATAGACAATTGCTCATAGAAGCCGTAGTTCCTGCTGTAGAGAAATAGCTGTTATAAATGGTTCTTTAAGGCATTTTTTGTAGTTGCAAATTGCCCACCTTTAGAGAAGTGTTCAGTGGCAGGATGGGAAAAATCAAACATTCTTTTTCTTTTATAATGATCCTTCTGTTATGGAAACAAAAACAAAAAATGAACTTTGGAAGGTCACTTAATGGAATTAAGCATTTTTTTTCCTATAGAATAACAGTTTGGGAGAAATTTGAAGTTATATACATATTTCAAGGAAACTATGATCAGACTAGAGAACCCAGATGAATATTTTCCGTGGGTGTTTATGGCCTCTTCAGTTTTTATGGGGGTAAATGTGCATGTAAAATTCCTAATTCCAAAGAAGTGTTATATTTCTTGCTTTAATATTTTAATTTTTTCTGATTGCTTCTGTTTCTTAATTGATTATGGACAGACTGAGCTGGTAATCCCCTCTTGACATGGGAGAGAATGTGGTGAAGATTGTGTTTCATCGTTGACTTATTTTTCAGTGGCCAACTAGAAGACATAACACTAACACTCCAAAAGATTTAATGATAATAAAGAATAATAACATAATGAATTATATTAGGAGAAAATTCAATATTCTAGGGTCTTGGAATGGTTGGCTTCTGAGAATGTGTGTGCCTAGAAATTTACCAGCATTTCCCATTGAAACCACAGCCACAAAGATTGAACAACCATTCATTTCACCACAACTTGTCCCTTGCAAACATGCTAGTAAAATGGACTGAAAACACTAATGTGAACTTTAAACATATAAATGTAAAAGCCCCAAAACTACTTAGAAAAATAGTTATGTAAGCTCATAGTATAAAACAAGAAAACCTCTGGCCAGCCTGGGTCAATAATTCTGGTTTCATTAATTTCTAGAAACTACCCCAAGTGTATTTTTTTATGATCTTTTGGGTCATCTCGCTTGAATCTAGCAAATGGTTTTCAACCATCTAGAGTTGGCTCCATTCTTTAGCTCTGGGCTTTCCATAACCTGCTCTTGCTTCTCCTCCTCTAGTCAGCTTGACTGTCAGGTCCCGGCCTGCTGGAAAAATCGAATCAGGGTTCACCCGAAAGAGGGAGTGGGGATTGAAACTAGGGTACAGAGACTCAAGAAATAACAAATCAAGTCAGGAAATTTCTGATCAAGATTCACTTTAATGCCCTACTAGTAAGAATATATATAGAGCAAGTCAATAGGATCTATTCTACTCTCACTCACCCTAGCCCCCAGGCAAGAATACAGTAGCCTGAATAGAACTTCCTAGTTCTCTGAGTAGTTCCCTCTAAGAGCTTCCTTGATCCTCTGGGTGGTTCCAAGTTGGGACTTCCCTACTTCTTTCAAACGTAAATAGTACAAGGATAGCCTAGAACACAAGACCTCGTGAGGCAAAGGTCATCAACTCGAAGGTCACACACAGCATGCACCTAAGCACAGGATTTCTGACATGGCAGAATTTGGCATGGCTTCCCACACTTGACCACATGGAGCAAACACTCAGTTTACAGGTGAATTGAGGGTGCAAATAAGGTGACTTTATAATAGCGCAAATGTAATACTGGGTTACCCAGGTGGGTCCAGTGTCATCACTACGTGGTAGAATCGGGAGCAAAAGTGAAAGAAAACGAAAACAGCAGCAGTGGTGTTGTAATGATGCACACTGTGGCCCACCTTGAAAGTGGGAGAGATTTCACCACGATGGAAATGTATAAAACAGTTTCTTCTCCACCCGAACCTCCAAAGAAGAGCACAACCAGGCAGCACCATTATTTTTCTTCTAGACACAGGAACACATATGTATGTGAACTTACACACACATACATTTGTGTATATACACATGTGTATAATCTAGTTTTCTATATACATTAGTCTGTACTTTGCTCTCATTTTACTTAAAAATTTAATGGCAGAAGGATTTTTATGCTTCTGTTATGTACGATTCCCATGAAATAACTAGAGGAGCTAGTGAAGGAAAATATATTCCAAACCTTTACACCACAGGTCTCATTCCTTTTTAAAGACTATCTCATAGGATGACTTTTGAGACAAACCATATCCATATTCATGCTGCCCTCCTGGGAACAGGAGCATCCCCTGGAGGAAATGCAGAAATTACTAGTCCCCATTAGCTGGTGCAGTACAAGCACTGTTGCTTAGACTGAAGAAAGCATAGCCTAACACCCTGGCCTTGCTGCCTGACTGCTTACTGCCACATCCCCTGCTGTGTGCTGGGTGGACTGTCTGACTTCAGCAAGCCATCTCCTTGACACTGTCCACCTGATTCATGTAGTCATTTGTCATTGTTAATACATGCCGTCACTGGAACATTTGTGTGCAAGATATAGTGCCAGGTACAATGAAGCAGAGCCTTCCCAAGAAGATTTCGTGTATAGTGCACTGGGCAGCAACAGCAAACATCTCCTGTGTCAGTACAAACCAGTAACTACACCAACGAAGGTATTCGAGGCTGGTTTGTAAAGCATGTGTGAGCTAGTCTGCTGATTACCTGACTGGTCACCCTGAACAATATTTCTTACCCAAATAAGTTTATCAGGTGAAAACAATTTCAATTTCCTTTTACAAAATTTCTGTTTCAATGCTTCCATCCATGCGGGTTATGGGTGTGTCTATCCAATGGTTTGGTTTTAAAAATGAATTATACTCAAAGAACGACTTTGTGGAGTTGGTTCTCTCCAGTTACCTATACAGTGGATTCCAGGGATCCAACTCAGGTCCTCAGCCTCTTGTGGCAACCGCTTTTACCTGCTGAGCAGTTCATTGGTCCCCAGTAGTCTTATTTTCAAATCCACTGTAGATAGTTTTACAGGACATTTTTAGAGTTCAGCTTTAGAACGTTTATAAGTCATTGAGGGTACTATAGGGTTAAGCATAGCTACTTTTGTTGTCCTTTTCTTGTTTTGTTCAACATCATATGTTTCCAGGGCCATTTCTGTGTACTTCTTGCTCATCTTTCAACAGCAGGGCCATGCGTATTAGAAGATATTTATGAGTTTAATTGAAAACAACTAACGAGTCTTCTTTGCTTGCCATGGTGGTTGCTAAGAGAGTCTGCCTCTCCACTTTCACTTTCTCAGGCCAATGAAATGATGTCTAGACCCGTGAATTCCAGACAGTGTGAGCCTCTGCTTTTACTGTGGTGGCTTCGGTCTGTTAATTTGTTTAGGAGAAGCCTTGGTTTTTATAAGGTCAGCTAGAAATTGGTCACCTTCTTTTCCCATCCTAAAATCTGATGTATTCCAAAGTGCTAATTTCTAGTTTGAAAATAAAGTGGTAACTAGGTGATATCAAATTTCTATGTTCATTATTTAAATATTTTGTTTAAATGACAGTGATATAGTTGAGTTTGATAATTCATAAACTGTCTTTAAAAATATATGGATGGATCTCTGCTGAAGTTGGTTTAATGATCTCTGGTTGCTTAATCTCAGTGGGTACCTTATATTTTGGTTCAATTTTGTTGTTGTTTTGTGGAGGGTTTCCTTTGTTTTCTGTGGGACTTTTGTTTAGTCTTTCTCATGAAAAATTGAGTTGATGCATCCTAAAATTACACCATTAGATATTTGGCTTCTATTTTGTTTTGCTTTTAAGACTCGATATATACCTACAAGATAGCCCAAGCTCACCTCAAACATTTAACCCTACTCCCTCTGTCTCCTCCGTTCTAAGATTACTGACCTGCCCCAGCAATTCTTTCACAATATGTGGCTTTTTAAGTGTTCACTTTATGTATCTGTGTGAGCTGTGCATGCACTTGCAGGCAGATGCTCATGTACCACTGGACTCAAATCCCAGGGGGGAGAAAGAGAGTAAAACAGAGCTTAACTGTATGGGCTTTCTTTTTGTAAACATAAGCAGAACAGTTCCTTCCAGCTGCCCTGCTGAGATGACGGGGTGATGGCTCAGCAGTTTAGTGTGTGAGAACCGCAACCTGGGAGTTTGATACTGCTTCCTGCCTGGGGAAAACATTGCCTGCTTTCTGTAGGATAAATGATCTTATCTATGATAAATCATAAGCAAGGAAGTATCCTTGCAGATTATTCTTCTCAGCACCAAATAATTAATAATGGGTGAAATAATTGACCTAAAGTGTCAGCTTTAGCAGTCAACATTTCAGTGAGAGCCAGAATTTGGCTCAAGTAGCAATAGCCCCAACTGCTGTCTTGAGTCACCCCTCTGTCTCCTTTGGTTCATCTCTCTGTCTCTGCAGGTTAAACCTCAGTTGTCCCTATCAATACATTGTTTTATTTGATAGGCTCTTTGCTGGGTATTTCTCCACCTTCTGCCTTTGCTCTAGGCACCAATTGGAAGGCACTGACAACCACATCTGCCGTCTACCGAAGATGCCTTCCCTGATCTCTGTTCGAAGAACACTACCCCACCACCCCCTGCCAGCAAGTACATGTCCTGCTGGTGCCTCAGCTCTCCTCATCTGAACTAAGTTCTCTGTGCCTTGCACTACTGCTCCTGGTCTTGTCTATGAACATCGTCACAATAGCCAAAGCTATAAGGTCTAGAAATCTGAGAAGACTCTCTCAGAGGAGCCAAAATAGAATAAGAATGCACAGTTTATACAGATGATAGATAGATAGATAGATGGATAGATACATAGATAGATAGATAGACAGACAGATGGATAAAGTATGCACACGTGTGTACACCACATATTCACACACACACACACACACACACACACACACACACACACACACACCACATTCAAAGCTAAGTATTGCTTAGTTTTGATTTGGACCGTTAGATGGAGCCATGGAATAGTATGCATTTTTTTTGTGGCGTGTTCTGTTATTCTTCCTTACCACAATGAGCTGCTCATAGTGCATACACATTAAATATTGATTGAATGAATACAAACACATATTAGAATGTAGGCTGAAAATGTCAGGTCTCTAAATGAAGAAATATAAATCAATCTGAATATGGAAAAATCTTTTTAGGAAGTTTAGGACTGGACTGGAGCCATCATTAATGGATATAACTTAATTACATAGAAAAGAACTCTCAATTTTTAAATTATCTATTGATATCATTTTCTATTGAGACATTAGAAGCAGGTTCACTGGGTTCTTTGTTTTCAGATTTCACCTCTAAGCATAATTTTTTTTGAGCAGCATGTCCATTAAAAATGTGATAAAGGCCGGGCGTGGTGGCGCACGCCTTTAATCCCAGCACTCGGGAGGCAGAGGCAGGTGAATCACTGAGTTCGAGGCCAGCCTGGTCTACAAAGCGAGTCCAGGACAGCCAAGGCTAACACAGAGAGACCCTGTCTCAAAAAAAAAAAAAAATGTGATAAAGATGCTAACATATGCGTAAGGAGATTAATATAGCTGTTGCTTATGATAGCTATTGAAAATGTCAGTTTGGTTTTTAGGGAGTTTTGACTAAATGGAATGGTTTTGGTTTTTTTATTGTTTTGTTTTATAAGACAGGGTCTGCATCTGTGTAGCCCTGGAATACTTGGAAGTTGCTAGGTAGATCTTGCTGGCCTCAAACTCATAGCGATTTGCTTATCTCTGCCTCCTAAATTGTGGAATTGAGGGTGTGTGCCACAATGCCAGGCCTAAGGGCAAAGAAAAATGTAATGAACTCGGCTACATACCAGTGGGCTAATGGTTAGCCCATCCAAATTAAATAAATGAAGGGTTTACATCTAAACTTTCTACCATATAAAGATACCTCAAAGATATTGTACAAGGAAGATATTATGTTGCAAAATTACAAATGAAGAAAATATCATCTTTTTAAAAATTAAAAATGTAAAACAGGAAAAATTTATTTTAGTTCTTTCTGCCTTAAACAGTTTACAAAAAGTTGTTGAAATAGTTGTCACTTGTGAATGATGTTAACTTTTCTTTGGTGTGGACAGGTCTGAACTTTCTCTATTGACTCACTGTGGCTACAAAACCTGAGGATAGTGCATTATTCCTGTCATGGTGTTGGCCTCACAGCACCATGGCTCAGTTCCCTAACAAGTATCAAATCTGTTTCTTAAGCACCAAGCTTTCATCAGACAGGAGTAGTAAGTTTAACACCAGGAGTGTGTTGCTTTCTGTCTTGTCTTCTGATGAATTTTTAAAACAGAATGATAGACCTCTATTTTCTGAGGGTTCAATGTCTTAAACAGTGAACTGTATTGCAGTGGCTTTTCCAAGTCTGATTTCATGGTTGACATAACTCAATCCTCTATTTGGTCAAGAAAATTAAAAGCAACTAAGACATCTTAGACCAGAGGGGAAAAGTGTTTGTGTGTGTGTGTGTGTGTGTGTGTGTGTGTGTGTGTGTGTGTGTGTGTGTGTGTGTAATGATAAGCTGCTATTTATACAGTGTTATTTTTTTCTCTTCTGAAGTACATTATAGATATTTGGTTACATGCTATGATAGTTAAATCTGCATTTACTATTAATTCCCCGAGGGTTTTTCTTGTCATCTTGACAACATATTAACACCTAGCACCTTGGCATAGTCAGGTTGTCTGCCCTTGGCTTACTTGGAATAAGATTGACATACTCCACATTAGAGGCAGCTGGTCATGGTTAATTGTGCATAGTCAAGAGGCCAAGGAGGACTGGGTGGTGAATTCATTTTTAACAATCTGTACAACTAACTGTAAGTGCATGGATTTTAACATAATCATACATAGCTGATATTTCTGGATTTTCTTTGGCTATTTCTTTATTCTGCTACTACTGAGGAGGGGGGTTCTTAATATTTTATCCAATATTTAACAACCGATAATAACAGTATATTCATGTCTTATGGGAATTTGCCAGCACTTTCATTTGCATCACCAAGTTTAATCTTCTTCATGTCACTATTGAGGCGCGTGTCACCTCAGTTTTATAAGTAAGAGAACCAAAGCCCCCATTGGATTGCCTAAAGCCACATCATTAATTTACATACATGTGTCCTAACTTCAGCCTTGTGCTCTTTCAGCTATAGTGTGCTTGCCATGGCTTTGAAGCTGGAGCTATGGAGATACATCTATTAGTAGATTGATTTGCTATAATAATATCTGCCCCTGAATCTCTTCGGTTGTTAACACTGAGTAATGCTTTCATGGGCTCAAGGGTAAACCACTGGCAGTGTTTATTCAAGGACATAAATTGATGTTTGGAAGCTTCACTTTTGGCTGAGTTCTGTAATCTATGAGCTTAATGCTCTCATCATGCCAGAGAGCAAGGCTGTTGTCCTGGGTATCAAAACTGTACCTGCATATACATGTCAAACCCAGGGAAACAGTAGCTGCACTGGTATATATGAATAGACTTTAGCTTATTGTGTGATTATATGTAGATGCAATAAATTATATGGACCAGTATATTTCACCAGCATCTGCCATGGATATGGAGTCATTATTAACTATACACAGGTAATCAACTGATCAGCTGGCTTCTAGGGGAATCTTATAGGGTCAGAGGGTACAGTAACAGAGAAAGAACATGTCTATTAATGGGTAAAACAAATGGAGAGACCTAGCAAAAAAATATGCAAAAAGTGAGATAACTCAGATCCTTCAACCTTAAACAAGAACTTTCCATCAAATGCCTCTCCTCCGAGTTCAACCCTGCAAAAGAGGAATTGGCAAGAATGTAAGAGCCAGAGGATATGTAAGACACTAAGGAAACAAGGTCATCTAACTCAACATTATGTGTGCTCATGTGAACTCATAGAGACTGAGGTAGCATGCACAGGACCTACATGGGTCTGCGACTGATGGGGTCCTGTAGCTGACGGGAATAGTGGACACATGCCTTGTCCCTAAGCCAGAAGGTATTTCTAATTGAAAACTACTTGTAATGAAAATTTAGTTCCTCCATAGAGTCTCATTGGAGAAACAAATGACTTTTATGGGTATGGGTATGGCCAGTAACTGGCCAACAGAAAACAAAATCTACATCTTTGGAGGTTCAGATTGTTTGCTGTTGTTATTTAATTTTATTCGTTCATTCATTTTTCTTGCCTTTTACCCTACAGATCCTGTGTTTGTGTGTGTGTGTGCGTGTGCGTGTGCGTGTGCGCGTGCGCGTGCGCGTGCGTGCAAATGGCTTCCAGCTTAGGGTTCTTATAGGAGTCCTGAGCATGTGAATGAGTGGTCTGTTTCTTGTGTCTTCTCTTGGGCACTATTTCTTCTGTTTGTTTTGTCCTATTCTCATGTGTTACTTTTGGTTTTATCTTCTATTATTTTATTATTATCCCTTAGAAGTGTGTTTGTTTTCTAATGAGATGCAGTAAGAGGATGGATTTTGATGGAAGAGGAAGAGGGAAAGAACTCGAAGAACAGAGGGAGGGGAAACAATAGTCAGGATATATTATGTTTTAAAAAAAAGTTTTTAATGAAAGGAAAAAATAAAAATTAGAAATTAAAAAAAAAAAACCTGAAAGGTAACTATTCTGATTTTTTTCTTACTCTAGGCCTACCTCTTCACTGCCTCCAGCCATGACAGATGAGAACACCTCTGCTGAAAACATGTCTCTCGAAACCCTGAGAAACAGCAGCCCAGAAGGGCTCTTTGATTAGGAATCACCTTTGGTATTCATCAAGCTATGTTCTATATCCAGTTAATTCTAATGAAAAGACAGGCTTTCAAGTTAGCAGCGATGGTTACTATGTCTTGCAGCTATATGAACCCAGTGGATTACACAAGTATGTGACAACGTGATTGGATGACAGAATGACACTTTTCTCAACCATATATGTTGTCGGTTAAATCTGAGTCTCGTTTTAAAGGGCACATTTGTCATATTTGTTTCTTTGTTATTATAACTTTCTAATGACTCTTGGAAGTGTTTAGAAATAGGAAAAAAAAAACATCTTTTTTAAATGTGTCCAATTCTTTTTAAATTGCACTTTAAACAGCATGTTTGAACATTTTAATTTAGGAGATGACTCATATACAACACATTTTTTTATCTTGTGTGTAAGCAATCTGAAAATATGATAGTTAATAAAATGTGTGTTCTTAAAGGAACTTTATGAAACAACGTTTTCTTTATTCTAATAACTTGTCTCTGTAAAGTGCTTGCTGGTATTCATCCCATGTCCCGGTGATGGCCTCATACTCGTGCACGCCCTAGGAGCACTAATAATTGGAGCTATATAAAAAAAATAGACATAAACATGGAAAGAGAATATAGTGAAAAGTACGTTGAAGGAATTGGAGGGAAAAACAGGAAGCATACTGATCATATGTGGTTGCACACATGTATGAAACCCCCAGGAAGAAAGAAAGAAAGATGAGTTCTTATAAATATAAATGTAATCGTTTTGGGTTCCAAAAATAAAAAAAAAATAATTTAAAAGTAACATTTTTAGACCCTTGGAAGCAAAGATCACCCCATATTTATCACCTATAAAACCTAGGACATTTCTTTTTAATATTCATCATTCTGGTTCATAACTTCTCATTCCGTCATCATTTTTTTTCCCAACTGAGATCCATTCCTTCCAATCAAAATTATGGTGTACACCATGGTGTCAAATCCAACATTTGGTTCATTCTCTGTCATCAGCATGTTTGATAAAGCCCATCTCGTCTATTTTCTCCTCTCGATTTTTGGAACAGCGTATGTTCTGTGTGGTCCTCCTTTACTCTGGCCACCTACTAGCTAGGCTTCTTGGCTGATTCTTCTCTGTTTATTAGTTAATTACTAGGTTCAGTCCTCGATAGTCTCCTCTTCATTAGACAAGTGTTCTCCTTAGAGAACATTTCCAAGCATTTTAGCCATGTTTGGCTTATGCCTATACTCCCATGACTCGGGAGACCAAATCTGGAGTATTTGCCATGGATTCAAGGCCAGATTGGATTACTTAGTGAGTTGTTCCAGGCTAGCCTGGGCTACAGAAAAAATATTTAAGATGCATGTCCCTTAGATCTTTCCAAGGGACTTTTAAATATGAGATGGAATACAACTAATTAAAAGTACATAACCAGTATGTACAGAGTAAATGAGAAGAAGCAGTGATAAGTATAAAATATTAAGAATACTATTCATAGAGTTTATCATAGTTTGAAAGTTTAACATTTTTATTATATCTTTGTAGGACAGTGGATATTTTCATCCATGACTGTATCACAGTGACTCAGTTGATTACAGAAGAGTGCATATAACCTGTGACCACAGGCTGTTCATATCTTGTGGAGACAGGAAAGGCATAGCATTCTGTTTCGTGCACAGTGTGGACAGCAGTGTATAGAGAGCACTATACAGGGTGGTCAGATCCTGCCGTTCCAAGCCACGTTTGTACCCATGGTTTTCACTGTCTATACACTAAAATACAATATTCTGAAGACCACTGACTGACTGCACAGCACAGAAACTGAGTTTGAATGCACCGTGACTCTTTATAATGTAAGTATCCTCACTTCTAAGACAAATGGATTTCATTTCAGAGGAATTTTTTTTTTCAGCTTAAAATTTGTAATTTGGGGCTGGCATCAGATATAGTCCAGAGTTCATTAGGGAAGAAAAAAACGGTTCCGGCACAAGTAGAGGTGTCTTTACTGTATGATTTTAAAAGGTCAGAGATGTACTTTAGAAAAGGTCTGCTTCATGGCTTATAATCAAATTTATAAAATACGGGACTCTGTTTTTGAGCCAAGCAACTTTTTATTGGCTGTTGAATTCAACAAATGTTTACCAAGGAAAATTTAGACCCAAAACACAGAACTGGGCCATCTGGAGAAACAAAGATAGATCTCTTCACTTCACAAACACTTGCTGAACATTTGCTTTAGCTTGTTCTTGGCATTGGATGTGTTAGTGAGCAATACAGGTATGCACGCTTTTGCCTTAGAGCTCACATTGTAGTAATTGCAGCCTAGGGCCCCTCAAAACAAAACAAAAACCAAAAACCCTGTTGGTCAGGGATTACTACACATGCCAAGAAAAATCAACCCTTGTCCTCTCATGTCTCCCTCATCCCTATACTCAAGCGTTATTTATAGGATCCATCACAAACATCTGACATCTCCATTCAAAGAAAGCCTCTTCAACTTACCTGTGATTTAATATTATTATCCTCTCATTTCCTTGAGAAAGTTCGAGAAGAGGAGGTCGGAGACCAAGGATGTAAGAAGGAGATAAGTGAAGTTCTTGAAGTCCCCTTCAAGAACCCTTGAGGTTTATCTGGAGAGAACTTTGTGCTGTATGAAGCACAGGAATGTTTGGAACATGATCAGAACTCTGTTGTAGGAAGGAACCGTGGGCTGAGGAGGCAGGACAGCCTATCAGCTAAGAAGCCTGACCTTGTTACTAAGAGGTAAGAGATTAATGTGAATGGACAGTTCTAGAAGAGTCTCAACACAAGTGAAGAGCTGACTTAGTTGGATGTCTGCTCTGAGTGAAAATTGTGAAATTAATGTGAGGGCAGGCACAACCATGTGCGCTCCAGGGGTTCAGACTCATCTGTAGGCTGTGCACTCCTCACGCTATTTCCAGCTTGTGTGGGACATCATCACACGCACTTCATACCCAGGAACATTCACAGAGTAACCTCTTCCAACACCTTTTGAAATGCTCTAGCATCAACTCATACGAAGAAACAGTCAGATAAAATTTTCTTAATAATATGGAAGCTGAAAACCAGCTGAGATACTCTTCGTCCGGCTCTATTGAGAGGATCTCCATTGGAGCTTGGGTTACATCTTTGGGGATGATGTCAGGAGTATCATTGGCTCTCAGAAAATTAGTTTTCTTTTTTGACCAGCCTCAGTCCTTCCAAATGCTCCTTGTGTGCCGCTTTGAAATGATGCCTGTTGTTGGTGTCTTTAATTCACTTCTCTCTGAGCCTCTTCCCAGAGGCTCCTGGTGGAACCGTGTTGTTGAAACAATAACCAGTTCATTCTTAAGGCAGTTACGGCAAAGGTACCAACTCAGTATCTAGTCTTTGTAAAGGACAAAAAAGGGAGTCAGCTCCACACACTGGTGCCATTCAAGGGCTGTTAAATTATAGAAGATCAGGAAAGCAGGCCTTGAACCCTGAAAGGAAACAGTATAAACACTTGTTCCCTGGGATTTTGATCCCACATCAGTTAGAAAGTACAGAGTATCCTTCCCCAAGCAAATAGTGGTATAAATAGCGCTCCTTTAAAAAAAAAAAAGTCAAATGATATCTTGCTTCCAATTTCTTTTTTTTATTTTATTAATTTATTCAGATTACAACTCAACTGTTATCTCATCACTTGTATCCTCCCATTCCTCCCTCCCTCCCACTTTCACCCTATTCCCCTCCCCTAGGTCTATGACCAAGGGGGACCTTCTCCCCGACTATATGGTCATAGGTAGGCTATCAAGTCTCATCTTGGTAGCCTGCTTATTCTTTCTTGGAGTGCCATCAGGCCTAGTAAACATCAAACCCCTACTCTGATCTAGCCAGTGGTCCAGACATTCTCCACAGTTATGTGGAGAGCGGGGACTGACTCTGACATGAACTCTGATGCCCCATATTTGACCACTTCCTCTTGCTTCCAACTTCAACACAGAGCTTGAGACAATTTTTGTCATCATCCCCCTGTATCTCAAGTCCATAGTGGGCAAGTGTGTGAGGAGTCACTTTTTTTTTCTTTTCTTTTCTTTTCTTTTTTTTATTTCTTGAATGATTTTTGCAGTAACTGATTTTCTTTTATTTTTGAGACTATAACATAATTATACCATTTCTCCCCTACCTTTCCTTTCTCCGAACCCTCCTATACGCCTCTTTTGTTCTCTTCCAAATTCTTGGCCTCTGTTTTAATTAATTGGTATTACATACATGTAACCAGCTCAGTCTGTAGAATCCTACTTGCATGTATGTTTTCAGGGCTGACCGTTTTGTATTGCGTAACCAATTGATGTGCTCTTCACTGGTGAATCAATCTCTCTCTCTCTCTCTCTCTCTCTCTCTCTCTCTCTCATTTCCCACACTCTTTTGTTGCTTGGTCTTAGTGTAGGGTGAGGCCTCACTATCTTTCCCCTCTCCACTTTGGCTTGTCTCTTGTAGTTGTCCTTCAAGTCCTGTTTAGTCGGTCATACTGGTGAGACCTTGTGAAGTTCGCTTCTCACATACGGTGACTCAAAAATCTTTCATGAGTAGGTCATCCAGTGTCTTTGAAATCGGTTATGCCTTTTTATCATTATCTTTCAAGTGATTATCAGAGAAGCAATTGCAGCCAGGTTTTCTATAATGTTGCTTAAATGCATAATAGAGCCATTGATAATGTCTCAGTAAAACAACTATCAGCATCCCAGTAGCCTAGGCACAGGTGCCAAGCCTTGCCTCTCAGAGTCATCCATCAGTCCTGCTAATAGAACAACTCCAACAGACTGGCCTCATAAAGAAACATGAGGTTAGTTCTTATTTTATTCTACTCAATTAAAGAATCACTGAGAACCCTGTTCTGTACTTGGAACACATGTTTCCAATTAGTGCTGCAGAGCAGGCCCCTGACTTGATAAAAGCGTTGCCGTGTACCTTCAGTGCCTGTACAATGTATGCTTTCATTTTACAAGGTGGCCAAAGGGCAGTTTTAAATATCTTTTTTAAATGTTAACAAAAACCCAGAGGTATAAGCTTAAAGCAAGGTGAAGAGAGGGGAAGGCAATGTTGTTTGGATTGCCTGCGCTAAATTTCTAGAACGGTGTGTGCATAGAGGAGCTTATTTGCCAAAGTCTGAACTGGGCACTTGCAAGCTTGTGTGCAGAAAGCATCATGGCTCCTGGGAATTGCCACTCTATAGCCATTAGATGGAAACTTGGTTACCACAGGAAATGCAACTTACTGTACAGTAAATTTGTTTCATAAGACTGTTCTGCTTGAAATCCAGCAGAACTCTCTATTAAGTAAATTGTTTGAGAACCTGCTGTAAACTGATGGGATGTTTGCCCTCCGTGAGGCTCTTCCAAGCAACTGCTGGGGGGTGAGAGTGGTTTTAAGTAGCAAAATTAAGTGAGAGTCTCTGAATGTGAAAATTCGATGTAGGCATACTTAATTTAGGCCATCAGACCGTACGTTCTGTGAAAACAAAGCAAATCTGCAAGAAGAAAAAGTAGGCTAGATAAAATGTTTTATGGTTCTGTTGCATGCTGTGTACTCTCCACAGCTCCAGGGACGCTTGGATGATTTCCACTCAGGGTCGTGGGAAAGCTTAATGTCTTCAGTCTCAAAAGGGTGAGACACGAACCTTTTCTGTGATTAGTTCCTTCATAAAGCATCTAACAAATCTCTGTGTCTGGCTTTTATGTTTCCAGATTCTGCTCAGCTTTGCTCCATAGTACTCAAAATAGAGAAGTGTGCCCATCCAGAGCAAAAGCCTCGGCCCTCCAGACACAATGACAATTGCACCATTCTGAGAAAAACCAAAATTCTGAGCAGGTAAAACCAAGTAAATGGATGTTTCTTTTCAAATTTTAACTTGAAAAGAGTCCAACTGAGATGATCTTTCCAGGGGTTTCAGTGTCAGACGCTGTAACAACAGTTGCTGGTGTCCTGTTGTAGGTCTCACAACTTTATAGTTGTTCTCCACTTTCATAGTGAGGGCACAACAAAGGAATGGACAAAGATCCAGCAGACCTATCTCGTCTTCCTCCACTTGCCCTTTCTTCAGGCCATCTGGTTTACCCTCAAAAAATACCTTGAGAGAAGTATGCCATTTTTTATGGTTCTCTTCTCTGCTCCACAGACTCTTTCTGAGTGGACTTCTTCACTGAGGTGATTGGCTCCTCCGTCACTAATGGATAAGTCAGCATTTACCATGTTGCTAAATGTCCAGATCAGCAACTCAAACAAAATCATGCTAGAGGCTTACTTCACATGATCTGTTGAAATCCATGGCACTCGGGCAGTCATTTCTGCCACCACCGAAGAGTTCTTCATGTCAACAAGTTATTCACATTGCTAAATCCAGTGGCCATCCCTAAGTCTTATCTTAGTCATGCTGCACGCCGACCATTGAAACACTCGTGTTCGCTAACTTCTCTTTTTGCGCTCCTCTTACTACCTTCCCAATACCACAATTGAAATCTCTTTACTTCCTTCTAAGTTTGCTAACACCCGTGAAAGGCTCCCTAGTTGGACACAGCCTCTTCTTTTGTACCTTGTCCCTTGTAGTGGACTAAGTTGACATTCCACCTAACATTTGTGTGTTGACGTCTCTACCCACACTGTGACTGTATAATCTTCAGTGGGATCATGGCTGAAGATACATAGAGTTCCAGCAATGAATTTCTCACCCTCATAAGAAGAAAGTAAAATATAGATGTGGTGGCACAGCCCTGTAACTTCAGCATTTGGAAGGCAAAGTTAAGCTGCAAGTCTGAGGTTAGTCAGAGCTAATCAACCATTTCTATCACAGGGGGAGAAACTCCTTTCAAACATTGTTATGAAACAGTCTTTCTTATTGTGTAAATGACATTTCCATTTCTCCTACCCTCTTTGATTTGTTGATCTTTCCCCCCCTACAATCTACACCTATTTTACAGCAGGATACACCCAGAATCTTCACTTTTTCCTAACTTCACAGCTATGTAATGTCAGCATCCCATTCACTCGGATGATCGCAGGAACCTCCAAGTCAGCCTCTTTGGAATTCCACGCACAGAACCAGGTAACTGAAATGTCATAATGCACCCTTTGTTTCCTCAGGACTCCACATGGCTCCTCTAGTGTTCAAATTCAAGTCACAATTCCTCCCATGGCTTACAGAGACCTGGCAACAACCAGCCTGTCCTGTCTCACTGACCTCATCTCCAGGTTTTTTATGTGCCTGGACCTCTCTGCTCATTTTTTACTCCATGTGCACGCATGCACTTTCTGTGCCTGCTGCCTTTGGGTGTGCTCTGCCTCTGAGTAGGAATATAGAAAGGGTCCTTCCCTTACAGGACTACTTACTTCTTTATTTATTTATTTATTTATTTTGGTGGGTTTTTTTGTTTTGTTTTGTTTTGTTCTTTTTTTTTTTTTTTTTTTTTTTGAGACAAGGTTTCCTCTGTGTAGGCTTGGCTGCTCACTTTGTAGACCAGGCTGGCCTCAAACTCACAGCCAACAGCCTGCCTCTGCCTCCTGAATTCTGGGATTAAATGCATGCACTACCATGCCAGGCCTCCTAGTTTTCTATTTTTGTATGTTTCTGTTCAATTTAAAATTTCATGTCACCTGAGGCATTCCCTAACCACCCTGTGTAGAATGTCCCCTACGCTCTGCCTGTCATATTACTACATTATTAGTCATTTTTTTCATGCCTAAAAATCAGAATTTGGCATTCTAAATAGTGTGTGTACTTGTTTTTAACCATCTTTTCCCACTATGGTATAAACATAGAACAGGTATTTAGTGTGATCCATTTTCTCCTATAACCTCTGAATAAAGCAACAGACAATAGATGATCGATGCATATCTTATTTATTTAAATATGTATAATTACAACTAATCAACACCATTAGTATATAAAAAGACATATAGTATGTTTTATAGAAAATTTTAGAGACTAAACCATTTACTCTATACAAAATAAAACTTGAAAGATTGAGCAAAAGGACAGAATCAGAGTTGTAACACTGATTGTGTTTTAGTTATACATTTCTGTGTGCACATCTAATGTATAACCCCAGCAGGGTAAGGCTAAGGCTGAAATCACTGAATTGAAGATTTCAAAATAAAGACCTCACCCTTCAGCCTGTAAGAGTGGTGGGTTCGTCCCTTTATAAGATCATCCTGGTCATTGCTTACCATTTCAACTGACCCATCTGGCTAGGGTCTTAGGTTTTTGTCCCTCTGTGGGCTCACTTTTTATGTCATCTTACAATATGTGACCTGAAGTTGTTGCACCCAATCAAAACTTTCATGCCCCAAATGGACCTCAGACTTCTCCTGCCCATGCTGTGAACAAAGCCCAGTTGAAACGAAGATGCCCTTAACTTATCATCTGTTCTCCAATAATCTCTATATTGCTAAGTCCACTGGACATCCCATGGTCTTCATCGTATTTATACTGTAATGACGAGTGTGTGAAAACCCAAAAGGTTAGCAATAATGTAAAAAGAGTACCACAACCTAAGGAAGTGACCATAGCCAGACTTCAATAAAATGACTGGAAATGGGTGGTTTGTGATTAGAGCCACACATGTGTCTATGGCAGCACATGGACATGATGCCCAGCAATGGAGTATCCTCTAACAGGCTGGCCCTCCCACATCAGGTCTCCTCGGACTGCAGGGGTGAGGAAATAGTTCCTCTTCACTACATACCTCTGCTGCCCAAGTTTCTTATTCTGGGATATCCTTGAATAAAAAGGCAAGTAATAAATAGGTTATTTTAAGGTGCTTTAGAGTTCATTGCTATTAAGCTGTACTATCTTCTTATGTGAACACTTTGGCAGGCTTGAGGTGATCTAACCCAGAGTTACTGACATAATAATACAGCAGGGATATTGTTAGAGCTGACCATTTGGAGAACCTAGAGTGAACAACACAGACATTTCTACATTTGTGTCCACATGTTGTACTGAACCACAGAGGGGTTTCTTGATTCAGGAGTTTCACAGAGTTTTAGAAAGTGACTGTTGGCCCCTGCTAGTAAGTGCCTCATGGAACGTCAATATACAGGGCAGCAGCCGAGAAGTCGCTGTGGCTGGGGCAGGAGGCTTCAGTTCTTCCTTTGGAAATCAAGTTTGGAAGTCATTGGTGTGGTGATTATGAGAGCGGACTCAAGAGCCAAACTCAGTTCAACCCAATTGTGGTTGACCCTTGGAAAATGCCTTTTACTTTCAAACTCCAGCTCTGTCATCTCCTAAATGCAGCCAATAAATCCAGGTGGTTCTGAGGACCGAGTGAGATAACATTGACGGTGATTTCCCTCGCGCCTGTGCTCAAGGATCTCTGGGGAAATGGCGGGGGAGGGAGAGATTGATCTGTTGGCACTTTCATCTGAGTATAAAAGTGTGCTGTGCGTTGGGGGCGGGGGGGAGGTGGACTCAGTGTAAACCTGCGGGCAGTAAAGCCTGGTGTTAGTGACTTACCCCATCCCTGAGGATACTAGAACAGTCACTTTTTTGTGAGCAGGGTTAAGTCCCTCCCTGGCGTGACTCACCCTGACTAACATAGAGAAGAGAGTTGGCCACTGCTGGGAAGCTGACCATTCTGTGCTTACAGACATTTCACCATAGATGAATCCTGGTAGATGCTATAGTGTTTCATAAGCTGGTTAGATATCTACTCATTTTTCCAGAAACAAAGGTCCACCCATAAGATACACTAAATGCAGGTTTCTAGAAATTATTTGTAAATTCCTAAACTCAAAATCATGCTCTTACTGGTCTGGAGGCAGCCTTTGGATAAGGCAGGTTGTATCCCTGCAGTATGACGTGTTGGCATGGACAAGAGATGTGGGACTTGGTAGATGATGAGGAGTGAGACAGAATGTGAACTGAAAGCTCATGTAAATCACACAACAGAGTCCATATTATTCTGGAACTGTCTTTCTAAAAGCACTGTGAAGTTTTTCCATGAGGAGTATCAGAAATGTCACTGAAAGCGGGCGTGTGTATAGCAATGTGCAGGACTTCTTGAAAGTGGCTTAAACATAGTTCTTGGTTTCTTAGAAAACCACCACCTTTTGTAATATATTGCTTCATATAGTCCTCAAAGCAATGATCTTGTGCTGCAAACGTGACTTGTGCTGTAAGTGGTGTGTGCCATACGATGCAAAAAGGAGCACAAACTGATGAAGACCAAAAAACTATTGGTTTTCTTTCCTTATATTTCATATGTCACTCTTTACTACTTCATAATGTTTTCTGACTTACAGACCCTAAACTTAGTCATGTGCACAGCCCGTGGCAGGATCCTGAGAAAGTACAGGCCCCTCACTTTTGCATGAAATTATTCTAAGGCTTCTTTTGCTTTGCCAAGCTTTTGGTAGCCCGTCTGATGACTGGTATCACTCTAAGCATGATGATGAGAACACATCAAAGTCATGTGGCTTCAGGTACTATGTGTATGATTCTTTTTAAAAGTTTACTTATTTAATGTGTTTGTGCTTTATATTTGTCTATTCTTTTGTAGGACCAAGGTTCAAATCTAGGACCATATGCATGTAGGCAAGTTCTCTGCCATTGAAGACATACCTGTAGCCCCAGGGATGTGATTTTCATCACAGTATTTTTGATATCTTGATATAAAGAGCCCCGAATCCAGAGCTGTGGTTTCTATCTACTGAGAAAAAGGAGGTTTCCACAGAAGCACAATGTCTCATATGGCACTCAGACACTCTCTAATAGAGTTCCTGGGACCACACAAATCCTTATTATTTCTCTCTTCTGCTACCTGTCTACAGAAAGCTAACACCTTTCTGAGTACCTCCTGCCTTTCTGAGTGTATGTGCTTTTGAAAACTACCATTACTACTAAGACCAAAACCACATTCCCCTTTCTACTGTTAGCCACACCGCATTCCTACTTGAGTACTTTCCAATGGGACAATTGGCATCACCATAATGGTGACTGTACTAGTTATCAACTGCTGTGACTAGGCACTATATCTACTTCTGGATTCCAGTCAGTCTGGAAAGTCTTTTATTTCTTCTCATGTGGCAGTTAGTTTAATTCTCTCTCTCTCTCTCTCTCTCTCTCTCTCTCTCTCTCTCTCCCTTCCTCCCCTCCTTCATTCTTTTCTTTTTTTCTCCCTCCCTCCTTTTCTTAACACTGCTGCCATGATTTTCACATCACCATCATCACCAGCACTAACAACCCATAACAGTGCTGTCGGACAGAGAGAACTGCCTGTGGCGCAGGGGGAAACACCATTACCTTCCGACAGGAGCCAGTGTATCCATGACACAATATAGGAGTGCAGTGGTGCCTTCTGCAACCCTTCATCTACCTTTGCTACATTTCCAACCCTTCTCCAAACTCAGAAATTCCAACATCTTTATCATATCTCCAATCCCGCCCACCACTGCCATTAAACAGCAATCTTGAGTTATCACACAGGGCCTGTCATGATGTGATGCTGCCTCTGGGTAGTGATACTTCTTCTACTCGCCCCTTAGTCACACTCCTGTCAAACTCTGCAACTTTGTGTGCATGACAGAAAACCATCCTCGCCCCTCCCCCACCCTCTCTCTCACGTGGAGTCCTTTTGAATCAACTCTTCTGTCTTTGTGGCCTTTTCTGCTACACTGGCCTGCTCTCTGGATGACACACATTCATCTGACAAGTGTCTCTAATGAAGTGCCACCTTCCCCAGGAAAGTTCCCTTGACTTTTCCAATCTTAAGTAGGTACTCCTCTTAAGTCCTGTCTCAAAACTCTATTTTGTCAACCATCACACTTACTCTATTGCTGCCACGTGTTTACCTTTCTAATTATCTCAGACTTTCAGTTCATGAAATCAGGCAGCCTCAGCCTTCTTTTGTCTGTGTTGTATCCTGCTCATGAGCACATCTTCCTGAATAAATAAATGAACATCTCACAAATCTTCATTATTCAGGCCAAAGGGAGAATTTAAGGAGTATGCACACACTACTGTAAGAGTCACTGAAGGAGAAGCAACCGGCTAACTTCAGATACAGAGACTACATGACTTGTGTTTGTGGCAAGCACATTCTCAGTGACATTTGCAGTGGGGCTGGGAACCAGAGCAGATTTGATTGAAACTGGTTGTAAGATAAGTATGTGTAGGAAACAAAGGAGGACAAACCTACTGGAAAGTTGTTACATGACAAAATAAAAAAAATAGTTGGTTCAAAATAATGGAAAGATGGGTATGCAGATACCTATGTGAAAGAGTTTTTAAAATCACTTCTGGGGGGGAAAATCAAAGCTTTAGTAAGGACTAATGCAAAAATGAGACTTAAAATTGGGTGAAGTAGGAAACACAATTGGATAAATGTATACACCTCACCCTTTGAATCACAAGCTTTAACAAAATCTGCTGAGAGAAATAATGAAATTCCAGAAGGCACTAGAAGGTGCGTTTATGGTGCTACTTGGCTGTGCGTGGTGTAGCATTGCTGTCTTTGTTGGGAGGCTTTGTTGCTGAAATGCAACCACAATGTAGGGGGAAACGGAAGGGAGATGTGGGGAATCTTTTGCCTTAATTTATTAACAAGTATTTTATCAGAAAAGCACAGTAAACCATGCAATAAGCAAGCATATATTCACCTCCCACTTAAAGCAGTATTATGTATATTTAAAGACCTGATAGATCCTGAATCAAAAACCATTTTTCTTCATCCAAGCTGCCCTTCATTTTTATTTTTTTTTATTTTTTTGGTATGAAAAAATGTTTCTGCTGTAGAAAGTCATAACTAACTTGTTGAAGTTTACACAGAAAACATTTCCAGTAAACACAGCAGAGTGAGACATTTCAAGGAGGCTGTGTGAGGGCTGGGAGGATGAAAGCCACGGAAGACTAGCAGATGTGCCCCGGGCCCTTCTTATTGTCATCAATCATAAGCCTGTCCTGATCCGTGGTTTTCAAGCAGTTGGTTCTTGGACCCCTGAGGGTAGCAGAATTTATTGTGAGGGGTCTGTAAACTCACATTCCCATTCAGTCTGGGGAGACTAAATAAATAATATGTCATGCACATGCATTACTATTTTTAAAATGTCTATAGATGAGGTGATGGAGAAAGCACCGTTTTACTCACTTGGCTGAAGTAATAGCAGCGCTTGGCTCTTAGGCCTTCCCAATCTACAAATATTGAAACTGCCATTTCTAGCATGACACATCCTCACAGCCAAAAACAATTGAATGAGAATTGCCACTTATAAAGAGCCTTATAAAACTGCCAGTAGACAATTGAAGTGCCAAACAAAAGATTGTGTTGATTTATGTTTATTTTATTGTATTTTATTTATTTGGGGTGTGTGTGTGTGTGTGTGTGTGTGTGTGTGTGTGTGTGTGTGTGTGTGCGCGCGCGTGCATGCGCCGTCATACACATATGGAAACTGTAGAACAACTTGTGGCGGTCTGTTCTTCCACTGTGTTCTAGGGATCTAATTCAGATCTCCAGCCTTCATCCCAAGAGCTATCGTGGTGAGTCATCTCACAAGCCTTAGATGTGTGTTGAGGTGTGGGGTGGGATTTTTGTGTTGCTCAGGCTGGCCTAAAATTCATTTGCAGCTGAAGATGACCTCGTACCTTCGGTTCCTCTAGACTCTACCTCCCCAGTGCTTTACACTACTATGTCTGGTACTGGGGGTTGAAGAGAAGAACAGAAGCATGCTGGGCAAGTATTCTGTCAACTGAATGGCATCACAAACCTGTTGCATTGAGTTTCTAAAGCTCTGCATGCATTACTACAATTCTGTAAAACAGTGCAACATCCTCAAGGAGCAACCTTGTTCTATTCAATGGTTATTCCTGTAAAATGCTTTTGTGCTAAAGCTAGTTTTAGTCCTCGCTTAAAACATCAGCATGGCTTCAAAATGGAACCTAGTGTCTAAGGGCAGATCTGGATTATGACGGGTTTCTCCTTCCTCTTTTAAACACCGATAGTACTCACCTAGGCAGAAAAGGGGGACAGGGTGAAAACTCGGCCTTATTTCTGCTTGCTTTCTGCCTGGAGGGAGCAGACTTTATGTTTTATGTAATTGTTTTCCTCTGTGTTGTGGTGTCTCGGGAACTCTCATCTAAGAGGGTAAAGATTACATTTTGGAGTGCCAGCACAATCATCTCCAGTGCCTTACTCAATTCAGGTCAGACGTCACTGCTATCGTTTTTAAAAAAGCAGCGGGTGTAAAACTGGCGTTTCCTCTCTATTTGTGAGATAGTGCTGGCTCCTGCTTTCTCTCCATGATGCTATTGCCAAGAAGAATGAATCCCACACCTACCTCACTCACTCATAATGACCTCAGAAACAAGCGTTTCTTCCCACTAACTGGGAACATTTCCCTCTAAAGACTGCAAATAGCACAAATGCCTACTCCAACGATGGATAATCTTTTGCAATACTTTTTTCCTTCAAGACAGTATATTAGAGAGAGCATCCCAAAGAGCAGGAAGTGACCAGGAGTCACTAACTGATGTTTCAACCCTAGATCTCCCTGCTTAACTCTAAGTATTCAAACTAGCCCCCTTGACCTCTTCTTTGAAACCGTCCTCCTTGGAAACAAAACTTGATTGTGCAAATTTTCCATCTAAGTAACAGACAAGGGCTGGCACTGCACAGAGGAGGTTGTCATGTATAAAAATAAGCTCTTCCCAGAAGACATTTTCCTACGCATTCTTAAGTCAGTTGTGCTCACGTATGACCAAAGTCAAGAGCTTGCCAGACACGAGGCCCCTCCTGAACTCAAGACCACCCAATTTCCTTGTGAATAATCACTTACGGTGTACTTCAATATGTTTATAAAAGTGGCTGGTACTACTTTTCTTTATAGATTTGCTTTATTAATTATTATATAAATTGTTAACCTTTTCCTATTTATTTCTTTGAGACTGAATACGTGTGTGTGTGTGTGTGTGTGTGTGTGTGTGATTTTTAAATCTTGAAAAATACTTTATGTCCCAGATAGGTGATTTTTAGTAAAATAAGGGTGCTACATGTTATACACAAAATATGCTCTGCTTTTTAACATTGCTTAGAATGTAGAGACATCACTCGAGTATCTGTTTGGGTGGAGACTTCACCATAAAACTTTAATCTGTAACCACATAAAAATGGTGTTGCTGTCATTTCACTCTGCCATTGGGAAGGGAATGAATTGAGTTAAAATAAGAGTTGTATGAGTCAAAAAGGGGCGTTAAAGAAAGCAGTCTATACTAAGAAATGGCATGACAGAGACTTTCTTGTCACAAACAAAATGTAAAATAAACACTTGTCATAGAAATGTATTGTAGTGTTCTGACACTTATGAAAAACGTGAAAAAAAATATATATATACTTGTCGCTGTGTTCAGTTTGGCACTTGAAATACTATTAACTCTTCACCTTTTGCTCATTATCTTCCTTCCTAAGTGCAATCCTAAACTCATACAAGAGGTATGCTACCCCTGTTCAGTTCCGAGCACCTCACAATAGCTTCTGTTGCAGCTGAGAAAGATTGATTTTCAAATAAAACCACTTTATACTAAAAATAGTGGCAAGGTAGAAGTGGTCTCTGGGATGAAGGATTGGAGCTATGGCTCATAGTTAAGAGCAATGGCTGCTCGTCTAGATGAAACGACCTCAGTTCCAACACCCACCTGGTGGCTAGTAGCCGGTCCAGCTTCAAGGGGTCCAGTGTCCTCTTTGGGGCTCCACAGGAATAGCGTGATGAGCGTGTGCTAGCGTGTGGTGTGTAGACATCCATGAGGGCAAAGCACTCCTATAAATAAAGCGAAAGGGCCTTTAGAACTGTTCCCTTGTATGGATTCATCTGGCTGCGTGTTTGAACGAAATAGAAAGCGAAGATTCCCAGAACATGGTATTACACATGGCTTGTTCCTGCTGAGCAGCCCATACATGATACTCTAGGCACTGTGAGGGTAGTTGGCTAAAGACAATTAAAACCACGGCATGTGGGGAAAGTTTTAGTCATACTAAATGCTTTCAAGTCTCATCTTTACTAAGGGACCGAGAAGATTAAGCTTAAATTCCTTCAGATATAAATTGAAGCATGTAGTTGAAAGTGGATTTCGTAGTAGTTCTTGTGACTATGGCAAATGGGTTTTTTTTGTTGTTGTTGTTGTTTTGTTTGTTTGTTTTTTGTTTTTTGGTTTTTGGTTTTTGGTTTTCAAGACAGGGTTTCTCTGTGTAGCCTTGGCTGTCTTGGACTAACAGAGATCTGCCTCCCTGAGTGCTGAGATTGAAGGCGTGTGCCACCACGCCTTGCTAATGGTACTATTTTCTAAAATGCTTTGTGAATTCTTCCTTGATTCTGAGGATTTAAGGTAATAACTAATAAGACAAGAAATTATATGTGTGGAAATGTGGCAAATAAAATCAGGGAACCTCTAGGGGCATTGTTTGTACTTCAATTGGCCTAATCTATTCATTGCTTTGGCTTTTAATTTGTATTGGAAATGGTATTCAAGATATATTACTTAGACAAATTGCAAATAGTGTCAATGCATTGTCCCTCTTTCTTTCCTTGAAGCTGTGTGACCCACTGCTGGTGATTATTCTAAAAGGAGTTGTTAGTATGCTGAAGTGCCTTCCTTTGCCTGTGACTGTGATTTGTGGCTGAGTATCCACCAACAGGAAGTATCACTTGTGCTGGGGCCAACTTGGCACAATTATTGGGCTCCACCCCAACAAGTCAGGAAAACATTTGAGTCTAGCCAGAACACTATTTTTCACCCCATAAAACGAAAAGAGCCTCTCCATTCCACAGTAACCTGTTTGGAGGCCATGGGGAATGTGAGATCTGTGGATAAATTCTGTGACGATAACGCCAAGATCTGAGACTCCTCCACTTTTTCAAGTCTCCTTGAATAATGGGAGAAAGGAAGAAAAAAAAAAGGTTACGACAAAGGAGATGGGGAAGAGACAGGAGGGACGTTTTAACATTTAATTCTTTAAAATCATGCTGTGATCACATAAATAAAATAAAGTAAAATAAAATAAAATAACATTATTGTAAGAAAAGATCATGTAGCCCAGTTGGAGCCTTTTGTGACTAAAAGGCTTAGCCACAGTGATCTCCTGAAGATGCTAACTCTCCCAGTCACAGGCTTTACTCAGCACTGGATAAATACTTCTGGGACCACTTAGCGTCATTTTAGAGAGAAAAAAAGCTGATGTTGAATAATTTATGGAATGCCCCGCGATGGGGTGGTGAAAATCATCTCTGCAGGTGGAAGAGCCGAGAGCTGTAGAGAACATCCCGAGTGCCGGCATGAGAACTGTTAATTAGGGAAATGCTACAAAGGGAAAGAACAATTGCAAAACCACCCTAAAATGTCATAAGCCATTGATAAGTCTATATGATTTCCCTAAGGGATGCAGTTAGGACTTTGTTCCCTGCAGTGGAGAGAAAACAACATGTTGCTTTTAGAAAGTCCTGATGCCCTGCACTTACTCTGTTTCCAGTTTTAAATATGGACACCTATGTACGAGACACCCTTTTCTGATTGGGTATTAATCGTGAAATCAGACATAAGTAATTGTGACTCAGTCTCCTGTGAGACATAGTATTTTCTGAGTAATGCTTCGAAAATTTGGATCTCAGTAATAACTTTCTTTTCTGGGAAGAATTGGTCTTTTTCAGAGAGCCAGAAAAATCACTCCTCTTTAGGCATCAGACCAGCTACCAGGAAAGCTGGGTTTTGTATCTATTGTAGTGTTGGGATTCTGAACTTTTGAGTTACTGACTAGCCATTTTGAACCTAAACTTAGGCAAATGCTATTGCTTCTCCATCTTTAGAGATCACTTCTAGCCATTAAAAACAAAAATAGAAGTTTTGAGGAAGGAGAACTTATTTTTTTTTTAATTCCCATATGAAAATTAGATGCACTGATAAGAGCAGCATCATACCCTGTGTTACAAAGATGTCAGGATGTGGACACCATCTACTGTTAATGGAAATGAAATATGATACAAAGGTTCTGCAATATATGCCAAATCCCTCAAAACATATACTTTTTTTCAATCATGATAACAGACTGGCTATATACATTGACCTCCTATTTCTTCCAAGAACTCATTAAACTAGATGTATAAATATATAGAATATCCCTTATATCCATGTACTTCAGAATACAGTAAGAAAAACCAAGGTAAATAGTTGTGCAGAAAAAATACAATGTATGTCATCACTTACCAAAGTAGCAGGTTATATAAAAAGTCCTACAAGTAATCAACATGTGATACTATCTATTAACACCATTGTGGCTGTAGCGGTCCAGGGACAAGACATCATTGGCAGATTCCACAAGTAAGTAATACTAGGCAAGAATTGGAATCAAGCATTAAGGGCTATGTAGGTTCAGAAGGTATTACATTAGATAAAATAAGGGCTGGTGACTTTAGAGATACTGCCCAAAGCAGAAGCAGGTGGATAGATGCTTACCTCCTCTTTCAGCTCTTCCCAGCATCTCTCTGGTGCTTCTTAAAGATTGAAAGCTGGCCGACAGTTGGTAGCAAATTATCACTGGATGACCCAGTCCCCTGTTACACAGAGCAACAGGGGTGGTAGACAGAGGGTAATGACTAAGAGCGCAAAAGAAATGGCCCAGCACAACAGAAGAGACAAGGCCTGTGCATTCCTGAAGGTTACATTTCTAATTAATTCCTGGAATGTAAGTAGGAAAGATCATTTGAGGAATCAACAGACAATAGAGGTCTGTGCAGAAGGCAGCGGACCTGACTTTGGAATCACAGAGATCTCTGGGGGCAGAATAAATTGGAAAAAGTTAGGAGGAAGGTAAAATATGACTCTGAAAACAGAGTATTTGAAGGTGAATACGACATAGTTCAAGCCAGTACGTCTTCTCCAACACGTACACATGGCACAGAAAGGAAGTGTTTTGTCCCAGGGAAGACATGTGAAAAATATCCTTTCTAAAGAAACCAAACAAATCCAAAAAACTCAAACTTCTAAATGCGTTGGTACGTAAGAGGAACACCATCATCTCTGGAGTGTTTGCAAGCTCATTAGCCTAGCAGGCATCTCCCATCATCCATCCTAAAGACCTTACTAGTCAACACTGTCCGACTTATTCCAGGAAGATATTCCAGTGGGTACAGGAGAAACTTTGTAGGAAAACTGTCCTATTAACACAGCAAAGCAGAAATATATGTTCATCTCTTCAAGACTTCTTTTTAAAAGACAGGAGTCATTAGCATTTGAGGAACACTGACAAAATTAAAAGGAAATGCTAAAACTTCTAAATGGAAAAGTCACCTTAGAGGAAGCCCAACTAATTAAGGAAACAAACAAACAAACAAACAAACAAAAACCCATTTAAGACATTCTTTAAAAGCATCCTGAAAATAAGATTTAAGAAAAATCACACCTAGCAAAAGACACAGAACAATGAGAAACTGAAATTTAATTATGGCTGCCAAAATTAAAAACATAGTACAGAGGCCAGAAAATAATATGAAAAAAAAACTATCAAAAGATAAAACTAAAACCGAAAAAGATGATAAGATAAGGAACGAGCAGGCCAACATCACTAATAAAAAAAACTTAAAAGAGGAAAGAGACAAAAACATGTTAACATTATGCAAACAAGCAATAAAAGTGATAAGGACCAGAGCTGAAGAAAAATGAGAAGCTTTGTCTCAAATCTTCCCACCCAAAGCCAAATCTATTGTCTAACCACACTGTGACATTTTAGAAGAGACGGGACATGTTGTACTTGTGTATTTAGGATATATATATATATATATATATACATTCCGTGTGTGTGTGTGTGTGTGTGTGTGTGTGTGTGTTTGAGACAAAAATTAATGAAAGGAGGCACCACATTTGAAAGAGAGCAAGGATGGATATATGGGAAAATTTGAAGGCAAGAAACAGAAGGGTGAAATGATGTAATTATAAAATTATAATCTCAAAAAAATAAAACAAATAATGTTTAAAAATTTACAAGAAGATACCAAGCTAAAAAGGAAATAAATTTCAGGCTGATGTATTTTAGTGTCCCAGGTAAAATTATTCTGTGTCTTGGAAGCTGAAAGCATAGTATCAGTTAATTCGGCTCTGAATTCTTGAACCACCTCTGGTGAAACAACTTGAGTGTACTCTAGTCATGGGATCTACAAGCGAGTGTGTAAGACACCTGGAAGAGCACATTCTAGAATGATTAGAACAATAAGACCCAAGAGGAATAAATCTGAGTTCCCCAGCACACACGTGAAAGTTGGTTATGGTGGCATATGTGTGTGTGTCATCTTGGTGCTTGGAGGTGGAGACAAGTAGATCTCTGGAACTCTGGCCATCGAGTTGAGACAAATAGATGGACTCCAGGTTCATAAAAAGAGACTTCCTTGAATAAACATAAGGTTGAGAGCAACTAAGGAATTCACTCAGCATAGACCTCTGGTTTCCATGTATATTTCCACGCTTTCACAATCTCATGAACACACAGAAACTTATCCACACACATGCACATACATAGATCAAATGGCTTAGGGTGTGAAAAAATAGGGGCAAATATCTGATGGCAGGCATGGAGATGGGAATTAATAAAAATTTCAAGGAAAACAGTAATAGTAGAAAGGAAAAGCAACATTCCAGGAGCCCAAGACCAAGTTCTCAGCCCAGTGGTCAAGAAGTGGAAACAACCAGACCAGCCACCAGCAGGTGAATAAACTAAACAAGCCAGTACGTTTGAACAATGAATATTATTTGGTTCAAAAATGAGGAAAATGCCTGTCACCTGCTAGAGCAAATATAAACCTTGACATGCTAATAGAATAAGCCACTCACAAAATGGCAAAGGAAGTGAAATTTAAAAGGAAAAGCCACCTAAAGGAGTCAGTGCTTTAGGAAATGGAATGGCAGCTAGTGGGCAGTGGACATGGAAGCTGTAGACCTTCACTTCTGCAGGAGGAGATGCTCTGGAGATCCAGCTCGGAGTGATATAAATAGATGGACCATGACATAGCTGTACAGTTAAAATGCAGGTGGTGGGGCTGCTAATGTAGCTTCACGGTACAGCATTTTGCTTAGCGTGTGAGTAAACCTGGGTCCATATGCAGCAGGTTCCTTAAATTGAAAAGGCATATTTTTTTGTACCACAATGCTACATAGAATATGTACTTTGGTTAACAGTACATATTCTGGGTATGTCAAATACACATCAAAGTTGTAGAAGAGCAGAGAGCAAAGCACTCGGTGAACATCCAAGTTGTAATTACAGTCACAGTCATAGGGGAGAGGAGTAAGGGGGAAAAGGGAGGGAGGGAGGAACGGTAGGGTGGGATAACCATTGAGATGTAATAAGAATAAATTAATAAAATAAAATTTAAAAAACAACAACAGCAAAACAAACAAACAAAACCTCAGGTGAGTTTCTAGGCTTATTGATCTCTGACAACCTGGCACAAAGTGTTTTATAACCATGAAAATTTCAAAAGTAAAAATACCATGAAGAAAAGAGAAACCAAGGACTGGAGTTTACTTTGAGTGAATGGCCCAGACTATGGAAACCTCAATGTGGTAAAGAAATAACTTCATTCTCCTGAGAACTTCAAGGCTTCAGGCTCCTTCAAGGACCCTTGTGTGGTGTTTAGATCTTTGTGGACTTGCAGCTGCTTCTTTCTAGTCTTGGGAAAAAGCTAAAAGCTAGGTAGTCCTTTAGCATATGAGTTGGAATTTCTACTTGAGAGTGTCTTTGTTGGATTTAAAAAAAAATAACTATTTTTTGTTAGAAAGTCTTACCTGAACACTGTATTTATATCATTTCCACTCATCTCTCTTCCCCTTATACTTCTGTGTTCCCTTCATTTCCTGGTAAATTCATGACTTCTTTAATTAGTTTTATTTCTCTCTCTCTCTCTCTCTCTCTCTCTCTCTCTCTCTCTCTCTCTCTCTCTCTCTCTCTCTCTCTTATGGGTTCACTTAGCATTGGTCATATGTGTATTTGTTTAGGGCTGACCACTTGGGACTGGGTGACCTACTGGGGGCTTGTTCTTAGAGAAGACTGATTTCCCCCTCTTTTATTGGCTATTACCTGCCTGTAGCTCTTCATCTAGTGAGTCAAACTTCATGAGACTTCCCCTACCTGTGTTGCCATGTCAACTCATGTTGTCATTTTGCAGGTCTTGCTTCCTTGTAGTTGGGACTTTATGGTTGCATTTACCTGCCAAAGAAGACACTTTCTTGCAGTAGAAGTCTGATCCTCTGGCTCCTATAATTTTTTCTACTGTCTTTCCTAATGTTTCCTGAGCCTTGGGTGCAGGCGTTGTGCTGTAGACATATCATCTGAGGCTGAACAACCCATAGTCAGTTGTTCTCAGAATTCTGAGCGCTTGTGGGTTTCTGTGGTAGAATTCTGTACGCAGCAAAAAAGGAGCTTCTTTGATGAGGTACGAGAGCTGTACTTACCTGTGGGCATAAGGAAACATGTTTACTCTGCAGTTAGAAATTATACTGGCCATAGTAGTAGATTCTTCTCTAGATTCTGTGCCCTCGCCAGCCACGGGTAGTTGGATAGGTTTACCATACCAGGCATGAATTCTCTCCTATGAAGTGGGTCTTCAATCTAATTATACAGTTGTTGGTTACTCAAAATGTTAAGTGTCACCATTGTATTTTAGGGAATATATCGACAGACTGGCCATTGTTTTTCTTCACAACTGTATAGCAATAATAAAGGTATATTAATGTTCTATTGGTAGGATGCACAGCTTCTTTGTATACTATGGGAACTAAGTGATCAGAGAGGAATCTTCAGAGTCAGTTCCAGCTAGATTTCTGAAGTGTGTTGTATTTTCTGCAATAGGTCTGGACTTCATTGTATAAGAAATAAAAAATTTCTCAGACCCTCAGAATAAAACTAAAATGTGTAAATAGTCCAAAACTGTCTCATTAAATGTAAAAAAAAATTCCTCTCAATAATAGAAATGAACAATACTGATTTTAAAATAAAATTTCCAAGAAGAAAAAAATCACAAAGAGAAAATAAACACACTTTCTTACATTATGCAGAATAATTTGGGTCACAAGCCACACAAAAATTGTTTTTTAAGGAACGTGTGCTGAGTTAGAAAACAGTTGCAATATCTGTATCTTAAAACTGATGCTGGGTCACTTTAAAATGATTTTATGTCCTTAGTAGATCAAGAATAAGAGCTGTCTTAGAATGTTTGTTGGCTTTTCTTCAGCTTACATATAGCCAGATGGTTTCTGACTTCTTTGTGTAAATATTCAGCTTTTTACATAATTAGATTCCTCACTACCTTGTTATGTTATCATTCTTGGCAGGCTTTGATCCTTCACTAACTTTTGCAAGACACACACGTAAACTTAATATGTTTAAGATCTCTACTTATCCAGTAAATACCATTCCTTATATTATATACGTGTACAATGTATATATGTGTGTGTACACTTGCACATATATACTTATTATTCAAATCTGTATTCACCACAGCGACACTAGAGCCTCAGAGGAGTTAGTACATGCTTACAGATACATGCTAGGTGCTTCTGTGTTACAGAAGTTTTACACATGTTTTGCATATCTCTGGTGAAACACACATATAACACAAGCTCTCTTTTTGTGCAGTTGCACCAGCTGGTATTTTTTTTTTAGTTCATATTTTTTAATGTGGTGGAATTGAAACAGAATTTAGAGATTTTGTTGTGTATTTTTCCACGTGGATGGAAAAAATAGAGCTTACACTATATTTTTGAAAGTTCAGGGGCCAGAACACAGGGATCTTAATGTCCTAGAGCAATAGAGGCTTATTTGGTGCCTGATTAAGACAAATGACATGGGCAGCTGTAAAAAGAATTCCCACCAGTTACCGACCCACCAGCGGAGGCATCACTTTTCATTTTTAGAAAAGTATCAAGACAAACTTAAAATAACACCAAGTGTTGGGGATTATAATGAAATATCCTATACTCTACTTCAAGGAGTATAGTTTTTTTTTTTACTGTTTAATAACATTAAACGTTCAACTTTCTACAGGTTTTAATGATTGATAAACATGTATAATTTTTCCCTACAGACTTGCTATTTCATAAATGCCTAGAACAGTACATGGCACATTGTCTGTAGATATTGTTACATAGTATGATAATAATATATAATTCATGTGAAGACATAAATACAAAGTGGCATCACATACACAAACATTACACAAAACAAGCAGGGTCTGAGCAATTTTTAATTTCTTGTACATTGAAGTTAATACTCTATTGCTAAAGATATATAGTTGTAAAAGATGTTTATTCACTAGTTTTGTGCCTGTGCCTGTGTATCTGTATGTATGGATGCATGGTTTTCTATGTGTATACACATATATATGTGTGTATGTATGTGTGTGTATGCATGCATGGTTGCCTATATGTATGTGTATATATATATATTATATATATATGACTTGTGAATGTGTGTGTGTGTTGTGTATGTATGCATGGTTGCCTATGTGTATATACATGCATGTGTGTATGAGTGTTTATAAGCTTATGTTTGCACTGTGTGTACCTGTGAATATGTGTGTGTTGTGTATGCATGCATGTTTGCCTATGTGTATATACATGAATGTGTGTATGAGTGCTTATAAGTTTGTGTTTACACTGTGTGTACTTCTGAATGTGTGTGTGTTGTGTATGTATGCATGGTTGTCTATGTGTATATACATGCATGTGTGTATGAGTGTTTAAAAGCTTGTGTTTGCACTGTGTGTGTGTGTGTGTATGTGAATGCACACATACAAGTCAGCACCAGAGATCCATCTCTGGTGTTGTTCTTCATATTTTTATTTGAGACAGTCTCATTGAAACCTGGGATTCATGGCGTAGATAGCAAGCTCCGGGATCTGCCTGTCTCTATTCTTCGAGCGCTACAGTTGGAATTATAACTCAGTGCCACCGTGTCTCTATCATGGGATAGAATAGAAGTGTATCACCATGCTTGCAATTGTGCAAGGGATGGTTACAGAACGTTAGTTGGACTTATGATCTGGTCAGTGTTTTCATTTGGAAATTAAGGATGACGTAAGAAAATATGAGTGTGTGTCAAGTTGACAAGGGGTAGACTTGTGATGGCTACCCTTGGTTGTCAACTTGACTACAACAGTATTAACTAAAACCCAAATGGTTGGGGACAACTGTGCAGGACTTTTCTCAAATGACTTGAAATAGGAAGTGCCACTTCTAATTTGGATCCTTTGCTGTAGAAAAATACACCTTTAATCCAGATCTCTTGAGGTGGAAAGAGCTACCTTTGATCTGGGCCACACTTTCTTCTTCCAGCCCGTGTAAAGGACATGGAAGAAGAAAGCTCTTGCTCTCTTTGCCTGTTAGCTCTCACCATCATGGTCAACTCCATCCCTTCACTGGCATTACAGCTTACTTCAGGATTCTGGGGTATACTGAAGACCAGCTGAGTTATCCAGCCTTATGGGTTGGTCTACTACTGAATTCTTGAAACTTCCGTTGATAGACAACCGTTCTTGAACTAGCTGGACCACAACCTCTAAGCACGTGTATGCGTGTGTATATGTATATATACATAAGTATGCATATATGTATATATACACACATTTATACATATATGTGCACACACGTATATATAGAATGTATCCTGCAGAATACATATGTATAGGTTATAGAAAATATGTGTATTTATTTTATAGAATATATATTCTATCAGTTATGTTCCTTTAGAGATCCTGACTAATACACTAAGGAAAAATACTGCATCATTGCCACCTCATTTACATAAACACAATTTTTATTTTGCCATTGAAGACATATTTTGACACAAATCTTCACGTAAATTTGAAGTATCCAATACTCATTAATGGTAATTAAATGCATCAGTGATTCAGCTTGTAAATGAAAACAAACAAATGTTGATTTGTGCTCAAGTTTTCCGTAGCAGGCACACATAATTTGCTTTTCTTCTGTGAGAGCAACGAGCACAGTACAGAGTGAGAAAATCAGTTTCTGTGGTCATCCCAGTCCTGGAGACTTCTTTGCGGTTGTCGTGCTACCTTTAGGCTCATGCCTCATTTCTTCCTTTTAAGAACACATAGAATGCTAACTGGGGTTTGAGACGGATCGAAAGAGAGTTGATAAATTCTGGCCAATAATTACATTCCTACTTTCCTGAGAGAGGCTGGCTGACACCATGATGGAGTGTCCAGTGAAACGGAAAGGTCAAAACCAGCCGTTGAGCATTCGTTTATCAACAATTCTCAAGAGATTTAAGAAGGAAAACATCAAGAATATGTTTGTATAGAAACTCTTTGCAAATGCCCCTCATTAGCTTCTTTTAAGTCACTCAATCCTTAACCATGCTAAACCGCCTCCTCATCGCCTGGCTGTTTTAATCCAACCTCATCTGAAAGATGTGCTAGTGTTAGGGTCCAGGGGTAGCCACATACTGACCACTGAAACACCAGACTCAGCTTGATGGAAGTTTATTTGGACTCTGAGCAAGAACTGAATGGTCAGGGCCACGGCCTGTAAATTCAGACTGTGACATTTGTAACAAGAACTGACCAGTCAGGGCAGCCGTCTGAATTTGGTTATTAGACCATGACATTGTTCCTCTTCTAAGGCAGGCTTTTTAATAAGAAAAACCATAGCCAAGGAACAACCAGGTAACCAGGTGGGAAGCAAGGGGGAGGGCAGGGTTACATCATTTGGATTAGCTAAACATAAGAAGAATTGATTTCACTCTGCGTACAATGTAACCAGGTGGCTAGACAAAGCATTTAAAGCTGATTGGCCAGGATTTAGGGTAGAGGAACTCTTGGGGGGCTTTCCAGCTCTCTGGGCGTAAGAAACACGGCAGTATGCTGCAGCTTTGACTCTAATAGAACATCATTTATCATCTATTGTTTTATTCTAAGCAGCACATATTGAACCTTCCTGGTTTCAGGCACGTAGAATCTGAGAACTTGAACTTAGTTTCACCTTATAATCAAAATGGAGATTTGAGGTCAAAATGGTTTCGGTTACGCTAAGAGATGGTGTTATGAGAGGATCAATAGTCGTGTTAGGACCCGAAGTAGGTGTCAGTGGAGGGGCTATAGAGTGTAAGCAGGCAAAGCAGGTTACAACACAAGACTGAGTAGCATTCTGCGCTAGGAAAGGGAGACTCAGACTTGAGTGTTGGAAAACGCCACTCAGCAGCTGGGTAGGTAGCGCACAGCTGCATCCATGATGCTCCTCAACAACTCCTGAGAGAGAGAGAGAGAGTTAGGGACCTCTCTCTTTGCATGTCTGAAAGAAGAGCAAAAGCAGGTTCTCTTGAAAACAAAGAGAATAGCAACTTGAAAATTTGAATTGTTAAAAAAGCAAAGCCCTGTTGTTGACTGAGAGGAAAAGGGAGCCAGGGTCTCCAGCTAGAAGAGAGGGAAGTTCTAGCTTGGGAGAATTGAGATGCTCAGTGTAACAGTGTTAAGGACTGACACATTGCCCAGACGCTGTTCTAAGTTTCCTAAGATGTTAATCCTCAAAACAAGTCTACATGATGTGCTATTTCATGATATAAGTGATCTAAATAACATGCACCAAAATATTAGTCAAGCCCAAAGCCCAGCTAACAAGAGTAAAAGCCAATCTATAAGTTTATGTAGTGCACCCAGAGCCCATCCCCTAAATCGGATGGGGCTCTGTGTCTGTGAGATGGCTGAGGGGGGCACGGGAGGTGCCTCTCACAAGCGCCAGCATGGCTGATGGTGAGAACCAGCCTGCTTGTGTCTTCTGCTTTGCAGAGTAATTGCTAGGAGAAGTCGCTGTTCTTAACAGGATCAGCGCGGCTTTTGCAGCCAAGATTGTGTGTGCAAACAATGCACTATTTGTTCAGCTTGTTTTTATTGCATAGCTACTCTGGGCTGATACCGTAGCCATGCCACATACTTTCGGTGTCCGAAGCACCTTTCTTTACGTCTCTGTGCTTGATGTTCTAGTGTTAGAAATGAAAATAGTAGTGCGGACCTCCATCACTGGTTTGAAGAGTGTGTTAAAGCATTTTGTTGTTGTTGTTGTTGTAAAGCATTGCTACTATGTCTGTTGTACACACACAGTAATTTTTCTTATAAAGCTTAATATGAAAGTTTTTTTTCCCTGAGATGGTTATTCTGTATGCTTTTTCAATATGGATACCCGGTAGGTATTGCTGTAGATGGTGAACTAAATTTTAGGTTTAAAATAGAATCAAGAATTTGAAAATATTTTAATGTAAATGATCCAATACAGTGGTATGAAGAAAGAGATTAGAAAAGAACAAAACAGAAACACTGCATTGTAGGTATCGCAGTATTTGGTTTCAGATATAAACAACTACATGTCTGTGGGTACTGGTTGGGTATAAGATCTGCTTCTTACTAAGGGCTTGTTGAGGTTAATTTAGCAGTATGGCTTAATAATGTTTATTATCAGGCCTACATTATTATTGAGGCGGTATTTTCGAACCCACTAGCAATCAATCAAGACACAGACTTCTGTTATATTTTAAAATGCCTTAGTTAACCTGGTGCAGGGCCCCAGGTGTAGGTTTAAGTTAATCCCTTAAACTACACCCCACCTTGAGGCAGGTATGGGATACCTGCCCCAGTCTCATGCCATCTACTTCTAATAATTTCTATCAAGCTACCTCCCATCCATAATTCCCAAATACTTGCTGATTATCATCATCTGAGCCAAATCTCCATCCATGCCAGCCATGTGCTTCTCCTCCACCTAACCCATGGCACAGCCTTCTTCTTCCTACTCTTCTCCTGCATTCTGTGTCCTTCCCAAGATCCTCTCTGCCTCCCTAAGCCTGTGAACCTTAGCCATGCCTATCCCATTTGTCCTGCTCAGGTGTGATGGTTTTTTTATTTGGTCAAACAAGAGTAAGCTCTTAGGCAAGGGTGCAAACAATCTTCCCCAAAGTATATAAGGCCAACCTCCAACAAAGGCTTGAGTGTCAAAGTTATAAAAATGTTAATAGACTATAAACAGTGCTTTGTGGATACTGGTTTTTTTTTTTTTCAAAATCAGAATATTGTTTGTGCTTGTCATGGAGCTTCTTAAGATGAATGGTTCTCCTATATGTTTCAGAAAGATTTTTAAATCAATCAACACAAAGCTTTGGTGAAGAAAGCAAATCTATTGAATAAAAATGAGATATTATGGACAGATTACGGCTTTTCCGTGCTCCTTCTGTTTGCTGCCATCCATCTGTAAAATCAAGTTATTTGCAGTAATTCTCAGTCATATAGATATAGTATACATTTGAAACACTCTGCATTGAATCTGTTTCCTCTAACATAAGGCAAAACCCAGGCCTCCATAGCATTTACTGAATATAGTGGCACAGAGTGAAGAAAAGAGAGCTGTCAGCATCGGCCTGAGAAACCCATGAATAATTGTTATCTTCTCAGGAGAGTCCTTTGCCCTAAAAGCCTTCAGCTCCCGATCATCTGTCTTTGGAGTTGTGTGGGCAAACCGGTCTCCTGTCTCTTTCTTCAAATTAAGGGCACTCAGCAGAGCTGCCACACTGGGCACTAATGAATTCTCTGAGACTAATCTACACGGTAATGAGACTAGGAATCTGTCACTCATTCTCCCGGGAGGTAACAGTTCACACACCGTTACATCACCCCATTAAAATAACTTATTAGCTGCCTTGCTTGTCTGCTTCTATTCATTAAGAAGGTGTGACCAAAGAGACATGCATTTGAACAAATTGTGCAATTTGATTTGCATTGTCCTTCACTCTATTTTTATGGATGAATGCACACAGGTTTTAAATAAATTCCAGCATTTTATAGTGGCTGTAATTTCCTTAGAGAAATCTCAATAAGATCATGACTAGATGAAAAAAAAAAAAAAACTTAGGTGATGCCCACATCCTATCCGGTTTCTGATGAAGTTAGAGGCTGATGTTCCATTGTATGAATTTCTGACTCAAGGAAATATTTGTTTCCATAAAGGACTTTCAACAAACACGCGATATATCTGTCCCGTGTCATTGTTGAATTATTTTGAGAACTAAATTGGAGAGGGGATTTAGGTAGCGTAAGATTTGGGAATACTTTTCTTTTTCAAGTCCTATGAGTTCTGTAAATATTTATTCTCTGTTTATTTTTGTCAGTATAGTAACATAGTACGACCTTGGGTTTTGACCAGTGGAGACTACTTCAATCTTGGCTTTTTTTTTTTTTAATAGCTGCGCAATGTGTGTGTGGGGGGGGAGGGGGACTATTTAGTGCATTTTATACTTATTTACTTCATTTGCAGAATGAGAGTAAAAGAATGCTTTCACATACTGTGGTTATTGTAAGCACAAAAGGTGTTTAAACAGTGTTTGTCACGGGTAAAATCTGAGAAAGTATTGTTGTCATGATCCTATTATCATTCACTTTTCCTCAAAGAAAATAGCAGAAGTTATGTATATTTTTTAATGAAAAATGGTTCTTGTTTGCTTTTCATGGGACTGTTTGAAAACTGGAAGAAAAAAAAATAGGTCTAGCCTTACAAATACTGAAAATCAATTAGCAGGCTTTATTAAGCTCAGTTATTCAGCTGCCATGCTGTCCAGGTCTCAGTCAGCCTTCGCTGAGGTGGAACACGGCCCTCCTGGTGCCACCTGGTGAAAACGTGGCAGTCCTGACCAAGCGTCTTTAACTCTAAAGCTGCACTTTCTTCATTTTGCAAAAGGGATACAACACATCATTTCTTCTGGTGTTTGTCCCGCGCAGCCCCCTTGCCAGCAAGAAAGATGCGGGAACCAGGATCCTTCTGCAAACCTCTTTATTGAAGAATGAAGGAGGAAGACGCAGAGCACAAAGGGCGCCCTGCTTAAGTAGGTCGCGAGGCCCCAGGGCAGCATGTGCGAAGTGGATTGGCTATTAGGTCTTCACCAACTATGACGCCCCGGGCTGGGCGGTGATCAAGCGTGGCTGTACAAACTGTCGCATGCACATTGACTCGTTTATTAGGCTCATCCCAGACAAAGGAGATAGGAAATTGGCGCCAACTCAGAGCGCGGCTCTCCACAGGTGTTGTGAAAATTATTGAATGAAAGAAGCGATGAGATGTTCAGCATACATGAGACCTCAACGAGCCATTGTAATTATTACTGCTGAGGACGCCACTGACCCACCAGCTCAAGACCCAGCCCTGGACTGTTTTCTTCCAGTTGCTTCCTGCTTCGTTCATTTCTAATCTATGTCCTCAAAAGCTCACATCCCCCAGGACTCAACCAGACAACTTTACACTTGAAAAGAATTTATGATGTTGGCATTAGTTCATATTTTTTACTAATATACGTAAAGTAGCCCATAGTGATGTCCTGTTTATTTTATTGTTATATCATTAATGATTAAGTTCTATTAAGACAACCATTTGAATAGAACTTGGATTCGTTTTATTAGTGAATAGCATAAATAATTCATGACTGCTGGAATCAGAATAATATTCCAAAAATAATGGCCACATTAGGTGTATTGTTCCCTAGTAGGTAGAACAGATTCCAAATCAATTCGTAGTTTTCACAATCAATAAACTCATAACTAACTGACAGTATGTACATGCAATAATAATCAATTAAAAAGAGGTCATGAGTTTGAAAGAAAGAAAAGGAGAACAAGGTATTCAGGAAGAGTGGGAGGGAGGGAAGAGAAGGGACAAATGGAATTATATTGTAATCTCAAAAATTTAAAAAGAAAGGAAAAAATCCTATGTCAGGGTGGAGATGTACTTCAGAGTCTTTGTCTCATGTGCACACAACCCTGAGTTCTGCACCATATAATCTGAGCATGAAGGCACACGCTTACAGTCCCAGGACTCCGAAATAGAGGCAAGAGGTCAGGAGTTCAAGGTTGTCCTGAGCTGCACAGTCAGTTTGCAGCAGGCTCAGACTACATGCAGTCCCATCTCAAACCAGAGTGACAATAGCAACGACAACAGCATACTCACGTTCGGTTTCAATGGGGGGGGGGCTGTCCTGAATTTGGGGCTTGGTGTAGCTAAAACGTCAACTTTTATAAACATAGGAAGCACACAAAATGAGCTGACCAGTTTCTACCAGTGCTTGTGGAATAGGTCTCTCCAGAAAATGCTCAGCGCAACTTACTTTTCTGTCATGTGGTTGCTTGTTGAACAGCAGATTCTTATTGAAAACCTTGAGATATATACATATGAAGTAAAGAGGCATATGCATTGGTGCTTTCTTGCCTAAAATGTCCCCAACAGATAGTTTACTACTCCAAAGTAGGAGAAAAAAACCAACAACTGTAATAGGATATTAAGATACACTCCGCTGTGTCTCGTTTACATAGCGTGTGTGATCATTACTCTTGCTGGTCAAATCATCAAGGGAACTCACCACTGAGTGTGTATGGAAGGGTGTTTTCAGAAAAGTTTAATTTAAGATGAAAGGCACCCTGAGTATCAGAGGCAGCATTCCATGGGCTGTGGTTGTGAGCTGAAGGAAAAGAAGAAAGTATCTTGGCCATCAAAGCTCCTGCCATCTACTATTTGCCACCTCAAATGCTACATCGTATCACCTATTTCCCTTTATCTGTTGGAAATCATCATGTGTGAAATACAAGTCTCTGTAAGCTTTGTATTTCTCAAGTTTCTTCCAGTGACATCAGATATGTGTTCATATTGTATATGTAGGTGTGTTTCTGTTGTATATATGAATATGTATATATATGACTTAGCCTCTGATTTCTAACCTATCTGGTGATTCTCATCCATTGACTGGTCATGTTGGCAAGGACTCAGTCTCCAAGACAGAACCAAACAAGGTAGTTCAATATATTCCAAGGTGGGGCCATTCCATTTCCTATTGACAGTTACAATGCTAAAAAAAAAAAAAAATGATCTTGTGGATGTAGCATGTGGAATAATTTTTATCCTGAGACAGCCTCCCCCACAATGTGTGTGGGAGGGTGTTCATGTGGTGTGTGTGTGTGTGTGTGTGTGTGTGTGTGTGTGTGTGTGTGTGTGTGTGTGTGTGTTGTGTAGGTGTTAGCATATCCAAATACAAGCATGTGCTTGAGGCATTCAGAAGAAGGTGTGGGACCCGTTGGATGTGGAGTTACAGTTGTTTGTGAGGAACCAGATGTGGATGCTGGGATCTAAAATAGGGTCTGCAAGAGAGGCAAGTGCTCTTAACTAATGGGCCATCCTCCTGCTCCCTCATTCCTGCCTTTATCCCAAGAAACCATGAAGTGGCAATTATAAAACTGTTGCCCACTGGGCAAGCCTGGACTGTAGCCACCTTTGTATGGGCTGTACCCTAAGAATGTATTTTGAATGTTGTTTGTTATGAGAAAAGAAAATATACCACAGAGACCATCTGTAGGCTATAAAAGCCAAAATGCCTACTCTCTGGCCTTTTACAGGAGAAGGTTGCCAATATTCAGTTGGGCTATGTTTTTGTGCTGAGATAACTACCACCACACATACTGCAGCAATTTTGTACAATGGAAGTTTATTTCAGGCCATCCATGTCCATCACAGGGTCTCAGGATTCTGTGCGTATCGGGACCAATCAGAAACCCAGCCTGGCAAAGTCTTCAGGTCAATATTTGCTTGGCAGTCACCATGGTAATGAGAGTGATATGAGCTGAACAGTGGCTCTTTGGAATTTCCACCTGTGTGTGAAATGCACCACATTTTCTCAGTCTACTGGCTATGTAAATCATATTCCTTCATCTCACCTCAAAGGAGATACACTTTTACCTTAGGCCTGGAAGAGACCACAAGATTTATTTGGAGAATTGACAGGACTAATGTAGACCACATATATGTCTGAGGACACACACTTGTGTGTGTATATAAAAAAAGAGAAAAGTAGAAGATGTCCATATCCTGTGAGACCTCATTTGTTGTTTTTTTAATCTTTAACTTTATATATATATATATATATATATATATATATATATATATATATATATATGACTTAAATGTATAATCGATGTTTCTGTTAAACTTACTAAATTCCAAACTTATAGATAAATCTGTTACTGCTTACTTGCTGAATTCACATACAAAAATACAAAAATAGAGATATGCCTATAGCTGTATAATTACTCAATTATACTATGTAATTAATACTGTATAACAGATTTAATGACATCTTTACATCTAGTTATCTGTACAGAGATATCTTTCATATATGCTGATATGTCATCTTCAATATTGAGTGCATAATAAATATGTTTAAAGGATAAAAATTAAAAATACATACCAGGAAAATCAAATTTCGTGGTATATAGATTTTGTTTGATCTGTGTATGCATGTGTATTAGTGGTATTATTCATGAAATATTTCTGTGTTTCTTTGACACACACACACACACACATATATATAATTATATATTGTATACATAGTCACATCTCTATCATCTATAAATTACAAGAAGAATAAGAAAATCAAAGTCAGTTAAGTTTAATTTTAAACATGTTCTTGTCTCAAGTTATGCAACTGTATGCATCACACATCAACATGCATTCTTAAAAGTTGACTGAAATTTAAATGATATACTTTTTTACTTCTAAGCTTGTGATTTTAAGGAAGGAAGGAAGTGAAGAAGGAAAGGAAAGCTTGTTCCTTCTAGTTTTGTGAATAATCAGTTCTTATTCAGAGCTGGGGATTTGGTGTAGTGAAGTTTATTAAATTAGAGGTGCCTTGCGTTTTTTCAAACAAGTAGCAGTGTCTGAGGGATCACAGGAAGATGAATATTGGCATTAGAAGAAGTGTGCAGTGGATTCTGGCTTAAGTTCCGCATGGTTAAGATAGGACCATGAGGGCAGATCCAAGGGCTTAGTTCCCAGGCCTTTTCATTTCTGGGTAATCTCTGAACTATGTGCCTTTTGTTCTACACTGAACCTATTCTAAGTAAAATGCCGTAGATTCTTTTGGAATCACGCTCAATATATGTTTATAATATTTCCTGCTGGTGATAGTTGTGACAAGGTGATGCTCATCCCCTGGAAAAGGAACAGTTTTTCCTTCACTTCCCCCAAAGGCAATGGGTAGCCAGCAGTTTTATATTCCAGGAGCAAAGGCAGACTGTAGCCTAAAATGTCCCCAACTTACTGAGAATGGAGGCTACACCTTTCTCGGCTCACTGGTAAACAGAAAATCATAAATGATGCTAAATTAAAGTAGTAGGGTTCCTTTTCCATGGGTGCATACTATATTGAATCCAAGATTACTGTTTGTTCTTAACCCTGTATCACTAAAAGGGCTAAGACTATCCAAACGGTAATATTCACAAATAATCAATTCTTGGTGATGGTGAGTAAGTGGGGAGCAGGAAACGAGGAGTCCGTGAAAGGGTAAATTTCTTTCTAGAAGAACATATCAAAATATTTAAAAGGCAGAGATCTTATGAAATAGCAAAGAGTGGAAGAGTGCAAGCCTGTCTTCCATCTGTGTTTGGGGAATCGTTAACAGCAATGTGTGGGAAGTCAAACAAAAATGGAGAGCAGAGATTTCTTTGCTTTTTAAAACAAGGATGTTTGTTTTAAGTAAAGTATGTGTGGGGCCAGGAAGGGAGAAAGCAAAGCTCCTGTGAGAGAAAAGGGACATGGAGGGGAGCACACCAGCCGTTCAAAGGACTTTTGTGTGCTCCTGATAGCAAATAAACCAGAGTCCATTTTTATTGGAAAAAAAAAAAGATAGAAAGAAATAAAAGGAAAAAGAAAAATGTTGCTTCATTATACAGGAAATCGTGCAATGCTAATGTTTCTGGGATATTAAACTCATTAGCTAGGGCTTGACCTTTAAGTGTTGCTGAGCTCTGTCTCAGTTGGCTTTTCTGGATTTTTCCATCTTTTCTCTGAAAGTCTTTGTAGTTGCATGGAATTTCGTCTTGAATTAACCTGTGTCAATGAAAATTTCGATTAAACTGTTTAAAGGGTGAGCAGGCACAGGAAGGGAGGGAGAGAGGAAGAGATTAAGAAACACCAAGGAAGTATAAAGAAACCTTAAGCTCACTCAAAATAAAAATGTTTGACAAAGATATCCTCAAAGATGGACAGAGCTATCTCCAAACACATAGATTATAAAATAAAAATCTGTTACTGCCTTATATGTTATTGGTCAGGAAAGCCCAGACATATGCATAAATATCATAAGCTATTGTAGTTGTCCCTGGCTGCCCAACTATAGCTAGATGCTAAGACCTTTTTGCAAAAGACAAACACTCTGGGTGTAAGACATAGAGAAATTAATATTACACTGACAAGCAGCTCCATCCCTGGTGGCTAGCTGGAATGTACCATGCAGATTGGTGAGTCAGGGGAAGGACATCTGCGGTAATGCCATCACCCCTAGAAAGATGTACCCACTGGTGCAATATTGGCATTGACAGTTACTGAATTTCAGGCCTGCTCCGCAGAAGGGAACTCATGACTAGTATTGTATTCCTGGTTTGGAATGCCATAGGGGGAAAACCTATTGTTGTTTCACTAAATGGTGATGTTGTCACACAACATTTATGTTTATATATGTGTGTGTGTGTGTGTGTGTGTGTGTGTGTGTGTGTGTGTGTGTGTGTGTCTTTACACAACCATGGAGAATGAGCTATCCATTGGCTAGATCTGAACAGGGGGTCTTGGTTTACTGTATGTATTGTTCTTGGCTGGTACAGCAGTTTGTGCAGGTCCCCCTAGGTCCAGATCCACCAGCCTTGATGGTCTTCTTGTGGGGCTTCTGAACCCTCTGGGTCCTTCTATACCCCCATTCATCCGTACTTCTTCATGTGAATGCAAGTAAAGAAGTTAAATCTACTTCAAAGACATCATCCTTTCAATGTGAAGCATTGACTTTCAGAATATAAAAATATTTTTATCTTTAAGATGCATATCTTGTAAAGCTAAAATATTATTGGGTCGTATTTAGCCACCAAACGTAGTTAAGATCACAGACATCCGAGAATGTAAAATACGTAGGCCCATAAGCTACGTGTAGTAAAAGGTGGCAAGGGAAACAAATATTCACTTCCGTAAATAACACATTTCTAATTCTGAAGCATTAGTGGAGCCACTCAGCAAGGAATCCCGTGATGTTTGCTCATTTGTCTAAGACGGTACTCTTGGACTTATGAATATTTATTAGCCACCGAGCTCAATCCAGCATTATGAGAAGCGCGAGGCAGTGTCTTCTCTGGACGCAAAGGGCACTTTTTTCATCCCGCTGCTTCTCCACAGACTCGCTGGCATCTTGTCACGCTTGAATAGGCCATTCACGACAGAACTGCCATCTAATCCAAGTACCTGAAGTGCAGAAATGAGAGGAGGCCTAATGAAGCATGTGCTGTCCGTTCAGCTGGAGGGCCAGACCATTTAGAGCAGCACAATTAAATAAATACAGGAGAGGCTTCTGTCTGTCAGTGCAACTACCTTCTGATTTACAGGCAGAAAGCCTAGGAGCGCAATTAACGTCTATATTGCAAAATGGTTCATGGAGCAATCGGTGAAGTCCGGATAGTCCCTCTCTTGTTTTTTTTCCTTCCTCTTTCTCATACACACTCAGGTTGTGTGTGCTTCTAATCACTAATTCATCACATATTGTATTCAGAGCTGGTAATGGATACTGTGCTCAATCAAAATGGCCCCACTATTTATAGGAAACAACGACCTCCATTAGACACCAACAGGCAAGACTTTTTAAAAGGTTATCAATCAGACAAAGATTGGGGAAGGTCCAGGCATTGGAATTCAGCAAGAAAGCAACTATTGGAGCCCAGTGGAAACACCACACAGACAAAGAAACACACATGCACACACACACACACACACACACACACACACACACACACACACAGTCTTTCTCTCTCTTACACACACACAGTCTCTCTCTCTCACACACACACACATGCACATATACATGCACACAGTACACATATGCATGAACACACATATATACAGAAATGTAAACACACAAATACACGTATACACCCACATAGAAACATAAACATGTATATACAATAAGTGCACATAGACACACATAGACACATATATGCATATACAAACTCCTCCCCATACACACTATATTGTGATAAAGATATTTCTCTTGATAAAGAAGTACGTTTAATTTCTCAGTCTTCTGGGTATATCTTTGGAGTAGCATGGGCTTGAAAGACTGTGGCTTAGTCAAGGAGAAGGAAGCAGAAAGCATGGTAAGAATCAAGGTTATCCTTTCTACAATTCTAATTAATTCTGCAGGAATCAAGAAATTCAAAAGCACACCGCTCATTCATCCATTTATCATTTTAAACAATATTGTACATATACACATCATTTATTTTTCTATATCCATTTACCTACCTACCTATCTACCTCTATATCTCACACACACACACACACACACACACACACACACACACACACACACACACATCTTAGGTGTGGGCTAAAAGAAACATAGTAGTGAGCACAGTTGAAGAGATCCTGCACTTCTGTAGTTTAGAACTAGTGATTAATAATTGGCTGCTCATGACACAAGGCTGCTTTGTCTTCCACTCGACCTTGCCCTCCTATTCAAGATCTACTCCACTCTCTCCTTGTGTTTAATCCATTGTTTCTTCATTCTGCTTTAGTTTGGGACAATTCTCTGATCATTCGTTTTCTTGGTTTTGATTCCAAAATATACAGCTCTAGTATTTATATAATGCCTCCGCTTTTGATGTCCAGTGTTTCCATACAATTATAATCAGCTATAGCAGTGAAAATATGCTCTTCCTACAGCATTACAAGGGGGAGAGAAATCACATTTTGAAATAATATATATAGCCATAGTTTATCATTTGTACTTTTAATTTTTACATAGGCATCTTGCTCATACATGCCTGGTCTGAACATTTTCTCTAGATGCTACAGCTAGAAACCCATTGCTCACATGACAGCTATCCTTACAGTCATGAACACTCGAAATCCGAGCTCAACATGGTGGCACACACCTTTAATCCCAGCACTTGGGAGGCAGAAGCAGGCAGATGGCTGTGAGTTCGAGGCCAGCCTGGTCTACAAACCAAGTCTAGGATAGCCGAGGCTACACAGAGAAACTCTGTCTTGAAAAACCAGAACAACAACAACAACCAAAAACCCTACCAACACCAACACCACCACCAAAACAAAACAACAAACGAAGCTCAAATCCACAACCCTTCACCATGAACTTCTCCTTTCACAATGTTTCCTGTCTCAAGTATCGGCATCCCATCCATTGAATTGCGCAAGCTAGAATTTTTAAAGCAATACTTAATGTTTTATTTCTCCTTGACTCCCAAATCAATATGCAATCAAGTCTTCCCAATTTTACTCACTAAAATGTTTGCCTCTCATTCTCCACTGATGGCATTTGGGTTTAAAAAAATAGATTGCTACTTTCACTAAGTCTACTTGGCATAACCTACTAAGTGGTCTTCCAGAGTCCATACTTCTCTCTTCCAACTTTAATGCACATTTCTAACAGGTTGATTTTTAAAGATATATATATATATATATATATATATATATATATATATATATATATATATATATATATATATATACCTTTGAGATTATAATATAATTACATCATTCCCCCAGCCGTTCTTTTCTCTGTATCTTCTTATATATCCTTCCTTGATATAATTTTAGCCAGGTACCATTTTTAATTGTCATACCTCAGCCTTGCCTAAATTCTTCAATACATTTACATCGTCCCTAGAATAAAAATCAAAGTGTTGGTATATAAAAGTGAGCAAAATAAAATATAATCCCTGCCTTGGTGGTGTTTGCACCCTTCTGAGGAAGACTGGCATCACATAATAGATGACAGCTGTAAGGCTCTGTGTTTAGACTCCTGTCTGCCCCTCAGCTGCATCTCAAGCTCTCAGGTGATTCTTGCCCTCTCACTACACTAGCTAGCTATTTTAAACCCCTAAAGCAGCCCTCAGAGCATTCTGTCTTTGTGCATGCTCTCCCCATCACCTGCTCAAACGTCTTCCACTCACTCAGCCAATCTACTCAGCCCTTGGATCACAGATTCTTGACACTTCCTCCCTACACTGCGATATTCTGTTACATGCATTTGTAAAACACATTCCTTATATGGAGAACTAATATCTCTATTTGTATTTATACATTATTTATCGTAATTATTGGAAAAGTATTGATCTTCTCCAACAGAGCACAGGCCTGGTGAAAGCAAGGATTATATTTTGAGTTTGCTCAGGATAGCATCATAGCACCCAGCACATTACTGAGCATACAGTAGGTTGGTTGTAAATACTTGTTGGATAATTGAGTAATGGAAACTCTGAAGATATGCTTCATAATTAACTAACTAGACCACATATTGCACATGGACTACAATGATCTATTACTGAGAAACTTCTGCTTACAGATATCAATATGCCTTTAGAACTTCAACATTCTCAAGATTCAAACTTTGTTAGTTCACACAATGAAAAACTTCCTCCTTGTTATTTCTTTTTTTTTTTTTTTTTTTTTTTGGAAAGATTTCCTCAAACATTCTGGACATATTATTCATTTGAATTCCTCAGGGAGAAAAATTCTCTTTGTTTTTATGAAATGGCTATTACGCAGATTCATAAAGCCACCTTTTAAACTATTGACAATGACGAATGACGCAAGGATGAAACATTTTATGCCCACAATTGTTTAGGGTAAGTCAATAGTACTCCATTATCTCAATATCCGTCAGAACTATTTCCACACTAACCGTACAGCTTGATGGAATTAACCTACACAGAGTCTGTCAACAAAGCATCCATCACGCACATGACTTAATCTGATTACGCTCTTCTTTCAACTGAACTGTATTTCTCTTCGATCTGTGTAGACCTTCAGTCACAATGTTGCATATAGTTAGTTGACTATAGTGGAATGTTTCCTTCTAAGATCAGGTTAGGGTGAAGCCTTTCTGCAAGGAGAGAAAAGAAGTGCTATTTTCAGGGCATTGATTTTATTTGGAGACACTATCCTAACAGTTTGCTGAAATGAATATTTCATTTATATTGCAAGTCACATACATAGTCATGTTAAAAAATGTGTCTCTCAGTAGCTGGAAAGATGGATCAGCATTTAAGAGCATTCCTTGCTCTTCCTGAGGACCCTAGGTTAGATTCCCAGCTCACAACCATCTGTAATTCCATTTCCAAGGAATATGACACTGTCTTCTGATCATGGCAGGCACCCGGTATGCATGAACTGCACAGACATATATGGAGGTAAAACAAACACATAAATAAATAAATATTTATTGAAATCATTCTCAGTGAGTCCAATTATTTTTGGATTTACAACACATATTTGCAATTTTGGATAACACTACCCCAAACTCTCACACGTTATATTCCTGTAGGGCATGGTGGAGAGAAACTTTTAGCTCCATGTATCTGAGATTTATCCAATTTTTGTAAAATTTCAGTCTTAACAATAAATGTGTAGTATTTTGCAAACTGTTAACAAAAAGTCTCTTTACCTCACCTAATGACCAGGCTCAAGAGAGCCGCTGGAGGCTAGAGTCAGAGTAGGTTAATGTGAGAAGGTCCTCAGCACCTCCAGGTCACTGTTGAGAGCGAGGAAGCATGCTCTGCAAGCTGACGGTAGGGTGGGAGAGTAAAGTTACATTTTAGGAGCTCAAAGCCTCCGAGGAATATGTCCTCTCAGAACTCCAAAGTCCGCAATCAAAACCACTGGGGATATAGAAATGCAATAACCACACAGGACAGGGGACTTTTAAAAGACTAAGACCTGGCATCACAGGGTGCTGGAGATGCTACATGCTGCTAAAGAGACATCTATATTCAGAGAGCTGGTTGCCAAAGAGCACAGAGATTTTAAGTGGCTCTGTGAATGTTTAACCTCATGTTCTGCAAAAGGCAACATCTGGATTTCACCACCGAATCATCTAGATGCGATGCTGAACTGGATCACGTACGTGGTTTGACAGAGCAGCATGTGCCATAATCTCAGTGTACAGGTAATGCCAGTCTCCACTGACAGTTTATACAACCCACTGGACACATAGTAGGAAATGTCGAGTCAAGGCTACTTCTAAGGAGAGTTCATCCAGAATCCAAAAGAGAAGTGATGAAGCGGCTCAGTAAGACTGTTGACAATTGGTGTTTGCCCTCCTCCACTCCCTCCCCACCCTCTCTAGCTCCTTCCGATCTGGAATCTGTCCCGCGAATTCCAATTTCCTTGACTCCTCCAACTCTCAGCTCTATTTCCTTTACTTAGAGCAACCAAATCAGATCTTTTTTTTTTTTTTTTTTTTTTTTTGGTTTTTCGAGACAGGGTTTCTCTGTGTAGCCTTGGCCATCCTGGACTCACTTTGTAGACCAGGCTGGCCTCGAACTCACAGCGATCCGCCTGCCTCTGCCTCCCGAGTGCTGGGATTAAAGGCGTGAGCCACCACCGCCCGGCTCCAAATCAGATCTTAATGTCCCTTCCCTCTTCTCTTGTCTGTAAACCACTTTCAATTATACACTCACTCCCTTGTCTTTTTGTTGTTGTTTTTTTTTTCCAGTGGAGGGCAATAGTTCTTATAATTCCTATTGGCTATTGTCTGAGAATTATTGTTTCATAAAATGTTAAGTTTTTACATTTATTTATTGGGTACCTTTGCATTGATGCGTATGCATACATGCACATGCATGCTATGGCACACAGGTCAGAGAGGAAAACTTCCGGTTATCCCTCATGGGTCCTGGGGATCAAACTCAGGCTGTCCAGCTTGGCAGCAAAAGAGTTAAGCTACCGAGTCGTCTGGTTAGACACCATTTCACACATTTTTAGCATGTTTTCTAATAGTGTAAGGTGAAAAAAAAATTTACCAGGTCTTTGTTAGTCATTATAACCAAAATCAAAATCTGCTATTGTTTTTTCACAAATAAATCTAAATCACTGGCATGCTATTCAATGAGGACATGCATAATACAGAGAGTGATGTGATACAATCTCTTTTTTCAATGGGGATTCAATGCAACATGGCCCTTGTGAGTCATCATAGGCCTGGGAGCACTTGCTAGCAGCAAAGCAAAGCAGTTACTCTTACCCGGAAGCACTCCTCTCTGCTATCTTTATGTTGCAAGCTGAGTGTGCCCAGATATATTTTTGTTATGCCACTGAACACTTTCAACAGATTCTTCTTGTTTGTTTGTTTGTTTTGTTTTTTGAGACAGGGTTTCTCTGTGTATCCTTGGCCATCCTGGACTCACTTTGTAGACCAGGCTGGCCTCGAACTCACAGCAATCCACCTGCCTCTGCCTCACGAGTGCTGGGATTAAAGGCACGTGCCACCGCACCCTGCTCAACAGAATCTTTATGAACTTCAGCTAAGTATAGCCAGCATGTGTCTTCCAATATTCTTTCTCAAGCTATGGGCCTAAGCAGAACATGGTTAATAATACACATTTGAATCAGAATGTGCCTTTGCATATGTCCACACTCGAAGCAATTTCTGGAATAACATTACCATGCTTCTTTGTAAAGGTACTAGTTTTGAAATAGCTCAGTACTCTTCTTGCCTGCTGCCATAGCAACTCTTTCTCTCATTTTTCATCATCTGGTTGTGCTTTTCTGCTTTGTCCTTACCAAGAGAAGGACGAGAAGGACTACTCACCGTGTGCGGTGACATAGTCACCTACCAGCACATCCTGTGCTCAGCATCCCCAAAGACACCGTCACTCTAATATACTGCCATAGGCAACTGTTCCCGATAACGTGCCATGATGATTTTCCCGCAAGCTCTGTAGAATCACCCTAAACACATTACAGAGCTCAGAACCTGACTGTGTTCTCCATGGGGTACGAAGAAGGCCGATTTTGAAGATGGAAAAGCCGGTTGACTGCAAAAGAGTAAGGATAAAGGGCAGAAAACAAATAAATAGTGTTGTTGCTAGGACCGTAAAATCCACCAAAATGACTGCCTTTGACTTCCTAAATAAGTAGGTAAAATACACGTTTAAAGTGGAATAATTATGTGGTAGGTGTGCACCAGAGGCGGAAAAAAACCTAAATCCTGTCTCAGATACATGTCTGTGCCAGGCAAATGTGGGAGACAGCAACAAAAACAGTGTAGCTTGCAACCTGTGTGTCCTGTAGCCAGGCCAAAGGTTGACGAGTGCTGGAGTGTGCTCTCATCCGTGTCATCTTCACATTTACCAAAGCATCCACCTCCCTCTTCTGTCTAGTTTTCACTTTTTTGCAATAAAATAATAAGTTACTGAAGAATATATAGGGTAATTGCTATGAGTAAGTGTTAAGCAAATTGACAGCAGAAGACATTTTTATCTTTGTGCCCTGCCTTGACCCTCAAAGGTTTTACAATTTAAGTAAATACAGTTTTGTAGAGTGTTTTTTTCATGACAGCAGAACACTTTAAAGGTCAGTGTTGTGGACTGAGATTTTCCCTTTATTATTGTAAATATAGAATATAATATATTTTGAATGCTTCAGAGTTTTCTTAAATGCAAATGTTTTTTGTCAAGAAATAATTCTTTGTGGTTCTTTGATTCTTCCGGGCTTTATTTCATGATTATGAATATTTAACCTCCGAGTTTATTCCCTTGCTTTCTAAGAACTATTATTAGATGAGCAAGAAGCCTATGAGCCTAATAATAGTTCATTCTGTGAAACAGGAAGCAAAATTTTGCCAAGACTAAACAAGCCCAAACACCAAAGGTTCAAGGTCAGGTTGAAATAGAAACCACAAATTTTGATTGGATCTAAACTTGGCAGGGTAAACCTCACATGAACTGTTTCTAGTATTGAACAAAGGAGATAGACATTCACAGTTGAACAAAGAGGAGAAGGGAGACAAGTTTGAACTAGCAGAATGCTCAGGAAAGGATTAAAAGCTCAGGTCTGTTTCAGTGGATATGACCCGGATGCCCGGTTCTCATGTCCTATTATGACACACCTGGCGAAGGTTGGCAGAAGGTTGAATGCTTTCAGAGAAGTCAGCTAAGCTGTCTGAGGCGACTGAGCAGCACAAATACAGAAATATGCCAATGCACGCTAACTCACAGAAGGAATGTTCAAAACTGGAAAGTGAACTTTGAAACACCATTTACTTAACTTATGCCACGCTGTTGATCTGGCCAAAATTTAAGGAAAGGGAAGGAGTATATGCAAAATGTTTCCAAGTCACTTACACACACACACACACACACACACACACACACACACACACACACACACACACACACCATATATATATTTCAAATCTACATTTGACACTGGAAATTGACTTCACGGTGTCAGTGAATGTCACAGAGCTCCTGGCTGGATTTGCTAGGTAGGCACTCAGTGCAGAGTCTACAACATTTCCCAAACCTTTTATTTCAAGGCTTTGAAGTACAATGCAGAATATGTGTTAAAAAACCTAAACACTGTGCGTTGTTATTTGAAAAACCCACTCAACTATCATATGGGCCAAGACACAAGGTCCTGTCAGTAATGTGTAACCCCTGCCCAGGGTAATTACAAAGCCTACTTTCCAAACTTAATGTTCCAGATAAGTGGATAAACCGGCTTTATTTAAACAGTTCTGACAAATTAATCTTTTGGAAGCAAGACTGATATTCCCATCTAGGGAGCCATTCCCAGGCAGGAGTGTAATCTTCTCCAACAGAGGCTTAGTTTTCTCTATTGGTACGTTGCTTTAGCATGATGCTACACTGCTGAGCTCTCAGATCCACCCACTGAGGAACCCATTGCCTCTCTGTAGTATGAAAAGGCAGGGACTGTCAGGCTAATACCATAAAGTCTACAGACAAAATCTGTGTAGTAGTGGACCTGGCATCCAGTGTCAACAAAAAAAAAAAAAAAAAAAAAAAAAAAAAAAAAAGAGTCTGTTTTCCTCTGTGTTGTTTCTTTCTACTGGTGTGATACCATTGGTTAGGATAATATCATAGCAGAAAACCTTTGTCACATAGCTTAGCATCTCTTTTCAGCTTTCTCAGGAATGAATGAATGAATGAAATTCAACTTATGTCTTCCACTTATAGATTCTGGTCAGCTTCTAAACGCAGCCCCTCTCTTAGGCATGCAGCCTTGCCTCTCTCTTCTCCCAGGACCAGCAGTGGCCTTGTCCCATAACACAGTTCTCTCTGAGCCCCAGTTATATAGACGTCATCTGACATCATTGTCTGGTGCATGGTCCTCATTATCTGTTGGCTTCTTTTTCCAACTATACAATATTGTCTGAATCTACATAAGTTTCTTCCTACATCCTCAGGCACCGGCTTTGTGCTTGGAGCCTTACATGAACACAATAAGATTTGATTGGGAGTTTTGATGGTTTTAGTCTTATTGGGCTGGTTTGATTTGTTGATTCTGGAATCGAACTTGTACCCTTAGTCATACTTTGTGAGCCCTATAATTAAGTTGTAGTCACAAAAACTTTTAGCCTAAATAGGATAATTGAGGTGGCAGAGTGGCTAATACTGGTTCCCAGGGACATTAAATAGTTAGTTATCAGTGCCTTCATCAAGAACACGAGGCTGGAATGATCCTAAACATTGCTTTCAGCTCTCGACTTCAGCTCTGCTTCAGACTGTCTTAGACCGTGAATTCTCCTGAAGCAATTGTATCCCATTTTCTCATGAAAATAAAGATGTTCATTGTTTTCCCTGCTATTAAATATCATGAGTTTAAAATACCATTTTTTTTTTAAGTAAATGATTTCTATTTGCTTTTCCACCACTTACCAAATTGCTTCTTACTGATGGCAATTCTGCAATTACAAAGCCAATCTAAGAGGTGAAACGCCACCTGGTGGGCACGTCCTCACACAGGTCCCAGCCCTGCAAGAACAAGAGAGCTTTGTTCTCTGGCCAAGAGTCGCACTGTAGTTTCTTATTCCCATACTCACATCTCAACTATGTAACTGACTTTGCTTTTCTATGAACCAAACAAAAATGTTACTTGTTAAAAGAAAATATATTGATGTGGACTGTGCCTACTTGATTTTTATCTACTTGTTTCACATTTACAATGTGCTAGGCACTTTGAGGGGGAAAAAGATAAGTCCCGGCGAAGTAAGACTGGGTGTTTTCAGTCTCTTATCAATTGGGTTTGAAAACAATCCTTGAGCATTCAGAGACGCCTTGGCTAGACAGACAGACAAGGGATGGAAGGGTTCACACGTCATAGAGGAGAATGTACAATGGCTTCCAACCTTTCCTCTAGTTCCTAGCCCTGGCTCCTTGGTTAACAACTTGCCTTGTTTTAAAGGGAAACCATTTAGAGGCTAATCTGGGGGCTCTGGATTAGCAGCTATTTTCGTGTGAAGAGGAATCCTTGTCTGGACAATGTTTTCTCTGAGTTTAAGGAAATCTGAATGACCTCCACTTAAAAGGAAGCGAAGGGCACGATTATGGTGGGTTTTCTTTCTCCACCTCAGAGAAAAATATCCATCTATGATGTCCACTAAGGTTCAAAGAAGCTTAGGAGAAGGTGGTCACGGTTAATTAAGGAAACATCAAGAGGATTGCTACCAGCTTCCAGCCCTGCTTATGATGCCTCAAGGTACTTTATTTAATTTTCACAGCAGAAACTCATTCCTTTAACCGAAGCTAATGATTCTTTCCAGCATCCCCAGGTCAGCCAGCTATTCATATTGTAATTGCATCACTGTCGGTCTGTATTTCGCCCTCTTCACAAACACATTTTCCCCCTTTTCATTAGTTTTTCTCTGCCCTAATTACCGCCAGTCAGCTTAGGACATTATGATATTTCAATTTCTGTTTCCCGTGTTCACCAACCTAGTGCCAAATGTACTTGCTTCTTTGCAGGTTTTCATTTATTTATTTTTTTTATTTTTCAGACACTTCTTGGGATGTCTAAAGAACGTTGAAATCTCTCTGAACATTTAAAATACTTTTTTTTTTCATTGGGATAATGACTCAAGTAGACATTGCCTCTCTCCTTTCCTTCCTCTCCTCTTCCTTCTGTCTCATAGCTGGGGTGTCAGTACAATCACATTGAGGTCTATAAACACTGGCATTTCCATACAGCCTCTATCTTAACTGAGGCCGTCCATAAAAATGCCCAGCCAATATACTTGTCCTTCTCAACTTGAAAAGGTTTAATAAGCTGGCCCTTCATACATGCAACTTTTAAAGGGGGGGGGGGGAGTTGTTGGCCAGATCAAATAATACAAAGGAAAACTCAGGGGGAAATATGGAGAAATTTCAACCTTAGTCACACTTCCCCAGTCTCTCTTCCCAAGGTAAATTACATTGTCATGCAAAACTATCTTGATTCCTTATGAAAATCCCTATGGAGGCCATTGAAAGATGCTAATTGTAACATCATTTGTATCAATAAACAAGCATGGAATTAATATCTACCAGTAAGTACTAATGTATCTTAGGTCTTGAGTACAAAATAGGAATAAAGATAAGGCACGGTTTTACAGTCTAAGAATTATTCCTATTACTGGAATTGCAGGACAAATTTCAAATCAAATTCTTACCAAGGCTCTAATGCCAGCTGTTTATAGAACGGATCATAAACAGCATGTGATGTTGTAACTGTTCAGTGGGGTTCTAAGGCGCATAAACAGTGAGACGGCACAGTAGGTCGAAGAGTGGCTTGACTAAAACTATATACACACATTCACCACCAGAACTTTTCATCTGACCTTGTTTGGGGGCAGGGGAAGCTCTCCCGAATATAACTTAGGAGCTTAAGATGAGGTCATTCGAAGTCACTTGGGCAGGCACTGGGTTCTAGGAAAGACATAGAGAAGGCACAGGGGCAGAGGAGAAAAGCCTGTAAGTGTAGAAGCACATGTTCGAATTATGCAGACACCACCCATGTAATTCTTGTACTCATCTGAAAATAGAAGTATTTCCCTTGATCCTCCCTTCTCTTGAGCAGTGAATGAATGGCAGGTGGCCCTATGAACGCCTTGATTTCAGGACGATAGGCAACAGCTGTGAGAGAATCCATTTTCTGTTGCTTTAAGCCACCACGTTTGTAGTACTTTACTGTAGCAGATATACAATTCTACTGCACACACTGCTAGTCCATGCTGACTACTGAACCAAACTATGATGGACCAAGGATGTTATGACAATAGGGTTCATTTATCACACTTCCAGGGGCTGCGAGAGCGAGATCCTGGTGACAGTCATCCTGGTGTGTGCTCAGGGTCCTCTCTGCCTACACGGTGGCACCTTGCTGCAGTGTCCTTAAAAAGCATGGGTGCTCTGTCCTCACACGGTGGAAGGACTACTAGAAGGGGAAAATGGGACCACTGGTTCTCTCTCACATTTTTATCAGGCCATTAATCACATTATTGAGGGCAGAGCCCAGATGTCCTAATCAACTCCAAAATGTCCTGTGTTGCTTAACACCATTGCTTCCCCCATTGACTTCTGCTGTTGCTTCACTCATTGCCTTCCACTATTGTCTACCTTATGCCAATGCCTTCCCCTTGGCTTCTAACATTGTTACCTTACCCCATTGCCTTCCCGATTGCTTTCCCCACTGTCTTCACCCTGCCCTGCCCCATTGCTTTCCAGCATCTCTTGTCTTCCTCCATTGCTTTCCACCTTTGCCTGCCTTCCACTATTATTTTCCACCTTTGCCTGCCTTCTCCCATTGTTTCCTTCCACCATTGCCTTGGCAGTTATATTCCTACACATGGATTTTGAAAACACACTGATACCCCAGTGCCTGGCAAACAAATAAAAACACTTTCAGGAGTCTGGGTTTACTCTCAACAATTCCTTCTTTACCTCAACAGTAATGAATTAGTAAATAGAAAGCCAGACAGACAGAAAAAAAAAAATAACCTTCGTAGTATTTATGCAGGCTATGCCGACATCTTTGAAGAGATTTGAAGATGAGAGTGTTTAGGTGATATATCAAGTGCATTTGCTAACACAGTTATACCTTTCTTTAATGACAATTCTAGGTAACACAGACATTAGAGCATCTGTTATGTTCAATCCACTGTCTGGCCAACTTTTTGAGGTTCATCTACTTGAGATTTTTTTCTTGTTTTGTTTTTCACATATGTAGCACAGTTGAGTAAACAACATCAGAAATCTTTAAAATATTCCAACATATCCTCTTGAGTACTTTGATCTCCTGCAGTTTTCTTTCATTATGTTGGAATCGTTAAAGCTGAGCTTGCACTGGAAGACTAAAGGGAGCCATACATTTTTGAATCTTGACTCTGAACGTAGATAATCAAAAGCATTTGTATCTTACTCCTAAGACTGGCTCTTCATCAAATGGCAATTATTTGTAATCATTGCTTTTCCTTACTAGTCATCTTAGGGGAAAACATTAGACTTAAGTATGAGGTGAGTTTAATGTTAAAGGAATACCCAGAACACAGTAGGCACTCAGCAAATTTATTAATGAAATGTATTTAAATTTTAATTTTATATAATTCTTTGCTTATGATGTGTACAATTCAAATGAAATTGAGGCTATCCATAGAAAAGTCAAAGATAATTGTATGATAAAGGCCCACATGATTCCCCTGTACAAAGAAAATGACTACAACTCCATGGGGGTAGTGAAATAACAAAACTAGCCTGGAATTCAGCAAGAGAGGGACTGGGCTTCTCTAGAGGCTGATGGCCTATATTAGCAGAGCAATCGCTACTCAGCAGTCACCATTGTTGTCTTACAGAAATATGAAGGCAATGCTGCTATATGTCTTATATGTCAAGAAACCCAGAACACCTGACATTTTAAAGGTTTGCAATGACAAGGTGTGTGTGTGTGTGTGTGTGTGTGTGTGTGTGTGTGTGTGTGTGTGTGTGTGTGTGTAGGGGTGAATTGTTTGTGCAGTGATGATCAAATCAAACACATCTGCTGCCAGAGAGGTCCAGTTCCCAGAAGTCTGGATTTAGATGTCTTAGCATCTTGAATTTGCCTCTCATTTCTTTCTCATTCACCTTGGTTTCTCTCCCTCTTTAGAAAGCAGCACCTACCGTAGATGGATTTCAGAGAGGAGGCTGGGAGACTCCTTATCCAGTTCTGAATTGTACAGCAAGGCTTCCCCCAAATAAGCCAGAACACAGGCTGGAAACAAGTGCACCTGAGCACAGAGAGCCACACACCACGAATCTTCCGCAGAAGGTTTTTGAGCGAAGCATCTTCCATGGTTTTCCAGTGAGCATCTAAGCTTCTGAAAGTAAGTTATATTTTATAACTCATAAAGTATTTAGCTCTAGCTACTAAGTTTAGCACTTGTTACTTACCAGCCTTATCCTTTAGCACACATACCAAAATGTAACATAAAACCGTGAGCCTTTTTGAATTTGACATTTTAAAATAAAGGGCACTACAAACTTTTGTCCTGGGTGTATTTTAAATTTTCCCATCAGTGGTCCTGTCTTTCAATTTGAGATGCTACCGTGCTTGACTGTAGACTGTATTTTGTCTTTGGTTCTTTGCCATAACTAAGAGCTCTTTGCTATATCCTTATGTCAATGGCTCGTACCTCCAACAATGTAATGAGCAGGTGTTTAATTCTACTTAACAAACACTGATTTATCCTGAATGTTCTTCATCTGAAATTTTTGAGAGCAGTAGAGTTTCAGAATTTAGATTTACTTTTTTGGATTTGGGGATGTTTTCATATAGTTAATGAAATATACTAGACATGAAACCCAAGACTAGGCAAGAAATCAATTTATATTTCATATATACCTTAGACACATGGTTTAAAGGAAATAGTATATGATACTTTTACTGCCTATGATTTTTTTACTTGTGTGAGATTAACCATGGGACTTTCTACTTGTAGAGATATGTTTCATGTTTCAAAAAAATTCAGACGTTAAAGTCTGTGGCTCAAGATGCTTGGCTTCAAGTCCTGGTAAAGGATGGCATAAAAACAAATACATGAAAATAGATGAAACTCTGCAGAAATCAGATTGGGGGATCATATGAGTAAGTTGGAATTGTCTGTGTTCATTCTCAGTACCATGACACAGAGACAGACACAGAGACAGACAGACACATATACACAGACACACATACACACACAGAGAGAGAGAGAGAGGGAGAGAGAGAGGGAGGGAAGGAGGGAGGGAGGGAGGGAGGGAGGAAGGGAAGACCATGTGATCTCCCACAGCTTCCTGAAAGGGATAAGCAGGGGTTCCCACTAAAGTTTCAAGGAATGGCCTGACTTTTGGTCCTGAGCCATGGACAGCTACATTTGCTTGCAGTGATTCTGTGAGGCCAAGAGATGCCCTCTCAACAGATGGAGCACCCACTGGCATAAGAGAAGATGAAAAACATAGTGTGGTATGTGTTAGTCACCCACAGAGTACCCGAGGCAAGAGGGTCTTTACAAACCTATTTAATGAAAGAGTTCCTTAGTGAACCTCATCAGAGAAGTGGATGGAATAAAATAAAACATTGCTTCTAAATATCCCTTGTGCTCTACCAAGTTATTGAAACTGAACTGATAATTTTCATGATTAAATTCTTATTTTTGAATGTGTCCAGTACTAAGCAACTTTTTTGCCATGGTTGTCTCTGGTACCAGCAGAAGTGATGTAAAATTACTAGCTAGCCTTGGGGATATGATTTTTTTGTTTTTGCTTCTCCTTTTTCCAAGTTAACAGTTGAAAAAATTACAGTTTATTTATTTCTAGTCCATTATATACAAATGAATATTTAATATTAACAATGGACTGGCAATTTGGTGTTCATTGCAAAATTTAATATATTTGCTAGCATCACATGTGGTTGCTATTCCAATAAATGATTATGTGCTTATTGGTTTAACTGATAAACTGAACTGCTCATAACACAAAAATGAGGGCACAGAGGACATACATGTGACTGAAATGGAATGTAAGGGCCTACATCTACTGTCTGAAAAAATTGGACAAAATGTTTTGGAAACAGAAAGTTTTTTTAGTTGCTTTTGAATTTTTGAGTTTGTTTGTTTGTCTGCTTGCTTGCTTTGCTTTTTAAGATAGAAATACCCCTTCTATATAACAGAGATGTTTTCATCTCAGGAGAGTGGAAACATAGTCCCATAAGAAAACTGTGACTGGATGCCCGTAGCATCTTTATTTGCAGTTGACAAATGACTGGAAACAATGCAAGGGAGCACCAGTAGTGGCTGGATAAACACACTGTGACATAATCTGCACCATGGAATACTAGCCATCAAAACAATCACTAAATAAGAGAAAGTGAATATCCTTTTGATACAGCAACATAGGTAACCAAAGAAAGAAAGAAAAAGAGAAAGACAGACAGAAAGACAGAAATGAGAAAGAAAGAAAGAGAAAGAAAAGAAGGAAGGAAGAGATAAAAGAATAAACAAAGAGGCAGCAGCAGCTCCACAAAGCAGAGTAAGTATAGATTCATTGACAAAATTCTAGAAAATCTGCACTAGTTTGTAGACCCAGTAGCCACTGCAGGTAGGGGGCAGGGGTGGTGAAACAGCAGCCTAAAACAAGAGGATGCAGTGTGTCTTCTGAAGAGAGTAAGTTCATGGTTATTGTGTTGATGGTAATACAAGTATATGCACACATAAAATGTTTCCTAAAATTTATATATTATGCTTATTATAAATTTTATTATTTTAAATATCTTTTGCATTTATGTGTGTGTGTGTGTGTGTGTGTGTGTGTGTGTGTGTGTGATGTATAGAAGTCAGAAGACCACTTTCTGGAATTTGTAGATTTCAGGATTCAGACTCCATAGAGTTTGGTGAAAGTTTCCTTTGCCCTTGGATCAAACTGTACGTGACTCTAGTGCCTAATCAGATGATGATCTATGTTCTACAGTATAAATGTCTTATGATGAAGCCAAGAAGAGATAGTTCCCCTAGATTTAAAATATGAAAACAAGTTCTTAGGATGAGTCTGATAGCGGATTACTCATGAGAGTTGCTGCTAGGTAGTGGGCCTTGGACCAGACATTTTGTCCTTAAATCAGAAGAATGCTCTGTGGTATATAACATGGCAGCCTCTGCCTCACAGGCTGGTAGATCCAAGGCTTCTTTTATGGGGAAGGTGAATCAAGCGACTACTATGCTCACCTAGCAAGTTGACAAAGCCAGACTTTAAGCCCACATGGCTCATGGAAGAAATCCAGATTTTTAAATGTCAAAATAAGAAAGTGAAATAAGTTCTCTGATGACTTCATCTTCTTTTAAAGAGGGGAAATATCTCTGACAGGAAAACCTAGGTGTGTTTTTTTTTCTTATCACTCACTTGGTGGTGACATCTTCTAAAGACCTGACCATCAAATGTTGGTCCAGAAGTTCAGTATACAAGGAGCAAAGCCTTCCTACAACCACTCAACCAACAACGCGGAGCCAGGGCACTTGCTTTTCGAGTTCCACATAATCTGTAGGCTGTAGCCTACAGGGGTGAGGCAGCAATGGATGCACTTTCTTGTAACAGACAGTAGTGGGAAGGCTGGAGGGCGTCAGGAAGTGGGCCTAGGGTCCTTTGAACAAAACATCATCGAATAATTTAATTTATTCCAGGCATGGAAATTTGAAGTTCGTTCTTTCTCTAGCTGGGTAATGATGTGAACCAGAGGAAAGTTCACAGACTAGAAAAAGAATGTCTCCAAAGGCAGCAGATAGGGCCAAAGAAACAGCATATCCTCTAGCATAGAAGTCACCCCAACTTTTAGGTTAACTTGTTATTTTAAAAAAGAGAAGAAAAAGAAGAAGAAGAAGAAGAAGAAGAAGAAGAAGAAGAAGAAGAAGAAGAAGAAGAAGAAGAAGAAGAAGAAGAAGAAAAATCACTATATATTTGAGTTGTAAATTTCTGGAATGTGAAAATTATTCATTAGGATAATATCATTTTCTTTTGTGGCCTCGGGTAACAAAAACAGATGCCCTTGAAGTTGTATTGTGTAATCCAGGATCCTATGGCCTTGGCATCTCTGAGTGCCATACTGATCAGAGGGCGTGCTGTGAGTGTGGACTGGACTTTCAGTGGTAAGAAAGTTTTACAGGCTGAAAGAGCCACCCTGAAGTTCCTTTCCTAGAGAGCGGAGGCTCAGCAACGCGCTTTGTGAGGTGTCTGCGTGTGGGAACATGCCTCAGAACTACTTTTCCAGCTAACCCTACTTGAAATACCGAGCTGTGAACACCGATTCTCCTGAAGCCATATTCTTACCGAGTCACTGCCTCAAAGAGGATTTAAGCCTCTAATATTTATCTCTATTTTTACAGATTTCTTAGCTATCCTCATAACGGGCCCCTGCTTTTACTTTTATAGATTATTGACCCGATTTATAAAGGTTGCGTTCACTTTGGAGAAATTCCCACAGACTGCTTTTTTTTTTTTGGCTTTGGCCTTAGAAGCCAGAGTTTCCTGAAGATTTTGAAGTTGCCCCTGTATTTATTATGACTACCTCTGACACTGATAAGAGTCTGAGAACATGGGCAAAGTTCTGACACAAAATCCTACTGTGCTTACTTCAAGAACATTTCTATCTGTGGGGACTGATACCAAGGCTGGAGCTTTCGGGATGTATTCCTTTGAAGCCTAATGGGGAGAGGTTGGGGGTGGGGTGGGGTGGAAAGCAGCACTGGACTGAATAAGAGCAACGGAACAAGACAGCAGGCTTTAAAAAAAAAAACATTCACACATATAACTGAATGGCATAGGAGCCAAGTTATCAAAATCAAAATAAAATATTCCCAGAAGAGTGTTTATCAGAGTGTCCTGGATGAAAGGATTTACAGGGCACTCAAGCCGGCTGAGGCCACTTGAATGTGATAAGTAGTTAGGCCACCAACTGCCCTTTTTCCTTTTTTAAAGTGGGATAGAGCAGAGCTGTCTGTTCCGTTCTACTTCAGCCAGGAGAAGAAAAGCTGAGTACGTGACATCCTATCAAAACAGTTTTCGTGTACTCTGAACACTTCCTTGTGACCCTTTCCTTGCAAAAGATGGGCTTTGATCCAGAGGGCACCCCTCTCCTGAGGATGGAGTAATGTCTGCTGATTCTCTGCTGTTATTTCTTTTCACAACATAGATGAACGTGCTTGCTATAATTTCACTTCTGCTCTCCCCACTCCTAACCACTTCCTCTTCATGCCTCTTCAAACGTGGAAAGCCATACAGACATGAAAGACAGATAAAGTGGCAGTGCGGGCCAGTCTAATCTCAGATGATGGAGGCAACTTCTTTCCTCTCTAAATTTCAATTAATCGCCCACTGCCGTTTCAATATCATCATGAAGATTATGCTTGGTTCAGCGATCCAGAGCTATTAGTCATATGTTTTTACTGTTATTGCTTTTGTTGCTATCATAATTATGTTTGCAAAGTGAATGAGATTTAGAGCTCATTTGAGATGGTGGCATCTTTTGTAACTTTTTGGATAAACATGACCCTGGAAACCAAATATTTTGGTTTTGACAAGGAGGAGATAATCTGATGAGTGGATAGAATCAGAGGCTTGAATTCAGTGTCAGCCTTGGGTGTTTAACCAGTTAGAACAGCCTTTAAAAGCCCTAATGTCACTTTCCCTACTCAATTACACAAAACTAGTACTGGCAACACAACGTTTCAGCGTTTTAGGTCATAGTAGTTGTCCAATCACTATTTCACTGTGGTTAACAGTTATTCCCCCATGCTAACCCCTAGCATGTCCAGGGGCCTCTAGCCAAGCACAGTCTTCCAGTTGCTCTGCCCGTTCCTGGAAGTAGAGGATCTCAGCTTACACTCAGCAATTCATAGCTACTTCAAGGATATTAAATAGTTGACGCCACCAGTAATCCAACATGTGGTATGGTAACAGAAAGTTTTTCCTCTGGTAATGTAGTCATTATTCATGAGGAGGGAAATAGAATGCGTTAAAAAAAAATCTTGCTTTTAAGATCATTACGGTTTCACAAGTGGAAAATAATTTGACTTTTTTCAAAGTAGGAGAAAATGTTTTCAGGTAAACTACGAATCTAGAGTATTTATAGGAAAGTATTTCTAAGGGTTGGTGGAGCCTAAAACCCAATGTTGCAGTTGCTAATATTTAAACTCCCGCACTTTAGACAGCAATGTGATATGATGTTGACTGAATATGTCTACCAATTAAAGCACATTTTTGTTGAAAATAAAATTAGAGCATTCAAAATGAATGGATATCCAAATATCAAATATTTAAAGTCTTCACATTTTTTTGGTAAAAATTGGACTCCCCCCCCAACAGTAGAATTACAAGGTAACCTATTTCTATCCTCAAACCACACATTTAGTTCACAAGTCAAGTAATTACAATTACAAACTAATCTTGGTAAGTGTGATCACAGTCCTGCCACACGCATGCACAATATGAACGTTCAGTTTCCATCGTGATGCACTCAGGTAACAGACCTCTCTGTACAGCTCTCGCAACAGCCCTCTTACACAGCTTTTGTCTTGGCCTCTGAGAAGGCTGAAAAAACGTTCACCATGAAGATTGTTTTCACTTTTGTGTTTGTTTACTGTTTCTTTCGTTTCTGATAAATACGAATGTTACCGTTTTTTGTTTGTTTGTTTGTTTGCTTGTTTTTTTCTTTTCTTTAAGAATATTGAGCCAGGCCGGTGGTGGTGCACGCCGTTAATCCCAGCACTTGGGAGGCAGAGGCAGGCGGATCTCTGTGAGTTCGAGGCCATCCTGGTCTACAGAGAGAGTTCCAGGACAGCTAGAGCTGTTACACAGAGAAACCCTATCTCGAATGCCGCCCACCCCGCCCCCAAAAACGAACCAACCAAACAAAGAAAGAATATTGAGATATTATCATACCTAATTTTATATTGAAATACGCATATTTTAACCCTTTGAGACGAAGCAAGCATTCCCTAAGTGTGCACACTAACCCTCTGAGGTGTTGTGTCCTGAGAAATAAGCAGAGTATGTGATGGCTCAGCCCATTCATTAGAGTCTATGTTCAACCACTGCAACACAAAGTGATTCACCCCTCGCGAATCTATTTCTCTCCTGGGGTATGACTGAAGTAAGTGCATGTGAAGAGAATAAATTGACACGGTTGACTCACAGGATCAGGGACCCTGGATTCCTCTCTTTCCTTATCTTGCCATCCCTAAGGTGTCTTCAGAAAGGAGGCTCAAGCCACATCTCTATATCACAGGTAGCAGAATGGATGAAGGAGGAGGAGGCCATGTTGCCATCCTTCCAGAACATAGTTGCTTCCGTCACTTCTGCCGCGTTGGTCGCACTTTAGTCTTATTGCCCTGCCTGATTCTAAGAACCCTGGAGAATGTTTTTCTAGGAACTGTGATCCCACTGTGGTCTACAAGGAGGAATGGCCTATTTGGAAAGGAACAACTAGCCATCTCTGCTAATGTTAGAAGAGCCTCTTCTGCATGGAGAGATGTTCCTCACCTTATATGGGGTTGTGTTGTGGCGGACTCATGGCAAGTCAAAGGTATTTAAAGAAGAAAGTGAGCTGAACACACCCAGCCCCTTGAACACTTTAGTCTAGCCACATTACCACATTGAGCGTACTCATTTGAAAGCTAAAAGACAGAATCTTGCACCTGCCTAGCCTTACTGACACCAAGAGGAGAGTTAGTTTCTGTCTGAGCAGTTTCTCATTTCGAGCTGTTTTGCACAAGCCATCCTTGTGGCTGTGGAAAACTGTAGCAGAAACTATAGCAGATATTCGATGTTACTCACTTGTTGGATACACTCGTTGTTGGTTAGCAAGTGTAACACATATAAGAACGACTCCTGGGGGTACAGAGAGCTCTTAGTGCATAAAGTCCTTGCTGAAGAAGTGTCAGAACCGAACTGGGATTTGGATCCCTAACATTTAGTAAATGTCAGGCCACTGTGGTGGAATACATATAGTCCCAACACTGAGCAAATAGTCAGGGGATTCCTGGGGCACATAGCCAGACTAATTGAATTGGCCAACTTGCCTTCAAGTGGGAGACCTTGCCTCAAAACATAAAGTGGGGAGTGATGGGAGAAGACAGACATCAACCTCTGATTTTCCTATGTTCAAGCATGCCTATGCATGCAAGTACACACACACACACACACACACACACACACACACACACACACATACACACATACACTCACACACACATACACCATGCTACCATATATGGACATACATACATTCAACCACACATGCACATACATACATGCAAATACATACACACACCCCACAACACATGCACATGTGTATGTTAAATATGTAGTATAGTTTATTCACAGAAATTCAAATTTACTAGGCCTGGAAAAGAGTTTGATGCCTACAATTTTAACAGGTATCCCAGGTAATTTTTCAAAAGTATACACTCAGTTTTCTGGTAATACCATTAAGTAATATAATTCATATATTGTATAATTCATACAGTTGATCATTTAAATTATACAATAAATGAGATTTAATATATTCACAGAGCAAAGCATCCATAGCTGCTGATACACTGCAGAATTTGTTCATTACCACAAAATGAAGCCTCATGCTCATTAGTAATCACTATGTCCTTTCCTTTGCTCCCCAGCCTGAGCCAGCCACTTTGTGTCTGTACTGACATTCCAATTGTCATATAAATGGAACCATTCAAGACATGTTCCTTTGTAACTGATTTCTTTCCTCTTGTGTGTTGTCAGGGTCCATCCATGATATTGAATGTACCAGCACTTCATTCCCTTTTAACACTAAGTAATATTCTATTGCCTGGACATATCACATCTTATGTATCCATTCATCAACTGATGGGCTTTGATTTGTTTCCAGTTGTTATAAACTTTCATAATCAAGTTTTTATGTTTTCATTTATGTTGGGTTGAATAGTGCCCCCTCCATGTAATTTTTGAAGGTGGCTACAACATTTGCACTCCAATTAGCAGCAAGGAAGCCTTCTCACTCCATGTTCTCACCTATACTTGCAATTATCTGACTTTTGGTTTCACTATCCTCGTAAGCGCAGAGTAGTACTTTACTGTGGTTTGAATTGTGCTCCATGATTAATAACAACACTGGGAATGTTTTTATTAATTTCAAAGTAAGTGACAAATACACACACACACACACACACACACACACACACACACACACACACTTTCAGGAAATATTCATTCAATATACCCCTTTAAAATCAGGATTATTTGACTTTGAATGTTAGGTTGTAGAGGTTTTTTTTTAATTCTAAGTTTCTTATTATGTATATTTATATTATTTGCAAAGTTTTCTTACTTTCTTTAGAAATCATTGGAATGTCTTAAAGCTTCTGTTTGAAGCACAAGAGACAGATTGAAGAAAGAGAAAAAAGAGAGGGGAGGGAGAGAGGGAGAGAAGGAAGGTGGGTTGGTTGGTTGTGGCTTCTGCTTTCCTGTTTTTCATATGATACTTCTGTTGGCTCCAATTCCTTAACGATTCTACTTTGCTAGGGATTTATTAAAGGCATGTACTTCCCTTACAACCTGACTACCCTAAATAGGAGGGAAATGAGATTAAGGAGAACAAGAATGAAAGCTTCTGGGTATCAGTTCCGGCGAGCAATTCCCCTAGTGTAATTCTCAAGAGTCTAGCAGATCATTTATCTGACAGAAGAAGCTGCACCATCCAGTGGACCGAACCTGGAGGTCTCCACTGAGCTCATTGCTGCTGCCAAATCTTCCAACTCCCTGTGCCATGGGCTGGAACCTCTGATTTCTATCTCCAGTTCCCCAGTGTCCTCCTCCTCCTCCTCCTCCTCCTCCTCCTCCTCCTTTTTCTCCTCCTCCTCCTCCTCCTCCTCCTCCTCCTCCTCCTCCTTCTTCTTCTTCTTCTTCTTCTTCTTCTTTTCTCTCTCTCTCTCTCTCTCTCTCTCTCTCTCTCTCTCTCTCTCTCTCTCTCTCTCTCTCTCTCCCCCTCCTTCTAGGTTCCTCCTCCTAATCGATGATCCTTTTGGCAATACAATACCCTACCTGGGATCTCTGGCCCCTGTCTTTTGTCTTGGGCTGATCCTTCCTCTTTGTCTGAGTCTATACTAAGATCAGTTTGTGGAGACAAAGTCTCAGTGGGGTCAACCATACCAAGACTGTTTTCACCTTGGGTTCAGACTAAGGCAAGGTTATATTCTCTTCACATATTTCTGCTATAATGTCACCCGCAATGCTGTGGTGGAGCCAGGAAGGCTTCCATCCAGCTGATGGCATGATCCTCCCAACCCCCAGAACTGTGCCCAGCCAGCCGTAGAAGGTCTGTAACTAAAACAAATAAGAAAGCATGGTGATGGGACAAATGGACAAACTCAATAAGACCAAAGCATACAGAATCAACCTAAAAGCACAGCGCATGGGCTTGGGAGATAGCTCACTGGGCAAAGCAGTGGCTTTGCAAGTGCCAGGCCTTCAGGTAAATCCCCAGAACCTATGTGTAAAACAGAAGTCTTAGTGTGGGGTCTGTGCTGGAAACCCCAGGGCTGGAGACGTGGAGACAAGTAGATACCTGGATACCTCCAGCCAAGTGAGGGTCTCTATGAAACAAATAAGTGAATGGGTAATATTTTTATTGCCTCAAAGTTTGGTGCCCTCTTCTGACCCCCACTGGCTCTAGGCATGCACATGATGCGCGTACACACATGCAGGCAAAACACTCATATACACAAAATAAAATAAATACATCTAAAATAACTTTTCTGAAAGAAAACATATAGGAAAAATGGAACATTACACAAATCATTATAAAAATACAAATTTATGAATCTATTATGGGAACAATATGCCGTTTTTTTAAAAAGTAAGATTAGCGTTTCAATGTTATCCAACAATTCCACTTTTGGGCATATGCTCTCAAAAGTAAAGTTAAATATCAAAGAGCCACTCACATTTCAATATTTATGATAGAATTAATATGTAATGACAGAGAGGGAGACAGAGACAGAGAGACAGAGACAGAGGCACAGAGACACAGAGAGAGACAGACAGAGAGAGAAAGAGACAGAGACACAGAGAGGGCTTGAAAAGAAAAAGAGCTGAGGACCAAGTGCAGCCTACACTTGTTGCAGCTCTTTTCCAGAGTGAGGAAGAAGGGAAGGGAAGAACAAAAGAGAGTTAGCCGTCTCCCCTTCCTTCCTGCTTCCTGCTCCTTGAGCAACAAACATTGGAGCTTCTGAGAGGGAGATCCTTGACTGGAGCAGGAGGCTGTCCTCAACTGAGGGGGGAATCTGGTAGTTACAAAGAGTTACGGCTTCTACAACAAGAGTGAAGACGCCTAACCTCTTGGTGAGGAGAGGGCATCCAGGCAGTGAGTTCAGTCAGGACTGGAAGGAAAACTGCTTCCCATTCTCACTGTGTGGTTTGTCAGATAATCTGATTTTAAGCAACAGGAATTTATATTCTCTTCAATCTTCCCTTCTGCTTCATCTTCCTCCAGCGTACACTGCCCTCTCTCCATTTTGGCATTTGACAAGTACACTTTCAGTCTTGACAAAACATCTCTGGGTAGTTCAAGAAGCAATGTCTAATCATAAGTAACTCTCACTGGCTTATTCCCCAGGTTCATGCATTCTTAAAATCTGTTTTTCTATTTCTTCCTCCTGTATTAAAATATAATTATATTTCCCAGAGTGCATCAAGTGTTGTTGTTGGTTTTTTTTTCTGTTTCGTTTACATGATAATGTGCCAGTCTCTATTTATAATGGTTGGGAAATTGTTCCTTACTTCTAGGAACATAGTCTCTAGGATATAAAATCCTGGAAAGCCTATTGCCTAAGACTGTACATGAGAAGTGCAGACTTAGCAGCCTTATTACTGAACACTCCCTTAGAGAAATACAACAGTGAGTGCTACTTGGCTGCTACAAAGTGGATCTCCTCACTGCAAGGCCTTTTTTTTTTTTTTTTTTTTTTTTTTTTGGCTGCGAGAGTAAAAGCTCAAGTAAAACAGAGCATCTAGTAGCAAATGCTGAGGGCACGTGACTCGAAGAGAGGGAACTGAACAAGGCTGGGACATCTTCTTTCCCTTTCTTGTCTCATCAAGAAACAATACGTGTTGGTGTCTTCTCCCCCTTGAAACACGCCCTCCCCCCCCCCCCCCGCCCTATCGGCTTCAGCTCTTTTTCCCAAACCTCTGTGGAACATACTATCCTCTTGGAGATAAAGATGTTTACTGATAAGGAAACAAGATGGGTCCTAATAAAAGGAGCGAATGGATGATGGGAATAAAACAACTCCCTGCTCTTCGTCTTCGTCTTCTCATCACCTTTCCCAGGATCATTGAACTCTGGCCTTGTGCTCTGGTGTGTCCTAGGTGGGCGTCACCTTACAGTTTAGTTTTATTTGATTCCCTTAATGTCTTAAGATCTTAAAGTCCTGGAGCAAGAGCTCCCAGTGCAGCCAGCTTGCACTACACAACAGCGTGCTCTCTACTTCACCACCCTCCCCATGGTGTACCATGTTTTTCTCCTCTGTCTTCTCTCTTCTTTTACATAAACCTTGGGGGTCAGCTAGCTATTAGAGTGTATGTTCCTTCTCAAAGCAGAGAGCATGTTTTATTTCCATCGTCATCTCTATCATATAACAAATGTCCCAGGGCATAGAGTACTCTCAATTGGTGTAGACTTTCTACACACACACACACACACACACACACACACACACACACACACACACTGAAAAGAACAAATATAGAAGTAATTCCTAGGTCTGTGTATATGGAATTCCCAAAGACTGTTAATGGATAGGGGGCAAACTCACCTTGAACGTGAATAATACCATCCTACAGGCTGAGCCTCCGACTAAATAAGAGGGAAATAGGAGAAAGCCAGCTTCCTTTGGCATCTTCCCTTTTTGCTTCAAACTAACCAAGAGAGGTGGCGGTTAGCCTTCAGCACACACTTCTGAAGCTGTAATGTTCTACCCAATTGCATGGATCTAAACCACCATAAACTGACTCCTCAAAAACTGGAGGACTCAAGGAACCTTTTTCTAGGTTCTTTGAATCAGATGCACTGCTGTGCTGATGAAAAAAAAAAAAGAATTATTATGGAAAGTAGCATAGGAGGAGGAGAGGGAGAGAGCCCTGCCAGAGACAGAACTCATATCTACTGTAAGGATCAATTAGCCACGTTTAAGAAGCGTGCCTACTATTGGACATCATAACATGAAAAGGTCCTGCTTATGTGGATGTATAGTCTTTCTTGTTTTTTGTGTCTGTGAATTTATGATTCATCAATCGTTTTCAGGACAGTTCTCATGTGGCACCTGAGTGTTTTCCAGAGTTGAGACATCTGAGTGTCAAAGAAGGTCTTGGTAGGTTAGAGAAATTTGGAGAGATTCGGGCAGAAGTGTTTGCTAAGGATGTGCCTGTGTATCAGAATGGAGCTAGAAGGAAAGTCCCCGAGTATGGGGAACATGACCTTGGCTAAGAGGAAGAAGCTGGTGGGAGGATTTCCCTTCTTTTTCCATCTATCCTAGAACTTACCACCACAACCTGCTCTGACGGAGTTAAAAAAAAGCCATTGTTGATAGTTTTGCAACTCTCTCAAGCTGGGTAGTGATGAAAAAAAAATGGGGATTACAGCAAGCAAAACTCCTACTTTAGTCATGAACCTTCACCCTTTTCATTTCTAGACACATCTGCTCACCTTCCCACCACAGCTCTGTTATCTTTTAGCCTAGAGCACTGCCTAGCTCTTTTCCCATAAAAATAAAACTACAGCCCAGACAGCTTTCCCACATGGCAGCAGGACAGGATTAACACCCCTTGGAGAAGCTTATAACCAAGCACCCAGATGCTTCAGAATCTCCTCTCCCCCACCCCCCTTAAAAGCATCATCTCTGAGTCATCATCATCCATCCTCTATGGAGTAAATGCCTGTTGCCTGAAGTAAAAACTGCTGGAAGTGTCCCATGCTCCCTCCATACTTTCTTACCCATGTTTGGTGACCCTTGCCTCCCCATCAGCAGATTTTCTGCTGTGGGACTCTAGAATGAGAGAAGCACCTTGTCATATGATGCTTAAGGAGGAAGCACCCCGAAAATAAAGGAGATGTAGGATCCCAAAATATTCCTGGAAATGGGGGAATGAAAGTACTGATTGCACATTCTCAGTGGATTGTGTTTTGTTTTCTTTCGAAAGACATTTTTAAAATTGACTTTTGGGGAGGTGGGGTGGGGGTTGAGATAGAGGGTCTCTATGTAGCATTGGCTGTCCTGGAACTCACTCTGTGGACCAGGCTGGCCTTTGAAATAATAGAGTTCTACCTGACTTTGCATCCTAAATGACGGAATGAAAGGGCTACGCCTTCTTCACTGCCCAGATTGAAAAAAAAAATGGATTTTTAAAGGATCATACTATTTTAAGTTCTTGATAGCCAGGAACACTCTTAGCAAGTTGTTCTTTTTTTTTTTTTTTTTTTCTTGGTGTTAATTCTACCTGTTCAATTTCTCTGGCTTCTTTTCTTGTTAGCATAATATTTAATGTTTTCCTTTCAGTCTTTGTTTTTATTTTGTTTGTTTGTTTTTACATGGCACCACTTTTCTATATATCAACTATGGGAGACAATCAGAAGTTGAAATGAACCTTAAAGCTGTGTCATTTAACTGTTTCCACTGTGCAGAAATAAGAAACATGGTTTCTCCAATGTGCAATGGAGATAAAATGTCATCAGAATAGGCTCATGGAAGACTGTGTCCAGTAAAGAACATAGTTATGTTCAGCACTGTTCCTCTCTAACACACTTGTGGTCAACGGGCTGCTTTTATTTATTTTTTTAAGCCTGTGACTTAACTGGTTAATAGAAATAAGGAAACTGTATTTTCTAGTACAAAATCACATAAAACGTGGTAAATGATTTGTTGAATTGAACAAATAAAAACGCGTGATGAACAGTCTGTGACAAGTGTTTGCTGAGTCTTCTATAATCTCTGATATTTGCTTGAGTTACTATGACAAATATTGGACTTCCATTCATTCCTGTGTTAAAATGTGACTGATCATACATATTTTGGGACAAGAACCTAAAGTCCATGCTGTTCAAATAGTACTACAATCCTGCCTGCCGATCAATGCATTAAAAAGGGGGATACCTGTCTTTCACTTCTCTGTTCTGATGCTCACATTAGTGTTCTCAGCTTGTCCCCTTGCACTCTGTACAAATGTTTCCTGTTTTACTTCCCGATTCACTTGCCGTGGACACACTGATGGGGTCTTTTGGTTCTATCAGTTCAGCAACTTTTGTTAACTTCCTTGTGTCTGTACCCTTTGTGGTCTAATTAAATAGCTGGGGGGCTGGTAGCCACTGAAAACAAACAGCAACAGCCAAAGTTTTGCCTCTCCCCAAACCTCCGCATTGTTTTCAGCTTGCCTCTAAGATGCTAAGGTCTCTAAGGCTTCCTTGTGTTCAGAAAACAACACTTCATTTCCTGGTTCAGTCAGAACAATCTTCTACAAAACCTGACCCATATTTTGTCAGAGGACTCGCGGGAGGAAGGGAAAGAGTTTGAGAAAGTGGTATGGAAGGAAGAAAGACTGAGAGGATTTTGTTCAGTTGGACTGCTTTCTTAAGGTCTTGATCTCTTTCTCTGTAGCCAGGAGAGTGTTTGGATGCTTTGTCTGGGGCAGCCTCCCTGGGTGAGCCAGATGTGCTGAGACATCTGGCAGCTGTGTGGACAGACTCAGGGCCTCTCTTCTCCCTAATGAAGTCATCTCTGCTCGCGGCAGCCCAACCTCTCCCATCACACCATGTAGAACTTGGCTTTGGCTTGCATAGTTCTGTTGTGATGTAGATGGCCTTCCCCTGAAGTTCTAGAAAAATCTATCCAACCTTGCACAGAAAGTAAAAAAATATTTTTTAAGCATTTCAATCACCTCTAGATGTTACCATACAAAGTGATTGGTTTCATTTTGACATTTATAAATGTATGTCATTTAACGGGGCATGGGGAGGTCTGATGAACAGAAAAACTATCCACTGAAAGAAATATTTTACTCAAACATTTTTATTTAGGAGCATGAGGGATCTTAAGGGTCCAGGATCTGTTTGTTTTTTCGTTTGGGAAAATTATTTTCTTGTAGTTGTTGCTTCCTCAGTATATTTGTTTGTGCTAAGTCTCTCTCTCTCTCTCTCTCTCTCTCTCTCTCTCTCTCTCTCTCTCTCTCTCTCTCACACACACACACACACACACACACACAGAGAGAGAGAGAGAGAGAGAGAGATGTTATTATGCATTCCTATAAAATTGTTAAACGGTTAAAAGTATAAAATACTTGTCCTTGATGTAATTTCTTTTTTATATTTCTCTCAATCTTGAAGAAATGGCTTTTTTTTTTTTTTGGAATTAAAAAAAAATCATCTGAAACTTTCTTTAATGATCCAAGCAGCATACTTTGTCTGCTTGTGCCTAAGATCAGCAGATTGGGGCACAGAAACATGAGCTCTATGTTATTTCACTGTGAGTAGGACAGCCTGGTCCAGAGCCCAGCAACAGATACTGCCATGGCTAGAAGCACTTCACCCAATCATCATCAGGAGAACAGTGAAATGCGATCCCAACACCTTGGCAAGGAGGGTAGATGATGATAATGGAATACCCTGGAGACACGCCCGCCACCTATATCTTTCTTCTACGTCAAGTCCTTGAGTGGTTGCCCCAAGATCAGCCAAGTTCCTTAAACCTAGACCAAAGCAAGGCAGCAAGGCATGGTGCTTCAGGCTTTTAAGTCCATGTAGACAGCAACAATATGAATGGATATCTTGCATTATCTGCCTGAGATTCTGGAATTTTCATACACAACATCCCCTGTGCATGCACAAGATCTCAAGGGAGCACGCACAGAATCAGATTTTGATTAGATTTAGATTTGAGTGTAATATTAGCATTAAAACCTATAAGACAATATTTACCACTTTAAAAGTTCTGGTAATTTTATCAGACACTGGAGAATCAGAAATTACTACTTTCTATTTTTCTTCAAAGAAAGTCTTCAAGAACACTTAGGTGAGGGCTGGAGAGATGACTTAAACAGTGAAGTGCTCTCAGGGCACAAGCAAAAGGCCCTGAGATCAGCTATCTGGCATCTACATAAAGAATAGGGCATCATGGTTCATGTCTGTAACCAAAATGCTTGGGAGGTAGAAGCAAAAGGACACTGTCTTAACAACAACAACAACAACAACAACAGCAACAGCAACAGCAACAACACAGAGAATGATTTAGGGAGATGCCAGGTTAAAAGGTTTGGAATTCACTTACACACATGCACATAAGAAAACACTAAGACACATTCTACACACATACACACACACACACACACACACACACACACACACAGAAAGAGAGAGAGAGAGAGAGAGAGAGAGACAGAGACAGAGACAGAGACAGAGACAGAGACAGAGACAGACAGAGAGAGAGGGGGGCAGAGAGAGAGAGAGAGGCAGAGAGAGAGATGGAGAGAGAGAGAGAGAGACAGAGATGATAGAGAGACAAAGATACACACAGAGAGAAAACAAAAAATTTAATGTACTTCTAGACGATCCTAAATATACCTTGGTTTTTTTTCTAACTTTAAAAAACTCTTTATTTTAGGGCAGTATAAGGCGTTTCAAAGTAGTCCATCCCTTGGCAAGTTGACACGGCCTAGGAAAGTGCCTTTGCCCTGTAGACCACTTGTCTGTAGATGATACGAGGGAGGGTAAATGCTGGCTAGCCAGAAAAACACATTTGACAAGATAAAGCAAAACATCTCATGATAAAAAATTATCCACCCAATGAGTTCGTTTGTAGTAAATACTGATCAATGGCCTGTCTGGGAAATGGATATCAGTCTGAAGTAATAGTTGCTTACTTCTGCTCTACTTCTTTGTAAAGTTGTTTATTCAACTGTATTATGAAGGGAAAGTACAATAGCAGAGACTTGATAAGCTCTTAGGCAAATGATCTGTCACAGAGTAGCCCAGGGCAAACCACTTAAACTCTATAAAACTCAAACTAGGTCTACTCAACTTCAAGAAAGATTAAGGATAACGACTTAAATCATTTCAGAGAAAAATCTACCTCAGTGACTGGAATATAAATTCCAATGGAAATCCATTATGTTTTATTTTTCTCCTTAATGAATGAATTCGTGTTGACTCAAAGAGTTGTGTTCTGATAAAAATCTCTGGTCTGAGCAAGCATGGGTGAGTCACTTTCTGTCCCCGGTTACACAGGAATAGAAAACGCAGTGGCTGAAGTCTGATTTCAAGATGCGAGGCTCATTCTAAACAGTAAGTGGGATGAGATTTCAATTGTAACCATTGGTAGAATAATCATTGGGAAAAGGTTAAATAATCCACCACAAGCCAAACTGATTTCTAAGTGGCCCTTAGACAGTTAAGTCACTCATCACTGTGAGTGATAAGTAGAGGGGCATAGGAAGAACGCTTTTGAGAAGGAAATTATACCGATAAATCTAACACATGTTTATCACTTTAAATCTACGATCATATTGATTCTATAAACCTTAGGAAGCCGCATGCTGAGGAGTCGAGGTTACAAGTTTAGAACTGTGGTTGCAGCCAATCTAATTCAAGAAATCCTGAGTAAAAACAATCTTCCTGTGGTAGTCGCTACTGTTTCTGAAGTCCTGGGCTTGATGTAATTTTCTAAGCAAAACATTCAGAGCCAATAATTACAAGGATACTTCCATATTGGTGTAGGAGGGAAACGTTTGTAATTGTTTCAGTACCCCTAGAGTTACTTCGACATGTCTTGTGAACTTATTTTGTCCCCACTGCCTAAGATCATATACCAGACTTCAAAGTAAGGGAAAATTCAAAGTCGCCCTTTTCTGGGGGCAGAAATCCTTTGTGTTAACTGGTTGACCCTTTGCTCTTTAAGGTCCTAATGGAAGGCTTTTGTGACTCAGTGAAGGGTGCTCTTCCTTATATTGATGTTGTTTACATCGGTGGGTAAGCCTGAGTAGAAATTAAAAAACAAAACAAAAAACCCAAACATTTCCTGACAACATGGAAGGAATGGTAAATCCTAGAAATCTATGGTAGGCAGAAAATTATCCAAGAGGTTCTATGAAAGCCAGGGGGAATGTAAGAAAGAAGGAAGCAGAGTTCATTTAAGGAAAGATGGGGATTTGTGTCAGAGAAAGGATTCTTTTTGAATGGGACAAGAGATTGCCTGGGGGGATTTCCTGTCCAGCCCTTTATTGCCAGGGTCTTTGTGTAGGGCCTGATGCCGCAGGCTCCCCATGGAGCAGTTCCCTAGAGAGAGCTGTGGCAAAGGCTTATGCATCTCTTTGGGGTTCAGGGTCTCACTTTCTAGGTATCTCTTTCAGGTTGGCAGGAGCCCTGAGCCTGACACCTCTTTCAGATGGGACAGGCAAGCTCCGTGGGCGCATAGACATATTAAACGCAAGTTCTTTGCTGATTTTATAGAGTCCCGTCCTCTTCTAAAAACTGACCATACTCAATTGCTCCGGGCTTGCCTACACCAACTAGAGCTAGGACTCCCACCCCCTGATTCAGAGGTGGCAGCACGGGGCGGGAGGAAAAGGGGGTGGGGTGGGGAAGGGTGGGAAGGCGGTTGTGTGAGAGCGCTCAGCGAGGTGGTTCCGAGTCGCTGACTGAGGAGCCCGACTCCCCCCCCGCCCCGCGTCCCCCTCATCCCCAGCCTATTGGTACTTCTCGCCAGGAAGAAACGCTGAGAGGTGGGAGTGCCTGGTGAGGGAGGCAGGCGGTCCCTACCGCAGGCTCTCGGAGCTCCTTTCCGCCCCCTCTGCCTGTTTCCTAGCCTGGGCTCTTTGGAGTGGCTGAAGCTGCTGAGCGCTTCTGGAGCCTGTGAATGAACCCTCCTCCTCTCCCTCCTCCTTCTTGCTGAGTCTCCTCCTCGGCTCTGACGGTACAGTGATATAATGACGATGGGTGTCACAACCCGCATTTGAACTTGCAGGCGAGCTGCCCCGAGCCTTTCTGGTGGAAGAACTCAAGGCGCGCGGTTGCAGCCACCGCGAGCACTAGGTGCTGTGGACCCGCGCTGGGACCGGCATCTGCGGCTAGCAGCGCATCCTCTCTCACCTCCAGCTCCGTCCTGTACTCGCCACATCCTTCCCCCGGTCACCGCACTTCCTATGTGATCTGCCGGGGCAACGCGGAGCCCAGTCTCACAGCTCAGCAGTGAATTTTCCCCCAAACTGTAGTAAGGCGCCTTTCAAGGTAATCGCGTTTCTTTTGTTCCTCATTTTAAAGAAAGCGGGGAAAACTTGTTGGGAAAGGAAAACCCGCCGAGCTTAGTAGGGGGGTGGCGGGGAGGTACATCGCAATTGGAAGAGGGCTTTAATTAAAGCCAAAAGGACTAGCTGTAAGGCAAAGTTAAGAAAATGTGCGCACTTCAGGTAACTTTGAAGAGGCGTGTTAAAGAGAGGAATTCAGGCCGACCTTAGTGCTGAAAAAAAATCTAGACAAAAGAAACCCGGAGTAGGGTAGAGGAAAAAGACGAACGGAATAAGGGGAAGGGATTTTGTAGAGACATCTTAGAAAAGTCCTGCTATCTGGAGTTGGAAGGATGGGAGGGACTCCTCACACCTTGATTTGTGTTGTCTTTAAACTGGCCGAGGCAAAAGTTTGAATGGGGAGTCCCCGAACTTGCCCAAATACAAGTGCCTGAAACCACCTTAGGGCAGACCACCTGGTTTCCTGGCTCCTGGTGTGTGGTCAGTTTCTCGCGTTCCTGGAAAGCCACCCCTGGGCAGCTAGCTCCTGACGAGCTCTGGGTACTTGAGCTGCTTTGAGCTGCTCCGACCTGCGCGGACGTGACCCTTCCCTCCTACCCCTGCAGGCAACGTGGAAGGCTATCTGGCAGGGGTTGGGCAGGATACTGGGCTTGGGTTTCTTTGATGACTTGGGGGCTGTCAAAGCTCTCTCTCCCTTAGCCCCAGTGTTCTTTTGTCCTGCGCGTGGTGCGCCGGAGCCAGCCGGGAAGGCGCAGTGGATGGGGGGTGGGGTTGTTGGAACACGGGAGAGGTCTGGGAGGCTCCTGAGCGGGAAAGCTTTCCCTGTAACAGAGGGATATGCAGTACTTCTTTCTCCTCGCCCTGGGAAGCGAAATGGGGTATTGTCCTCCCCGCCTTTACCAACAAACCAGGACCCAGAGCGCTCTCCAGACAAAGGTGGCATGGAGACCCGAGTTAGAGACCAATTGGTTCAGTCTTCTCGCCTGGAATTCAGCAGTCCTCTGTTCCCTCCTATCTCTTTACCCGCTCCCATTTTCCAGATGAGTTGAGCAACTTTACCGCCTAGTGGAGTGGTTGCGGAAAGCTCGAGCCGGGAGTCCCCGTGGACGCCCTGGCTGAGAGAGTCCCACTGCCCTGAGTAGGCGTGGGCATTGCGGAGACTTTTCTACATACAGCCTGTAGACCTGGGACATCCCGGTTGTCCCAGCTTGTTCTCGGTCTCAATGGGCGTGGAGGGGTCATGGGCTTAGACAGAAGAAACAGTGGTAAGAAAATAATGTCATAGCCTAAACTATTTGCTCTCGGATCCAACTACGTACGCCTCCGCATGTCCTGCGTGTTCTCGGGATGCTACGAAAAGGGGGACGAAATCTCTCTTGAGGCTGCAGGGCTCTACTGTCTCGAGTACACTCGCAGCGGAGTCTGGCTATCTGCATCCCCTCATCTTTGTGTCTCCTCTGTCCCCATCTTCTCGGTCTTCTCTTGCTCCGTTCTGCCTTCTCTCGGCTTCTGCGTCCCCTCCCCCATGGCTGACAAATGAATGGCTAGTGTGAAATCCCTTCCCTCTCTGCCCAAGAAGGCAGGCCCAGAGGGAGGAGCAAGGGGGGCGGTGCGCTCCTTAAGTCCTGCTTGCTGTTGGGTGTTTCAGACTAGCAGAGCCCAGACGTCTAGGAACCGAGAGTTTTGTAGTAGGTGTGGGCTCCCCCTGATGGAGGAATTCAGCACAAGACCCAGGTTCTCTTTTAATGGTCAGTTTTCCACTTCCGAATCTGGGACGCGGATCTAGGGTTTGGAAGAGATAGAAAAGGGAGGATTTGGTCATCCCAAGAGCAGAGGCTCCTTTTCTTCAGTCCTCCCGGCTCCTAGCGGCACGCTGGGAGGCGCCTGCAGCTAGGTGGGCTAGCGCACAAAGTCCGCTACAGTGTCATGTTTCCTGACATTCAGTTGGCTCCTCTTTAAGCAAAGTAATAAAGGTACTTTCTCCGGCAAATTTAGCAAAGGCCCTTGAACACAATGCTTGGGCCCTGTTCCAGGGTATTGCAAAAAGACCCCGGCCCCATGCAAAACTTAACTTCCTCAACACCAGGACACTTATTGCACGTGGAAACTGGGGAAAAGGCCGGCGCCTAGAGGCCAAGGAAAGGAGTGGGGACAATGGAGTGTAGGCGGAGAAAGAAAGGAAGGAAGACGAGGCAGATGAATGCAATAGCCAGGAGCCGGAAGGATTCGTTTCGAAATTTTCATCCCAATTTCGTGTCTATTATGCTCAAAGCGATAACAAGCGCATCTTTGCCTGGTGCTGGCCTGGGAAGGAACTACATAAGCAGAGGTGGTCCAGCCCCCCCGCCTACCGGAGCCAGTCTAGGACCGCCCTCCCAAGCTCACCCTGCTTTGAAGGAGGGACCCTGCTAGGCACTCCCTTCGGTGCTGGGGGTTCTTCGCCACGTGGGCTGGGGCTTCGGCTCAGGGCGCGAGACGGGTGTGACTTCCTGGGCTCGGAGACAGCTGCACAGCTGCTGGGGCGATCTGCTCAGCCTAGATCTCCAGCGGCTGCAGCCAACTGGGGCGGGGCTGGGCTAGACCCGGGTGGGGCCTTGGCTGGCTTGGCTCCTAAAGCTCCAAAGGCTTGCTGAAGCTGGAGCGGACCCAACTTCTATTCAGATGGTACTAAATGCTCATTTTAAACGCTTTTAAAATACTCTTTTCTCTTGCTTCTTGGGAGTGATATGCAAGGTTCACGAGTTTTGCTTTAAAAGGAGAAGTGAAGATTTACTTTTCCAATCAACTCCTGGCACAAAAATGAGACAAATTTGTGATTGCTCCATGCATTCGTTCTAAAATTATTCACATTTGCCTAAAGACCATTTTTAGACAGCGACAAACTAATGCTGTTGTAACTGAGTATCAATAAGGATCTTAGAGTGGGCACAAGTTGACTAAATGGCTGAAAAAAGACCTGGGTTGGGGCGGGCGGGGCAGGGCACAAGAGTGGGCACAGCTGCTAAGGGTATAGGCTGGACCCTGCTACTGCTACTGCGATCTTCCCTTTAAATTCTTCAGCTTCTAATTCGGAAGAGATAAGTTTTTATGGTCCTCTCTCCCTCCCTAAATTCCGTTTACAATTGGTCCATTTTCGTTTTTGTTTCTCTCCCAAAACTATGGCCTAAATTGTGCTAAGAACTGCTTGGCAACTGTGTCAAACTAAGAAAATATTCACATAAATGTCTAAAATGGAATATTTTCAGTTTACTAGGAAAACGTTAATGGAAGCCTCAGACAGGTTTCTGTGGGTGGATTTGTAAGGGCAATGTAGAAAGGAGGGGGTCCCATAGAGTCTGAGTACTCGTTCTAAGCACAAAGTAAGAAAGGAATATTTGACAAACTGCATCTACATGTCCCCACCAATGCTGCAAAGGGTTCCAAAGGATTCCGAAACAAGTGAGCAATTACTTCCTTCAGGAGGAAGTACACAGTCCTTAATCTCTTTGTGGGTGGTGGAAGAGGGATTCAAAACCATCACGTAGGATTTATGAAAGAGCTCCAAGTTGGGTTTTTCTTGGTGGCTTAGAAAATTAAGCCTCTTCGTAACTCGTATTTCTTCCTTTTTTTTTTTTAAAGGAAGTTTGAAAAGAATTTCTCAAGGTTTATGGTGTTTATTATGTAGTGAGGATTCCTCCTTTTCTTTGCTTTTGCAAACTGCAAGGAAATCCTTCTGCTACTCCAAGCAGCCTCTCTCTATATATGAGTAACCTTCTGTCCTGAAAGGATATAAAGAGCTAACTCAAAGCTAAACACGATTAGTGTGGGTGATCCACCGGTTGCTCTGTGTCTTCCCCTGCTATGCTTAAACACGCTTAGGTTAATGATTGGTCGATAATGGGATATCCTGGAGTCCTTAAAAGCACAAAGGTCAACGGACTCTGTCTTCCTCAGACAATACATACTTAAGCTCTTTTATTTATTTATTTTTTTCCTGTTGGAGTTTAAACGTTTTTGTTGACTTTGTTCATGGACAATCATCCCTAGGTTCTATTATTTCAGATGGGATATGATTTGGAGAAGAGAGGAACTTCTGAAGACACATGGCTCTTTGGGGCAAAAGAATGACTGCTTATACTAGGTAGATTTTTAAGATTTCCTCCACCCACCTAGAGAAATCACTTAGGAGGCAGACAAACACTCATTGTTAGAGGTTACTTGCTCTGGTCTAGAAAAATGTGCTGCCTGTTGCATACACTTGGAGTCAGAACAAGGGAGAAGTACATGGCTTGACCAAGATCCATTTGGATCTAGTAAAGATTTGTCAGTTTCTTCTTATAATAGAGGTTTGGCACATAGAAAAATCTACAAACGCATCATGGACACAAAATCAAATCTGATATAAACTTCTTGGAAATGGATGTGACAGGGGTAGTTTTCTTTCAGTTGTCACTACATAGGATCTTTGTTAAAAGTTTGTTAATTACATGACCTAAAATTCTTGTAATATATATATATATATATACTGGTATAAATATAGAATGCTTGCCAGAAATGACCTATTTTCAGCACCACAGAGATCATCAGTGGAGACGAGTCCATGCCAGGCTATTCACAACTGCCCTTAACTCCAAGCTACTCACAATTGTCCTTAACTCCATCTGCAGAGAGATCTGACACCTCTGATCTCTGAGGGCACCTGTAGCCCCCCCCACACATCTAAAAATAAAAGAAATATTTTAAGAAATTAATTACTCATTTGATAGTAAACCTAAGAATAATGGTATAAATTGCAGACTTTTAAAAAAAAAACACATTACATTATGGCGTCAACCTGACCTGAGATAAAGTAGAGTAACCAGTACACTTGTTCATCAGAAAGTTTGTGTGGGATGTTATAGCTTGGGAAGCAAGTTAAATGGAACAGCTGGACCTTTGGTGTCATGATTTATTAAGGTTTATAAAGCTTAAAAGACTAAATACCTAAAAAAGTTTGAAAATAGAAAATACTAATGTATTATGCTTATTAAAATATCGAATCTAGCAAAACCTGGGAAAATTACAAATTGGTAGGTTGCAGAAAAATGTTTTTGAATCCCATGAGAAAATTTGTTCATCTTCATTCATAGTTATAAAAAATAAGTAGTCATACGGGGGTGGAGAAATGTCTCAGTGGTTAAGGGCACTTGCTCATCCAGAGGACCTTGGCTCAGTTCCCAGTAACAACATGGTGGTTCACAACAATCTGTAACTCAAGTTTCAGAGGATCAGATGCCCTCTTTTGACCTCCGTGAACACCAGGTGTGCACATGTGCACGTGCACACGCACATGCACACACACGTACGTACATGCAGAACACTTGTATATAAAATAAAGTAAATATGTCTATTAAAGAGTCACTAAAACAGCAACAATACACTGTGCCATTATTAACCAATCAGACAAAGAAATCGATGTGGGAAACATGTGTAGGTTGGGTTGTAGAGACCATAAGTTATAAATTATGGGGACTTCAATAAGTTTATTTTCTTTAGAAAATAATCTGGCAAACTTGTTTATTTTTTATTTACCAGCAAAACTAAACTACTAAACGTGTATATATCCTTTTACTTAGAAATTCTATTTTAGATATTATGTAGACAAATGGTACAAATATCACTAAAGATAAATACACAAGGATTTTTCCTCTCTAGTGTTTTATCGATTGATTGGTCTGTTGTAGGGAAGGGTCTGTCTATGTAGCAAGGCAAGTCTGGCACGCTTTATGGACCCTGGTTCTCCCTTTGACCTTGCGGTCTTCATGTTTCGTTCAGCCTGCCTAGTGCTGGAATTACAGGTGTGCCTTACTACATATGGATTGAAACACAATTCTTTAATAGGAACAATTTGTGACCCTTCTAAGGAAGTTGCTGCATTAGCATCTCTAGCATAATCATGGAAAACTGGATGTTCTGATTGGGGGGGTGTGGTTTAAGAGAAGAGAGGAAAAGGCACAAGTGCAGAGAGAATGCATCTAATGATAGAAAAATAAGCATTCATTCTTATAAGACACACAACTACTGAATATCCTGGGCATTATAGAACTAGAAGTGAGGAAATATTAGAGGTTCTTTCTTGAAACTTCTATGTTGGCTAAAAGAGGGGGATCAATTCCCAATAGGTAAGTGAAGTGGTGACGTGTGTTACAGTGAAAACAGCAAGATGGAGATAGAGTCATGAGACAAGTCATCCTAACCAGAAGAGAGAATACTAAGGGACATCACAGAAAAAAAAAAAAAGCCCAACTGAGCCTAGGTGCAGGAAGCTGTGACAGATTCATGTGGTACAGCCAGTCTGGTGAAGTCTAAACCGTGAGGCATTGCTCAAAGATTCCTCTTGAGATAATGAGCTACCAAGTAATATACCGTAGCAGGTAAATATCTAATTTGTAATTGAGCTATCCAAGATAACTAGTGGTCCAGAGCAACTAAGTGGCAGGATGGTAGACAAAAATCACTGTGTCTTTGTCCTTAGCTTACCCCCTTGCTCCTCTAGGCTTCCCTGAGAGTGAGGGAGAATACTAAATAATGTGTTTAATAGAACCCTGGCAGCCTCTCCCTGGTGTGATGTGCCCCTCTTCTCTGGAGACATTTCCCAGGGATAGAAGTTCCGTTGACCTTGTCTTTTGTCTCCTAGGCAACTAAACAGCTGCAGTCAGCTGGACTGTGATTGTTAGATGACTTTTTCCTATTTTTGACTTTACTGAAGTATATGGCTAAATATAGCCACCTCTGGCTCTCTTATCTCCTCAGTCTTTCCATGTACAGAGATTTGTTATCACCAACAGACCACACTTGCAAGGCAGGCATTCTGGAGTGGAAAAGAAATGGGGGTTGGAGGCGAGCTAGAAACAGAGTCAACTATCTCACTGCATAGGATGAACTGCAGAAGAGAAGTGCTACAGCTTAATTAAAGACACAGGTCTAGAGCTCACTAAGCTGAATAAGGAAAGGGAACCATATGTCCTCATATATTTATGATGATGGAACAAATAGGAATACTGATCTGAGACATCCAATATGAGGAGTCACACTCTGACAAATTTCATATCTACCAAAGCCATAACTGATTATCTTTCAGCTTGAAAGTAGCTTAGGTGCTGACAGGGGCAAGAATGAGGGGAGGTAGAGAAGAGGCTGGATCATCAAATTACAAGTTGGGAGAGCCTTGTGTGGCGACTGCTGGTGAACGGACAGTTGGAACATAGAGCTATCACTAGATCTTCTGGTTTAGTTTCTAATGAAGTTGGAGATCTGGGACTTAGTTTGAGAGCTCTTGAATTTACTTTGGGGCAATTTATTCAAGCACATTTTTGTAGATGATACCAATACATCCAAAACACATAACCACCTCTATGTTTTTAGTGCATTGACTTCATCCTTTCTTTAGGTTTCATAACTGTGACATGAACCATATGTCCTCATATATTTATGATGACGGAACAAAAGAAATACTGATCTGAGACACCCAATATGAGGAGTCACTCTCTGACAAATTTCATATTTACCAAAGCACAGGAGAATATCTGTTGTAGAGAGAAAGACAATTTTTCTCTTTAATTTAAAAGATGGTAGATATATCTTTATAAGGATTAAGCTTGGTATATAAACAGTTTTTTAGGGCTTTAAATTATTTTATTATTAGTGAGCTGAAGAAAGAAGTAGAGCCTCTATAGAAATTTTAATAATTGTACTGACTGTATTGACTATTTTAGATATGAATGATCATAATTCCTGTACATTATTTTCAGGTCTTTCAATAATTTCTACAATGCGTATTAATTTTGATCCTTAAATAACTAGATAAATAAGTTTTAGAGAGGCATATTCATTTACTTATAATCTGAGAGTTTAAGTAGAAAATGAAGACTTTTAATTCAAGACTATTTAATAGTGGAGCCCAGACTTAAAAAAATATTTTACAAAGTTTTCTTGGAAAAAAAGGAAAAAAAAAGACAGAGACCAAATTTTCTTTAAAGAAACAAAGAAAATAATATTTAGAAGTATGATTAAAAGAATGTCTCCTATCTGGATTTAATTAATATTTGTGGATTGCTTCCACAATTTTATACCCAGAGTACTCACCTTGTCTATGAAACTAATATCTCTTGTTTCTAAAATGCTGCCAGGACACTGGGACACAAGTAAAGCCACAAACTCATATGCCATAGCCTGCTGTTGCGCTGCTTATAAGAAATGCAGGAACACTATGAATTTCCCACTTAGTGGTTAATGAGGCCTTGTTACCATGCTATGGTGAGTTCATGATGAGTCCATTTAGATGCCCAGGTTAACTGGGGAGTCCTCAGACATCTTCTGCTCTAAATTATCAGTTGACCTATGGATGGAAAAGGTGAGATCTATGGTATATTAGGTTTACAAATGCTTTTCAGGAAGCATCTCAAATGATCACAGTTTACAGTTTTGCTTTAGCGTGGTTACAACACGCATTTTGAGATTTATAAAATAAGACCAAATGCAGAGTATTAAAGAAATAAGAGTAGCTGTCCTAGAATATTAAATTATATTTGAGCACAAACTGGACTTGGTTCTTTCATCATTTCCTTATTCAGTCCAAGTTGCCTAGGTAATACAGAATTTGTTTTCTAAGGAAGGCAAAGGCAGTTCATCAGAGTACCAACTTACGTATGAGCCAGTGGAGATATCTTCGGCTGTAAGTAACAAAACATTCTTGAATTTATTCAGACAGTAATGTACCTGTGTGTTTGCTTCCAAGACTATAACAAAAAGGCTAGACAATCAACTTATGCATAGAGAGGTTTCTTTTGCTCTATAGTTTTGGGCATGATTGAGTGACCTTGTTTGAAGGCCTGTGGCCAGGTAGCATGTCATGCGTGGGAACACGTGGTGGAATGTGCTGCTCATGTGAAGACAGTGAGAAAGAAAGCAGAGAGGAGGCAAGATGGATCCGTAGCCCACATTCCCTTTGAGAACACAGCGTTGATGACCTGAGACTTCCCACTAGGCACCATGTTTGTTAGTTTCTCCAACTCCAGCAGAGCCACGTTGAGGACCAAACCTTCAATACATGGGTCTTTGAGAGATGTTTAAGTCCAGCCACTAATAAGTATCAACCCCGGTGCTCATCTTTACTTGGATGGTTTCCACAAATTCAGACTTGGAAGGGCTCAAATGTGACCTAGCCTGCTAAACATCTTTCCCAAAGCACACAGTAAATTAGTAGCTAAGCCAAGGTCAGCGTTGCCGTCTGACTCTCCTCGCAGAATATCTTCTTTCAGTGTTGACTCTTGAGACTTGAAAGATGTGGAGAGCGCTTTAAAACTGGTCACTTTTGTAATTAGCAGCTCTTAAGTTACATTTATTTTGTTTGTCCAGCCAGCCAGCCAGCCAGTGGTGTTTGCGCTTCAACAACAACCTTATTCTTGCTGTTGATAACATCTGCCAGGGCCACCAGTCAGTTCCTTCTCTTTTCACACGTGATGAGCGCTTTGTGCTTTCCGTTACTCTTTTGCATCACCTTTGTCATTTTCTCATTCTGTCCACATTCGTGTTTCTCTTTCTGATTAGAATTTGAGAGAGCTTCTTCCTCCGTGTGCCAGCTCTTCCTCTTATTTACATAGGCTATGATCCCCGGTGATGCCTATGGCCTACCTAACTGTGGCCACCACGTGGAAGCCCAGTGTTGTGAGTCTCTACACAAAGACTTGCAATTATTTTGGTAACGATTGTCACCCAGGTTTTGATTCAAATTGATAATTAAGGTGTTGCGATATCTTCTATTCCCAGCCTCCTGTTTTTCACAGCCCACAGAGAACTGCCTCTTTCATTGTACTCTGTTATTGCACCTTACTAACGTATGCGTTTTAGTCTTCCATCACCATTAATTCTTGTGGTATGCTTTGTTTTTAGAACAAGATGTTGATAAATATGAAAAGTGTCTTATGGATGTGGTCAACTTTATTAATAACCCACGCACTAAATAAAGGTGAGTAGAGTAACATTTTTTAGTTGATATGTGGAAAAACACTGGGGAATGTAAATATAATCTGGGATCACTACAATCAAGAGTCATTTAAAAATCTATTTATTGCTAAAGATTTGCCTTAAAATATTATCACTGAATATAATCTTTCTTTTTTTCATTTTTCATCTTTCTTCCCTTTCTTTCTTTCTTTCTTTCTTTCTTTCTTTCTTTCTTTCTTTCTTTCTTTTTTCTCAAGACAGGGCTTCTCTGTGTATCCTTGGCTGTCCTGGACTCACTTTGTAGACTAGGCTGGCTTGGAACTCACCGAGATTCACCTGACTCTGACTCCCTGAGTGCTGGGATTGGGAAAGGGTTTGGTGGCTAATAATGGAAGAAGAGTTATAGTGAAAGCCACAGCAAGACATCCCTCACTCGAAACAGATTCGCATAGTGAAAACAAAACAATGTGTGGTGTATTCCCTTCTTATAACTAAAAAAGCATCAGCAGCTAACAGTATCATGCAATTACTATATTTACAAAACACACAATCAAATGTTAGCTAACTTGGGGGATATTTAGTTCTCTCCTATGAGAGGCAGAAGCAGACAGTATAAAAGTTTAAGATCCACATAAAAACATTCCTCCAGTTTATAGTGAGGTAGGCAGCAGTGACTTGCTGAGCTGCCACAGGGTTTTCTGGTCAGTTGTAGGATTCCAAAGGGTTCAGGAACAGCATGCCACACTACTGAGTGTTGGCTTTAGCACAGGAAGAAACCTTTGCTTTAACAAGTCCTATTGGGTTAGAAACCATCTTGGTCATTGATAATTTACCCACTTATTTTGGTATCCCTATAATTATATGAAATAGAGTGTAGAGTTGTGAGCTCACAAATTGAAGAAGAGCATAATAAATTCAAGTATTCTCATATTTGTCTGGTGACTTCCCTCTCTCCCTGCACAGATAGAGTTCACACCATTCTTACCGTGCAGGGTCTACACACAGGATAAGGAGTAACGGGTCACTCATACATAGTGCTTCTCTCTTACTGTAGACACTTAGACCACAAACCATCTGTGAGAACAGTGACATTTTTTTGGTCAGGATCCATTTTTATTAGATTCAGACAAGTTCCTGCAGCTGGCAGATTTTAAAAATGCTGCATACTTTGTCTGTGTTGTACTTCAGACTATTAAAATAACTCTTAAACTAATCTACATGTAGCTAACTTAGTTCTAGTGAGCTAGGAAGGTAAGACCCAAGTATTAATACTCAAAAGCTTTGACCACATATCTTTCTTTTTAAATCTTATCCTGAAGACTGGATTACATGTAAACTTACATTTGTGCCAGAGCAAAGTTTTGATATTTGTGTGTTTATGAACAGGTAGAACAATTCACAGCCCTTGTGAGACTGCTTTTTTCCAAGTGTGCCTTCATTGGAGCAGTAGACTAAGCCATGTCCCACGTTTTGGTTTCTTCCCTACTTGATGGATTTGGGTGAATCCCGTGTCTTCCCCTACGCATTTATAATTGTGAAAACAACTGTAATTTAGCAATAGATATGATGGAAGCAGAGACCATTTATCCTACACTATTATAAAATTGGTGGTTTTTTTCCTACTAAACCCCTTCCCCTAAGCATACATGGTATTGTTACTATGCTTTATTTTGGTTAAATGATTCTTTAGGAGGGAAAATATGAACTCCTAGGACATACAGTAAGTGTAAGCTAGATTTTTAGGCACATAATTTTCAAGTCTTAGAATCCCCCAACCCTGAAATATAGATCATTAAGTCGCACAAACAGAAATGCTGGCATCCCTTGATGTGAGTCAAATTAAAGGAATGTGAACCGGTAGGGGTCACTTTTCACTTTTAGCAAAGTCCCCTGCTGGCTTTCAAGGAGGCCTTGAAACTACGAAAAGATCTCAGTTCCGGGAGTGACTAAAGCAGGTGTTTTAAGACAAAGACTGCCTATGTGAATGAATTTAGGGTCAGGGGAAGAAGTTAATAAATGCCAAGGCTAGAAATTATTTGGTTAGATATAATGAGACACATGTTCGGGCTCACGTTTGTAGCCAGCCAGCTGGGACCTTGCCACTCACTGCCTCTCAGGGGGCATCTTCACCAAGACATCAGGCTCATTTCAGAGGGTGAATTTTAACTTAGAGGTTTTATTTTTTTTTAAGCAATGGAAACAATATGGTTGCCTTGCTATTACACTATAAAACAAACAAACAACCCCCCTAAAAAAACCTAAGTAGCACTTTAGCTCACTTCATTTTTAATTTTGTTAAGCACCCATCAACAAGCAATGTATTTAGATTAATAGAATGGTGAACAAATCCTGAGTGTAATGTTATAGTTTTGGAATAAGTGAGCAATTTCTATCATAAATACACCAGATGTAATATTGTTTTGATCACATTTTTGGGAAGGGAAGTCAGGGTCTTACTATTCAGCCCAGGATAGCCTGGAATATTTTTATGTAGCACAAGATGACCTCTCACTAGCTGAGATTTCACCTAGTCTGATGCATCAAGTCCTAGGATTGGAAGTGAGAGGCACTGTGCCCACTTTAGGCCTATCATCTGCTGTTGGCAATGGACTTTCTTTTCTTCTTCTTCATCTTCTTAAAGGGAATAATATCTTCCTTTAATTTGGAAAAACGGCCCAACTCACTGTTAAGGATCTAATGAGCTAGTTCGTGTGGATGCGTGCCTATTTTTCAGACCACTAGTATAGTGTTAGAAAAAATAAAAAACATCAGCAGTTAAAAGTCACAGCATCACTTGATGTGGAGGTGACTCTAAAGTTTTGGCTAGCGGTTCATGAAGTGAGATTTGCTTGGGCGACAAACAATGATTTCTGTCATTTCTAACACCTGGGTTAGCCTTGTCAGTGGAAGCTGCAAAGTGGCAGGAGGGCTGGAGCCCAGGATTCCAGTGAAGGTGAAAGGATGTTTTCTTTTGCATGCAGTGGTGTTAAGTTGTAACCAGTGTACCCTTTGTCATGAAATGTTTAAGAGCTTAAGCAGAATAAGTACATTGGGAGGGTTAGGTGAGCAGAAGCAGGCTTTCAGGCCAGGGGCTAATGAAAGGCAGTGCTTCTCTGCAAAGTGATTACAGCTGGGGTGCCATCCTTATAAAGATGCCTCATCCTTATAAAGAGCCCAAAGAGGGCTCTTCAAACATTAGACCTGCCCCCACTCTGGGCTCATGAAGTTTGAAATTCTTCTTTTAACTTAATTTCATTTTCTCTAAGGTAATGTGGTAGTTACCTTAAATGTTGTTCGTCTCTGACCTATTAGTGTAACAAGTTCAGGCTAGCCTTGGAAATCTGCCTGCCTCCATTGCCTGGCCTGAGGAGGGCTCTTAAAATAAGAGCCCTGCTCTCTCTCTCTCTCTCTCTCTCTCTCTCTCTCTCTCTCTCTCTCTCTCTCTCTCTCTCTCTCTGGTCTTCTCAAGCACTGTTTACAATTCTAGCTTCCGCTTCAAATGTTAATTTTTACTGGAGTTTTCTAAAGTAATATTTAGTGCAGTTATCCTAAATGAGTTCTTTTTTTTTATAAATGTTTACCTTTGAACTGCTTTCCCTAAAACCAGTCTAGATTTTGTTTTTGTTTTTGTTTTTTGTTTTTTTTTTTTAGATAAAGAAGGGGACGGCAGTGATAGAAATTAAAATAGAGATAGAGATAGAGATACAGATACAGATAGATGAGAGGGAAAGAGAAGTTGAAAAGTTTTTTTTTTCATTGTAGTCTAGGCTAGACTGGAGCTTAGAGCAATCCTGCATCATTCTCCTAAGAACTAGTATTATAGGTGTGAGCATCTACCAACCCAGTTTGGTCTAGTTTTTTAGTCTGTGGTATTGACTCTAGCTTGCCTGATTCTTTTCTGTCCTTAATTTCCTTGCTTTCCCTTTCCTTATTTTATCTTTATCTTTTTATTTTTTGTTAAATATCAAGTAACAAGTGCTTTCAAATGAGTTCTGCACTTCAGTGTACAAAGATGAGCACCATTAATCCCCAACTTTGTTATGAAGCAGTATTGAAGTTCCATGCTATTTTCTTTATATAAATCACCGTCACTTTTCCCGCCACATACTCAAGATGTAACGAAAGCTCTGTAACAGTCTCATATCCATTCACACATTCGATAGGCTCAGGATCAGCTTTTGGGGGAATATTAATCTGATATTTTGTCTTTTCTCTAGCAAATGTGGAAAGAAGCCCACCTGTCAAAGGCTCTCTGTCTGGAAAAGTGAGCCTACCGTGTCATTTTCCCACCATGCCTACCTTACCACCCAATCACAACACGAGTGAATTTCTCAGAATCAAATGGTCTAAAATGGAAGTGGACAAAAACGGAAAAGACATAAAGGAGACTACTGTCCTGGTGGCCCAAAATGGAAATATCAAGATTGGTCAGGACTACAAAGGGCGCGTGTCAGTGCCTACACATCCCGAGGATGTAGGAGATGCCTCTCTCACCATGGTCAAACTCCGTGCTAGTGATGCAGGCATTTACCGCTGTGATGTCATGTATGGGATTGAAGACACGCAGGACACCATGTCACTGCATGTGGATGGTAAGGCTTTTAGATTGGTAAGAAGGGCTGTAGGATGGTACCCATGGCAGAAGTGTGGGCCAGTATGCAAGGGTATTTCTTGTTCTGGATATGAGCTAGTGGGAAGCTCATCAATTTAAGAGGCTTTGCTTTTCACTGAAAACAAACTTACTCATTCAGAACAGGTAACTTTTTGTGAAGCATCTTTATCAATTGAGTCTAATAAAGCACAGTATATTGGAAATATCGAAGACGCGGTACATAGTTTTTAAGTCATTATTTCAGGGCTGAGACCTACTACTGATTGCATTTGAGTACTAAAATAGCTTTTTTTTCATTTTAATTTCAATGCTGTATATATGCTGTCTTAGTTCTTTTTATATTGCCAGGACAAAGCACTATGACCAAGATAAGTTAAAAAGCAAAATATTTCATTTCGGGCTCACAGTTACAAGGGAAGAGAGTCTATGATCATGATGTTGAAGAGTGAGAGCCAAAAGGACATCAGGCGTGGTGCTGGGACAACAGCTGAGGTTGTGCCTTCTTATCTGCAAGCGGAAGGCAGAGAGCTAACTGGAAATGGTGTGGAGGAGTTTTGAAAATTGAGGTCCCCCGCACCAATGACCTACCTCTTCCAACAGGATCACACTTCCTAGTCCTTCTCAAACAGTTCCACCAACTAAGGACCAACTATCCAAATACAATAACCCTAGGGTCATTCTTACTCCATGTATAGACATAGACATATACAAATATAAAACTTTCCTCTTTTCTGTCTTAATTCTTAGTGTGATTTTTTTGGGGGTGCTGAAGATCAACCCCAATGTCTTGTGTGTGCTAGGCGAGCCCTCTATCACAAACCACAACCTCAGCCTCTTTCCTTTGATTATGAATGATCACTGGGAACTTGGTTCAACATAGTGACACTTGTTGCCACGCCTGACAAGCTGCCCTGGAACCGACACGGTAGAAGTGCATGCATTTGCCCACGCCTTTGTGCATGCACACGTAGACACACAAAATAAAAATTTAAAAAGAACCCCACAAAACAACTTTGAGTTTAAGAAATCATCCATGATTTGTATCATAATCTCTTACAAAGGCAATCAATATTTGAATTTTCAGTTGGTTCAGAGGGGGAAAAAATATCAGATTTTTAAAAAATGTAACCTTAATACTAGCTGCTATCCATTAAGTTTTGTAATGACACATTTCACCTTTATCCTCCCTTTAATGGTGGTTTATATGTCACTTGAGCTTAAGTTAGAAGACAAAGCAAAGAGAAATTGCTCTAATTGGGCACACACATAATGCCACAGCTCTTGGAAGCAGAACGTTGGCAAGTTATTAAGCGAAAGTTTAATATCCAGACATGATGGAACAGATTTTCTTCCGACTCTCAATTTCCCTATAAAATGTTCACCTTTCAGAAATACATAAAAGGAGTTCTGTTAAAAGCCCTTTCTTGTTTAGCCAAAAGGAAATGGTTTGAATTTCAGGTGCAACAAGCAAATGTATTGAGCCTCCTTTATTATTAATTTCATCTGTTTCCTGCTGTCCATGTGTCCATTAAATCCCTGGGTTCTTTTTATCCCCGAGTTCCTCACCATTGATTTTAGTTAGCTTAAGATTGTCCCTTCACATACATGTAAATGCATAGACGTGTATCACGCACATTTATTGTCTAAAATTCTCCAAGACTTTAACAGAGTCTTATCTTTTAATTTTTTTTTCATCATTAAAGTTTTGGCAATGGATTTGCCTGTTAGCTGCCTGGGAACAATGACTATAGTCTACTTAGTCTCCTTAGCCTTGGATAGCTTCAAGTTATTCTGACAATCGCAGACACTTACATATGCACTGATGGTCTTTGCCTTAGGCAAGGAGGCCCTCTGTTCTGTCCCCTCTCAGCATCAATAGTCAGTGTATGAGGAAGACTTATTATCCCCAAGATTACCTGAAACTTTAACTGCTATAAACCATTTTCAACCCATTCAAGTTTTTACTGAAAGCTTACAAACTATCCTAGGCTATTTCTCATGGTTACTAGATGTGTGGCACAGATGTACTTCCCAGACAGTTTTTGTGAGGCCACATGAAGGGAGAGAGTGGCATTTGGTGACATTTTGAGAGATGAAAGATCAGAGACAGGAAAAGGAATGCTCCTTGCCAGTCAGGGCATCTTTGAGCTGCTATGCAACTCCCTCTGTGTGGGAACTGATAACGGGGCTTGTCTGAGAGGTGCCTACTCTCTTTCTTGCACGGTTCTTTTGCTGGCATGCACTTGTCTTGAAACAGAGACACAGTATTAAGACCACCATGAGAGAGATGGTCTGATAGTGAGTCTCACGATGGGAGATGGATCTGTCCACCCCAGGACTCAAGTTATAAGAGGGTGACAGATATCTCTGAAACCTCAGTTCATTTGAAACAACAGCAAAAGGTGTTCTTGAGTCCTATGACTTGATGAAGTTTTACCTATAACATCCATGTACTCCAGTCTATATTTTGTGACTTTCCTAGCATTATCAGTTGGATTCATTTTGATGAATCATGATACTTAGTCCAGTTTAAAAATGGAACTAGAGGGAAGAAAGGACCAACAGTTCCACCCTTTAGATGTTTTCTTTTTCCAGCTCTTTGACATTCTCTTGAGACTTTGAGCACAGCTTTTTAACTACTACTTTAGCAATACATAAAATACAACCAAGAGGATCTCGTGGCACGCATGTCTTGCTTTTACTTGGCAAAGTGTGGAGAGCTTTATTTCAGGCCTCTCTGCTCAGATAACACTTGTATATTCATGTCAGTCACAGCAGAAGACCAAACATTATGCTAGTCACACAGTGGATTTAGTGCATACTCGGACAGTGCGCAGTAACCTACTTACCATTCAGAGCAACCAAATAAATATCAGATCTGCTGGATAAGAAAGGTGATTAAGACTTGTAGAGTCTGACTAGCTTATGAGTAGGGAGCAAAGAGAAGATTGCAGTAGGCATTCTCACACATAATGCCTGGTGTTTCCTCTACCTGATCACACTCTCTGCAAAAGTCAATGTCATCATGCTGACATAGCATTAAGGGGCAGGGCAGGACACCTAGGTAAATGGCATATTTGAAGTGCCTTTGAATCAGCAAGAGTTTTGTATACTAAAAGGAAGTAACTGTGATGATTGTAATGCGTGGTGTATTATTTCATTCTGGAATTTTGCACAATACAGTGAGGGATTTGAATGCTGAAGCAGTCTGTGGTTTGCTCTCTTTGCAGGAGTCGTGTTTCACTACAGGGCAGCAACCAGCAGATACACACTGAACTTTGCGGCTGCCCAGCAGGCCTGTGTGGACATTGGGGCTGTCATCGCAACCCCAGAGCAGCTGTTTGCTGCCTACGAAGATGGATTTGAGCAGTGTGACGCAGGCTGGCTGTCGGATCAAACTGTCAGGTGAGAGGGCTGTAGCCACAAGCTTTTAAGTATCAATCTACCAGTGAGAGTGGCACTCACCAGTGCTTTCCCTCCCCAGATATCCCATACGGGCTCCGAGAGAAGGCTGTTACGGAGACATGATGGGGAAGGAAGGGGTCCGGACCTACGGATTCCGCTCTCCCCAGGAAACCTATGATGTGTACTGCTATGTGGATCATCTGGATGGTAAGATATTTATTTAACTTTCTAAAGCAGTGGTTCTCAACCTTCCTAATGCTGTGTCCCTTTCATCCAGTTCCTCATGTTGTGGTGACCCCTCCCCCCCCAACAACCGTAAAATTATTTTCGTTGCTACTTTACAGCTGTGATTTTGCTACTCTTGTCAATTGTAATGTAAGTATCAGTGTTTTTCCGGTTGTCCTAGAAAACACTTGCAAAAGGATGGTTGATCTCCAAGAGGGTTGCAGCACACACAGGTTGAGAACTGCTGCTCTACTATAGCTTCACTTGAATTCATAAAAGTGAGAGAAACCTAGAACCAAGAGCACAGAGCAAGTCCTCAGGTTTATTTGCATTCCATACAGCAGGCTTTTTATTTCCACGACTGTATGATTTTGTGGTGAGATAAGCCAAAATTACAATGGAAAGGGAACGAGGGACGGGGACACGGTTATGCAGGGTAGAAATAGCTCAGCCAGTGGCAGGTTCTTCACAGCTATGGTGTCCTTTTAGAACATTCAAAATAGAAAACTATAAGGGTGGCACCTATTCTAGTGAGAGCCTGGTAGAAACCATGTAATGTTTAACCGCTGTGAGCCCAAGTGCAGATAAATACAACCCCAACCAAAAAAAGAAAAAAAAAAAAGCAGCATGGACTGGCAAATAAGGTCATATCAAAAAAATTTCCCCAGCTCCCCTTTGTCGCAAATATTTTTTTTCCCCTCAGGAGAGTCATTCATCCAACCAATCCACACAATCAAAATGACAAATCACCCACTGCTGTAGATTGTTTGTTATTCACCAGGGATGGAAAGGCAGCTTTAGATAAAGTCTTTTCTTCTCTTCAATGTGTTAGAGTCTGATTAATTTTAGCTCTGTCATTTTTCTGCCCGAGTAAAGAGTATTTGAGTTCAGTGCTTGACAGTAGCTAAAGAGTTGCAGGTAGATTTACAATGAAAGGCACAAGTGATGGCATTTACCACTCTAGAGGCAGTTGGGGGGTGGGGCGCTGGGATAATGGAGCTGATCAGTGAGGTGGGTTAAAGTCTCATGCAACAGCCAACATTATTCAAAGTGCCAGAAGTTTCTATTCTGATTGCTAAGAGGAGCCACATGAGTAAAGTGTACAACCACAGGGCAAACTGCACGTTGCAGACAATCCTCATGCAGCGAAAACATGTTTGTCCACAGAGGTCTATAAACAAATATCAATAGGCAGTTGTGGTGAGTAATCTGAAGGAAACACTCCTGTCCAGTGCACCCTAGAAGGGCACAAAAACACACTCTAACAACAATTTCATGGTTTTAAAGAAACCGAGGTCACAAGACTCTTGTCTTGTTTTCTTGGCATTTTTTTTCCCCCACAGCATTCAGAATTCTCAGAGAACTCTATTCTTGCAATTGTGTTCCAAGGGCATGGAAGTTTCTATGACTTTTGAAGTGGGTTTTCATTTATTGTGACAGGTATCTTAGAAGCCTGAGTAAATCATAAATATAATATTAAATTGACTTATTCTTATGACTTTGACTTGGTACACAGTGCGTTAGGTATAAAATGAGGCAAGGTGAGATAATCCCTTCCAGGCTGAAAACTATGTGATTTGATGCTTTTATTTGTTTGTTTTATTTGTTTATTTGATATTTTGAGTCTGGCTGTGTTGGCCAGGCAAGTTTCATATTCCTGGACTCAAAAAGTCCTGCTGTTTGGCCTCTCATGTAACTGGAGTTCAGGTGTGTGCTACTTTGCTAGGCTTTTTTAAAAAATATATTTTATTAATTTATTCATATTACATCTCAATTGTTATCCCTTGTATCCTCCCATTCCTCCCTCCCTCCCATTTTCCCCTAACTCCCCTCCCCTATGACTGTGACTGAGGGGAACCTCCTCCCCCTGTATTATGAGCTTTGCTAGGCTTTGAATCTCCAATTGTGTTCACTGAAGAATAGTTTACAAGATGTGAGAGCTAGATTATAAATGTCCCATGTTTTCCTTGTGCACTGATTAAACGTGCCTCAAAGGATACCATAGCATTCTTGTCACAATCATTTGATAACAGTGGGTGCGTTTTCTATGTTTTTGTATATAGGCAAAGGAAGACATATATAATAGGCAAAGCTACTATTGATGCACATATTATTAGAACATTTCTTTTATTATTTTAACTGCTTAAAATATCTTTAAAATAGTTTTTAATAACAGCTTTTTGAAATTGGAAACGTGTACTTGGAAGGCTTGCCTCTAGTAAATAAATTTCCTATTGCTATCCCAGTAAGGTGAAAATCTGTATCATGATCCATGGTTTTAGCTTAGAATAAAATCTTTCAGGAAAGTACTGCATATATCTGGGATGCTGCTGAGTCTACACTAGAGGCAGAGGTAGTTTAGGAAGGATATTTTTGAGATCTAATCTACTGAAAAAAACATTATCAAAGTTTATTGATGGTGAATAGTCAGGCACAAAACCCTGTTTTCCTTTTTTTTTTTTTTTTAAAAAGACATGGTTTCTTGTAGGCACAAATCTTTTTTATTATTATTTATTTTTATTAATTTATTCATATTACATTTAAATTGTTATCCCATCCCTTGTATCCTCCTGTTCCTCCTTCCCAATTTAACCCTATTCCCCTCCCCTATGTCTGTGACTGAGTGGGACCTCCTCCCCCTCTATATGATTATAGGGTATCAAGCCTCTTCTTCATAGCCTGTTATCCTTCCTCTGAGTGCCACTAGGTGCAAATCTTAAGCTAGACTGTCTGATGGAAAGCCAGGCTTGGGTACTCAGGGACCCCCTCTGTTGGTCCAGTCTTCTGTGTCCCTTAAGGGACACTGCGTTCTAGGGCTGTAGACTTTTTTAAAGCCTGGGTGGTAGAAGTCTGCCAAGGATGACTTAGCCACCCTGCACCAGTTGGGAGTTGGTCCTTATCATCTGCAATGTCACATCAGTGTTCAGGGACTAATATTGTCGGAGAGTAGTTCTGGGTTTCTGTATGAATCTTATCATGAAGAAGAATGTATTAGTCTTATATATCTATGTATATACCAATCATCTATCTATCTATCTATCTATCTATCTATCTATCTATCTATTTTTAAACCAGCCTGTGTAGCATGGGTTGGCTTGTGTTCTATCTTCTCTCTCTCTTTCTCTCTCTCTTTCTTTCTTTCTTTCTTTCTTTCTTTCTTTCTTTCTTTCTTTCTTTCTAAACCAGGCTGTGTAGCATGGATTGGTTTGCTTTATTTATTTATGTATTTATGTATTTATTTATTTATTTCTAAACCAGGCTGTGTAGCATGGATTGGTTTGCTTTATTTATGTATTTATTTATGTATTTATTTATTTATTTATAAACCAGGCTGTGTAGCATGGATTGGTTTTATTTATTTATTTATATATTTATTTATTTATAAGCAAGGCTGTATAGCATGGATTGCCCTGAAAGTCACAGTCCTTCTGCCTTAACTTCCTGGTGCGGGCTTTACAGACATGGGTTTGCTATTCTTTTTTTTTTTTTTTTTTCCGAGACAGGGTTTCTCTGTGTTAGCCTTGGCTGTCCTGGACTTACTTTGTAGACCAGGCTGGCCTCGAACTCACAGTGATCCGCCTGCCTCTGCCTCCCGAGTGCTGGGATTAAAGGCGTGCGCCACCATGCCCGGCTTGGGTTTGCTATTCTTAATAGGAGCCCCTTCCCACCTCTGTAGTCACACTTATTTCCAAGACAGATGTTCTGTATAAATCTTGCTTGTATCCCAATGTAATCCACCTCTGTTGTATAACATTACTTGGGATAAATGTTTTACATCCTTGAGGACTACAAACTTGTCATGTGGAATATAGCATGGCAAAACCAGCAAGCTTTAAACAATGCCGTTGTAGTACATAAAAGTGTTGGAAGGGTAAGAAAAAAGAATCACTACAAACAGTATGTCCATCACTGACTAAAATCTGTGTCAACTGAGCAACAAGGCTTTTGTTTTGTATTTGTTTGATGATTCTGGGGCGCCCAGCAGGCTTATACTGATACTGCTGTGGAAGCCTTTCCTCCTGTGTTTCTCTGAGGAAACTGGAAAATCTTCTCATGCTGCTCTTTTCTCAAATTTTGAAACTGGAGTGGATTGAGAATTAAGGAGAATTTTATGGCTGGTGATCTAAACGGAAGATCGAGATCATTCTTACAGAGTTTCTCTCATTCCCTTACTAAGGTTCTGGCTTTTAGCTGAATTGAATTGACAAAAATTCTTATTGAAAGATGACATCAGAAAATTGCATCTGATTTTTTTTAAAAAATTGCTGCACTAATAAAGGGCATTTGAAAGTGAGGCAGAATTCTCACTAAGTATATTGCTGCATTCACAGATCTCATATTTGATTGTGGTCAGGGAAGCCAAGTATATGAAAGATACTGGAGGCAGTTAAAATTGGATATCCCAACACTAATTTTTATTTAACTTTAGTTATTTATCATGAAAGATATTACATTAATAGAAGATTAGACATTTTTATTTCTTGATTTAGAATGTCATATTATACAGACACTATTCTTAACATTTACTAATTATATACATTAGATCCGATTCATTTTCTGGCTTTCCTTAAGTTTCTTTATAGCATAGTTTAGCATATGAACATAACATTTAGCTTTATTTTGGAAACTAGATGAGAAACTATAAAGGGCATATATTCATCTATATCAATATTAGCTTGTGTTATTTGAGATCTTCTAGGCCTTATGATGCTTTGTTAGATATCATTAGGAATAAGAATACTATTATTAGAGAAATCAGTGGGAAGTAGGGTTTGTAATAGGAGCTCAGAAGTCAAGATTCATGAAATAATTATTACTATATGTACCTTTGTTTTCCCATTATCTGGTTTGGAAGATGTTGAGATGCCCTTTAACTGGAGCTGAGATGGCAGCAGGATTCAGAAAAGCTAGAGAAAGATCAAGACCCCAGATGACTTGGGTTTGTGAAGAGGTTCCATACCCAATACACGTAGTAGGAACTGAACATGCATTTACTATTCAGCCTACAGGGAGTTTTCACTTAGCAACAGTAACTTGAAGAAGACTAGTTTTTACCATTATCTGGGCAAATGGCTGAACGGAAGCTCTGGCTTAATGCTGGTGCCAATATAGTGAGAAACAAAACTGCACATTGTTGGTTCCGGAATATGTCAAACTGACAGTTCTAATTATGGTTTCTATGGAATACATGTTATGTTTATGTCGCTGAGAAGTCTGATAATCATAACTCAGGCCCTAGCCTACTGGGGACCATCAGTACTTAGGAAGACGGAAGAGCACGCTGAGAGCAAACTCAAGAGGCAGCTCACTTTCTCAGCTTCAAGAAAAGAAAGGGCAAGCAGACCATTGTGGCCCAGGTCATTAATTCCAGCACTTGGAGGCAGAGTTTATGACCAGTCTGGTCAATATCCTAAGTTCCGGGCCAGGCAAGGGGGAACATAGTGAGACCCTTAAAAAATACAATCAATAAAAAAAGTAGCTGTAGAGAAACGCCAATGTGGAGGGAATGCGGACACAAAAAGGCACAATTGGCATTTGGAACCTGTTTTGAGAGGGAAAGTCAGGCTTACCACCCCGCAGGGTGGGCCCTACTCTCAAGAGTAGGAGGACAACTCAAGCTGAACCCAATGGGGGAGAGACAGGGACAGACATGGGAGGGCAGTGAATGTGATAAAGTGATTGTATAAACGTTTTACAGAATTAATAAAATGTGATTTAAAAAGAAGAACCAATGGCGTTCCATCTTGCCATTTACTGCTGGTCAGGTCTCGGGCAAATTTTGTCTCTTGAAGCTTTAACTAGATCCTTCTCTTATGAGATTTAGAACAAAGAGAGCATTTACTTTTGGAGCATGGCATGGAGATGGAGTGAAACCATGCGTGGGGCTTTTACTACATTGTATGACACAAAGTTAGTGGTTAATAAATACTAGTCGTTGTGTGGCTTATGAGAATGAGAGGGTTCCTCTTTCCCACTGCGCTCAGAGAAGAAAAGCATGTTGACACCACACCTGCGTGTATTAGGTTCTCTACCTCTATAGGAGGTGAAGTTTTTCTAACAACGAAGATCGTTAAATGTTGGAAAAAGACTTCGGACACTACAAAGTTTCATCCCTAGAGATTTCCTGAAATAGACTCGATCTGAGGGGGCTAGAGTGCAGCGTTCTGACAAAGTCAGCTTGAGGCGTGGCACGTTGAGGGCTATGAGGAGCAACCGGAACTGCGTCGTGAAGACCAGATCACTTTGAATGTGGTTAACGTAACGCTCGGGCGTTATAGAGCAATTACAAGATAACGTGGCGGCAGATAAATGGTTTCATATTGCCCCTCCAAATTTGTTTGAAATAACTCTACTCTGACTAGCCACTGTCTGCCCAAATCATGGCATTCAGCAGCATGCTGGTCTCTACCTCTCCACAGAGTCATTGGCACTCAGAGCACTGCCTTGGTCTTGCCATCTGAGGGCTTAAATCTTTGCAAAGGTGCTCTGTGAGTTAACGTGTTTCTCTGATGAAGTCAGCAGTGGATTAAGAAGTGTGTGTTCTTAGCTGCATATGATGGCAGAAAAGTAATCCCCAGATGAGATAGGTAAGAGCAGGCTGTCATGAGCATAGTGTAAATATTTTAGCTAAAACCACCTCAAGCTAAAATATTATTAAAATTAAAAAAAATCAATACCCTTTAAATAAAAGTGGAGTATTTGGGTTTCTTATGGAAGCAAGTACTTGTCAGAAAATAATTGGCATTTCAAAGCCATTTTATTGTCTCTGCAGATGTGACAGATGAGGTCAGTTCGTCTCCCTTCATGGTTGACCCACTTAGCTCCCTTGCAAATGAGTCAATGCCAGGACCGTATCCAGACCTGACTGACTGGCTCAGAGTTCCAGCACCTCCAACTGTAGAGACCTGTATTTTCCATGCAGCCCCACCTTTAAGGATTTTTACCTCACCTACATGAACTTGGTACCTCTCTGGCTCTCTGGAGACCTTGTGCATGCCCATTTTGCAGTGATGCTCTGCTTGTCACAGAGAACACTTCCCCCCACCTTGCTCCCCTCACTCCACAGCCCATCTTCTGACATTCTCTTCTACTGGTAATCAAAACCTTATTGCCTCCAGAATCTCTTGGTAGCTTCTTCTGACTCACACTAGGACTTATCGACAGAATCTTTTACTTTATTTGCTTTATTTAGAGTTAGTTTCATGTACTTTGCATTTGTTTTCTGGCTTATTTTTTTTTTCCAACTATGATGTGTTACCAGTTTTATTTCTGAAAATACTTTAAGCACTCAGTTGAGGAAAGGCTACAAGTTTTTGTACTGTTTTGTTTCGAGCCAATATCAAGGGATGGTTGTAGGCCTGAACGCACATAATAGTTCCCCAAGAAATGCTTGATAGAAATAGTAGGTTTTCTTTAGAGTTTATCTTTCTTTCTCTCTTTAATTGTTGACCATTACTTGGTACACTATTGGCTTTTATTCAGGTTATAAGGCCCAGTCTTAGTAGAACTGACACATTTATAGCATTTATAAATAGTGGCCCTTCAAGGTGTGAGAGAGCAGGGTATATGAAAGGCTATCCCAGAATGTGTGGTTATCTAATATGTGACTCGGAGGACAATGAATATTCATTTTTAAACTGAGCATTGTGTATATGTGAGGATACGTGTATTTTAGTTAAAGTATGACAGAGAAAGAGTGAAAGATAAATCCCTTGAAAAACTGTAAATCAATACTTCGATTTACTATTTATTTTGAATTGTTGTTACCACCATGTGACCTGGAATAACAAATGTGTGTGTGTGTGTGTGTGTGTGTGTGTGTGTGTGTGTGTGTGTGTGTACACATATTTAAATGCATATGTATATATGGTGTATGATGTATATATGTATACACATATACATTACACACACATAAATACATATAAATTTCCTAAAACGCAAGCATGGATTTTGCTAGTTTACTGGACTGCTATTCACAGCACATAGGTCCATAGAACGGGACCATGCCATGCAAATAAAAGAGACAGCATCGTTGATGCTGCCCTCCAAATTCTCTGGTACAGGAAAGCACAGTGAGATCTTAGCTGTGAGCACCAAGAGCAGCCATCACCTGTCATAGTCTTATGCTCTTGATTTTGGCTTTTTGACAGTTCTGCCGAGTGTCTCCTGAGAGGTCGCTTCAGTGTTTGAGCACCATGAATCATTTTTTTTTTCATGCTTTAATTTGTTTTACCATTGCTTGCTGTTTCACCATGTGTCACTTTTCAGTCTGCCAAGAAGCATCTTTGCTGTCAGGCACTCAGAAGAATGGAAAAAGTTCAGGCCTGATCTCTTTTCAAGGGAGACTTGCGGTAGCTGCTGGTCAAACTAAAGTTAATTTTCCTTAATATTTCTCATGATGTTAATTTCCATGATTAAGAAAGTTCTAGTTTGTGCAGTGTGTCCAGACATGAAAATCTAAATAAAAATGCCTTCTTTCTGTCGCTGTCTATCTCTGTCTCTTTCTTTCTTTTGTTCCTCCCTCCCTCCCTCCCCCCCTCCCTCCCTCCCCCCCTCCGACTTCTCCTTTCTTTTCTCTGTGTAGCCTTGGCTGTTCTGAACTCACAGAGATCTGGCTGCCTCTGCCTCCTGAGTGCTGCAATTAAAAACTAGACCCCTTGGCCAGGCGTGGTGGCACACGCCTTTAATCCCAGCACTCGGGAGGCAGAGGTAGGCGGATCGCTGTGAGTTCGAGGCCAGCCTGGTCTACAAAGTGAGTGCAGGCCGGCCAAGGCTACACAGAGAGACCCTGTCTCGAAAAACCAAAACAAAACAAACCAAAACAAAACAAACAAACAAAAAAAAAACAAAAAAAAAAAACCCCAAAAAAACCAAAAAAACAAAAAAAACTAGACCCCTTTTTAAATTGGTGGTGGTGGTGGTGAGCATTCCAATGATCATTTATTTCTTTTTTCTTTTTTATTGTTTTTAAATTTTTGTTCACTTTCTATCCTGATTGTAGCCACCTCCCTTGTCACATCCCAGTCCCTCTCTCCCTCCCTCGTTCTCCCTCCCCCCTCCGCTGCTCCTCAGAGAGGGGAAGCCCTCCACCCCTATCAACTGACCTCAACCTCTCAAGTCTCATTGGGACTGCCTGCACCCCTCTTCCTCCGTGGCCTGCCAAGGCTGCCCCGTCAGGAGGAAGAGTTGCTCATGTTGTGGTGACCTCCACCATAAATTTATTTCTGCTGCTACTTCATAACTGTAAAGTTGGGGTTGTTATGGATTGTCATGCAAATATCGGATATACCGGATATCTTATATGAGGTCCCTGTGAAAAGGATGGTTCAACCGTATGTGGGTGCCATGCCCCACAAGTTGAGAAGCCATGTTTTAGACCATCTCTGGAGAGGCAACCAAAATAGGAGTAAGCTAAAACTTGAAGCAATTAGCTTGAAAATATGTGATAATGTGACAGATGATATTGTTTACACGTTTTCATTTTGAATAGGCACATTATCTTGTATATAAAAATCCTCTGTTCTCCATTATTTTATGTGTTGTACGCTAATATCAATATGTATGTATAGACCTTAAAAACATTGCTGCCTTGATGAGGCATCTGCTGGAAATTTATAATGGACTTCTCTTGTCAACTATAAGAAGGCATTCTTTTCCTGGGAGGCAACTGCTTGCTAAATCTAAAATTACCATGATTTCTCAGGTGCATGTGTGCATGAGAAATGGTATAGCAGTGCTGGCCTATCCTAGTGCAACTGCAATTTGCCCCCGGAATACTTTGCACCTGCCTCCTAAACTCCAAAGGTGGTGCTGAGATTCAAACACGGGTGCATTTTCCTCGTTTGCTGAGCTCCTTTGTTTGGTTTAAATTGCTGACTTAGAGCCATGAGCAAGGGACCCTGCTCTGGTCTCCTTCTGTACTCACTGTTCTTGACATAGCCATGGTAGGCAACTGCCTCCATATTTGGATTTGCTCTCTCCTGCTTTGGATTCACTTGTTCCTGGAATCTATCAGAACTTTAAGATATGTTTACTATAAATTACTTGTGAGTTCTCTACTCCATTGAAATATGTGTTTTTAGAGCAAAACTTTTCAGAATATTTCATGAAATGAACTCAATACCGGATGGTCTGTTTCAGTATTTGGAGACTGTCACATGTGTCGGGAGTGTGATTAGCTATGGACCGAGCATTAATTCTAAGTGCATAAGGACAATAATATAGTTATATGGTGTCGGATTTGTTATATTGTTATGGTTGTGATATGAACAAAAGTAGTATTTATGCTAAGACATTATGGCATAGGAAGGCTTAAGTCATTAATTTTGAAGCATAGTTAAATTAAATGATTTTCTCTTTTTTCTTATTCCAAAATAACAATTATGCCACAGAAGGCGAGTGACTACATATTGTCTTTATGAATAATGCTTTTTTCTATTCTTACCTTAAGATAAGCTCAAATCAATCTAGTTAACAATCTAGTTTTCTTTAATGAGTGAGGTTTTTTTTTTTTTTTTCTCCTCACTCTGGCTAGCAGATTGCTTTTGTGAGTCAGGATCAATAGCAGTTTTGCCACAGAACAGAGTGTTTAGCAGGAAGCTAAGGAGCCAGGAGCAGTCTCAGCAGGGATAACAAACCCAGGAGTTCTACTTTTGAGGGACAGCTGTGGGCGTGCCCTCCTCCCTAAAGAAGCATCCATTTCAGGCCTCCGCCACCTGTGGGACTGAGCTGAGAGACGCTGCTCACGCTGACCTCTCCCTCAAGCCTTTTCCAAGTTGCTTCGTGCCATGTCAATAGATGAAACTCAATGACTGTTCTAGGTGGCAACAGAGCTAATTTTTATTTGAGGTGTTGCTTGACAGTGTGAAAAACAGAACAAAATGTTCTGCTAAAGGAGAGGTAGAAATGCCGTGCATTGAACATATATTTCTGAATACACACTGTGAACACGGTAGAGTGACTTTGGTGCTTTTAAACCTTATGGGGAGGGTGTTGTTCGTTATGTGCGTTTTGGGATGGGAGGTTACTGTTGTTGTTGCTGCTGTTTGCCAGCCTAGGTGATTTAATATATAAGCCTATCCTTAACCCCATGATAAAAATAAGTTTCTTTCTTTTAATATAGCAGCTCTTAATGGGGTTTTGGTTTCTTTTCCTCAGTACAAATTTTGGATTTATATCAAGAACAGCTGATATGTGTATTTTGGCCATTTTTTCCCTATGACTAATTTTCTTTCTCTCATAAAACTATCACACACTTAGACTAATGGTACCATTCATTTAAAGCAGTTGGCTTGTTCCATCTGGCTTGGGTCAACAGTAGATCAACACTGGAGGAATTCTGTTTCCCTGTTGTCTGATCTATCACAGCATTAGAGATCACCTCTGAGGCACGGAAACACGACCCTGGCTTCTGCAATACTGGCCTGATAACATTTTAGCTTCCTCTCTATCTCAGTTGTACTCCTGCCTGTCAGGTTATATTTATCTAGATGTTCTTCCATGTTTCCTCTGACTTTTTTTTTTTTTTTTTTGCCATTTGTGCCCATATCTTAGAAGCATCATTTAATTGGACTTAAATTTATTTTGGCAAATTGTTGTTACACTTGTTGCTCACATTTAACAAACTGCATTTCCCCCCAAATTGTATTGTAATAGTTAGCTAAAATGAACAGTGTTCTCTGCTAATTGGACCTACTGATGAGCAAACATTCAGAAGTTGCTTATTGGTTAATCAGCAGGTCTAACAGCCCATCGATTTTGGCTAGAGCCCCTGATGACATTTGTGGTGACGTAATGAATGTTAGAGCACACGCTCTTCTCGTTCTCTGGGTACAGCAAGCAGGAAAAAATGAGCAAGGCGGGGCTTTCTTTGCCCTGTAGAGGCCTGGTCCCCTGAACTATTCTGTGTGAGCTGGTATCAGCCCGCCCAGCTTGCACTGCTGTGCAACTGCAGCCTGCAGCACTGTCACAGTGACCCTGAGACAGGGACACAAGGAAGAATGACATTCTTTCCGTCTCTAATGCTTCTACCCTTGCCCAAATCGAATTCCTGGGGATTTCTCTTATCTAGTTGTTTAATCAATAAATTTAATCTGGGTGGTAGTAATATGTCGGAAGAAGGGGGCGGGGTCAGAGAACTGCTGTTTGATTTTAGAACTCTCTTGATAGGATGTTGAATAATCATTTGAAAAGCTTTTTTTTTTAAATTTTACAATAGTTTAATCACACTTTATTAGCGAATGAATGCTTCACCAAATTGTTGGAAGGAATATATGTCTTTGTGCATATACACATATATCCCTCCACATGCATACATATACAGATACTTATGTAGAATGAAACTTGTATGGTATATTATTTTTATTATATCATAATAATAGTTTTATCAAAGAAAACTTGTGGCTGTTTGCTTTCTCACATGAGAAGCTGCCTCCTTACTGTAGAAAGTATCGTTCGTCCTCTCGCGGTATTTTTCAAAAGAGGAAGAGGATGAGGACTACACCTAAGCCCCCTTTCTTCCTCTTCTTACTGTAGGCGATGTGTTCCACATCACTGCTCCCCATAAGTTCACCTTTGAGGAGGCCGAAGCAGAGTGTGAAAACCAAGACGCCAGGCTGGCGACCGTTGGAGAGCTTCAAGCAGCTTGGAGGAACGGCTTTGACCAATGCGATTACGGATGGCTGTCGGATGCCAGCGTGCGACACCCTGTGACTGTGGCCAGGGCCCAGTGTGGAGGTGGTCTACTTGGGGTGAGAACCCTGTATCGTTTTGAGAACCAGACATGCTTCCCTCTCCCTGATAGCAGATTTGATGCCTACTGCTTTAAACGTAAGTGTTTTGATATCTCTAAAGAATACAGATTAAAAAGCGGCAGCAAAGATAATTCATTGAGGTTCCAGTGAAGTCGGGATGAATTCTGTATTCTGTATTAAGTGCATGGAACGCCAACAGTTCAGTGATACAAATAGACAATACCAGCATCATAGTTAGCACAGTAGGGAGTTTGGCCTGTGTTTGTCTCTTTTCTTTTGACGAGAATGCCAGATTGGGGTCTTAACTGCCCCCTGCTGTATCAAGAATCACAGAACAGCTCCTGATTGTCATTGCACATTAACTGAACTGAAGCCTTTAAATTCAGTTTCACTGTTGGTATAACCATGTTAAGCCAACAGCAGCTGAGTTAAACCGTTGAATCCTGTTTATTTTGTCTTTGATATCTTTTTTGGGGGGTGGTGGTGGTTTTGAGACAGGGTTTCACTGGGTAGCCTTGGCTGTCCTAGACTTGCTTTGTAGAACAGGCTGGCCTCGATCCATCTGCCTCTGCCTCTGCCTCCTGAGTGCTGGGATTAAAGGTGTGTGCCACCACGGCTGGATTGACATCATTCTTAATGCAAAAAGCAGTAACTTAAATTTAAGTCATTGTAGGTGAGTATTTGTGTGGAAATTGATAATGATTAAGTTTAATTCCTGCCTAAAAGTCAGCCATCTTGTCAAGTTATCAATATAATTCACATATCTCATTTTGTTTCAAGTAATAGACTATGTACCTTTTGATGATTACTTTTGCTTTGAAATGGTTAAAGTACCATAAAGCCTCTTTGTAACATGTAGCATGAAATAGCTATGTTCAGTTAGGTTTACCTTGTAAAATTAATTTTAAGTAGCATTCATGCTATACATATTTAAATTGTTTTTAAATATTAGTCCCATTATATAATATTATAATCATAGAATGCTCAGCTAAACAAATAACTAGTAAAGGTTTTTATGGTTATATTTACTGTAGGTTCTGTAATGTGCTAGCTAACTAATGCTTAGATATTTCAGTGACCTAAGCTAAGCCTGAGATTGCCTAATGTTATAATAAAATATCAATATGACACATGAAATATTTTGAACTAGCTTTCTAATTCCTAAGAGGCAACTAAAATAGTTAGAAAGTATACTAGTTTGGTATTAATTGGTCTCTAAAATGAAATATGCAGGCATTTTTCAGTGGGAAAAAAAAAGGGCAAAGATATGCACCTAAGCAGCGTGTTGGAAAAGACACTGGATACATAACCTAATGGCATAGAAAGGTTTCATTTCACAGACTTCTGTCTCCCCACTAGGCTGCCTCTGCCTAAATCCTCCACTTCAGGCTGCCTTTTCTGAGTGTTATGTTGTGTAGTAGTTTAATTCAAGCTGGCTGATCCATAAAAGGCCTAGTGAATTCTAGCTTTTCTTCCCAGGCTTTGAAACAACAAAGTTCATCATAATTTTTTTTTTTAGAAAGACAAAAATAACAATGAAAAATCTTAGCCTAAATATACTCATATACATGTATACATATATGTCATGTATATTAACTTACACGGAATTCTCTCATTAGTGATACTAAAGCAAATCATTTATAGAGCAACTTTTACATTAGGCTAACAATGTGATGAAGGAACAGGCTTGGGTTGACAGTAGGGGATGGAAAAGGAAATGTTTATGTAAGGGGTGAATAGAGTGGCTGGCCTGACTATCTTACTTCATAATTTTTTCCTGTGCTGTATAAAATTAACAGCAGAAAAAAAAATCCCAAATAACACATTTTCTTTTCAGGGAAATGGAAACCCAAGCTTGAATGTAGCCATTGAGAATATTATTAAAGATTTGGTCCTGGCAGGCTTTAAACTAATTATCTAAATGAGTTTACGTGGATACATGGAATAACAAGGTCCTTAGATTTAAATAGATTGACCACATTAAGTTTAACTTACACAAAAGCAGATTATATTTATTCTTTTTCTGTTCATGTAAGTATATAGCATCTTGTAATAAAATACATAAAGCCTTTCCCTGTATAACCTGTAGCTGAGATTCTTGCTTATGTTTTCCTTCCTTAAGACTACCATTTCTGACTCGTAAGAGATTTAAAAATGTGGCAGTGCTGACAACTTTCCCCAGGTTCTAGTGCATTTTACAATGATTCTTCTACTACGTGAATATGTTAAGATTTAAAATTATTTCCAAATGATTTGACTGAGGCCCAGTTTTCCCATGCAGTCCAGTGGTGACTAAGTGTAGCCTCTGCTGCAGTTCCCATGGTGATGTCTCAATAAGTTGAAAAAGCAAGAGATACATGCGTGCTGTAAGTCATTTGGTTTTTGTCAAGCAAAGAAAGTGGGTTTTTAGGTGTCACTGTGCAAAAACATACCAAATCTTAGTTTGTTCTGTTGCCCTCCTCTTTACAAAGGCACTTAGTTAATAGTACATTTACAATATCAGATAATGCACACAGATGGAATTACCTGGTTAAATAGATTTGAAAACAAAAACAAAAACAAGAAACCAGTCAACTAAATGCCTCTTAAAAATAACTAACCTATTGTCCTGTGATGAAAACTGCCTACTTTCTAATTGCCTTTGGCCTCAGGATTAAAAATATGCTGCGAAAGAATGCAGTTCAATGCTTTGAAAGTCCAGGTGAAATAGCTCCAGATTTAAGTGAATCAAAAATAATTGAACTAGCCGAGCGGTGGTGGCACACGCCTTTAATCCCAGAACTCGGGAGGCAGAGGCAGGCAGATCACTGTAAGTTCGAGGCCAGGCTGGTCTACAAAGTTAGTCTAGGACAGCCAAGGCTACTCAGAGAAACCTTGTCTCGGGAAAAAAAAAAAGCTAAAAAAAAAAATTGAACTTTTTGAAAATTCCATAATATATGTCCTTAAGGACCTTGAGGAGACGGGAAGGGACATATTTCCTAAACAATTTATTTTAATATTCTTTAGCCCTCAGTCTTAGTTTGTTTGTTTTTTTTTCAAATCGAAGTTTGAGTATTAGAATTTGAGCTATTCTTTTTAAAAGTTGTTGATCAAATTCAAAAAGCAGCCTTTCTATTGAACACAGTTCTTTTGTTGTCTTTCTGGATCTTCTCCAACTGGAACAATTTTGTTGAGGACAATTTTTGTGTTTAAACTTCTAGTTACTATTTGATCTGGGTTTGAGCCTCCTTGCTTCTCCATCGTTCCTTATCCAATTATGTTTGAAGCTAGAATCTCGAGCAGGCTCAATTGGTCCCCCAACACATCATGTACTTTCATATGTATTTGTCCATGTTTATAATTAGGCTAGTCTTCAACTCTATGATTACTTCATTGCCTTTTCTTTTTTGTGCCCTCAACAATTATGGGCCATTAGCTACCAAGTATAATACTTCCTTACTCTGCATTTCCGACTGTTTCCTGTTTATTGAGTTTGACTTTATTACTATCCGATCACTTACAAAACTTTAAAATGACAGTTCTAGTTCTGATCCCACTGTGCGAATAGAAACACTTATCACGGATGGGGCCCTCAAGTCTTACTGTGAAATACCCACTACTTTTGTCTTCCCTTGTTCACAGGTGATGTTTCACATGATAAAGAGGAGTTGATTCAAAGTCAGTCAATTCCTCCAAGATGTAGCCAGTATAAGAGTTAAATGTGGGCTTTATATTTTGTTAGGGGGATCTGCCTCATCTGTTCCAGCAGAAGCCCATAGAAAAATAGTCCATAGGATGTAAAATGCCATAAGCATGTTGATGTAAAACATCTGTGTGGCCAACAGCTGCAACAATTGGAACGGAAGATTTGTGGGAAAAGAAGCTTGCTGGGTTTTGTTGGCTTCCTCAATAATGTCATTGAAAAAAAAAAGATTTTCTAAAACCCGTGCATCCAATGTGAATGAAACTATGGGAAGGGTACTTTTACAATAATCTAGAGTTGTCTTCTCCTCCTTATACAAATCATCAGTAAAGTAGTACAGTGGTATTTATTCATTCCTATGATATTTCTTTGTAGATGGTGTCTGAAAAAAAAATCATTTCCTTTTTTGGAAAGGCTGAAGCAAATGGCGCATATTATCAGATCCACTGGGTTTTGATGGAAATCAGCTGTTGGGTTGACAAAAAAGCCACCCAACCCAAAAGGAAGTCTGAGGTTTTTCCATTCCAAGTCATAGAATTAATTAACTTAATTGTAAGCAGACTTTCTTAAGCAGGCCTCTAAAATTATCAAACCCCTCCTTTTTTCTGAAAACAAAGTCACATAAATGCTGGATTTATAAGACAGACTGCCCAAGACTCGCTGCTATCACCTTACCACTCAACAAGGCTAGGGGAGAACAACAGAAAACGAGAGTCATAATTGACAAAGACATGTGCTTATTTAATTTTCAAAAATCTGAGTCCATTTTTTAAAAACACTGGAAAAATATTTTCATGGGATTACAGAGAGTTGCTAGGTTGAGCAGGAGGACCTGATCCATAGGCCTTCACTTTGCTCCAAATCAGTGTCACCTTCTTCTAAGTTAATTTCATCAGCCACAAAAAAACACTCTAAGGGAAAAAGGAAAATTACCATTCTGTTGTTATTAATAATGATGTGATTAAATTTTCTCTTATACGAAGGCGTCTAAGAGTTTGTATTATGTTTCCATGGGAACTTCCTTCATACATATTTTTTTTTTACCATTTCCCTAAAGAATGCAGTTATAAGACAAACATGAAATCTGGCAGTTAAGTGAGGTAACGGCGATGGAATTTCAGAGGATAGAGAATTGAATTAAAAGAAAAATAGTCAGACACATTTTAGATCTTTAAGTTGTTCATGTCAATCAAAATTGACCAATGTTTGTGCCAGGAAATACAGGCAGAGGCAGCTTTTTTTTTTTTTTACAAGAGAACAAAAGGTTCTAACATGTCTTTCAAGGTCCCAGTATTCCTTTTGGTTAATTTCTTTTTTAATATAAAAGGAAAAGAAGCAATGGATTTTTAGATAGCTCGTAGTATAGTTTAAGTGGACACCACGTTTTCATTGGACAACTGATGACTTTGTACTTTTAAAGTGGTTTGAAACATCAACAGCAAATAGTAAATTCCAGTGCCCCTCTCCTAAAATGGAACTTTTTATGTCCTATTTGGATTTAGGATAAAATATCGCCATCATGTCATGAAGTTCTGACCAAAAGGATGAAGCCAAAAGGCACACAATTTTGTTTTTTGTTTATTTTAACAATTTGTTTTAGGGAAGATACAAAGCTTTTAGAACCTGCTGATGCAACAATTTCTAATAGGAATGACCAGCATTGCTCAAACAGTTATTTTACAACATATGATTATAGCAAGATGGTAGCTGTGGGTTTTCTCACAACCGTTCCTTATGTATTCACTGGCAACTAATTTTTTTATTTTTAGTGAGTACTGAAGTACAACCCTTGTATGCTAAATTGCTACATTTACTCTGTGTTGAGGACTTTTGCCTATACTATTGTCACTTTTATATACAACCTCAATTTCCTTGAGCCATAAACCTGGAGTCATTATGATGTAGCATTTTTTTTTTAATGACAAGGCTACTTTATGTAGCATGAGTTCATTCTCTGACGATCGAGTTTGTTCCAGGAATTTGTAGTTATGGGCTGAAGATGTATCACGTAGCTCCTTTACTTCCTATGTACACATTTGTGTTTCATGCTAAAGACTGAAACCAAGACCTGGAATAAGTACAAACACCGTGTTGTAGATATTCAGCAAACTGTAGAACTACAACAAATGCCAACCATCCTCTGCCAGACGTGTCATATAATCTGCTGGCAACAAGTCTACAGAGTTGAAAGGAAGATAAAGACAAATGCCCAACACCTGGAGCCAAATGAAGAGTTGGTATTACCAGTTTAATATCCTGTTTTTATGAAAGTCTCCACATTATGGACAATGGCATGGTTTATCTGTAACTTGGTTCCATTTGATGTGGCTTTTGGTTGTTTTACAGTCTGAAACACTTCCTCTCCCCCGAGACACTATGCAGCTTGAAAAAAAAAAGGCAATATTTGAAGAAACCCAGCATCAGGGGCTTTTGGCCTCCAGATAACAAAGTCAAGCTCTCCTTCTGACTACTGTAGTTCATTACAGAAAACCATCTATGAAAATTCTGCATTAATAACTTTTTGGCATCTACTTATCCTAAAACACGTAATACTCATTTTTGTGAGAGCGATTCTTTATACAATCAAGTATCACACTTACGGTACAATACAACTTACCATTTTGTGGTTTTTATGGTATCAGTTGTCCTCCTTTTTGGTCATTTAAGTTTAGATTTTCGACTCCTTTGTATCACAGGTCACTTAGGTCCATTTAAAAAATACACAGCTACACTTAAGCACTGGTCATGCAACCCCTTATTAGTGACTTGTCTAATTAACTCTTTGAAATTATCTTTCTAGCAAAACAGAATGTATCAGAGGCAACCACCATCGAAATGAATATCCTCGCAGAAACTGCATCACCCAGTTTATCCAAAGACCCACACATGGTACCTGACAGAGCTACACCAGTCATTCCGTTAGTCACCGAATTACCTATTATTACCACTCACTTCCCTCCTGCAGGAAATATAGTCAATTCTGAACCCAAATCTGTAGTCCACTCTCAGGCTATCACAGACAGATTAACTACAGAATTACCCACAGCTGCTGGGAGCACCAACAATGCTCAGGATGTGAATGGCTACATACCTTCTGGGTCAGGACCACTTGGAAAGCCAGACATATCTGAAATTAAGGAGGATGGACTCCAAAGTACAACTGTCATCTCCCAACACACTACTGGCTCACAGGATGGAACTACAGAAGATATGCAAACACATGAGTCAGTTACGCAGATTGAACAGATAGAAGTGGGCCCCTTAGTAACTTCTATGGAAATCACACAGCACATCTCTTCAAAGGAGTTGCAAGCAACTGAAACACCATTTGAATCCACAGAAGTGACCATGAATCACAAAACTGAAACGCTGTCAGTAAGCACCAGTTCTGAATTGGCAACCAGAATCCACCACAGGGTCACCTTGAAAGAAGAGGATAGTGAAGACAGAGCACTGACAGGTAGATCTGATCAGAGCCCTCGGGTCTTTAGCCAAATACCTGAAGTCATCACAGTATCGAAAACATCGGAAGACACAACCCACTCCCAGCTAGGGGAATTAGAGTCCATTTCAACATCAACAACTGTTTCACCTATAACTCTGCTTGACATAAATGGATCACTCATAGAGAAAGGGAAGGCACACAAAAATAATGGTAAGATGACTGAAGATGATTTTGGTCAATCAGAGCCTACAACACCCTTCCCTTCACAGCATCTTACAGAAATAGAATTGCTTCCATATTCTGGTGACACAACATCTGTAGAGAGAGTATCCACAGTTATTTATCCACCCTTACAAACAGAAGTGACACAAGGAAGAGAAAGAACAGAAACACCGAGACCAGAGTTGAAAAAAGATGCTGACTCAGTTTCAGAAAAGGTCACCAAGGATCCCTTTATAGGAACAACAGAAGAAAGCTTCTCTGGAATCAAGCTCTCTGCATCTTCCTCAGAACAAATCCACTTTACAGAGTCTTCAGGGGAAATGAGCGAATCTGTTTCCCCAGCATTGACAACTGGGAAGCTAAGTGTAGACCCAACAGACGCAGGATACATAGAAGAAATGACAACTCTGACTAGATTAGAAACAGATGATGTCACACAGTTCCACAAAGATGTCACCACCGCCTATGTGACCTACAGTACTTTAAATGCGGAAGTGGTCACAGTATCAAAGCGGTCAGGGGATGAAGATAACGTGACCTCAAAGCCTTTAGCCTCAACAGAACTTGAAGACTCTACAATATTGCCTCCTGTCTCACTTAGCACTATAGGAACAAATGGAAAGGATAAAGAGACCCCCCCAAGTCTCACGGATGTAGGAGAGGAATATACTCTTTTCCCCGACGGTACCCAAAAACCATTAGAAAAGGTTTCTGAGGAAGATTTAACATCTGAAGAGTTTACAGTTACACTTCAGCCAACTTCATCAATTGGTGGTGCAGAACAGTCAACTTTGAGAGCTTCTACAACTGGAGATGGGGCTCTGCCCACCACAAGCACAGAAGACCAAGTCATTAATGTGACCATGGAAGGAAGTGCTTTAGCTGAAGATAAAGATGCCTCCAAACCACTATTTACTACCCTCCCATTTGCTCACACCTCTGAGGTGGAAGAATTGGCGTTTGTTAGTTATAGTAGCACCCAGAAGCCCACTACTTATGTAGACACATCCCATGCTAGTCCTCTTCCTATAATTCCAAAGACAGAATGGAGTGTGTCGGAGCCTTCTGCTACACTGGAAGATGAAGTTCTAGGCAAATCTGATCAAGATGTCATTGAACAGATTCATCTAGAAGCAACTATGTCCCCAGAAGCTTTGGGAACAACAGAAATTATACAGGGAGAAACCCGGGAAGAACCACAAAGACCAGCGAGTTCATTTCCTGCCCTCAGTTCTACCACAGTTATGACAAAGGAGACAACAGCATTTGAGGAAGAGGGAGAGGGGTCAGCATACACCGTCTCAGAAGACAGATTGGTCACAGGTTTTGAAAGAGTTCCCATTTTAGAAACAACTCCAGTTGGAATAATTGAGCATGGTGTGTCGTTTTCCCCTGGTGCGATAACGCAGCATGAAGTGGAAGTGGGTACAATGGTAACACTGGTACCAACCATTAGGCCAAAAGTGGTCTCAAGTACAGAGCCAGAATTAAGTTATGAAGTAGAAGGTAGTAGCCCAACAGAATATGCATCAACTTTGAGGCCCGTTGGGACGCGTGTCACAGAGCTTACGGAGGAAACTACTGAGGAAGGAAAAAAGACATCCCCAGATGACACAGATCTAGGCTCAGGATTATTTGAAAAACCCAGAGCCACTGAACTCCCAGAATTTCCAATAGCTACAAGTGATATCAGTGTCTTTACATCCATAGACAGCCTTTACAGAACTCCACCATTCCGGCCACCTTCCACATTTACTGAAGAACCATATGTCTTTGAGAAGGAGCCCAGGGAGAAAACGACAGGTGACATTATCCTTACTAGAGAATCTACAACACGACACCCTCCCACCACTCTCATTGATATCCTAGCTAAGAAAACAGAACCGGATATTGATCAAGAGTACCATGTGACCTCGAGGCCTCCTGTAACACAGCCAACAAGACCACCCACTTTGGAAAGGAAAACAACCTTTGAACCTGAGGCATTGTCCACTTCACCACCCCCAGCAGGGACAAAATTTCACCCTGACATAAATGTGTATGTTATAGAGGTCAGAGAAAACAAGACAGGTAAGTCTTTGCTTTCAAGGCAATCAGCATTTTATCTTAAAAGTTAAAATGCCCATCGTGCCATTAGATAGCCAATAACTGGAGTGTCAAACATATGTTAGCCTCGTGCATCTGTACAGGAATTGGAAGGATATGTTAAACAGTTTGGAAGAATGTTAGATGCAGTTGTATTTTGAAAGTTGTAAGAAGCCCTGCTTTGTCATCTAATACAACCACTTCATCACTATTACATCACTACAGAATGTGCGGAACACAGTGTTTTAATTTCAATGTCTTTCCATACATTACTACTCAAGTGAAGCACTAGACTGTGTTAACATTCCATCGGTCTGCAACCATTAACCTTTAGCACTTACCATGTAGAGGACTAAATGGTTTCACATATCCCTAGGCTTGACCGAAAGATCTCTAAAGATTTGTTTGTTTTTTCTCTTCCAGGATTTTGCAGGCTTATCACATAAGATGTGGAATGGGTAATAGGTCTATGTTAATTCAAATTTAACGTCTTTAAGATATTGACTGTTTTCAGTTTGTTCGTAAATGTAGCTTGGACTATTTAGAACCATGTACAGTCCAGCCAAGTTCTAGGAATTTCTTGGAGTCATGAACAAATGTCAGAAGGTGGATTTGTAAGCATTATCTTGTCTTCCTAACTTTCAGGACATGACATTTTTACTGTGATTTCTTTGTTCTTCTCTAAAACTTGTTTATTTGCATTGCTGAGGGCTTGCAGACGTCATTGCCCCATAGTCTTGTTCTTACCTAAAATTGAGAGTATACTATTATGTTGAATTCGAAAAGCTGAATTGAGAATGTATTTCACAGTCTGATGGAGTATTTCACCTTTGTTTGTTTCTTTTAAGTATACTGGTATTTTATTGGAATGTTTAGTTCATTTTTTATTCAGTTTTTTCAGAGACAGAGTTTCTCTGTGTAGGTCTGGCTGTTCTAGAACTCACTGTGTAGGCCAGGCGGGCCTCGAACTCAACAGAGATCTGCCTGCCTCTGCCTCCCAATTGCTGGGATTAAAGACGTGTGCCATCACTGCCCAGCAGGTTCAAATTGTAATATAAGAATTAAATGAATAAATGATTGCTTTTCTGTGTCCTGGCTCAGAGAAGCCATATGGGAAATATATCTGTCCATTAGGTTCTTTCTTGGTATTGGAATATGCCCTGTTGGGTGTCACTCAGGAAAGAGATGGTACTTTCATAGGCTGCTCAGTAGCACCACTGTTGAAAAGCATCGGTGCCGCCAATTCAGTCGTATCCAGTGTTATAGACAGAAACTTTATGGCTTCTCTTAGCTCCTTCACCCCAGACTTTTCCTGGTGTGAAAATATTTGTGTGGCACAAATAATAGATCACCCAACCCTGCATTGCTGAAGCCCATCTCCTCTTCTCAGGATAGCTGTGTAGAGGCCAGGAATGAACCATGACTTTTTTTTTTCTTTTGTGACCAGTACGGTGTTTTGTGAATCCTAAATGCTTTCCTGTCTTCTACATTACTTTCACATCTCTCAAGACTGGAGTTGACAATAGTAGTGTTACCAAGAAATCAAAGTTAGGGCACCATGTTGTTAGTAGAATGAAAAAGAAACAGAAAACTCTAACCATGGAAGGGGTGGGGTGGGGAACAGAGATGAAAGAAGACTGGTGTCAACCTTTGATTTCAGAATTTGAGAAGTCCATACCAATCAAGTACATGTATTCTCAATGAATTCTTACTCCATCGTTAGTGACGTACTAAGTTGCATCAGATAGTATGAAAACGGTAAACCTAAGGCCTCTTTAACAACTCTCCTGAATAGGACATTGTGTGTTCAGGGTTCTGGCACTCAAACTACAACATGGAAAAAGGCCTGAAACTCGATCGCATTCCTGTTCCCCACCGCCACCGAGAGCTGGCGATCATCGGGTGTAAGGCAGAAGCACTTGTAGGATTCTAGGACCCTCTGGATCCTTCTACTTCGCCATTCTCCCATGCTTCTCTCATCTAGAGTCCCAAGAGGATGTCCTCCCCTCTCTCTCAGATTTGGGCCCAGGGGTCCCACTCAAACTAAGGCACCAGCCAAGGACAGTACAGGCCGTAAACTTTAAACCCCTACCCAGATCTAGCCAATGGTCAGAACATTCTCCACAGTAGAGTGGAGAGTTGGATATGACTTTCTCACATACTCTGGTGCCTCACCTTTGACCATGTCCCCTGGAGGGGGAGACCTGGTGGCACTCAGAGGAAGGACAGCAGGCTACCAAGAAGAGACTTGATACCCTATGAGCATATACAGGGTGAGGAAATCCCATTCAGGAACAGTCATAGGGGAGGGGAATAAGGGGAAAATAGGAGGGAGGGAAGAATGGGATGGGATAACTATTGAGATGTAATAAGAATAAATTAATAAAAAAAAATTTAAAAAAAGCAGAAGCACTATTGATAAATAGTAGTTCAAGTGGAGGGTTGGCAGAGTTTATGCAGAGGTATGCCTTTCTTTATGGGAGCCTCGTGGTCTCCCTTCAGCCAGACCTGCATGCTTGGTTTCTTTCCTCCACTTCTAAAGTGGAGGGCCACACTAATTACACATTCTGAGAAAACTGTGAACTATCCAGCTATTTCCATAAAGCAGGATTGGAGTATGTGCATGTCAGGAGCCTCCATGGAACACCAGGGCAGTCTCTCTAGCATCTGTTTTTATGCATTCTAGACACACATTCTTCTTAAAAATAACAGCATGGTTTGCTATTTTCAGAAGCCAATGAGATGTACTCACACCCAACTACTCAGTTAACACGTTTTGCTAGTTCTCTAGCAATAATTTAATTTTCACAATATTTTGAACTTTGCCCATGAAAGCCATAACACAGATGTTCAGTTAATTTCTAAGTCAGGTGTGTTAATGAGGGGAGCCTGGAAAGCCAGTCTTTTTATATTTCCAGACTGGAAAATCCTTGGTGCGTGTGCACCTTTGTGTAAACCTATTCACCCAAATAGAATTGAACCTTCACATTTACTCTGTATCCAAGTATGTAAAAATGCCACCCGGGCTATAGCAAACCCAGGCATTTATACTTTTCACCGCATCCAGAGAGTGATAAAAGCTTGACTTTTATGAAATGCCATGAAACAAAACATGCTACTCAAGGCGTGCTTACGTCATACACTCCGATGCACGTTAATGGTAGGTTAGGTTCTGCTGCTGCGGGCAACTGTAGTTAACAGTTAAAAAATCTGAAGGAACTTCTCAGCCCATAAAGGTTTTATGAGCTGAAAAATGCTGCGGGGTGTGGTTAACAGTGGTTCAAGGGTGCTGAAAACTTGGCTGTGCTGTTTCAGGAGTAATTTGCACACCTGCACCTGGGAAAATTATTAAAAGGCTTTCTTTGTGAACATGTGTGAAGGCTACAGGATTCGACAGTAGGGCAAAGGTTTTTTGTTGCTGCTTCTTTGTTCTGTGGCTTGGAAAGTGTACTCAGGTAAATTACCTGAAATATTACAGATCAGTGTAACTGAATTGCAAACGTTAAAACAGGCAAACTGAAAAACAAAGGAGCACTATTTTTAAGTCAAAGAACAATCTGGAAAAGTGCAGATGTTAAATGCCAAAAGTCTTGCCAGTACTCACAGTTATAACCTCCACATATAGCCTCATACATGCTATCACATATCAGTCCTGCTCAACCATGATCAGCATGCTCTTTTCTGTTTTTCTGACATCCTAAGTGTGAAAGGTAAGAGACAGGTGTAACTGTAAATATTAGATAGAAATGGCATAAATATAAGACACTGATGAAATTCTTAATATAGTTAGTAATATGTGCATCAGTTAGATTTTTGCAAAAGACAGAATGTTAGCCTCTATATTAGAATTTGTTTGCTCAGGTTCCTCATGTAGAATTACTGCCTCTTATTGGTGACATCATTTAGAAATAACTCCCATCTGTTCTACTTCTTCTGCTACTTTTAAATAGGAAAAACATACATAAAGCAATAGGCTGTTTTTTTAGAGCTGTGATCTTTTGTGGAAGATGAACAATAAGAGACAATAGCTCCACTGAGCTTTCTGGACAAACACTGATAATCAATGACTGGATGCTTTCCTCTTATGTAAAGTGATTGTATAAGGAAGTTTTATGTAATTATTATTTTATGATTTGCTTTAATTCTGGGCAAAAATATAATTATTTTAAAATTACATTATTTATTTATCTTCAATACAGAATTTTAAAATATAATATGTTGTTACGTAATTTTTTAAAATCAAATTTTATCTTTATGGAATTTTATAGCCATATGTAACATACTTTGTCTTTTTTTTCCCCTTGGAGGATCAGAATACATTGTTCAATCAGTATGTTACAGGGGCTTTCACGTGTTGGAAAATAGTGGCTGTGCTGGTTAATGTGTGGGTGGACAGGCCAGCTTCTGGAATGCCATGTGTCTCAGACCAGGATGAGAAGGGAACTGCAGATATAACTGGAAACCAGGCAGAAACACCCATTCCTGGGTGAGAGGAATAATTAAAGGGGAAAATATATTTAAAGCATTTATCTTATTACTTTACCTGTATGGTTGTGTTGCCTGCAATTGTGTGTGTGTGTGTGTGTGTGTGTGTGTGTGTGTGTGTGTGTGTGTGTATCACTTGCATGCTTGGTGTTGAAGGTAGGGGTCAGAAGTGGGTGTCAGATCCCCCGGAACTGGAGTCACAGGTGGTTGTAAGCTGCCCCGGGGGATGCTGGGAATAGAACATAGGTCATTTGCAAGAGCATTCGGTGCTCTTAAGTACTGACCAGTGCTCTTAACGGTTTGAGCCCCCCCCAAGTATATTTTTGACAGGACTTATTATGACTACCTTTAGCTCATAGAAAAGTATACATTTATTGATAGGTACTCTTGTTGTCTCTGTTCACTATGTTAAATGAGGCTTCAATCTTGTTGATATCTCTGTGTTATGTATAATGTTATTTGTAATGCAAAGAATGAAACAGAGCTCTGTCTTGGGACATCCTTGACTAAAAGAGCATATTAAAAATTTTAGTTCCCTGTGGTGCATATTGGCTAACAGTCATGCCACTTTGAATGTAAATTGCAAGCAAGTCTAGCTCCTTTGTTTAACTCTAGTGTTGATTCTGTAGGGCCCATGAGCAGAATCCATCGGCTTCCAGATCTTCTATGTGCATCATAATTGGGCTGATGATGACAACAGCCCTTTTAATTCTATTCTCAAAAATGGCTCTTTAGTGAATTCTTTTAAATGTTCCCATGCATTATCCATAACCTCTGTTTTCATAAACTATAGGGGTACAATTTGATTTCCTTTGGTTGTTGTGAGAGTATCCCAGCTCTCTACAAAGGGTTGCTTTCTTCTTCCTTAGCACCTTTGGTGTCACTCATTTGTGCAGTGATTACTAGAAACATATGGAGGGTTCTAGATAGTACTCAGAACTCTTTCTGTAAGGGGCTAGCTAGGGGATGAGATGGCATTGAAGAAACCAGAAGGATAACAAAAAAAATCTCTGCAGTGTCATTTTAAAGAGGTAAAACTGGAGTTTTTATAGCTTCTAAGGAGATTTGCAATTTTTTTTATCATTTCATAAATGCATAGAATTACTTCTTAATGAAGCCAGTTTTCCATATAACATGTGGTTGTTTAATGAAGTGACTTCATTTGCAGATCAATTCTAAGAGTAGTGATGATGTCTAATGGGACTTGGGGTTGGGCATGGTATTAAGATGTTTCAGTACTATTCAGGGACATTGACATATTATGACTTATCCCAATAATAGATGTGAGAAGAAATAGAAAATATCCTTTTCTACAAGGGCATCCCATGAAGGCCTGAGGATCCATCTATCTTACTTAAAAGGGCATTCCTTTGAGAGATAGTTCCAATACTTTTGAGTATGCATCAGGATACAAACAAATACAGTAGCAAGGTTAGATCTGTTGAAGGAAAAGCAATCAATATGTTGCCTCTGAATGATCAGGGCCATGTCTAGTATTTCTCCATAAATGATGTAAAGTTTAAAGAGAAAAATTTTAAATGTAAATCTTACTGCAGGATCCCTTAGTGCTTTTACGTAGCAAGAAAGTATTCCTGACATCCTATGAAACTGGGAATTTAGTGACGTCAGCCCCATGCTGAGAAAGTGTTTGTTTTACTAAAGAGAAAAAAAGAGAAGTAAGTTTATTAATGTATGTTTCTGCAAACATACAGGAACACAATATAATTCTCATTTTCATCATCAATATCTCATGTTTCTTGTCTTTCTGGCGCTCCTACGTCATCTTTTGATACAGATTCTCTGCTCATCTTTTCACACTACCTTCCAGAAACATCCAATGATGCCATTGCACAGCTAGGGAAGCAAACTAAGACAATATACCATTTAGGTTGGTTGGATGACCTGAATACTCAGTAATTAAGAGAGTATGTAGCAAAGAGGATGCCATGCTTCACTAAATACACGAGAGAACAATCACACATTAAAATCAGCAGTATCTGTACTAGGCAAATCCCCCCGCACTCATCTGAGAGAAAACTGTAATGTTTGCCCCATCCTGGAGAGCCATTTAGATTCCCTGGGGAATCCACAACCAAACCTACCTGAGATGCCAGCAAGTGATGAGCCAAGATGCTACTGCCTGACACAGTTTGGTGGACACAGGGAAACCTCCCAGTGCATAATTTTCCAGCACTGCTTCTCCGCTTCTGTAGATCTAAAGAAAGCAATCACAACTCCAGCCACCCCAGACAACTGAACTGAATTGCCAGTTGAAGAATAAGCATTGTCATTTATTTTCTTTATTAAATCTTCCTGAGATATTGTTCATATTTGGCATCTTTATTCTTAAATGTGCCCCAAGTAGTTTTGCTGAACAAAGTGTTGAACATCTACATGTATGTATGTCAAAGGACTGTTGGAGAACCAAAGCAAAAAAAAAAAAAAAAAAAAAAAAAAAAAAAGATAACAATGTTCCAATATAGGGTTGGCTTTTATTTGATCTATTAAAAAAAGTTATGTGTATGAGTGTTTTGCCTGAAGGAGTGTCTGTGCACCACATGTATGCCTGGTACCCACAGAGGCCAAAAGAGGGTGTTCGGATCCCCTGTGTCTGGAGTGGATAGTCAGTTTGAGGGCTGCTAGGTAGGTGCTAGGAATCTAATCCGGATCCTGTGGCAGAGCAGCCTGTGTTTTAAACTGTTGAGTTATCTCTCTGCCCCTATTGGTTGTATTTTTTTTTAATGAAAACTGATTTTCAGAGAATTTCACAGAACATATTTTGATTATGCTCACCCAAATTCTGCAGAGATCCACTTTTTCTGCCCAATCCACCTGATTTCATGTCACAAGTTTGTCGGCCTAACAGGGGGATTGTTTCAGGAAGTATTTTGAAGTCTCATTACCCAAATTACTTAATTTTTATGTGGTTCTTTCTTACTCTTTGGAAATTCTTCATATGTCTCTGATGGCTTGACTATGGTGTCTAGAAATCTCTTGCTCTTTTAAAAGGGCAGTTGAATCTCCTGTGCCCTTTCTAAGGAAGAAGAGTGTACAGTTGGCGGTGTCTGCTTCACTGTACTCAGGCCAGGTGACTGTATCTAAAAATAGCCCTTGCACTAGAAGAAACTTGGTTATCTGAGGATTATTGGAAGTTGAAAAAAATACATATGATGCCTATTGACTGTCCCTGTAACATGCCTGCCTCTTCAAAATGAGGTATTCAGAAGCAGCCCCATTGCTTACATATGTGCGTGGACCCTTCTGTCTGAGGAAACTTGTGGACTGAGAAACAGGGGCTTGGTGTAGGGGGGAGGGGCTCAGCATAAAAAGGCTGTCAGGGTGAGTCAACACGCTTGAGTGATGCTCCAAGAAGGCTGTGGCTAGCTAAGTCATAAAGAGGTAAGGGTCACAGAACACAGTCATCTCCCAAGCTTTGATCTTGTTCATCTCGATAGTGTTTGGGAGGACTGTATTTACATAAACATCATAGGCTACCTGATCATTAAGGGAATAAAGGGGCAAACGTATCTAGCAACATTTGGGAGAGGTATTTGTATATTGATTTCTAATGTTGCTATTTAAAATACTAAGCTGGAACAATTCATATTGTCCCAGAGATAATACATATATTTTTTAGGACTCAGGATATCTTAAGCAATTTGATTAGAAATCAAATGTGGTTTTTTTTCCCCATAAAGTGCTAACTTATTATCATATTTAAATTAAGAACCGAGGGAAGAAAAGATTCATTTGTATGGTACTTGGATCTTCAGATATATGGAAATTTGACATTGGGAAGCATCCCAGGCTTCTCTTTAAGGTCTGCAAGTACCTTAAGGCACCTTCAGTGCCGATTTCATTTTTGGAATACGAAACCTGATATTTTTTGATATATCTCAAAACCAATTCCATTTTATAAAAGATGCAGCCTAACCTACTTCTGCTGAGTAGATTGCAATAGACTATATTTAACTCAAGACTTTTAAACTTAAACTACAAAACTCCCTGAAGAGGGCATGAACTTTGACCAGTCACCTATGCATCATAGCTACTATGCTTTGTGTCTGGTTACAGAGTGACTGCAAGACTTGTGCTACGTCTGCAAAGCTGTGCCACAAAGTACTTAAAAACACTTGGTGAATAGTTTGAGGTCAGTTAGCCATAAAGCCTTGTGTGAAATGCCATAAAAAAAAAACCATTAAGCATGGTACTAGTATATTCAAGTCAAGCTGTTAAAATACACCCTTATAAACATAGAAAAGATTGTACATGCAGTCTACAGAGTTCTGTGGTTTGACTCTTGAAATCTAAGTAAAAGTTATATTAGCCTTAGAGTAAAATTCTGAAATAAAGCACTCTTTTATAAGGACTCATTCTTATAAGAACCTGGATTGTCAGTGACCCTGTTGAGTCATTCTTGTTAGAGTGAAATAGAGTGAATAGTGAATAGAGCACTATTTCTCAAGGAGACATGACTTTGACAATAGCACAGGTGTCGTCCCCCCCATATGCCAAAAAGAAACTTTTCTGGTTTGCCATAATGATAGTTGTTCCAATTCTTTAATAATATGTGTAGTGGGTGGGGGTGGTGACAGGAAAGGGAGACGGGGAGGTAATTTTGGAGAATGAATAAACAAAGAGGACTGAGTAGGATTTGATGACTTGCAAGGAATTACAGGTGGCAACTCAGTCCATGTGGCCAGGAAGAATTCACCTAATTATGCATACGGTAGATAGATTTTTTAAAAAAATATAAGCTCTGCCCCTATTCATGAAATATTGAAAGTATGGGAACAATATATACTGACAAAATAAAATGTGCAAAAAAAAAAAACCCATGAAAATTCAAAGCCCAGCTAGTGAATATTTTCCTATTCCAAAACTCATGTGAAGAAAGCCAAGTTGATACAACGTGATACAACGTGAACAAGGGCCACTTGTTGCCAACTTGTGAGGACAATCCTTTCAGAAGAAAGGAAAAATTCTTCATTCTGAACTTTTTGTTTTAGTTAAGACTCATTTAGCAGGAAGTTTTCTAGGAGTCCATATAACATGAAGAGTGGGGTTTACATATTCTATTAAAATTTTTTGTTAAATAAATACATTTTAGGTGCTCTTACCACAAACAAAGCCATGTGACATGACATATGTTAGTTTGCTTTCCTTTGCTAATCAGTCTACCATCCATAAACATATGATAAACCTAAAATATCTGAAGTGACTCCAGCTGATAAGCAATATTACAGTATTTGTCAAATGAGATTATTACGTATTAATGAAGCAACACAAAATGAAACTCATGAGAGTATAAGCCATTTAAGACAGGTACCTTTTCACCTCAAGTTCATTTTCATGAGTGTATACAAAAGTTATAACTTGATCTGGCCTTATTTGACTATATTCAAATAGTAACTATATTCAAATATAGTAACTATATTCAAATAGAAGCTACATGCGTTTGTGATACAATTATTAATATTATATTTCAAGAGAGTCATCTGCAAAGGCATTTTAATGTGTCCTTTCATATACTTTGAACGTTGTCTTTACACTCTCTTCTCATAGTACAAAGTGAACCTTCGTTCAAATTATCTGCAGTTTCTATTACATCTTCTTTTAATGCTTTCAACGGTCAGTATATGCTCACAGCTATTATTGGAGAGACTCATTTAATCCTTTTCTTCAACTTAGTGTTAAAATTACTTGCAACATCTGTGCCAGAAATAGCATGTATCTGTTTTCTGCTTTGATATTCCTGGAATTAGGCAGGTATCTAACCTTTTTTTTTTTTATGACTGAAATATTTTTAAGCATTTGAATATCCAGATGATTTTGCATAGATGAATTGAATCTGAGTGTTTACATTAGAATAGATACAGATATAGGAAAAACGCATGAAGTGTAAAGGTTAGATGCACAGATAGTATGTTAGTAAAACGATTCGAGTGGTATGTCCTAGCACACAGATAGCAAGATCTTTTCATGTCAAATATTGGGATAAAAGAGAAAATGGAACTTATATAATATATGTCTCCTGAAAAGTGGACTTTTTCAACTTAACACATTAAGACACTTCTACAGGGTTTGCCTTGGTAGTCTGGTCAACACTGCCTTATTGCATAGTTGTCTGGGGAAAAGCAAAGATCATGTGGATTGCCCTCAGCTAGTTTTTTTTCTGTTTTCTGGTTGGGTGTTGGATACTGGTCTCTCCCAACTTGGAAGGAAGCATCCTATAAGAGGAACAACACAGCAGAGAGGCATGTTTTTCTCTTTTAGAGATGGGATTGTAGAGGCAGAACTGGTTCTGGCAAACTTCTTCCTCCGGTGTAAGCCCATGTGTCAGGGATCTAAACTGGAAGCTAAGTCGACATCAGCATTCCTCTGCACAGGTGATAAGGCCCTGTGTGATCTCTGCATCTTCCGTGCCTCAGTGCCCCCACAAGTACCCTTGCCACTGTGACAGTACTGGAAATTGGGCAGCTGCAGTAGCAGGGCTCCATCAAGGATCACTGAGTGTTTTTCTGCTATGGGTGAAGCCTTTAGTTTTCTCTTTTCCTAGAACCCTAGGCTGGAAGCTTTGTTGGCGTATTTCTGGCAGTAGAAAAAAGTCAGCCGGGCTTAGTCTGGTGCCATGTGGTATTACAATCCAAAGAAGGGTTTGATTTGTATCACTTGAAATATGTAATTAGATTATTTACATACAACATTGGGCTTGTCATTTGTTAAAATGTCAATAGCAAGGAATAAAATCCTGGTCCTGGCATAGATCCTAAAAGACAATGATGTAAAGGAGTAAAAGTCTCTTCCTGGTCTTTTCAGGAAGACCTGTACCAGTCCCCTCCCTGCCTTTCCCAACCCCCCACCCCCCCACTTCAGGGAATCCTAGTTTTCATGCCCACAGGCTCTTTCCTCATTGCTTCAAGACTACATGTGACCCTTGTGTCATACATGGGATAGAAACAAACTACTTTTCTGAAAACAGACACTTAGGGCAGAGAGCGAAGAGGCTAGAAGGAATACTGTCTCCGTTCTTACTGAAAAAGCAAGAGAGACAACGCCCAATTATTTTTATTTATGCTTTGATAATAATGGTCTTTATTTCATTTGGTTTTCCGCAGCTCACAGCCTCATCAACTGCGTATTTCAGGACTGAAGCGTCTATGTAATTTCTTTTTTCCCTCTTGAGAATTCTGTTGTCATCGTAAACGTACTGAAGTGTTTTTTTTTTTTAAATGATTTGTTTCTACACTCTTAAGATGACATTTTCTTCTTACTGTCATGGTACAACAGCAAACCTGAAGAGCAAGAACAGTTTACAGAAGGGTCCATCTCACATAACTTGTAAAGGTCCCAACCCCTCTTTTCTGTGCATATGAATGTGATCGACCTTGTCTTCTGCCATGCCCTGCCAAATCTTCCATTTAAGTATTGTGAAAACTCTTTGTCTTTTTTCAGGTCGAATGAGTGATATGGTTGTAAGTGGTCATCCAATAGATTCAGACTCTAAGGAAGATGAGCCTTGCAGTGAAGAAACAGATCCACTGCATGATCTGTTTGCTGAGATCTTACCAGAATTACCGGGTTCCTTTGAAATAGACATATATCACAGCGAGGAAGACGACGATGGGGATGAGGACTGTGCAAATGCAACGGAGGTGACAACCACCCCATCAGTGCGGTACCTCAACGGGAAGCAGCTTGTCACCACGGTGCCCAAGGACCCGGAAGCTGCAGAAGCTAGGCGTGGCCAGTATGAAAGTGTTGCACCGTCTCATAACTTCTCAGAAAGTTCCGCAAGTGACACCCATCCGTTTATCATAGCAGACTCAGAATTGTCAAACGCCATGCAATTTAACAAGTCTAAAGACGCCACTGAGTTGTTAGAAATCACGTGGAAACCCGAGACTTACCCTGAGACACCAGAACACTTTTCAAGTGGTGAAGCTGATATTTTCCCTACCATCTCAGCCCATGCTGGGGAAACCACCAAATGGGCAGAATCCATCACAGAGAGCAATCTAAACCTTCAAAATCCAGAGTACAATCAGCCTAAGCCAATACTTCTGTTTCCTGAAGAGTCTTCAGGAGAGGGTGCCATTGACCCAGGGTCCCAGAAAACAGTCTTCTTTAGTGCTACAGAAGTAACATTTGGTCCAGAGACAGACCAAAGTCCTACCATATCTACCTCCAATATACTTTCAAGCTCTGTGCCAGTAAATATCTTGGAGGAAGAGCCAGTGACCCTAACGGGAATGCTGCAGTCTGATGACTCCTTGTCTACTGTGGAAAGTCGGGTAGAGATAACAACTAGACAGTCTGTAGAGTTCTTGGCGAGTTCCTCTGCTCTTATTATTGAAGGGTCTGGGGAAGTGGAAGAATATAAAAATGAAATCTTCACCATGGTAACTGATTCACCTCCGAGAGATCCTACACATACACTCATCCCTTTGGAGATGAGCAAGATGAGGATCCCAGGCAGCCATTTTGATAGTCCTGCAACTACCATTCCTTTGGGTTCGCAACTACCTTCTGCAGATGCAAGGCCCACACAATTTGGAAGTCAAACAGACACTTCCGAGCAGGTTCCCAGTGTGTCTTTTGAAGGAAGGAAAAGGGAAGAAGGCAAAGAAGGAACAACAGACGCAGCCCACAGAGTGGAAGTCCAATCAGCGGCGCAGTTACCCCAAGAATTAGAAAACTCAAGTGTAGCTCCATTTAGTGATTCAGACACCTGGGAAGGCTTGATGCCAGAGACAACACCCACGCAGTCTGAAAAGGAAATGGCAAACTCTACTCTTTCTTTTAGAGAAACAAATCATGTCGTCAATTGGAAGGCACAGCCCTTTGAGCATAGCAGTAGCAGTCAGCCCAGGGTCCAGCAAGTTCCAACCACTCTCTCGGGTTGGCCCCGCTCTCTTTTTATGGATCCTGGCTCAGGAGATGTTGGTGCTGATTTGGAATCCATGACTGCTCCTTCATTTTCATTAGATTTAGAGTCTGAAACCAAAGTGAAAAAAGAATTACCTAGTACTCTGTCTCCCAGTGTGGCAACTTTATTCCCCTCTGAGGCAACAGGATTAGCTCTGAGTACTGTATTGGGCATAGGAGTTGCTGAAGTGATGCACCAGACATCCAAGGAAACACTGGTTTCAGAAATATCAGGAAAGCCAACACCCCAGCCAGAAGTAAGGGATTTATATACAGATTTTCCTTTGGGAGAAGATTTTAGTGGGGACTTTAGTGAATATTCAACAGTGTCTTATCCAATAACAAAAGAGGAAAGAGTAGGCATGGGAGGCTCTGAGACTGAACAAGTTAGGGAGATGCAGACTTCATCTATACCGCCTACCTCAGAAGCCATCAACCTAGGGGCTGATGCAAAAGGACTCAGCAGTACCATAGCCAGTACCCCAGCCTTCTCCTGGGAAGAGTTCCTGGCTTCAGGTGAGGGCTCAGGTGAACAGCTGGCCTCAGTCCGGAGTTCTGTTGGCCCAGTGTTTCCCCTTGCTGTGGACATTTTTTCTGGCACAGAGTCTCGATATTTTGATGAAAGGTTTCAAGAAGTGGGTGCTATAACAGAAGCAGATGCAAGATCCATTACTTTGACAACAGCAGAAACTGGAAATACTCTCGATGTGACAGAAGATGGGGACATAAATGTAGATAGCACAATTTCAGTGGACTATCCCCAAACAATGGAGCCAGCCAAACTATGGTCTAAACAAGAAGACAATCCTATAAAACAAGAGACTGAAAGTGAATCAGTATCTCAGGAAAAACCCGAAGAACGAAAGACTTTTGAATCTCCCCAAAGCTCTGTCGCGCCAGAACAAACAAATTTGGAACCCCAAACACTTAATGAAGCTAAATTCCAAACTCCAGGTACCTTCATGTTAACAACAAAGAAAATGCACTACACTACTAAGGAAGCGGAGGAGGAAGACATGTCCATAGCTCATATGTCTACTCCAGGTCCAGGGATAGAAGGCTTAGAATCATACACTATTCACCCTGAAGCTACTGGAAAGTCACACTCTTCCTTAGATACTGCTTTAGTGACAGAATCTGTGTCAGCTACAAGTGTAGGCATGGATTCCTCAGTTCAAGAGGAAGAACATACAGAGCTTTTCCAAGAGGGTGTGAAACAACCAATTAAGGAGGAAAATGCTGATCTCTCATTCTCAGGACTGGGATCAGGAGAGGCCTTGCTGCCTCTACCTACAACATCAGTGAAGTTGACTGAAATGGAGCAGATCATTAGCACCTTGTACCCTGAGACACCTCACATGGAGAGTTCTGGACCGAGCATTTTAAGTGATAAAGTGGAAGACCGTGAGATAATGGAAAAGGTGTCAAGTGAAGTTACAACACTCGCTTCTAAAACAAGCACCATCCCTCAAGATGGGAAGCAAGCACCCAACACAACTTTGAATGAAACTGGAACTGAAGAACCCACAACTTCACCTCTCTCTTTCACCAAGCACATGGACATGGAACGCTCTCCAAGTGAGACCCTCAGGTGGGAAGAGGAAATCTGGACCCCTGGACCACAAACCATGACTGACCAGATCTCTGAGGAGAATTCCTCAGCATCAGAAACTGAAGCAGCAGCAACCTCCCCCACTGTTTTTCGGACTCGAACTTACAGCACTGAAATGACCAAAGCCTTTGATACACCAGCATCAAAACAATCCGACTTATTTTATGTAAACTCTGGAGAAGGGTCTGGAGAAATGGATGCTCTTGAGTTAGTATACACTTCTGGAACTACTCGGGCAGCCAGTCAAGGAGACAGCACATTTGCTTCTGATGGATTCCGGGAAAAGCATCCAGAGGGGTCAAGGACTGAGGCTGGAGCTACTGGCAAATCTCCAACAGTTTCAGCAATGCTCCTGCATCACTCAGAGTTCAGGGAAAGTTCCCTGTATTCGACAGGCACATGGCCAAGCACGGTGCCACACGAGAGTCCCACAGAAGGCACTGCAGGTGGTTTGCAAGACCATATCAGATTTGAAAGTTCTACCTTGCAACCGAACAGAAGAAAAACCACTGAAAACATTATAATAGATCTAGACAAAGAGGATAGTAAGGATTTAGGGTTGACAGTTACTGAGAGTGCTATCGTTGAGATTCTACCCGAGTTAACATCAGATAAAAATATTATTATAGACATTGATCACACTAAACCTATATATGAGTACATCCCTGGAATACAAACAGACCTAGACCCAGAGATACCATTGGGATCACATGGCAGTAATGAAGAGAGCCTTCAAGGTCAAGAGAAGGATGAGGCAGAGGTAGCAGCTACCCTTTCTCCAACTGGAGAAGCATTTGAGGGCTCTGGTGACGTGCTTCTTGCTGGCTACACTCAAGCCATGTACAACGAGTCTGTGACTTCTAAGGATGGAAAACAGGCAGAACTAACAAGCGTTAACATTGCAACCAGAATCCCAGTCACTACCATAGAAACAGAATTAGAAACCCTTTTCCCCACAGTGTCAACTCTGCACGTTCCTAGTAAGCTAACCACAGTTAGTCCAGAGGTTGACAAACCCAAAATTGAAGCAATATCCCTGGATGATATATTTGAATCAAGCACCTTGTCTGATGGCCAAGCTATAGCCGACCAGAGTGAGGTAATATCAACACTGGGCCATTTGAAAAGGACACAGGAAGACTATGAAGAAAAGAAATATAGAGGTCCTTCTTTTCAGCCAGAAATCTTTTCAGGAGCAGGGGAGGCATTGACAGATGCCCCTGCTTATGTAAGTATTGGTAGCACACACTTTGTGGCTCAGCATTTAACAGAATCCCCTGATGTAATAGGAGGATCTGCCTCCACACATACTGAAACAACAGCTGCAGTTTCCTCCCTGGCAGAGCTGTCCCGTCAGACACCACCTTCTCCCTTCCCTGTCTACATAGACAGTGGGGTTTCCAAATACCCAGAGGTTCCCCACACGAATGCTCAGCTAGGTCCTAGCACTGCCTCATCTCCAGAAGGTTCTTTTAAGGAAGTCCGTTCTAATAGTGAAGCCACCGTCAAGCCATCCGGTGAAGATGCCCACCGAAGCGAGCCTCTGTTCTTGTCTCCTGGCCCTGCCTTAGACATTTCAGAAGATAAAAGAGAGCCCCAGTTACTAGAAGAGCTGGAATCTTCTCCCACGCCACTAATTGTTGAAGAAGAAAGCGAGACTTCCCAAGATTTCCTGACCAAAGGCAAAGATCAGACCCCGGGAGAAACAGTTGGAATGCTTGCCAGTGTTAGAACAACAGAGAGTGGACCTGTCCTTACAGCTGCGGATGACACGGAACTAGTAGGTATCACACAGCGGCCTCATTCTACTTCTGCGGCTTTACGGGCTGAGACAGGTGTGCTCCCTCAGCCCATCCCACAGAAACCTGAGAGGCCCACCCCGCCTTCCTTGGAAATTAGCCATGAAACATACACATCTTTAACTGGAGAAGAACCCATAGTCACGACGTCTGAAAAACAAGTGTCGAAAAGAATTCTTGATTACAGCAGCCAGGCATCAGTCAGCACTCTGGATCTAAATTCTGCACCTTCAAGACCACCACTCTCCATTCTGGACAATTCTAATGAAACTGCTTTCCTGATTGGCATTAATGAAGGGTCCGTGGAAGGCACAGCAGTATATCTACCAGGTAAGATGTCAACATTGATGCCTCTGTTTCCAAGGCTGGGATCAGTCCCTTGCTTCTCTATACATGTGTAGAGCATTGATTGTGATGTAAAATTCATAGAGACTTTTATATTGTTCAGGCCAAGCCACAGTAGTGAGTCATAACTCGATGCAATGAATGTAAGTATGTACATTTCTGTATGTTACGGAAAGACCTTGCATTTTCCCCCCTGCGTCTTACAGACAGTATTCATTTGTAACATGGATAAAGTGAAATAATGGTCTAAAATTCAATGTGTTTTCATCTACAGCTGAAATATTGCCTCGTTGTGTGTCCTACAACTATACACTATAACTGTAAAAGTGGAGAAAATCAAATTTTTATTTCAACCCCCCCCCCCCCCGCCCTCCTTCATAGAGGTTGTTATGAGAGTGCCATAGTCTATCTGCCAGGCCTTTAACATGTAAGAATAGTAGCTGCTTCTTGCCAGTGCCTCATGCTTGGTGCCATCAGTCACAGTTGGTACTCTAGTGGCATTCTCTTTCTTGAAAAGGTTTATATAGTTCTAACTCAGCTCTTAGTCATAGTGTGTTTAGTACATGTTTGCGTTCTAGCTCTTGAGAACTTAGTTTCTATTTATTTACTGATCATAAGAAGCATAAATTTGATACTACTTCATACAGACCATTTCATTGAATAGTCACAAAAATGCCTAAAAACTCATCCTTTTACGTGAGCTCACTGTAAAAGGATGAGACATAGGTATTCAGAAAGGGCCAGTAATTTGTCCAAGGATGCACAGCCATACCAAGGCAAAAGTCGGGGTTTGAACCCAAAACAATCCTACTCTGATGTCCATGGTCTTTTTACTGCCCTTTTACTGGTATTCAATGTAGCATCAAATTAACAACTGATATTAGTAGGAGTGACGTTTTTCCTAATCTAACCTAAGCATGTTGAAAAGTCAGTTTTTATAGTCTGTTCCTGGAATGCTATTATTTAAACAGGAATAATAATGGGACCCACTAAAAACCACTATCATTTAATGGCTACCTAGAAAAGGAATGAAATCATGGGGTAGGGGAGGGAGGGAAGGAGGGGGGAGGGAAGGAGGGGGGAGGAAGGAGAACCAATTTTAAGGACTGTGTTGGTTGAAAATATGTCTTGTGTTAAATGCTGTACTTTAGGTCATGGCTAATAGAATGATTCTTCTCGCCATATGAATATTACTGTGACACGTGTTTCACTTTGGGAATCAGAAGAATACACTTATGAGAAACTTGAGATTGTATTAAAATAATAATAATAATAGTTTAATAAAATAATAATAGTTGGAGCATTTTGAAAATAAAATTGATCCAAGGTAGTTGACATTGGGGACATTTTGGAGTGTCACTATGTAAATATATAATGATAACCTAGTGATCTGGCTAATATCCATTATTTCATCAGTAAGTTGAAATGCACTTAGGGGTATAGAAATGATGAGCAGGGGCCACACCTCTGGTTTACCCAAGCCACATTATTTACTGAGGCTCTGCATTCTGTCTTCACCGAGCTATACCTGTACTTTTACTGAGTAGACAGCACCCCATGTGGGAGGGTCCAAGCCTATGTGTGGCAGGTTCAGCTTTCCCAGGCCCACACAAACTACTCAGGGAAGAGCAAGACGCTGACAAGTCCAACCTGTCTTGTAACTAGAACATCTTCAAGCTCACGGGAAGAGCTCTTTTTCTGCCAAAACCTGTCACATGATCTCACTGTGGTGTCTTGGTGTCTGTGATGGGAATGAAAACACAGCGCAGGACCACAAGCACGGCCGCCTAAGTGTCTGCTGGATCCTGTTCAGATGTGGGTGCGTCATGGACTGCAAAGTTGTAGCCTAGGCAGTGCATTTTACTATGTGGGAAAAGCAAGACTGTTAAGGAGGTTTTAAGAATATTTGGAAATACAAGAGAAAGGAATTTAGAAAAAAAATCAGGCAGGTTTCAGAGAAACTGAAGGACGCATCTGAGTTTGTCTGATTTTAATACGAACTACAAGTGGAGTGGAGACGCCTCAGGTCCTTCTGTTTGCCCAGACTTTACCTGATGCTAAGGAAGGTTGGTGTTGAACTTCTCATCTGGGAATGGGTTGTGTGTCTTCTATAGCCAGGGTTTCATCATAACTTATAGACGTATTTGTGTGCAGGATTTTGGGGGAACATAAGATATTTGAGAATGCAGTTGTAGCCATAGAGTATCTATTTTATTTCAGTTGTTTTGTAAAACTCTGTAAGGTCATTTAGCTCTCTGGTCGTTCTGAGAATGAAGCGTTTCTGAAATAATTCTCAAATTCTTCATTTAAAATACGTACATTTATCATAAAATAAGATATGTGCTTCAGAGGTATAAATTACATCTAGACAATGCACCTTAAACTATTATGTTAAACTGTTATAGTTAGGTCTTTGCATCTACTTCCTAGGAAGGTTGTTAATTCTATTTACGTTTTATTAAGAAAATTGTAATAACATTTGGGGCTTCGTTTTAAGTGAGCGTTTTGTGTTTGGGATTGTTTTTATACAGTCAAGTTTAATCCATGTGTTGCTTTTCTTCAAGTGTAGTTTAAAGGAGTACAGTTGGAACGTGTTTTTGGAAAAGGCATGTTAATGTAGCAGAAGAGACTTCAGTGCACACTTTGGAAGACAGGCTCTGAGCATTAAGTGGTAAAAGGCAATAGTAATTCAAGCACTGGTAACAAGCCAATCTGCTAAAAGAATGCATGTTCTGTGTACCCAGCCATTTCACATGAACTAACACCGTTTAAAAGAATACATTTCCATCCACTGTGCACATATGTGTAATCATTTTTTTTTAACTAAAATCAATTGCCATTATCATGCCGACTAAATCTGCCATAGAATGTTAGTTGCCAGATGTGGTATGACGTATTGTTTGCAAATAATAATGATTGAATCCTGGAAATGAATAGATGGGATTTGTAATATTTAGTTATAATGCCAAGGAACACTCCAGAGTAAAGTTAATTTTATATATAGTATCTCTAAATTGCTGTGGTAAAGCTTCTGACATTTTGTGCTAAGATACATTCAAACATGGGAGAGGAGGCTAACCGTTCTCGTTTTCCTGAACACGATAGGATCTGATCGCTGCAAAACAAACCCATGCCTCAATGGAGGCACCTGCTATCCCACGGAGACTTCCTATGTGTGCACCTGCGTGCCTGGATTCAGTGGAGACCAGTGTGAACTGGGTAAGATGCTCTTGGCTGAGGACCTAGAATACTTTTCCAGCAGCTATGATGGAAGGGAAAGCATGATTGAATCTGTCAGCAATCTCAGAGAAACTGTGTGTACATGACGTGTATGTTAGGTGGGTTAATTAAACCAGTTTTTGTTGGGTTCTGTCTGTGTAACCCATACCCGGCAGGGCCTCACAAGGCGACCTTTGCTCTGTTGTGAACAGCTGAAGTAAATGAAGCTTTACCCACTGGGTGGGAGCTCTTTAGTGGTTCTAGGACTCACTGGATTCACCGAGTATCCATGGAAACAAGCAGCATACTCTGGATACTTTTGAGATGGCTTTAGAGTTTCCCATTTCAATAAAATAACATTCACGAAAGAAATTTTCAGATAAAAAAAGAGAGAGGAGTTTTTTTTTTATGGGCATTACATTGACCAAAATATAAGACATGATGTACTTATAATAAATTACTTTTTATACGATCCGAACATCATATTTAGCTTCCATCATGTGTCTTATCCAGCAACCTCCCACTAAACAGAACATTTTTACCCTCTTTGTCCCTGTTCACAATTTTCTTGCAGATTTTGACGAATGTCACTCTAACCCTTGTCGGAATGGAGCCACCTGTGTGGATGGCTTTAATACGTTTAGGTGCCTCTGCCTTCCGAGTTACATTGGTGCTCTCTGTGAACAAGGTAAGAACTATTTAGCATGTTCTTTTGTGTGGTTAACATTAATTATGTTAATCTGGGGCCTTGCTCTATATACTTTATATTGGAAAATTCACAGGTTACATTAGGGTTCCTTGTGCGTCGATAGCAATAGAGTGGACTTGACTGCGTTTGTTTTGCTTATAATTTGGAGTCATATGGGCACGCTGAGTCAAATTTTAAGGACATCCGGTCAAAAAAGAAATACAGTTGTAAGTATTATTTCTGGGAGCACAATAGGCATTTCCCATCTCATGGCCTGTGTGTCAGGACTAATGAATCCAGCGTTAGTTGCATTTGCCTTATCCCCTTAAGCACTTGAGATTCTGGGGCGTACATTCCTGGCCAGGCCAGCCATGTCTAGAGGATGCCTGGACGCCTGGCGCCTTAGCTGTGGCTTGCCACGTGCTTTGTGGGGGATGTTGTGCAGCTGCTTCCAGGAAACCATCCTATTAAAAAAGCATCTAGGTTTTCTGAATGAAAGAAAGGCCTGGAATCTCACACAATCTTTGTAATTTACATTTGATGGCCAAACTAAGAGTGTAGTTCAGGTGGTTGGAGGTAACACGGCTTACTAACATCATTCCGAAACAGACTGAGTGCTCAGCACTCTTGAGCTTTGCAGTGCTGACTCCCTCTGCTTACAGACATGCAGTGGTTTGGCGTTGATAAGAGAGCTCAGTTGCAAGCTTCTATTCTATCAAACAAAACGAAATTGTTTTAGACACCCAGACAC